>NC_139016.1:16446338-17646338 GCF_964374135.1 Grampus griseus | reverse complement strand
TCCCTTCTGGCTTGCAGAGTTTCGCTGAAAGATTAGCTATTAATCCTATGGGGATTCCCTTGCTTGTTATTTGTTGTTTTTCCCTTGCTTCTCTTAATATTTTTTTCTTTTTAGTTAATATTTGATAGTTTGATTAATATGTGTCTTGGCCTGTTTCTCCTTAGATTTATCCTGTATGGGACTCTTTGTGCTTCCTAGACTTGATTGTCTATTACCTTTCCCATATTAAGGAAATTTTCAACTATAATCTTTTCAAGTATTTTCTCAGCCCCTTTCTTTTTCTCTTCTTCTTCTGGGACCTCTATAATTTGAATGTTGGTGCATTTAATGTTGTCCCAGAAGTCTCTGAAACTGTACTGGATTTTTTTCATTCTTTTTTCTTTAATCTGATTTGTGGTAGTTATTTCCACTATTTTATCTTCCAGATCTCTTACCTGTTATTCTTCAATATTTTTTTCTTCTCTTGATTCCTTTTAGAAATTTTTTTTAATTTATGATATGATATTTTTATTATGATATAAACAGATAGACAGATATGCCATGTTCTTGGATTGGAAGAATCAACATTGTGAAAATGACTATACTAGTCAAAGCAAACTACAGATTGAATGAAATTCCTATCAAACTACCAATGACACTTTTCACAGAACTAGAACAAAAAAATTCAAAATTTTTATGGAAACACAGAACCCCAAATACCCAAAGCAATCTGGAGAGAGAAGAACGGATCTGGAGGTGGAGACCTTCAAGATGGTGGAGGCGTGAGACGTGGAGATTACCTTCTTCCCCACAAATACACCTACATGTTTAACAACTCCTACAGAACATCTACTGAATTCTGACAGAAGACCTCAGACATCTCAAAAGGCAAGAAAATCCCCACGTAACTGGGTAGGGAAAAAGAAAAATAAAAGACAAATCAATAGGAATGGGACCTGTGCCACAGGGAGGGAGCTGTGATAGAGGAAAAGATCCATACACTAGGAAAAGCCCTCACTGGCAGAGACAGGGGTGGCAAGGTGGAAGCTTCAGAGACATAGAAGAGAGGGCAGCAACAGGGGTGCAGAGGGGAAAGCAGAGAGATTCCTACACAGAAGATTGGTGCCAAGAAGCACTCACCAGCCTTAGAGGCTTGTCTGGTCACCTACTGTCTGGGATGTGTTGGGGCTGGGAGCTGATGCTCAGGGTTCATAGGTCAGATCCCAAGGAGAGGACTGGGGTTGGCTGTGTGAACAAAGCCTGAGGGCACTAGTTGCCACAGCTCACTGCGAGGGAGTCAGGGAAAATTCTGGAACTGCCTAAGAGAAAAGAGGCCATTGTTTTAGGTATGAGAGGAGAGGGGATTCAGAGTATTGCCTAAACAAGCTCCAGGGATGGGCACAAGCCATGGCTATTAGTGTGGACGTCAAGAAAGGGGCATGAAATGCTAAGGCTGCTGCTGCAGCCAGAAAGAAGCCTATGTGCAAGCACAGGTCACTATCCACACCTTCCCTCTGAGAGCCTCTGCAGCTCACCACTGCCAGGGTCCCATGATCTATGGACAAATTCTGCAGGAGAACACATGGCATGCCTCAGGCTGTTGCAACGTCATGTTGGCCTCTGCCACCACAACATTGTCCCTCATTCTATACCACACCCACCCCCAGGACTCAGTGGGTCAGAACAGCCTAATCAGCTGCTATTTTAACCTCGTCCTGTCTGAGTGAAGAACTGACACCCTGAGATCACCTACACAGAAGTTGGGTCAAATCCAAATCTGAGCTCCAGGAGCTGTGTGAACAAAGAAGTGAAAGGGAAATCTCTCCCAGCAGCTTAGGAGCAGTGGATTAAAACTCCACAATCAACTTGTACGCTGAATCTGTGGAAAACCTGAATAGACAGTGAATTATCTCAAAATTGAGGTGGACAACTTTGGGAACAAATGTTTTTTTTTTCCTTTTTTCTCTTTTTGTGTGTGTGTACATGTATGCTTCTTTATATGATTTGTCTGTATTGCTTTTGCTTTTACCATTGGTCCTAGGGATCTTTATGTACTTTTTTTTTTTTTTGTATAGTTTTTAGTGCTTGTTTTCATTGGTAGATTTTTATTTGGGTTTGGTTGCTCTCTTATTTCTTTCCTTTCTTTTTTTGCCTTTTTTATTTACATTTTAATTTTTTTACATTTAAAAATTATATTTTATTGCAATAACATTGTTTTATTTTATTTTGTTTTGTTTATCCTTTCTTATCCCTTTACTTCTGAGAGACAGGGACTTGGTTCTACAACCAGGTGTCAGGCCCATGCCTCTGAGTTTGGAGAGCCGAGTTCAGGACTTAGTCCTCCTGAGACCTCCTGGCTCCACATAATATTAAATGGAAAAAGCTCTCCCAGAGATCTCCATGTCAATGCTTAGACCCAGCTCCTCTCATGATAAGCCATCTATATTGCTGGTTACTCTATGCCAAACAACTAACCAGACAGGAACACAACTCTACCCATTAGCAGAGAGGCTGCCTAAAATCATAATAAGGTCATGAAACAACAAAACACACCACAAGACATGGTCTTTCATACCAGAAAGACAAGATCCAGCCTCATCCATCACAACACAGGCACCAGTCTCCTGCACTAAGAAGCCTACACAACTAACTGAACAAACCTTAGCCACTGTGGGCAGACACCAAAAACAATGGGAACTATGAATAGGCAGCCTGCAAAAAGGAGACCCCAAACTTGGTAAGTTAATGAAAGTAAGAAGACAGAGAAACAAAAAGCAGATGAAGGAGCAAGGAAAAACCCCACCAGATCTAAGAAATGAAGGGGAAACATGTAGTCTGCATGTAAAATAATTCAGAGTAATGATAGTAAAAAGGATCCAATATCTAGGAAATAGAATCGAGAAAATAAATCTTTAACAAGGACCTAGAAGAACTAAAGAGCAAACAAACAATGAGGAACAACAAAATAAATGAAATTAAAAATTCTCTAGATGGAATCAGTTGCAGAATAACTGAGGCAGAAGAATGGATAAGTGACCTGGAAGATAAAATAGTAGAAATAACAACTGCAGAGCAGAATAAAGATAAAAGAATGAAATGAATTGAGGACAGACACAAAGACTTCTTGGACAACAATAAGTGCACCAACATTCGAACTATAGGGGTGCCAGAAGAAGAAGACAAAAAGAAACGTACTGAGAAAAAATTTGAAGAGACTATAGTTGAAAACTACACTAATATGGGAAAGGAAAGAGGTAATCAAGCCCAGGAGAGCAGAGAGTCCCATACTGGATAAATCCAAGGAGAAACAAGCCAAGACACATATTAATCAAAATATCAAAAATTAAACACAAAGAAAAAATATTAAAGGCATCAAGGGAAAAAAACCAAATAACACACAAGGGAATCCCCATAAGGTTAACAGATGATCATTCAGCAGAAACACTGCAAGCCAGAAGGGAGTGGCAGGACGTAATTAAAGTGATGAAAGGGAAGAAACTACAACCAAGATTACTCTATCCACCAAGGATCTCATTCAGATTCTATGGAGAAATTAAAAAATTTACAAACAAGAAAAAGCTAAAAGAATTCAGAACCACCAAACCAGCTTTACAACATTTGCTGAAGGAACTTCTTTAGGCAGGAAACAAAAGAGAAGGAAAAGACCTACAATAACAAACCCCAAACAATTAATAAAATGGTAATAGGAACACACATATTGAAAATTGCCTTAAATGTAAATGGATCAAATGTTCCAACCAAAAGACATAGACTGGCTGACTGGATATAAAAACAAGAAGCGTATATGTGCTGTCTACTAGAGACCAACTTCAGACCTAGGGACACAAACAGACTGATAATGAGGGGATTTTAAAAGATATTCCAATCAAATAGAATTCAAAAGTAAGCTGGAGTAGCAATTCTCATAGAGAAATAATAGACTTTAAAATAAAGACTGTTACCAGAGACAAAGAAGTATACTTCTTAATGATCAAAGGATCAAACCAAAAAGATGATATAACAATTGTAAATATTCATGCACTGAACATAATAGCTCCTCAATATAAGGGAAATGCAAACAGCCATAAAAGGGGAAATCAGCAGTAACACAATCATAGTAGGGGGCATTAACACCCCACTTTCACCAATGGGTAGATTATCCAAATTGAAAATAAATAAGAAAGCACAAGCTTTTTAAATGAGACATTAAACAAGATGCAGTTAATTGATATTTATAGGACATTCCATTCAAAAACAACAGAATACACTTTCTTCTCAGAGGCTCATGGAACATTCTGCAGGATAGATCATATCTTGGGTCACAAACCAAACCCTGGTAAATTTAAGAAAAATGAAATTTTATCAAGTATCTTTTCTGGACACAACCCTATGACACTACATTTCAGTTACAGGAAAAAAAGCTTAAAAAAAATACAAATCCATGGGGCTAAACAATACAGTACTCAAGAGTTCACTGAAGAAATCAAAGATGAAATCAATACATACCTAGAAACAAACGACAATGAAAACACGATGAGCAAATTCCTATGTAATGCAGGAAAAGCAGTTCTAAGGGGGTATTTTACAGCAATACAATCTTAACTCAAAAAACATGAAACATCTCAAATAAACAACCTAATATTACACCTAAAGCAATTAGAGAAAGAGGAACAAAAAACTCCCAAACTTAGCAGAAGGAAAGATACCATAAATACCAGATCAGAAATAAATGAAAAAGAAAGAAGGAAACAATAGCAAACATCAATAAAACAAAAGCTGGTTCTCTGAGAAGATAAACAAAATTGATAAACCATTTGCCAGACTTATAAAGAAAAAATATGAGAAGACTCAAATCAATAGGATTAGAAATGGAAAAGGAGAAGTAACAACTGTCATTGCAGAAATACAAAGGATTATGAAAGATTACTACAAGCAATCCTATGCCAACAAAATAGACAAGCTAAAAGAAATGGACAAATTCTTAGAAAAGCACAACCTACTGAGGCTGAACCAAGAAGAAGTCAGAGACATAAACAGATTGATCACAAGCACTGAAATTGAGACTGTGATGAAAAATCTTCCAAAAAACAAAAGACCAGGACCAGATGGCTTCAAAAGCGAATTCTATCAAATATTTAGTGAAGAGAAAATACCTATCCTTCTCAAACTCTACGAAAATATAGCAGAGGGAGGAACACTCCCAAACTGACTCTATGAGACCACCATCACACTGACACCAAAACCAGACAGGGATATCACAAAGAAAGAAAACAACAGGCCAATAACATGGATGTACATAGATGTAAAAATCATCAACCAGTTATTAGAAAACAGAATCCAACAGCACAATAAAATGATCATACACCATGATCAAGTGGGATTTATCCCAGGAAGGCAAGGATACTTCAATATATGCAAATCAGTTAACATGATACAGCATATTAAAAATTAAAGGATAAACACCATATGATCATCTCAATAGATGCAGAAGAAGATTTCAACAAAATTCAACACCGATTTATGATAAATACTCTCCAGAAAGTGGGCATAGAGGGAACATATCTCAACATAATAAAGGACATATATGACAAAGTCACAGCCAACATCATTCTAAACGGTGAAATAATGAAATCATTTCCACTGAGATCAGGAACAAGACAAGGGTGTTCACTCTCACCATTATGATTCAACAGTTTTGGAATTTTTAGTCACAGCTATCAGAGAAGAAAAAGCAATAAAAGGAATCCAAGTTAGAAAAGAATTAAAACTGTCACTGTTTGCAGATGACATGATATTGTACACAGAGAATCCTAAAGATGGTACCAGCAATCTACTAGAGCTAATCAATGAATTTGTTAAAGTAGTAGGATACAGAATTAATGCACAGATTACCTCTTGTATTCCTATACATGAGAGGTGAAATATCTGAAAGAGAAATTAAGGAAACACTCTAATTTACCATTGCAAGAAAAAGAATAAAATAACTAGGCATAAACCTACCTAAGGAAAAAAAAAGACTATGCAAAAAACTATAAGAGGGCTTCCCTGGTGGCACAGTTGTTGAGAGTCCACCTGCCAATGCAGGGGACACGGGTTTGTGCCCCGGTCCAGGAGGATCCTGCATGCCACGTGGTGGCTGGGCCCGTGAGCCATGGCCGCTGAGCCTGCGCATCCGGATCCTGTGCTCCACGACAGGAGATGCCACAACAGTGAGAGGCCCATGTACCGAAACAACAACAACAACAACAAAACTATAAGAGACAGATGAAAAAAATTAAAGAAAATACAAAGAGATGGAGACATATAACATGTTCTTGTATTGGAAGAATCAACATTGTGAAAAAAAACTATACAAGCCAGAGCAATCTACAGATCCAATGCAATCCCTAACAAACTACCAATTGCATTTTTCACAGAACTAGAACAAATGTTTCAAATTTCTATGGAAACACAAAAGACCCTAAATAGCCAAAGCAATCTTGAGAGAGAAAAACAGAACTGGAATAGGAGACCTTCAAAAAGGCAGATGAGTGAGAGTTGGAGATCTCCTTCCTTCCCACAAATACATCAGAAATACATCTATATGGGGAAAAACTTCAACAGAACACTTACTGAATGCTGGCAGAAGACTTCAGACTACCCCAAAGACACGGAACTCCCCAGATACCTGGGTAGGACAAAATAAATTGAAAAAAACAGAATGTATAGGGACAGGGCCTGCACCAAGGGGAGGGAGCTGTGAAGGAGGAAATATTTCCACACTCTAGGAAGCCCCTTCACTGGCGGAGAGGGGGTTGGCAGGGGTGAATCTTTTGAACCATGGAGGAGAGCACAGCAACAGGGGTGGAGAGGGCAAAGCAGACAGATTCCCACACAGAAGATTGGTGTCAACCAACACTCACCAGCCTCAGAGGCTGTTTTTTTCACCTGGTGGTTGGGACTGGTGGGGGCTGTGAGCTGAGCCTCAGGTTTCAGAGGTCATGTCACAGGGAGAAGACTGGGGTTGGCTGCGTGAACAAAGCATGAGGGGACTAGTGCACCACAGCTAGCCAGGAGGCAGTCGGAGATAAAGTCTGGAACAGCCTAAAAGTCAAGACACAATTGTTTCAGCGTGCAAGAGGATTCTAAACAAGCTCCAGAGACAGGCGTGAGCTGTGGCTCTCAACACAGACACCAGAGCCGGGTATGCAACGTTAAGGCTTCTGCTGCAACACCAAGAAGCCTATGTGCAAGTAAAGGTCACTATCCAAAACTCCCCTTCAGGGAGCTTGTGCAGCCATCACTGCCAGTGTCCTGTGATCCAGGGACAACTTACCCAGGAGAACACAAAGTCCACCTCAGGCTGTTGAAAGGTCATGCTGGTCTCTGCCGCCACAGGCTCGCCCCGCATTTCATACCCCTCCCTCACTCTGGCCCGAGTGAGCCAGAGTCCCCAGATCAGCTGCTACTTTAACCCTGTCCTGTCTGAGTGAAGAGATGATGTCCTCAGGGGACCTACGTGCAGAGGTGGGACAAAATACAATGGTGAAACCCAGGAGGTATGCAAACAAGGAAGAAAAAGGGAAATCTCTCCCAGTAACCTCAGGAGCAGTGGATTAAATCTCCACAATCATCTTGATGTACCCTGGATCTGTGGAAAACCTGAATAGACAATGAATTATCCCAACATTGAGGAGGTGAACTTTGGAAGCAAAGATATTTTTTTTTTCCTTTTTCTCTTTTTGTGAGTGTGTATGTCTATGCTTCTTTATGTGATTTATGTGTATAGCTTTGCTTTTACCATTTATGCAAGGGTTCTGTCTGTCCGTTTTGTTGTTTTTTTTTGGGGGGGGGAGTTATTATTATTTTTTAGTATAGTTTTTAGTGCTTGTTATCATTGATGGATTTGTATTTGGGTTTGGTTGCTCCCTTATTTCGTTCCTTTCTTTTTTATTACTTTATAAAATTTTTTATTTTTAATAACTATTTTTAAAATTCTTATTATAATAAATTTATTTTTTCTTTCTTTCTTTTGTTTCTTCTCCCTTTTTTCTGAGCCATGCGACTGAGAGAGTCTTGATGCTCTGGATGGATGTTAGGCCTGTGCCTCTGAGGTTGGAGAGCTGAGTTCAGGACATGGTCCACGAGAGACCTCCCACTCTACATAATATTATACGGTGAATGCTTTCCCAGAGATCTGCATCTGAACACTAAGACCCAGCTCCACTCATGACCAGCAAGCTACAGTGCTGGACACTCTATGGCAAACAACTAGCAAGACAGGAACACAACCTAACCCATTATCAGAGAGGATACCTAAATTCATATAAGGCCACAGACACCCCAAAACACACCACCAGACATGATCCTGTCCACCTGAAAGACAAGATCCAGGCTCATCCATTACAATACAGGTACCAGTCCCCTCCACAAGGAAGCCTACACAACCCACTGAACAAAAATTAACCACTGGTGGCAGACCCAAAAAACAATGGGAACTATGAACATGCAGCCTGCAAAAAGGAGACCCCAAACACAGTAAGTTAAGCAAAATGAGGAGACAGAGAAACAAACAGCAGATGAAGGAAAAAAGAAAAAACCCATCAAATCTAAGAAATGAAAGGGAAATAGACAGTCTACCTGAAAAGAGAATTTAGAGTAATAGTAAAGAATTTAGAGTAAAGTAAAGAGTAGTAAAGAATTTAGAGTAATAGTAAAGCAGATCCAAAATCTTGGAAATAGAATGGAGAAAATACAAGAAACGTTTCACAAGGACATAGAAGTTCTAAAGAGGAAACAAACAATAAGGAACAACACAATGAATGAATTTAAAAATTCTCTAGAAGGAATCAATAGCAGAATAACTGAGGCAGAAAAAATGGATAAGTAATCTGGAATATAAAATAGTGGAAATAACTACTGCAGAGCAGAATAAAGAAAAAAGAATGAAAAGAATTTAGAACAGGCTCAGAGACCTCTGGGACAACATTAAATGCATCAACATTAGAAATATAGGGGTCCCAGAAGAAGAAGAGAAAAAGAAAGGAACTGAGAAAAATTTTTTAGAGATTATAGTTGAAAGCTTCACTAATATGGGAAATGAAACAGTTAATCAAGTCCAGGAGGGCAGAAAGTCCCACACAGGATAAATCCAAGAAGAAATGTGCCAAGACACATATTAATCAAACTATCAAAAATTAAACACAAAGAAAAAATATTAAAAGTAGCAAGGGAAAAACAACAAGTAGCATACAAGGGAATCCCTATAAGAATAACAGCTAATCTTTCAGCAGAAACTCTGCAAGCCTGAAGGGAGTGTCAGGACATAATTAAAGTGATAAAAGGGAAGAACCTATAACCAAGATTACTCTATACAGCAAGGATTATCATTCAGATTTGATACTAAATTAGAACTTTTACAGACAAGCAAAAGCTTGGAGAATTCAGAACCACCAACCCAGCTTTATGACAAATGCTAAAGGAACTGCTATAGGCAGGAAGCACAACAGAAGAAAAAGAGCTGCAATTACACATCCCCCAAAATTAAGAAAATGGTAATAGGAACACACTTATTGATAACTGCCTTAAATGTAAATCTATAAAATGCTCCAACCAAAAGTCATAGACTGGCTGACTGGATATAAAAACAGGTACCATATATATGCTGTCTACAAGTGACCCACTTCAGACCTAGGGAAACATACAGACTGAAAATGAGGGAATGGAAAAAGTTATTCCATGCAGTTGGAATTCATAAGAAAGCTGGGGTAGCAATTCTCATAATAGGAAAAATATACTTTAATATAAGGCTATTACAACAGACAAAGGACACTACATAATGATTAAGGGATCAACCCAAGAAGAAGATATAACAATTCTAAATATTTATGCACCCAACATAGGATCACCTCAATACATAAGGCAAATGTGAACAACAATAAAAGGGGAAATCAACAGTAACACAATCATAGTGTGGGAAAAATCCTATACACCCCACTTTCACCAATGGACAGATCATCCAAAATGAAAATAAATAAGGAAACACAAGCTTTAAATGATACATTAAACAAGGCGGAGTTAATTGATATTTATAGGACATTCCATTCAAAAACAACAGCATACACTTTCTTCTCAAGTGCTCATGGGACATTCTCTAGGATAGACCATATCTTGGGTCACAAATCAAGCCATGGTTAATTTAAGAAAATTGAAATTGTATCAAGTAACTTTTCCAACCATAATACTATGAGACTAGATTTCAATTACAGAAAACAATCTGTAAAAAATGAAAACCCAGGGAGGCTAAACTATACACTACTTAATAACAAATGGATCACTAAAGAAATCAAATTATATCAAGAAAGGAATGACATTGAAAACACAATGACCCAAAACCTATTGGATGCAGCAAAAGCAGTTCTAAGAGGGAAGTTTATAACAATATATTCCTAACTCAAGAAATGAGAAACATCTCAAATAAACAACTTAATATTACATCTAAAGCAATTAAAGAAAGAAGAACAGAAAAGTCCCAAAATTATCAGAGCAGAGAAATCATAAAGATCAGATCACAAATAACTGAAAAAGAAATGAAGGAACAATAACAAAGATCAGTAAAACAAAAGCTGGTTCTTTGAGAAAATAAACCAAATTGATAAATCATTAAATAGACTCATCAAGAAAAAAAGGAAGAAGACTCAAATCTATAGTATTAGAAATGAAAAAGAAGTAACAACTGACACTGCAGAAATACAAAGGATAATGAGTGATTACTACCAGCAGCTATATGCCAATAAAATGGATAACCTGGAAGAAACAGACAAATCCTTAGAAAAGCACAACCTCCCATGATGGAACAAGGAAGAAATAGAAAATATAAACTGACTGAATGCAAGTTCTGAAGTTGAGACTGTGATTTAAAATCTTCCAACAAACAAAAGACCAGGACCTGATGGCTTCACAGGAGAGTTCTATCAAACACTTAGAGAAGAGCTAAATCCTTCTCAGCTTCTTCCAAAATATAGCAGAAGGAGGAACACTCCCAAACACTCTACAAGTCCACCATCACCCTGATACCAAAACCAGAGAAACATGTCAAAAAGAAAGAAAACTACAGGTTAATATCACCGATGAACATAGATGCAAAAATCCTCAACAAAATACTAACAAACAGAATCCAACAACACATTAAAAGGATGATGATACACCATGATCAAGTGGTATTTATCCCAGGCATGCAAGGATTCTTCAATCTACACAACTCAATAAATGTGATACACCATATTAACAAATTGAAGAATAAAAACCATATGATCATCTCAATAGATGTAGAAAAAGTTTTTGACAAAATTCAACACCGATTTACGATAAAAACTGTCCAGAAAATGGGCATAGAGGGAACCTACCTCAACATAATAAAGGCCATTTACGACAAACCCACAGCAAACATTATTCTCAATGGTGAAAAACTGTGAGCAATTCCTCTAAGATCAAGAACAACATAAGGATGTTCACTCTCACCACTATTATTCAACATAGTTTTGGAAGTCCTAGCCATGGCAATCATAGAAGAAAAAGAAATAAAATGAATACAAATTGGAAAAGAAGAAGTAAAACTGTCACTGTTTGCAGATGACATGATACTACACATAGAAAATCCTAAAGATGCCACCAGAAAACTACTAGAACTAATCAATGAATTTGGTAAATTTGCAGGATACAAAATTAATGCACAGAAATCTCTTGCATTCCTTTACAGTAATGATGAAAAATCTGAAAGGGAAATTAAGGAAACACTCCCATTTACCACTGCAACATAAAAAATAAAATACCTAGGAATAAAGCTACCTAGGGAGACAAAAGACCTGTATGCAGAAAACTATAAGACACTGATGAAAGAAATTAAAGATGATACCAACAGATGAAGAGATATACCATGTTCTTGGATTGGAAGAATCAATACTGTGAAAATGACTCTACTACCCAAAGCAATGTACAGATTCAATGCAATCCCTATCAAATTACCACTGGCATATTTTACAGAACCAGAAGAAAAAAATCTTAAAATTTGTATGGAGACAAAAAAGACCTCGAATAGCCAAAGCAGCCTTGAGGGAAAAAAGACAGAGTGGGAGAAATCAGACTCCCTGACTTCAGACTATACTACACAGCTACAGTAATCAACACGATATTGTACTGACACAAAAACAGAAACATAGATCAATGGGAAAAGATAGAAAGCCCAAAGGTAAACCCACGCACATATGGTCAACTCATCTATGACAAAGGAGGTGAGGATATACAATGCAGAAAAGACAGTCTCTTCAATAAGTGCTGCTAGGAAAACTGAACAGCTACATGTAAAAGAATGAAATTAGAACACTCCCTAACATCATCCACAAAAATAAACTCAAAATGGATTACAGACCTAAATGTAAGACTGGACACTATAAAACTCTTAGAGGAAAACATAGGAAGAACAATCTTTGACATAAATCACAGCAAGATCATTTTTGATACACCTCCTAGGGTAATGGAAATAAAACCAAAAACAAACAAATGCAACCTAATGAAATTTCAAAGCTTTTGCACAGCAAAGGAAACCATAAACAAGATGAAAAAAACAACCCTCAGAATGGGAGAGAATATTTGCAAATGAATAGACAGACAAAATATTAATATCCAAAATATATAAACAGCTCATGCAGCTCAATATCAAAAAAACAAACAACCTAATCCAAAAATGGGCAAAAGATCTAAATAGACATTTCTCCAAAGAAGACACACAGATGGTCAAGAAACACCTGAAGAGCTGCTCAACATCACTAATTATTAGAGAAATGCAAATCAAACTACAATGAGGTATCACCTCACACCACTTAGAATGGGCATCATCAGAAAATCTACAAACAACAAATGCTGGAGAGGGTGTGGAGAAAAGGGAACCCTCTTGCACTGTTGGTGGGAATGTAAATTGATACAGCCACTATGGAGAACAATGTGGAGGTTCCTTATAAAACTAAAAATAGAATTACCATATGACCCAGCAATCCCACTACTGGGTATATACCCAGAGGAGACCGTAATTCAAAAAGACACATGCACCCCAATGTTCATTGCAGCACTATTTACAATATGCAGGTCATGGAAGCAACCTAAATGCCCATTGACAGATGAATGGTTAAAGAAGATGTGGTACATATATCCAATGGAATATTATTCAGCCATAAAAAGGAAGGAAATCAGGTCATTTGCTGAGACATGGATGGATTTAGAGACTGTCATAGAGTGAAGTAAGTCAGAAAGAGAAAAACAAATATTGTATATTAATGCATATATGTGGAACCTAGAAAAATAATACAGATGAACCAGTTTGCAGGGAAGAAATTGAGACACGGACAGAGAGAACAAACATGTGGACACCAAGGGGGGAAAGCAGTGTGGGGTTGAGGGGGGGTGTGATGAATTGGGAGATTGGGATTGACATGTATACACTGATGTGCATAAAATTGATGACTAATAAGAACCTGCTGTATAAAAAAATAAATAAAATTAAATTAAAAAATAAAGAACGAACTAAACTTGGCAACAATCATGTTTGAATGTAGACGATGCCCACTTTTCTAAAAAAACAAAAAAAAATGTGGGATAAAAACCATATGATCATCTCAATAGATGCAGAAAAAGCTTTCAATAAAAATCCACACTGAGGGCTTCCCTGATGGCGCAGTGGTTGAGAGTCTGCCTGCCAATGCGAGGGGCATGGGTTTGAACCGTGGTCTGGGAGGATACCACATGCCATGGAGCAGCTAAGCCCGTGGGCCTCAACTACTGAGCCTGTGCTCTAGAGCCTGCGAGACACAACTACTGAGCCTGCATGCCACAACTAATGAATCCCACATGCCTAGAGCCCTTGCACTGCAACAGAGTGCCCCCGCTCACAGCAACAAGTGAGAAAGCCTGCATGCAGCAACAAAGACCCAACACACCCAAAAATAAATAAATAAATTTATATTTAAAAAAAATTCAACACTCATTTATGATAAAAACTTTCCAGAAAGTAGGCATAGACGGAACATACCTCAACATAATAAAGTTCATATATGACAAAGCCACAGCCAACATCTTTGTCTATCATGAAAAACTGAAAACATTTCCCCTAAGGTCATGAACAAGACAAGGTTGCCAACCCTCTATGATTCAACAGAGTTTTGGAAGTTTTAACCACAGTGATCAGAGAAGAAAAAGAAATAAATGAATCAAAATCAGAAAAGAAGAAAGAACACTGTCACCTTTTGCAGATTACATGATACTATACATAGAGAATCCTAAAGATGCTACCAGAAAACTACTAGAGCTAATCAATTAATTTGGTAAAATAGCAGGATAAAAATTAATGCACAGAAACCTCTTGCTTTCTTATACACTAATGATGAAAAATCTGAAAGAGAAATTAACAAAATCCACTGCAACAAAAAGAATAAAATACCTAGGAATAAACCTACCTAAGGAGACAAATGACCTGTATGCAGATAACTATAAGACACTGATGAAAGAAAATAAAGATGATACAAACAGATGGAGAGATATAACATATTCTTGGATTGGAAAAATGAAAATTGTGAAAATGACTATACTACCTAAAGGAATCAACAGATTCAATGCAATCTTCATCAAACAACCAATGGCATTTTTCACTGAACTAGAACAAAAAGTTTCACAATTTGTATGAAAACACAAAATACCCTGAATAGCCAAAGTAATCTTCAGAAAGTAAAACAGAGCTGGCGGAATCAGGTTTCCTGATGTCAGACTGTACTACAAAGCTACAGTAGTCAAAACAGTATGGTACTGGCAAAAAAACAGAAATATTAATCAATGGAACAGGATAGAAAGCCAGAGATAAGCCCACACACATATGATTAACTATCTTTGTTAAAGGAGACAAGAATATACAATGGAGAAAAGACAGCCTCTTAAGTAAGTGGTGCTGGGAAAACTGGACAGCTACATGTAAAAGAATGAAATTAGAACACTCCTTAACCCCAATCAGAAAAATAAAATCAAAATGGATTAAAGCCTGAAATATATGGGCAGACTATATAAAACTCTTAAAGGAGAACATAGGGAGAACACTCTATGATGTAAATCACGCAAGATGCTTTTTGACCCACTTCCTAGAGAAATGGAAATGAAAACAAAAATTAAAAAATTAGACATAATCTTAGAAGCTTTTGTACAACAAAGGAAACTACAAAGAAGACAAAAATACAACCTTCAGAATGGGAGAAAATATTTTCAGTTGAAGCAACTGACAAAGGATTAATCTCAAAAGTTTACAGTCATGCAGCTCAATATCAAAATAAAACAAACAACCAATACAAAATTTGTCAGAAGACTAAATAGACATTACTACAAAGAAGATATACAGATAGCCAACAAACACATGAAAGAATGCTCAACACCATTAATCATTAGAGAAATTCAAATCAAAACTACAATGAGGTATCACCTTACCCCATTCAGAATGGTCATCATCAAAAAATCTACAAACAATAAATGCTGGAGAGGGTGTGGAGAAAACGGAACACTCTTGCACTGTTGGTAGGAATGTAAATTGATACCACTACTATGATGAACAGTATGGGGTTTCCTTAAAAAACTAAAAATAGAAATATCATATGACCCAGCAATCCCACTACTGGGTATATACCCTGAGAAAACCATAATTCAAAAAGAGTCATGTACCACACTGCAGCTCTGTTTACAATAGCTAGGACATGGAAGCAACTTAAATGGCCATCAACAGATGAATGGATAAAGAAGATGTGGTACATATATACAATGGAATATTACTCAGCCATAGAAAGAGATGAAATTGAGTTATTTGTAATGAGCTGGATGGAAATAGATGTTATACACAGTGAGATAAATCAGAAATTGAAAAAAAAAATACCGTATGTTAATACATATATATATGGAATCTAAAACAAATACTTTTTTTAAAAAGTGGCTCTGAAGAACCTTGGAGTATGACAAGAATAAAGATGCAGATGTAGAGAATGGACCTGAGGACACATGGAGGGTGAAGTGTAAGCTGGGATGATGTGAAAGAGTAGCATTGACATATAGGCACTATAAATCAAAATATATAGCTAGTGCGAAGCAGCAGCATAGCACAGGGAGATCAGCTAGGTTGTTTGTGACCACCTAGAGGGGTGAGATAGGGAGGGTGGGAGGGAGGGAGATGCAAGAGGGAAGAGATAAGGGAACATATGTATATGTATAACTGATTCACTTTCTTATACAGCAGAAAGAAACACAACATTGTAAAGAAAAATATACTCCAATAAAGATATTAAAAAAGAACAAAATGATATCAGTGAGTGACAAGTGACAATTATGCTGCATATGGTGGCAAGCTTTATAGTGGCCAGTGATTTGATATTCTTCAATTGTACAGATGCATCTGTTTGCAGGTTTTAAGTCAGAATCGGACACTTATTTTAGTCCATGCATGGTCCGCCCTGTATTTTATTTACCACTACCATCCTCGCCTCTTTCCCACACTGCACACTTGTCTCAGTCACAGGTTTGGTAAGCCCACAAGTCAACCCAAGCCAAAATGAGTAAAAATCAAATGTCGCTGGAGAACTTCTTTGAAAAGATGGAAAGACCCAATGTTGAGACAGCAGAAGACTCTAAGACTGCCCACAAAAAGAAAGCTGCATTTAAAAGAAAATACCAAGTATTCTCCTTAAATTACAGGTTCATTGAAATAGGTGATTCACATTCTCCAAGCTGCTTTGTATAATACATGTTGACTGGTTATCGAACAAAGCCATGAAACCTTCAAAACTGCTTTGCTACACAGAGACAAATCACCCTGATTTAAAAGACAAGCCTGTGGAGTTTTTCAAAAGAAAAAAAAGTGAACACAAAGAACAGAAGCAATTATTGAAAGCCACCACTTCATCAAATGTGTCTTCACTGAGAGCAACATTTTTAGTGGTTAACTGCATTGCTAAAGCAAAGAAGCCTTTTACTATTGGTGAAGAGTGGATCCTGCCTGCTGCTAAGGACATTTGTCATGAACATTTAAGAGAGGCTGAAGTTCAAATGGTGGCACGTGTTCTTCTTTCAGCTCACATCGTAACTAGATGAATTGATGAAATAGCAGAAGATACTGAGGCACAATTGTTAGCATTAATGAGTCACTGTAGTACACAATCCAGGTTGACAAGTCTACTGATGTTGTCAACAAGGCAACAATGCTTGATTTGTGTGATATATTTTTCAGGAGGATGTGCATGAGGATATATTATGTGCACTTTTGTTGCTAACCAACACTACAGCTGCAGAACTATTGAGGCTTTTGAATGATTACATATCAGGAAAACTGATTTGGTCATTTTGTGTCAGTATATGCATGGAGGGAGTGGCTAAGGTGACTAGATGGCTTTCTGGTTTCACTACTCTGGTCAAAGGTCACTTCTGAATGTGAGTCAATGGACTCTGTCATCCTTAAAGAAATGCTGGCTAGCTGAAAAACATCACCTGAACTTAATAACATTTTACAGGATGTGATTAAAATTATCAACCACATTAAATTACTTGCCCATAACTTATGTTATGTGTAGCTCTGTGAGGATGTGGACCCAGAGCACATGTGTCTTCTTTTATACTCAGAAGTGAGATGGCTTTCTAAAGGTAGAACACTGGCCAGTTTTTGAGTTATGAGAGCCACTCCAGAGATTATTCTTAGAAAAAAAAAATCACCACTAACAGCACATTTCAGTGACACACAATGAGTCACACAACTTGCTTAATTGTGTAACATATTGAACCTGCTCAACGAACTCAATTTGTCACTTCAGGGGAGAAGGACAACTGTGTTCAAGTCGGTGGATAAAATGCCTGTGTTCAAAGCCAAACTGAAATTATGGTGATGATGAGTGAACACTGAGATTTTTGATGTGTTTCAAACATTAGCAGAAATTTTGGAAGAGGCTAAGCCAGTGTCTTCTTTCTCCCAGCTGTTGAATGATCACCTATCTCAGCTTTCAGAAGAGGTTGAGCATTAATTCCCAAACACAAATGACCCCTGAACTGGGAATCAATGTATCTTTGACCCATTTTTGAACAAGCCAGGTGAATCAACTTTGTCCATGCAACAAGATGATCAACTTCTTGAGATTGCAAATGATGGGGGCCTTAAAATTATGTTTGAGACAATTTCAAATCTCCATACATTTTTTTTTTTTTTTTTTTTTTTTGCGGTACGTGGGCCTCTCACTGTTGTGGCCTCTCCCTTTGTGGAGCACAGGCTCCGGATGCACAGGCTCAGCGGCCATGGCTCACAGGCCCAGCCGCCCCGCGGCATGTGGGATCTTCCCGGATCGGGTCACGAACCCATGTCCCCTGCATCAGCAGATGGACTCTAACCACTGCGCCACCAGGGAAGCCCTCTCCATACATTTTGGATGAAAGTCAAAGCGGAATATACTGAGAATGCCACAAAAGCACTTAAAAGCTTGCTTCAATTTCCAACATGCTATCTTTGTGAAACAGGATTTTCTGCAGTAACAGCAACTAAGATGAGATTATGGAGTAGACTGGACATAAAAAACACACTTTGTGTGTCACCGTCTCCCATCTCCCCCAGATGAGACCATCTATTTCCAGGAAAATAAGCTCAGGGCTCCTGTTGATTCTGCATTATGGTGAGTTATATAATTATTTCATTATATATTAAAATGTAATAATAAAAGAAGTAAAGTGCACAATAAATGTAATGCACTTGAGTCATCCCTAAACCATCCCCCACCCCTCCGTGGGAAAATTGTCCACAAAACTGGCCCCTGGTGTGAAAAAGTTGGGGACTGCTGGTTCGTGTCTTCTATTTCCTTACTGGTCTGTTGTCTAAATACTCAATCCATTACTGAAATGAATGTTGTGAATTCTCCAGCTATTATTATTATTATTATCCAGCTACTGTATATTTACTTCTTCTATTCTATTTGATTTTTTAATAACACAGATGTCTTTACTGATATTCTGTTTGGTAAGACATTGTTCTCATGATTTACTTTAGTTCTTTTTCCACTTTATTTATCTGAAAACAATTTTAGAATTGAAAAAATCCTGAAATATAGTTGATTTACAATTAGTTGCAGGTTTACAGCATAGTGATTCAATATTTTTATAGATTATTTTCCATTAAAAGTTTTTAAAGATAATGGTTACAATTCCCTGTGGTGTAAAATATGCCCTGGTTGTTTACTCCTTTTATATGTAGTAGTTTATATCTCTTACTCCCATATCACTCTTTGCCCATCCACTCTCCTCTCCCTCTTTGGCAACCACCAGTCTGTTTTTTATATGTGTGTCTGTTTATGTTTTTCATGTGTGGATTTTTTAAAATTACACATGTAATAATTACACATGTAAGTGATACCATACAGTATTTGCCTTCATTTATTTTACTAAGTACAATATTCTCTAGGTCCACCCACATTGCTGCACATGGAAAAAAAATTTTCTTTTTTATGACTAATATTCCATTATATGTTTATGTATATGTATCATATCTTCTTCATCCATTTATCCATTGATGAGTTTTTGGGTTGCTTCCATATCTTGGGTACCATAAATAGTGCTGCTATGCTGGTGCATTGGGGTACAAGTATTGTTTCAAACTAGTGTTTTTGGGTTTTACAGATGTAAGTTCTATTTTTAATTTTTTGAGGAACCTCCATACTATTTCCATAGTGATTGCACCAATTTACATTTACATTATGAGTGTAAAAGAGTTCCCTTTTCTCCACATCCTCTCCAATACTGGTTATCTGTAGACTTTTTGTTGATAGCCATTCTGACTGGTGTGAGGTGATACGTCGTTTTGATTTGTATTTCTCTAATTCTCAGTAATGATGAACATCTTTTCATATACCTGTTACCCGCTGGTATGTTATTCTTTGGAAAAACATCTATTCAGGCCTTCTGCCCATTTTTTGATTGGGTTGTTCATTTTTTTGATATTGAGTTGGTTGAGCTGTTTTTCTATTTTGGAGCTGTTTATTTTTAACAACTTGTCTGTCATTTCATTTGCAAATAATTTTCTTATTCTACAGGGTTTTTATTTTGTCTGTGGTTTCCTTTGCTGGCCAAAGGATTTTAATTAGGAGTTTTATTAGGTCCCATTTGTTTATTTTTGCTTTTTTCCTTTGCCTTAGGAGATAGATTTGTAGAAAATATTATGATTTATGTCAAATTTATGTTTACATTTTCTTCTAGGAGTTTTATAATTTCAGGTCTTACATTATGGTCTTTAGTTTGAGTTTGTGTGTGTGCCTGTGTGTGTGTGTGTGTGGTGTTAGGGAGTGTTGTAATTTCATTCTTTATTATGTAGCTGTCTAGTTTTCCCAGCACCACTGTTGAAGTGACTGTTTTTATTTTTTTTCCATTGTGTGTCCTTGGCTTATGTGGCTTTATTTCTGGGCTCTCT
This sequence comes from Grampus griseus, assembly GCF_964374135.1. NCBI lineage: Eukaryota > Metazoa > Chordata > Mammalia > Artiodactyla > Delphinidae > Grampus > Grampus griseus. The sequence goes on along the minus strand of NC_139016.1, from coordinate 17,625,874 downwards.
AATCTATTCCATCTGTTATTATACTACTGATATCCATTGTTATTTCCCCTCTTTCATTCTCATTTTGTTTATTTCAGTCCTGTCTCTTTTCCTCTTAGTCTGCCTAAAGTTTTATCAGTTTATTTGTCTTCAACAAAAAACTGTTCTTGGTTTCATTGATCATTTTACTGTATTTTTTAACTCAGTTTTACTTATTTTCTTTAACCTTTATTATTTCCTTTCCTCTGTTGTTTGTTTTCTTATTGTTGTTGTTCTTCTTTTCCTAAATATTTTAGGTACAGCTTACGTTGCTTTTTGAGATTTTTTTTTTTGTTTTTTGAGGTAGGCCTACATTGCTATAAGCTTTCTGAGAACTGCTTTTGCTGCATCCCACAGATTTTGGAATGTTGTATTTTCCACTTTCATTTGTCTTGATGTATTTTCTGATTTCTTTGATTTCTTCAATGTCCCATTGTTTTTTTAGCAGCATGTTGTTTAGTTCCCAGGTGTTTGCATTTTGGATGTAATTTCCTGTAGATATCTATTTAGTCCAACTGGCCTATTGTGTCATTTATTGTGTCATTTAAGACCACTGTTGCCTTATTAATTTTCTGTTAGGATGATCTGTCTATTAATGTCAGAGGGGTGTTAAAATTCCCTACTCTTATTGTATTATTGTGAAGTTCTCTCTTTGTGACAATTAGTGTTTGCTTTATATATTTTGGTGCTCTTGTATTGAGTGCATATATCATAACAAGTGTAACACCCTCTTCTTTTATTGGTCATTTTATCATTATATAATGACCATTTTTGTTTTTTGTCATGGACTTTGATTCAAAGTCTAGTTTTTCTCATATGTGTATTGCTACCCTTCCTTTCTTGTCATTTCTGTTTGTACCTTCTTGTAGGCAACATATTGAAAAATATTTTTAATCCAGTCAGACACTTTATGTCTTTTGATTGAAGCATTTAGTCCATTGACATTTTCTTCTTCTTTAAACAATTTTAAATGTTACATTGCATTTGCAGTTATTACAAAATATTGGTTATATTCCCTGTGCTGTGTAATATATCCTAGTAGCTTGTCTTATACCCAATAGTTTCTACCTCCCGCTACCACACTCTTATATTTCCCCTCCCTCCCACTGATAGAAAATAGTTTGTTCTCTATGTATGTGAGTTTGCTTCTTTTTATGGTATTCCTTAGTTTATTGTATTTTTTTTAGATTCCACGTGTAAATTACCTTATTTAGTATTTGTGTTTCTCTACCTTGCATAGTTCATTTAGCATAATGCTCTCCAAATTCCATCTATGTTGCTGTAAATGGCAAAATTTCACTCTTTTGTATTTGAGTCATGTATACATATATATGTGCAATTGTTAAAAATTGCTGCTATGAATATTGTGGTGCATGTATTTTTTTGAATTAGTGTTTTGTTTACTTTTGTTTTTCTCAGATATATACCCAAGAGTGGGGTTGTTGGGTTATATGATGTTTCTATTTTTAATGTTTTGAGAAACCTTCATACTGTTTTCCACGATGTCTGCACCAATTTACCTTCCCTCTAACAGTATAATAGTGTTCCCTTTCCTCCGCATTCTCACCAACACTTGTTATTTTTGCTCTTTTGCATAACCATTTTGAGAGGTGTGAGGTAATATCTTATTGTGGTTTTGACTTGCATTTAACTGAATTAGAAATGTTGAAATCTTTACGTTGCCTTTTGGTCATCTGCATTTCCTCTTTGGAAAAACGTCTGTTCAGTTCTTCTGCCCAGGTTTATAATTGAGGTTTCTTTTTCTTTCTTCTTTTTTTTTTTTTTTTTTGATTTTATGTTGTACGAGCTGTTTATATATGTTAGATATTAACCAGTTATAGGTCGTATTATTTGTTAAGATTTCTCCCTTTTAGTAGGATGTCTTTTCATTTTGTTGCTGGTTTCCTTTGTTGTGCAAAATCTTTTAAGTTTAATTAGGTCCCATTTGTTTATTTTTTCCCCTTCCCTTTGGGAAACAGATCAAAAAAATAATCCTTTCACTTTTAAATTACTAACATGTATATACTTATTGTCATTTTTGTTTTACTGTGTTATGGTTGTTGTAGTTTCCTTCTCTGTTCATTTCTTTTTCTTTCTACTCATGTGGTTTGAGGATTTTCTTTAATAGTATGCTTGTGTTTCTTTCTTTTTTCTTTTTTGTATGTTTATTAGAGGACTTTGATTTGTGGTTATCCTGGGATTGATATATGTTGATCCATAACTATATCTACTTCACTAAAGTAGATGTAATATATTTACTTGTCACTTGAAGCTCAAGTACATTCTACGGGATCTACACTTTTTTACCCTTCTCCCATTTTATGTTTTGATATCATATTTTACATCTTCATGTCAATCCCTGAATTGTAATTATAGTTTCTTTTACACTTTTTGACCTTTTAGCCTATGTGCTTGCTTATTTAAATGATCTTTTATAATATTGTTTTTTATTGTGGTAAAAGTCACCTAATATAAAAAATACTATTTTTATCATATTTTACTGTACAGCTCAGTGACACTAAGTACAGTTACATTGTTGTGCAAATCTCACCATCATCTATCACCGGAATTTTTCACCTTCTTAAACTGAAACTTTGTCCACATTAAACACTAACTCCCTATTTCCCCTCCCATGCCCCCACCCCCAGCTCTGGACATCTACCAATGTACCTTCTGACTTTGTGTATTTGAGTATTCTAGGTACCTCATATAAGGAATCAGACAGTATTTGTCTGCACCTAATGTATATCAGAATGCATTTTTAAGGTTAACTTAATATATGTCCTGCAAACAGATTGTACATTCTTCATCTTTTTATTTCACTGTACTATACAGTATGCCCTCACTATAGTCATGTACATACGTCAATCACAATCTCCAAATCCATCCCACCCTCTGACCCCCTTGGTGTTCATACTTTTTTTCTCTATGTCTGTGTCTCTATTTCTGTTTTACAAATAGGTTCATCTATGCCACTTTTCCCTAAACTTCACATGCATGCATTATTATAAGATATTTGTTTTTCTCTTTCTGATTTACTTCACTCTGTATGACAGTTTCTAGATCCACCATGTCTCTGCAAATGACATAATTTCATTCCTTCTTATGGCTGAGTAATATTCCATTGTATGTTTCTCCAATTTCTTTATCCATTCCTCTGTCGATGGACAATTAGATTGCTTCCATGTCCTGGCTATTGTATATACTGCTGCAAGGAACCATGGGTGTATGTATATTTTCAAAATATGGTTTTGTACAGGTGTATGCCCAGGAGTGGGATTGCTGGATCATATGATAGCTCTATTTTCAGTTGTTTAAGGAAACTCCATACTCTTCTCCATAGTGACTGTACCAATTTACATTCCCACCAAAACTGTAAGAGGGTCCCCTTTTCTTCACATCTTCTCCAGCACTTACTGTTTGTAGTTATTTTGAAAATGGCCATTCTCATCAGTGTGAGGTGATATCTCATTGTGATTTTGATTTGCATTTCTCTAATAATTAGTGATGTTGAGAATATTTTCATGTGCCTCTTGTCCATCTGTATGTTTTCTTTGCAAAAAAATCTATTTAGATTTTCCACCCTAGTTTAGATTGAGTTTGCTTATTTGTTTGTTTGCTTTTGATATTGAGCTGCATGAGCTCTTTGTATATTTTGGAGATTAATCCTTTGTCTTTTGCTTTGCAAATATTTTCTCCTATTCTGAAGGTTGTCTTTTTGTCTTGTTTGTGATTTCCTTTGCTGTACAAAAGATTTTAAGTTTCATTAGGTCCATTTGTTTATTTTTGTTTTATTTCCATACTCTAGGAGGTGGGTGAAAAAAGATCTTACTGTGATTTACTTCAGAATGTTCTGCCTGTTTTCCTCTAAGAGTTTTATAGTGTCTGGCCTTATATTTATGTCTTTAATCCATTTTGAATTTATTTTCCTATATGGTGTTAGGAAGTGATCTAACCTTATTCTTTCACATGTAGCTGTCCAGTTTTCTCAGCACCACTTATTAAAGAGACCATCTTTTCTCCATTGTATATTATTGCCTTCTTTGTAATATATTAGGTGATCATCGGTGTGTAGGTTTATCTCTGGGCTTTCTATGCTGTCCATAGATGTATATTTCTGTTTTTGTGCCAGTACCATACTGTCTTGAATACTGTAAATTTGTAGTATAGTCTGAAGTCAGGAAACCTGATTCCTCCACCTCTGTTTTTCTTTCTGAAGATTGCTTTGGTTATTAGATGTCTTTTGTGTTTCCATACAAATTGCAAACTTTTTAAAAAATAATTTTGTGGAAAATGACATTGGTAATTTGATAGTGACTGCCTTGAATCTGTAGTTTGCTTTGGATAGTATAGTTATTTTTATAATACTGTGTCTTCTGATCCAAAAAAAATGGTATGTTTCTCCAGCTGTTTGTGTCATCTTTGATTTTTTTCATTAGTATTTTATAGTTTTCGGAGCACAGAATTTTGTCTCCATAGGAAGTTTTATTTCTAGTTATTTTATTCTTTTTGTTGCAGTGATAAATGAGAGAGTTTCTTTAATTTCTATTTTTGATTTTTTGTTGCTAGCATATAGGAATACAAGTGATTTCTCTGCACTAATTCTGTATCATGCAAATTTATCAAATTCATTGATTAGCACCAGTAGTTTTCTGGTGGCCTCTTTAGGATTCTCTATGTATAGTATCATGTCCTGTGTAAACAGTCACAGTTTTGCTTCTTCTTTCCAATTTGGATTACTTTTATTTTTTTTTTCGTCTCTAATTGCTATGGCTAGGACTTCCAATACTATGTTAAATAATAATGGTGAGAGTGGACATCCTTGTCTTTTTCCTGACCTTAGAAGAAATGTTTTCAGTTTTACACCATTGAGAATGATGTTTGCTGTCAGTTTGTCATATATGACCTTTATTACGTTGAGGTAGGTTCCCTCTATACCCAGTTTCTGGAGAGTTTTTAATCATAAAATGGTGTTGAATTTTGTCAAAATGTTTTTCTGCACTTACTGAGGTGATCATATAATTTTTATTATTCAGTTTGTACATGTGCTCTATCACATCAGTTGATTTATGTATGTTAAAGAATCCTTACATCCTTGGGATAAATCCCACTTTATCATGGTGTATGACCCTTTTAATATATTGAATTCTTTTTGCTAGGGTTTTGTTGAGGATTTTTGTGTCTATGTGCATCAATGATATTCATAGGCAATATTCTTATCTTTGTGATATCTTTGTTTGTTTGTTTTTTTAATCTGGGTGATGGTGGCCTCATAGAATGAGTTGGGAAGTGTTCCCTCCTCTACAATTTTTTGGAAGAGTTTGATAGAATTCTCCTATGTTGCCATCTTGTCCTGGATGTTGTTTGTTGGAAGATTCTTTTTAATTAATTAATTAATTTATTTTTATTTATTTAGTTTTGGCTGCATTGTGGCTTTGTTGCTGCACGTGGACCTTCTCTAGTTGTGGCTAGCAGGAGCTACTCTTTCCTGCAGTGCATGGGCTTCTCATTGTGGTGGCTTCTCTTGTCATGGAACACAGGCTCTAGGTGTGTGGGCTTCAGTCATGGAGGCACTGAGCTCAGTAGTTGTGGCTCACAGGCTCTAGGGTACAGGATCTTTATTTTTTGTCACATGGGCTTAGTTGGTCTGCAGCATGTGGGATATTCACAGGCCAAGGATTGAACCTTCATTGGCAGGAGGGTTCTTAACCACTGGGCCACCAGAGAAGTTTCTGCTGTAAGATATTTTTGTGTTACTGCAATATAGTTTATCATGTTTTTGGTAGGATATTTGCTTTAAAATATTGTGTTTGTTTCTGCTGTACAGCAAAGTGATTAGGCCACACTTATGCATATATCCCCTCTTCCTTGGATTTTCTTTCCATTTAGGTCAGCACAGAGCATTGAGTAGAGTTCCCTGTGTTATACATTCTGTTCTCATTAGTTGTCTATACATGCTGGAAGACTTTTAATCACAGTTTCAATATAATTGCTTGTGACTGGTCTGACTTTATTTTACATTTTTTCTAGTTCAGTCTTGAATGGTTGTACCTTTGTATGAATTTATCCACTATTTCCAGGTTATCCATCTTATTGGCATATAGTTGCTTGTAGTAGTCTCTTATGGTACTTTGTATTTCTGTGGTGTCAGTTGTAATTTCTCCTTTTCCATTTCTAATTTTATTGACTTGAGTCCTCTCCCTGTTTTTCCTTGATGAGTCTGGCTAAAGGTTTATCAATTTTTTTTATCCTCTCAAAGAAAGAGTTTTTAGTTTCATTGATCTTTGATATTTATTTGATTGTTTGTATTTCATTTCTTTCTTCTCTGATTTTTATGATTTTTTTCCTTCCACTAACTTTGGGCCTTGTTTGTTTTTCTCTAGTTGCTATAGGTGTAAGATTAGGTCATTTATTTGAGATTTTTCTTGTTTCTTGGGTAGGATTCTATTGCTATAAATTTCTCTCTTAGAACTGCTTTTCCTGCATTGCATAGATTTTGGATCATCATGTTTTTCTGTCATTTGTTTCTAGGTATTTTCTGATTTCCTCTTTGATTTCTTCAGTGATCTCTTGGTTGTTTAGTAGCATATTGTTTATCCTCCAGTTCTTTGTGTTTCTTACAGTTTTTTTTTAACCTGTGTTTGATTTATAATCTCATAACATTATGGTCAGAAAAGATGCTTGATGTGATTTCAATTTTCTTAAGTTTACCGAGTTGTTTGGAAAATTAATAAAGTGGTCTTGTTCAGGATTCAGAGGCAGAAGCAGGACTCTGATCTGTGACCCGGCCTGGACTGTGTGCCTTCTTGCACATGTAACAATTGCTGCTAGCAAGTAAAGCAGCACTTATAATAAGAAATGGAGTTGGTCTTGAAATTTCTTGAACCCTGGGGACCTTGTAAGCCCCCCAGGGTGTAGAAAATCTTGTGACTCACATGGTGAAACCAACAGCATTGTAAAAGTGAGTCTAGAGCTCCATTTTTGCATGCAAACTGGAATTATAAATGGAAACTCCCAGAATTCCAATCTGAAGTCTCACCCATGGGGTGGATGCACCACCTGGGACCCTTCCCAACTGGGGGTCCAGATTGCTGTCCCTTGGGACTTTCCAGCAGCTGTTTGGATCTGGAAGTAGGTGTCAGCCCAATTCTGTAATATATACCCTGTTATATTTCTCAAATATTCTTATTCCTTTTCTTCTAATGATTGTATATTAAAATTAATCTAAATCATCTTTCATTAAAGAATTGATTAAAGCTGTTTATTTCTGTATAATGAGTGCATATTTTGCCAGAAAATCCAATTAAACTTAAAACCAAAAGCGGGCTTTTGGCAAAACATTAATTGGAATGGTGAGCAGGATTCACAGAGCAAAATGTCTTTCTTTAAAAAGAAGAAAGTTAAAGTTAATCAGGTTTTCATTCCAGGATGGGAGGTGCTTCCCTTACAACTCATTAGCGGAAGAATGGGTATATCAACTGGACTGTGTGAGAACTAGGAATCTAAATTAAAGTGGGCCAAACCTTTAGAAGTCATTGAATACTTGTGGCTTGTGTCAGTTAAGAAAGGAAAAACGTTCTGTGCTGGGTCAGAACCCCTGATTCCCCTCTTTGACTACCGTAAACTACATGAAACCAAATTAAAAGTGATAAAAAAAGAAACCAAACTGGAGAAAAAGTATACGGTTTGCAAGGGTGTTTGTCCATGTTACAATGTCAAAATTACATGTTAGCTGACTAAGTCTCCACTTTCCAGTTGGTAACAAGAAAAGCTGCTATAAAGGTTACATTAGCTAAATACTGAAATAAACCTAGGAGGTCTCTGTCTGCCTGGGTATATGTGTATGTCTCAGTATGTGTCTTTGTCTTTGGATACTACTGCTAAGGTGAAGTGATAAATGAGCTCTTTTTAATTGGCTTAAAGAAAAGTAAACACTTAACAAATCAAACAATTCTAAATACAAGAGAAATTAAGCTAACTAAATTTCAGGTTCACGTGAACTGGGAAATACTTAGTATTAAATTAATATTTGTTTATCTAATTAATATATAGACTCAGTATTAATATTTGTTTATCTAATTAATATAGACATGTCTTTAGGAGTCATCAACGTTAAGTATAATCCTTTTATTGTGCCTAGGTTTAGTATAAGCTAAATAGGATCTTAATATATCTGCTGCAAATTTGTCAGCAAGGAAAGTAACTCAATCTGAAGAAATTTTAAGAAAAGAAAATGCAAATGAGATAAGAGCCTTGGGTGATTGATGTTTACCAATCTACGCAGTGCTGATATAAAGGATAATTCGTGGCTATTTAAAGAAAGAAGGACTTATGTTTTTAGTTTTAAAAAAAGGTAAAAAAATGGAATTATATTTTACTGAGAGAAAAGGAAGTAGGTCTGATTTACAGGTGCCTGTTTCTGAGTGGGAAAATAAAATGATGGATACAGAATATGATAAAAAACTAAATAGTTGTAGAAAGTGGACCCTGAGAAAAGAGTTTTGTGCATGGTATTAGTTTTCTTGAGATGTTGAACTGCCTATGATAATGATTTTATGTTTCTTTACCTCTTAAATGATCTGTTCTATCACATAAGAAGATTTCTGCCTTTGAAATCTTGTATTGTCACTTTGGTAAAGTAAATAAGTATTATTTCACAATGATCTATGAAGATTATTGCACATGTAGATAAAGCTCACTCTGCTTCTACAAAAAATTAATGTCTCATTCTAAGACTTTTGCTGTCCTGTTGTCCTTGTAACAGGACAATGGTATACTCCTAAGTCCGAAAAATTAAAACCAGTCACCAATAGCTGTAAATCAAACAGTCAGGGCTATGGGAAATCCAAGACAGCCACTTGGCATTTCCCCGCTCCCTGCCAAACCTCATTCTTTATTTGACAGGATTAGCCTTCCCTGGCCACAGGGTTAATGCCCTCACAATCAATTTAAAAAAAAGAATATTTCACTAAATATTAAATTCTAGTTTTCTTAATTGAGGTGTGTGTTTACCAGGATTCATTTCCCTGGTAGTTCCTTGTTGTTATGTTTTATTACTAAAAAGTTTAATTGAATTATTCTAAAGCTTATCTCAGTAGTCTATCTTTGGATGGAGATCAGATGCCCCCGTGACCTAAAACAAGGGGACATAGAATTACACTTGTCAATCAACGAACTGTATATGAATTGGAGCTCATGGCAGAAGCAGCAGGGCAAAAGAGTGTCTTTTGGTTTTTGGAGTAGAAAGTTTGCAGAGGTTTGGAAAAATCAAACTACCTTTGATAATCATTTGTTGGCTTGTTATTGGGCGTTAATTGATACTGAACAAATAACTGTGGGTCATACTCTCATATTAAGTCCTCAAGTGCCAATTATGCAATGGATTTTTAGCTCACCAAAGACCCATAGAATGGGGCACAGCAGGAGTCTAGTATAATTAAATGGAAATGGTATATACAAGACGAGACCAAACTGGGTCCACGGGGTGACGCTGTTTTACATGAAAAGGTTTTGAAATTCCAATGGAAAACCTGAAGCCGGAAGTCATGATTAAACCCAAGATAACCTAGTGGCCTGTAAAATGGGGAAAGCCCTTGAGTCTTTAACCAAGACAGAAGAGAAACATGCCTGGTTTACAGATGGCTCGGCAATATATATAGGATCTGTTTGTTACTGGAAAGCAGTAGCCTACAATCCATTCACAACAAAACTGTTAACTACTATTAGAGAGGGAAAAGGCAGTCAATTTACTGAACTGTATGCAGTATATCAATTTTGAAACAAGAAAATTTAACAGAATGTTATATTTATAGAAATAATTCATTCAAAGGAGTTGTGGGGAAAATAGCTATGGGTAGATATTTGGGAAACTGTGCAGAAAACTAATGTCTCAGTTTTTCATGTAGACACCCATAATACACCCAATTTGATGGAACGATGGTATAATTCAATTACAGATGAACAAACTCAGAATCAGACAGTGGAATTCGATCCAGATTCCAGGGATCTCAAAGCATTGGCACTTTGGGTGCACCAGAAATGTGGTCATCTGGGAGAAAAATCTACATACATGTGGGCTCAGGATTAAAGTATTTCTTAACCCAGGATTTTGCAATGTCCAATTTTTCACCATGTTAAACATAGGAGCTTTCCACAATTAAAGGACAGCTGACCCACTGCAAACTGCCTGGGCATATATATGCCCATATATGGCACATTGATTATGTTGGTCTATTAATTCGAGATAAAGGAAGTCAATACGTGTGTATTGCTGTGGACACCTATTCTGGATAGTTAGTAGCAATCCCATTTGGAAAAGTCAACCAGACTAATACTATTAAAACATTAGAGATAATTAATTTATATTATGGTGTTCCACTTCAAATTCAAAGTGACAGTGGGTCACATTTCAAAGGTAAGTTAATACAAGAATTTGCCCAAGAGTACAATATATAATGGATTTTTCATACCCCTTACTACCCTCAAACACCCGGTTTGATTGAAAGAATGAATGGTTTGCTTAAACAGCAATTAATTTAACTTGGAGAGAACTCTTATAAAAAATGGAAAACTAACTTGAATACTGCCTTCAACATTTCAAATACTAGACCTACCGGACAATCAGAAACTTCCCTGATGAGAATGACTATATCAAACTTACAAACTCATAAAATAGAGACTTATCCAGAAACAACTGAATATTGGGTAATTTCGCCTGGAGGATTAGCACATTTTCAAGCCTCTTCTGAGGCTGCAGGATTTAATTTATATTCTATACCTGAACAAAGACTTACTAAAAGGTGAATTTGTGCTGTATCAACTGGTATCAACATAATGATGTCTCCTGTACATTTTGGACTAATTAAAGAAGAGTGGAGTCTGGTCCTTAAAGGTATATGTGTCCACAGGGGAGTTACTGAACCTGATTTTCAAGGAGAAATTTAGGTGCTTTTACAAAATGAAGGAAATAATGATCTGTTTATTAATAAACATGATCAGATTGCCCAACTACTGATTCTTCCATGTGTGATTGGTAAAGTCCAGAAAGGACAACCTCCCACCCTATTAACTGTTAAGGTTGATGGAGATTTTGGATCCATGGATGAAGCACATTCATTTGGAGCTAAAGTCTGGGTGAAACAACCCAACCGTCCCCCTATATCTGCTGATGTAACTGCACAAGGAAAAGATAACACTGTGTTGGTGATGATCCCTAGACAAGAAAAATGGAAATATGTGCCATTAACCCATTGTTATTCTTGTGAATAGATTGTTTTTGGAGTCTTGACTGTGATGTGGATCATCACCTATGCCTTAACCCTAGGATCTATGCTGCAGTCAAACAAAGAACAGAACCCCCATGCCTCAACTCCAGGATATCTGCTACGGTTGAAAAAAAGGAACATGGAAGAAAACATTGAGGAATCTTCCACTGGAAAAACGTGAGCCAGACCCGAACCAAAGATAGCTTCACCTGCCCTGCAAAGGAGGCCTGTCCTCTAATTATGACTTTCTGTGTTCAAAACCTGTCTGTCTGGTCCAGAGTAAACACTGATAACCCATGGGCTAGAGGTTTTATTCCATCTCCTAATTCCTCCTCTCTTGTAGTCAAATTAAGCCCAAGATATGTTAATGTCTACTAATGAATATACATGGAGAAAATCATTTAATGTATGGATACCTAAAATCCATCTGATACTTGTTCCAGACAACATTACTAAATGCACAGACACCTGGTGCTCATGGACTTTATATCATTATAAGGTTGTTAACACAAGTTCTACATGTCAATTTCATGTGTTGCCTATCATTTTTGGAAATGAATATTCGTTGCCTCATTTTGCTGGAAATTACTTAGATTTTAATAATCATCCCCATTTATTAACAGACTGTGAAAAGACTATTGAAGCATTGCTTTGTGGCCTGACTTCCCACATCTGGGAACCCTGTTTCTTAGAGAATTCCATTAACTAGTGTGAATGGACTATATTTCCTCAATCCTATAGTATGTTTTTTAAGTTGCTCCCCAGTTTATATGTATTTTGACACATGACATTAAGACTACTTCTACTTATCAGCTAGGAAACCCTTTTTCAGGATGTTTAGCACATGTAAATCACTTATATTGGAAAGGGACAGCTTACTTCTTTTCCCCCATACACAAACAATTGTTGTGGACTCAAATGCTAATTCTTACTTGATCTATTCCCAATATTAGTATGTCCCTTGAGTCTCTGAAATGAATATTACAAAAATCAAATTTATTACAAAAATTTGTAGATACACATAGTCATACTTTGTTAGAACACTGTACTGCTACTACTATCTCAGCCAACAAATTAATGGATGTGGGAGTTAACGTACAGAAGCATCCATGGGATGTGGGACTTTTTTCTTACTCAGTCGCCTCAAGCTAAACAATTGCTCTCTGCCTTGTTTAATCCATTTTTTGTACTATTCATTGTACTCATTTAACTGACTTTGGAATTGTTACTTATCTTGAAAAACTGCTTGTGTTATATTGTCTTATTCTTATGCTCTTCAGCCTAAACAATCCTAGAGGCCGAATATTGGGAAAACTAGTAAAATAGTATCGTTCAGGCTTCAGAGGCAGAAGCAGGCCTCTGCCAGACCTGTGACCTTGCCAGGACTGTGTGCCTGCTTGAACACCCAAGAATTGCTGCTAGCGAGTCAAGCAGCGCTTACAAGAAACGGCGTGCATCTTGGAATTTCTTGAGCCCTGGTGACCTGGCCAGTCTTCCGGGGCCTGGAAAATCTTGTGACTCACATGGTGAAATCAACAGCATTGTCACAATTGAACTAGAGCTGCATTTTTGCGTACAAACTGGAGATATCAGTTTGCAGCCTGGAATTATAAACGGAAGCCCCCAGAACTCCAATCTGAAGTCTCATCCATGGGGTGGACACACCACCCAGGACCCTTCCCAACTGGCACTCCGGATTCCTGTTACTCGGGACTTCCCAGCACTGTTTGCATCTAGATGTATGTGTCTGCCTGATTTGGTGATGCATGCCCTGTTATGTTTTCTAATATTCTTATTCCTTTCCTTCTAATGATTGTATATTAAAATTAAACTAAATCACCTTCCATTAAAGTGTTGATTAAAGCTGTTTATATGTATGAAACGATTGTTTATTTTGCCAAGAAATCCAACAAACCTTAAACCTGAAATCAGGCTTTTGGCATAGCACAAGTTTTGATTTATGACCCAACATACGACCTCTCCTGGAGAATGTTCCAAGTGTACTTGAGAAGAAAGTGTACTCTGCCACTTTTGTGTGGAAGGTCCTATAAATATCAATTAAGTCTATGTGGTCTAATGTGGCATTTAAAGTTTGTGTTTTCTTATTAATTTTCCGTCTGGATGATCTGTTCCTTGGTATAAGGGGGTTTTAAAGTCCCCTACTATGGTGTGTTACTGTCGATTTCCCCTTCTTATGGCTGTTAGTATTTGCCTTATGTATTGAGGTGCTCCTATGTTGGGTGCATAAATATTTACAATTGTTATATCTTCTTCTTGGATTGATCCCTTGATCATTGTGTAGTGTCCTTCTTTGTCTCTTGAAATAGTCTTTATTTTAATGTCTACTTTGTCTGACATGAGAATTGCTACTCCAGCTTTCTTTTGATTTCCATTTGCATGGAATATCTTTTTCCATCCCCTCACTTTCAGTCTGTTTGTGTCCCTAGGTCTGAAGAGGGTCTCTTGTAGACAGCATATGTATAGGTCTTGTGTCTGTATCCATTCAGTCAGTCTATGTCTTTTGGTTGGAGCATTTAATTCATTTACATTTAAGGTAATTGTTGATATATATATTCCTTTTACCATTTTCTTAGTTGTTTTGGGTTTGTCTCTGTAGGTCTTTTTCGTCCCTTGTGCTTCCCACCTAGAGAAGTTTCTTTAGTTCAGCATGGCCAGAGGAGGCCCTCTCGTGTGTGCCGGGCAGGCTGCCGGGACCCATGCCATCCATAGAGGCCTTGCTATGTGGCACTACTGTTCCCTGGGACCCGCATGGCCAGAGGAGGCCCTGGCAGGGGCAGGGCTTAGGCCCAAGGCCCTAGCAGGCTCACCAGGGCTTGACAGGTAGGTGCTGAGGCGTGTTCCCTCTCCACTTCCTAAGGAGGCCAGGCAGAAGTCAGGGAAGGGCACCACAATAGCGTCCCCACCCTTTGTGTTCCACTCAATAATGATGCCCCATGTCCCTGGTAGCCCTGGCCTTCCCCACCAACGTTTCTGGTGTGGAACCCCTCCCCCTGCCACCCCAGGCTGTCTCCTCACCACCAACAGTCATCCCCAACTGGGTTCACCCTCAAAACCTCACTTTCCAGCACCCAGCCTTCCTCCCCACCTCCTCCCTGGGGTGTGCAGGACTGCAGCATGGACTATGGGCACAGGTTCCACTCCTTCCCACCCCCCACAGACTGGTTGCCATGCTCCCCTCCAATCCCCTGATCCCCCAAAAGTTCTCCTGTGTCCCCGCCAATACCCCCACCATGGGTGGGATCCCCCAAGTGTGGGAACCTCTCCTCTCCCACAGCTGCACCCAAGGGTGACGGTTCAATCCTGCCTCCACCCCTCTCCCTCTCTCCTTCCTTACCATGCCCCACTCGGTTGAGTGAGGACTCCCTCCATCCCTGTAGTTGTTCATGGACCCCCACCAGTGCCCAGCAGGTGCTCCATGGGAACTCTTCCAATGTCCCCCTGCTGTACCTATGAGGAGACCCAAACTCCACATCCTCCTACTCTGCCACCTTGATTCTGCCTATTTAATAACCTTTGGGCTTCCCTGGTGGCACAGTGGTTAAAAATGCACCTGCCAATGGATGGATTGGGTTCATCCATTGGGGTCAACCCACTGGGGACATGGGTTCAAGACCTGGACCAGGAAGATACCACATGCCACAGATCAACTAAGCCCGTGCACCACTACTACTGAGCCTGCAACATAGAGCCCATAAGCCACAACTACTGAGCCCATGTGCAACAACTACTGAAGCCTGCATGCCTAGAACCCATGCTCGGCAACAAGAGAAGCCACTGCAATGAGAAGTCTGCACATCACAATGAAGAGTAACCCCTGCTTGCCACAGCTAGAGAAAGCCTGTGCGCAGCAACAAAGACCCAACTTAGCCAAAAATTTTAAAAATAAATAAATAAAATTTATTTTAAAAAATAAAATAAAAAAAAATGACCTTTACTCCTCACTATATATAGCCTTTCCTAGTGAGATTTTCACTTTCTTATAAATTCTTACTTCTTTTCCATTTAGAGAAGACCCTTCAACATTTCTTTAAAAGTAGGTTTAGTATTGATGAATTCTTTTACTTTTTTCTTCTCTGAGAAGATTTATATCTCCTACTATCCCAAATGATAATCTAGGTGGACAGAGTGTCCTCAGTTTCAGGTTTTTCCTTTCATCACCTTGAATATGTCATGCCACTCTCTTCTGGTTTGTAATGTCTCTGCTCAGAAATCAACTGACAACTTTATAGGCATTACCTTGTTTATGACTTACTGTTTTTCTCTGGCTGCCTTTAGAATTTTCTGTTTTCAACTTTTGCCAGTTTAATCAGGATATGTCTTTTCGTGGGTTTGTTTGTTTTTATCTTCTTTGGCACCCTTTGTGCTTCCCATATTTGGATATCTCTTTCCTTCTCCAGGTTTGGAAAGTTTTCAGCGGTAAGTTTTTCAAATACACAGTCAATGTCCTTCTCTCTCTCCTCTCATTGTGGAACCCCTTTAATGGAACCTTGGAATGCCTTTATCCAAGAGATCTCCTAAATTGCTTTTACTTTTAAAAAATCATTTTTCTTTCTGTTGTTCTGATTAGGTGATTTCTATTATTCTACCTTCCAGGTCACTTATGCATTCTTCTGTATCATTTATTCTGTTATTCATGCCTTCTACTTTTTTTTTTGATTTCAGATATTAAATTATTTATTCCTAATAGGGTAGTTTTTATATTTTCTACTGTTAAAGTGCTCAGTGGTTATATTAATTATTTTCCACAATCAGTTATCATATTTTTAAACATCTTTATTGGAGTATAATTGCTTTAAAATGGTGTGTTAGTTTCTACAGTATTACAACGTGAATCAGATTTACGTACACATATATCCCCTTATCCTCTCCCTCTTGCATCTCCCTCCCACCCTCCTATACCACTCTTCTAGGTAGTCACAAAGCACCGAGCTGATCTCCCTGTCCTATGCCGATGCTTCCCACTAGCTATCTCTTTTAAGTTTGCTAGTGTATAATGTCCATGCCACTCTCTCACTTCGTCCCAGCTTACCCTTCCCCCTCCCCATGTCCTCAAGTCCATTCTCTATGTCTGTCTCTTTATTCCTGTCCTGCCCCTAGCTTCTTCAGAACATTTTTTTCTTTTTAGATTCCATACATGTATTTTAGCGTATGGCATTTGTTTTTCCCTTTCTGACTTACTTCACTCTGTATAACAGACTCTAGGTCCATCCACCTCACTACAAATAACTCAATTTTGTTTCTTTTCATGGCTGAGTAATATTCCATTGTATATATGTGCCTCATCTTTATCCGTTCATCTGTAGATGGATAATTAGGTTGATTCCACAACCTTGCTATTGTAAATAGTGCTGTAATGAACATTGTGGTACATGGCTCTTTTTGAATTATACTTTTTTCAGGGTATATGCCCAGTACTAGGACTGCTGGTGATATAGTAGTTATTTTTAGCTTATAAGGAAGCTCCACAGTGTTTTCCATAGTGACTGTATCAATTTATATTCCCAACAACAGTGTAAGAGTGTTCCCTTTTCTCCACATCCTCTGCAGCATTTATTGATTGTAGATTTTTTGATGATGGCCATTCTGACTGGTGGGAGGTGATACCTCATTGTAGTTTTGATTTGCATTTCTCTAATGATTAGTGATGCTGAGCATTCTTTCATGTGTTTGTTGGCGATCTGTATATCTTCTTTGGAGAAATGTCTATTTAGATCTTCTGCTGATTTTTGTTTTGGATTGTTTGTTTTTATTGATATTGAGCTGCATAAGCTGCTTGTATATTAATCCTTTCTCAGTTGCTTCATTTGAAAATATTTTCTCCTATTCAGAGGGTTGTCTTTTTTCTTCTTTATGGTTTCTTTTGCTGTGCAAAACTTTTAAGTTTCAGTAGGTCCCATGTGTTTAGTTTTGGTTTTATTTCCATTTCTTTAGGAGGTGGATCAAAAAGGGACTTGCTCTGAGCAGGTTCTACCTATATTTCCCTCTAGGAGTTTTAGCATATCTGGCCTTTCATTTAGGTCTTTAATCCATTTACAGTTTATGTTTGTGTGTGGTGTTAGGAGGTGTTCTAATTTCATTATTTTACATGTAGGCATCCAGTTTTCCCAGCCCCACTTATTGAAGAGTCTCTCTTTTCCACATTGTGAATTCTAGAATCTTTTATCAAAGATAAGGTGACCATATTTGCATGGGTTTATCTCTGGACTTTCTTTCCTGTTCCATTTATCTATATTTCTGTTTTTGTGCCAGTACCACACTGTCCTGATTACTGTAGCTTTGTACTATAATCTGAACTCAGGGAGCCTGAATCCTCCAGCTCCGTTTTTCTTTCTCAAGATTGCTTTGGCTATTTGGGGTCTTTTGTGTTTCCATACAAATTGTGAAATTTTTGTTCTAGTTCTGTAAAAAATGCCATTGGTAGTTTGATAGGGTTGCATTGAATCTGTAGATTGCTCTGGTTAGTAGAGTCATTTTCACAATGTTGATTCTTCCAATCCAAGAACATGGTATATCTCTCCATCTGTTTGTAACATTTTTAATATGTTTCATCAGACTCTTATAGTTTTCTGCATACAGGTCTATTGTCTCCTTTGGTAGGTTTATTCCTAGGTATTTTATTCTTTTTGTTGCAGTGGTAAATAGGAGTGTTTCCTTAATTTCTCCGTCAGATTTTTCATCATAATATATAAGAATGCAAGAGATTTCTGTGCATTAATTTTGTATCCTGCAACTTTATGAAATTCATTGATTGGCTCTAGTATTTTTCTGGGGGCATCTTTAGGATCCTCTGGGTATAGTATAATCTCATCTGCAAACAGTGACAATTTTAATTCTTCTGTTCAGATTTGAATTCATTTTATTTCTGTTTCTTCTCTGACTGTTGTGGCTAAAACTTCCAAAACTCTGTTGAATAATAGTGGTGAGACTGGGCAACCTTGTCTTGTTCCTGATCTTTGAGGAAGTTATTTCTGTTTTTCACCATTGAGAACGATGTTCTCTGTGGTTTTGTCATATATTTCCTTTATAATATTGAGTTAAGTTCTCTATGCCTACTTACTGGAGAGTTTTTATCATAAATGGGTGTTGAATTTTGTTGAAAGCTTTTTCTGCATGTATTGAAACTATCATATGGTTTTATCCTTCAATTTGTTATTATGGTGTATTACATTGATCACTTATCATTTTTTAACCAATGTTTTTAATTCTTCATATGGTAAATTGTTTATTTCTATTTCATTATTAAGTTTTTCAGTGTTTTTAACCTTGCTGTTTCTATTGTTGGTAGTTCTTTACCTTTTCTTTTTACTTAACATTCTCTACCTCTACTCCTTTACTTTCAACCATTACCTATTGTCATCTTGAATGCGTGTTGGAGCTGTCTCTTTGTGCACATGCCTCTGGTGAGAGGGCTGGACTTGATGTGGATGCCAATCATGACTTTTCTCAGTGTGTACTAAAAGCTGTAATCTTGGTAGAAGGTGAAATGAGATCAAAGAGTGAGAGCTTGCACTTAATGTGAGGTGAGATTTCTCTCTGCCTAGTGACTTTCATCAATCTATTCCTCCATTGTTGGAGAGAAACCCTGAGTATTGGTATTGAGCTGGCTCTATTCCCTTTAACTGTATGTTTTTCCCTTTCACTATACTAGGAACATTGTCCCAGGGAATGGGAGTGCTGATGCAGGGGGCGTCCCTGCATCAGCAAATTTTAACAAATTATAACATTTGTTCTCTCTACAGTCAACTCTGTCTCTCTTCTTGAATCTCTAATTTTCTTTCCAAATATTATTTTATTACAGTTTATTTCTATCTATCTGCATGAGTAATAATATTTTGCCTTGTTCTTTCTTTTGTTATCTCTGTTTTTCTCATTTTCTTTCTTCCCTCTTTCTCTTTTATTACCTCTACATTTTTTTTCTTAAATTTGGCCCACTTCCCCAATATGTTGCTTTAAAAAAATTTTTTTCCCCAATTTTGTTTCTTGAGTTTTACACTTGCCAGATTTTTCTGGATCTTTTAATAATGAGAGTTAGGAGCTCTGTCTCTTACTTACTATGATATTGCAAATGCTTATCAGGCTAAACATGGATTAGTTTGGTACACAATAAGCAAGTGATGTATTATGTTTTGCATTTTGTTTCTGCTTTCCTAGTTCATCTCTTCTTGTCTGTTTGATATCTCTATTTTAGCTATCTCTGTGGTTTGTCACTTCTTTTTTTTCAGATTAGTATGTTTGCCAGAGGTTGTACTGATGTAGGTGTCTTGTACTTTATTTCCAGTTTGTATTTCCATTTTCTGTCTCTGACTTATTTTTCCCTCTGTCTCTGGATTCCATTCTCTCTTGTTCTCTAGTTTCTCCTGTCTAATGTTTCTTTCCCATATTTGCCCTGTTCAAATTATTCTAAGATTAAAAACCCTTGCAGTATCATTTTGGCATTTTCCACCATTCTGTCATTGAAACTCATTTATTTCAGCCTTCTTGTTCTTTTTCCTTTGGTCTTGGTTACCTGCCTCTTTTTGTACTGATGTTTATTCATCTTTTTATTCTCTTACATTTTTAAAATTACTCCCTTCTGATCGTCTCACTGCTGCTGCTTTCTTCATCACGCTGGAGGTTAGATCCTCTTGCTGATGGGTTTTCTTCATGTACTTATATGTACTGTTAAAAGGAGAAGAGATTAAAGTATAACAGCAAGGGTCAGAAGCAGCACTGCATGCTTTTCTTGCTCTTATCTTTCAGCTTCCTACTTTTTATCCAGACTTACAAAATCCTTCAGTAGACAAAATTAGAAACTGGATTTTCAGGGACATAATGTGAAAAATGACAGAAGAAAACCCATCATCTATATCTGCTGCTACCTCTGAGGAACAAGAACAGTTAATAAACATAAACTTGATAATTCACTCTGCAGCTGCTGAGCACCACACAGATGCCTACACTAAAGCCCTCATGACACTGTCAGTTTCATCAGTATCAAGAACAGCACTGGCTCTGTCAAGAAGTTAGTAATCAGAAACTTTAAATGTAATTTAATGATCATTATTTAAAGATTTAGGTTTTGGATCCTCATACCCTATTGCTGCTTTTTAATTGTAAATTCAAAGATATGCAAGTTAATGTTTTTTTGAGCTTGGTTAATTTCTTTTTTGTTGCTGTTGTTGTTGCTATTGTTGTTTTTCTCATCTTTATTGGGGTATAATTGCTTTACAATGGTGTGTTAGTTTCTGCTTTATAACAAAGTGACTCAGTTATGCATATACATATGTTCCTATATCTCTTCCCTCTTGCATCTCCCTCCCTCCCACCCTCCCTATCCCACCTCTCCAGGTGGTCACAAAGCACTGAATTTCTTGAAGAACCTGAAATATCTTTATTTTGGTTCTGGAGACCCGGACCCATCCATGATATAACCATCAAAGTTACTTTATGCTTCAACTCTTTGCTTTCTTCCAAAAAATTAAGGTATCCCTAGATTTTGAAATGCACTTTTAGAATGTTGCTCTTACATTGTCTTCCCTCTTATTAATGAGTGGATCTGTAATATTAATGAAAAGTGGTTTTCAACTGGTAGTCAAAAGGCAACAATTTTAATTTTTGATAACTTATGGAACATACGGAAAAACCATGCACTTGGAGAGATACAAGTAACCAAGATAAATATCCATTACTAACAATAAATGCACTTCAAAATTTCCAAGGTTATATTAATACGATTTATAAAATTATAAAAAAGACTACTGAGTCAATTTTTCCATATAAAATTTGTAAGAACTATCTTATACAAAATACATAGGTATTTTAGCTTGTAAACACCAACATCCTTGGTATCTTGTCAAATATCTAGTTGTTGATTTATATAGTTTAATGGGCATATCCAAACCTTGCATGATATCTTATCTTTGCCATGAGAAAATTTAACTTTTCCAATTTTATTTTATATTTATTAAAATCTTTTGTATTCAGTTCTTTTCTCATTGAAAATTACAATTTCTCATTGTAGAAAACTGTCAGGTATTATAAAAATTTCTGAATAACACCCCAGATCTTCCTAAAACTTTTCAAAATAAAAGTTCTTTACATTGTACACCTGGAGTTTTGTTTTTTCCCTTCTGTTCTTTATCAAAAACCTAGTGCATGCTGAATATATTGTGCTGAAGCTTGACTTTAGATCGTCAAAATGTAAGAAAGCAATCTAACTTTAGGTTAGATTAATATGTTAGTTATGCTAGTTAATATGTTTAATAACAGGAATTTCTAGAATTTATGTAATATACATTATTGTATACAATGAAAATTTGAATTTTCCAGATTTTTTGGTAAACTAATATTTATGGGGTAAATATCAGGAAACAGAATGCCTTGGTTTCTTTTATTAGATTACAAAGAAGGGAGAATGTTTGCCACCTTGTTAAATAGAAGTTTCTAGGGTGTGAGGGAGTATATATCTTTACAACATACAGGAAAAGAAAAATGAAATCCTAATTTGAACTTGTTATTCTTGACCTAAGAAATTTACCTAGAAAGAAGTATCAAAATAGCAAATTTTCTTAAAGAAGCATATTTCTGACTTCTTGCTTTGCTTTCTGGAGTGGCTTAGTTTATATAAATAAATATATGTAATATATAATTCATCATATACATTATACATTATTATTATGTGTAAGTATAATGGTTGTAGGAGTTCTTTATTCTGGATACTGGATGCTTGTCAGTAACATGATTAGCAAATAATTTCTGCTATCCTGAGGGTTTTTTGCTTTCTTGATCATATTTTGATGCACAAAATTTTTAATTTTAATTTAATGAAACCCAAATTGATTTTTTATCACTTGTGCTTTGGTGTCAATGTACAAATGTTCTGCCAGATCCAAGGTCATGAAGAATTACCCCTATGACTTCTTTTGAGTTTTATAAATTTTGTCCTTATATTTAGGCCTTTGATCCATTTTAAGTTATTTTTGGAATATGATATGTGGTGATGGTTCATCTTCATTCTTTGATATGTGGGTATCTAATTGTTAGCACATTTGTTAAGAGACTATTCTTTCTCCACTGAGTGGTCTTGACATCGTGTTTATAATCAGTTAATCATAGATGTATATGGTGATGTTACATTAAAAACTTTTTTAACATTTTCTCCCAGAACATTTGCTTTCTGCCTCTATGGATTTATCTAATCTGGATATTTCATATAAATGGAATCATATGATATGTGACCTTTTGTGTCTGGCTTTTTTCACTTAGCATAGTTTCAAGATTTTTCATATAGCACTTTCAGTACTTCATTATTTTAGGTAGATAATGTTCTATTTTTTGATACACCACGTTTGCTAACACATTTAATTGATGGGCATTTGGGTTGGCTGATGTGAATAATGCTGCTATGAATATTTATGTATGTGTTTAATTGAACACCTGCTTTTAATGATTTTAAATGATGAGAGGACATTTTGAGTCATGTGGTATCTATATTTAGCTTTTTGAAGAACTGATTTATTATTTTCCACAGAGGCTATTCATATTACTTTCCTGTACATTCCATACAAGGCACACGTGAGGGTCCAATATTTCCGTATCCTGGCCAACACTTGGTATTTTCCTTTTTTTGTTTATTGACATCCTAGCAGATATGAAGTGGTTCTCATTGTGATTTTGATTTGCATTTACTGAATTACTAATGATGTGAAGCATCTTTTCATGAGCTTGTTTGCTTTTTGTGTATTTCCTCTGAAAATATTTATTCAGATCCTTTGTTTACCATCGTGTTAAACTGTATGAGTTCTTTATATATTCCGAACATGAGACTTTTAGGATATATGATTTGCAAAAAATTTCTCTCATTCAATGGGTTCCACTTTCACTTTTCATGAAAATGGTTTTTAAGTTGAAATTTGTCATATAAAATTAGCTGTATGAAAGTGAACAATTTAGTGGCATTAGTACATATACAGTGTTGTGCATTCACTGTCTTTATCAAGCTCCAATTTTTATCACACAAACGGAAATTCTTTACCCATTAAATAGTTCTCATTTACTGCTGCATGACCCTCAGCCAGCACTGCTTTGCTTTTCATCTTGAAGGATTTGCTCTTTCGGGATATTTAATGTAAATGGACTTATATGTTGCTTCGTGTCATGTTTTTCTTTCATTAGCATAGTGTTTTTAAGATTCATCTGTGTAGATTTATTTAATGTACCTCATGCTTTCTTATGGCTGAATAAGATTTCAGTACATGGATATACCATAATTTGTTTTCCATCTATCCCTTGATAGACATATCTTTTTTCCATCTTTTGATTATTGTGAACTGCTGATAACATGACTGAATATGTACTTGTTTGAGTCCCTGTTTTCAGTTCTTTTGAGTGTATTCTCAGAAGGGAATTGAGGGATCATACATTAATTTCATGTTTAACTTATTCAGGAACTGCCATACTCTTTTTCTCAGTGACTGCACCATTTTACATTGCCATAGTCAGTGAATAAGGTTCCAGTTTCTCCACACTCACAAACACTTATTATTTTTAGGGTTTTTTTTATTATTATGGTGATGTGAAGTGGTGCAGCATGGAGTTTTTGATTTGCATTTTTTAAATAATTAATGACATTTAGTATATGTACATGTGCCTCTTTGGACGTTTGTATATTTTTTTGAGAAATGTCTATTAAAATCATTGTCTTTTTGTTTAACAACTGATTATCAATTTATTTGAAATGTTAATTTAGACATCTGTAATGATAACTTCAACCTCAGCTCCATACTGACGGAAGTAATTTGCTTAACAATCTCAGAAGGACTGTGCAGGTTAAGAGTCTCCTGTGGATCCTCATCTGGAAAAAAAACCAAGTCTTAGAAGCTTCACCACAAGTTTTCCCTGTAGCTTTTCTCAGGAGTTTTGGTAGGCATCTGAACTGGTCCTTTCACTTTGAGCTTCTTTTCCTTTGCACCTCTGATTAGGTAAGCACACACCTTCTCCAAAGCTTTCACACTGCAGCTGGTGAGGATGATTTGAATCCAGTGAATCACTGCCTCTGGCTCTACCGCTGGGAGTTTTTCCAGTATCTTTGAAAGCCATGACTGTGGTAGACAGCTCCCTGATTGACTTGTTCCTCAGAGAAAGAGAACCTCAGTGATTCAGGAGCATGAACTTCCTAACACACTGCAAGGCAAGTCAGTTCAATATCCCCTTGATATATCAACAAACAGTGTGGTTTGTTTGTGTGCAATGCACAAGTGACCAGTGAAGAAATGAATGAAGATGACCCAGGTCTTTTCTGAACAACAGTGTCTTTTCAGCTTTCTAGAACAGACCTTTTATTAAGTAAGTTCTAAAATATATTACATTGGATAAAAACAGTCCCTGCAGAATGGAGGGGTTCTCCCACCTGTACAGAAGCCACCCCCACAAGCATCACTCCAAACAGTCTCACATGGCCTCCCACCTGGCTCTACACAAGCTTCTTGTACTAGCTACCATGCCCAACTGGTAAGGCGAAAGTTCAAATAGTTTGAGTTTCCAAAAATGTTAAACATCAGGCAGTTACTGATTTGAAACTGTCCCCTGGCAGAAATTAAATCCCTTTCATTTTTATACTTTGATAGGTAGGAGTTAGGGAGGATACCTGTTGTCTCAAAGTTGCCAGGAGGAATTTTTTCACTTTTTATTATTATCTTCCTTCCACCTTTTTGTTTTTTAAAGCAGCCACCTCCTCCCCACCATAAATAACCAGTTCCCTCTACTTGCATAGTAGTCTTTTCCTTGTATTTTTTAGTGACAGGTAAATCCCCAGAACCTTAAATTCAATCACTCCATTGTTCTGTGAACTTAACCTTAAAAAACCAAAGTGAAATCAGGAACCTACTCTGGTTCTGGGATTGGAAAAGTTCAACTCAATAAGGAACTGCAACTGAGTGGTGATAGTCACCTCCGTACATATTTTTAAGGAACATAGTTTTTCAAATGACACTCTCAGTGAAGACTATTATTTGTCCTCAGGGTTTTGTGTGCATGTATGTGCAAGTATATATGTGTATGTGTTCTTGTGTTTTTCACTTTCATCCACCTCAGATACATTGCCTAACCCAGAGACTTAGCACTGGTCACTTCCTCTCATCCTCACACTGAAATAAAGTCATAAAGAGTCCACCTTTCCCATAGTCTTTGAGTTTGTGTACTGCTCCACCCCATCCCTGAAGCCTAGTTCAGATCTCCGAGATAATTCACCACCACCTGTGCAATTACTTCTTGAATGAATGTAGCTGTGTGCCAACAACACTGAAATTTACTTTATATAATTTTCACATTATTAAACAGTCATCATTTCACCCACCTGCCCAAACATATAAAAATGCAGTAATTGTTAGTTCATAAACTGTAAAAATAAAAACAAACAGATACCAGGCTGGATTTCACCTAAAGGTTGTAATTTGTTAATCTCTGATTTAGCCCATAAGCTTCTTGATGACAGAGGCCTATATTTTAATCTTTGCACCGCCAGTGATGAGGAAAGTGCTAGTTGCTTGATATAGCAGGTGCTTGATAAATACTTCCAGAAGAGTTGTGACAATTTATCATAGTATCTTTAGAGCCACAGAAGACATATTCATATTTGTCCATATTTAAAAACAAATGAAGGAGAGCTGTGAGATTGTATGAGTTATTTTTTTTTCATAGTAGGAACTTTACATTTCAAAAATCTTCAATACCCTTATTATTTGTAATAGGGAAATTGATAAGGGAAATGCTTGATTTAATACTAGCAGACATAGATTTTAATTTATCCTCAATAATATGTTGAGGGTTTTTTCATATTCCTGACTCTAAGTTGGAACAAACACTCCTGTGTCACGGACTCTGCGTGTACTCTCAGTTAACTTTTACCAAATACAAAGAAACACATGGAGGTGTGGCTCTGGCTGGCTATCAGTCATCAGAGATTCGTATTGACCATGCCACTGATGCACTGGCCACAGATGGTTGTTTTAAACTCCCTGTGCAGTTCTCTCACTGCACTCATGCTGTAGAAGCCTTCTGCCAACAGAATGATCCCGTACAAGAAGAAAAATGATGCGGTTCCATAGATGACACACTGCATCAGTTGTATTCTATGAAAAGAAGAAGATCCCAAGTGGCTAAGTTCATGGCATGGTAAACAGATGTTTTTGGCCTCTGGAGGAAGGCCATTAGGGTGACATCCCTTGCCCTGCTGATGGCTTCAGTGGGCTCATGGGGCATTGCAGGCAGGCATCCCTGCCAAGTCCACTGCAACCTGGGCCTTTCTTCCAAGGT
Source organism: Grampus griseus (assembly GCF_964374135.1). NCBI lineage: Eukaryota > Metazoa > Chordata > Mammalia > Artiodactyla > Delphinidae > Grampus > Grampus griseus. The sequence goes on along the minus strand of NC_139016.1, from coordinate 17,599,280 downwards.
GGGCAGCCTTCCCAGACAAGAGAGAAGTTTCCTTTGGGCAGGGGCCCAGTTGCAATCTTTTAATACTTAATACATTAGATTCATTTTACATATAAGTAAATGCAGACATTGAGGAGGTAAGTCAGTCATCCAAGGATACAGGGTTAGTGGCAGAATCAGCCTTTAACTCTGTTCCGATGGACGACATGTTCCTTCCACCACATCAAAATACCTCCTAACAAGGCCTACTGCTTTATGTTATTCTACTGAAACCCTAAGCAAACACTTAGGGCTTCTTTAAGAAGTAAATTGGGCATGTGCTTTTTGCACTGAGATTCTCACTACACAAATCATTGTACGTAAAGTAGGCTTAAAATGCAGAAAGTTAATTCACAATTAACTTTGTCTTAATTAAAAGACAGAGATCCACGTGACTCTTTACAATCTTTAGCAACCCACTGGAATCACTGGGAGCTTTAGAAAATACTGGTAACTGAGTCCTATTCCCAGAGATTATGATGTAATTGGTGTGGGTGGAAGCATGGACATGGGAATTTTTAGAGCTTTCCAGAAGTTTGAGAGCCATTAATCCAGATCATTAATTAAATCAAAACACCTTTCCCCCGTTCAGCCATGGTAAGTATTTCTTGGTCTTCTTTGTACATAGATGTCACTCAATTAATGCCTTGTCCTGCTTAATTGCCCCTAACATTCTGCCCCTTATCACTTTTCTCGCTTCTTTGTATGCCATTTATTGACAGATAAAAAGGAGTAAAATTCCCTCCCTAAGGACTCTTCCAATGTGTTTCCATTATAGTTCCATAAAAATTCATTCATGCTTTTTTCAGTCTGGTGAAGTTTCTTATAACTACAACAACAAAAACAAACAACAACAACAAAAAACAAGCATTGTTAATATTTGCCATTCAAAAAGCAAAAAACTCTGAAGGATAGAGAAAGGGAATAATATTTCAAGGCAATATATACATTGCTGCTGAATTTATACAGTTAAGAGATCTATGCATGGGAGTTAAGATTCCACTCAGAATGACTGCAGAATGGGAAGACAGAATTTGGGGCTAAACCCCAGGAATTTCCCTTTTTCTGCATAGAATGATGCCTGGGGATTTATTCTTCTGCCAAAGAGTTAAAATACTGTTCCTATAGAATTTGACTTGGGCTAAGTTTTCAGTGGGTTTCCAAACATCCCAGGGATGGTCATTTCCTGTGAGAAAACCGGAAGGTATCTGTTATTTGGTGTGATGATCGGCAGTGTCAACCTATCACTTTTCCACCATCCCCTATGTCCATGGTTACTGAGTGCAGGGTGTCCTATATCTGCACCTGGCCATTCCCAGGTGGAACTCTATCTCCAGGCAATAACACCCTGAGTTCCAAACAACTGCCAATATCTTCCATTACTTTTCCTTTCTCTCACAAAGCTTTTCTTTATCTACACACAGTAAACTTTAATTAAAGGCAGTAGTTATCTGCCAAGTGAACACACTGTAGTGTTTTTAGTCCCTAATTTTTTTATTGTACTAAAATATTCATAACATATAATTGACTATCTTAAGCATCTGTAAGTGTACAGTTCAGAGGTATTAAGAACATTCACATTGTTGTTCAGTCATCACCACCATCCACTTCCAAAACATTTTTCATCTCACAAAACTGAAACTCTATACTCGCTAAACAATTTACTCCCCATTTTCTCACCGTATGCCTCCTGGCAATCACCATTCTATTTTCTGTCTTTATGAATTGGGCTATGTTAAGTTCCTCACATAAGTTGTATCATACAGTATTTATCCTTTTATTACAGACTTATTTCGCTTAGCATTAAAGTCCTCAAGATTCATCCACGTTACAGCATGTCCCATATTTTCCTTCCTTTTTAAAACTGAATAATATGCTATTGTATGCACAAAATACATTTTTCTTATTCATTCACCCATTGAAGCATGTGTGGGTAGCTTCCTTGTTTTAACTATTGTGAATAAGTCTGCTATGAACATGGATATGCAAAAATCTCTTTGAGACCTTGCTTTAGAGTGTATACTCAGAAGTAGAATTGGTAAGTCATATGGTAATTCTACTTTTAATTTTTAAAGGAAGCAACATACTAATTTTCACAGCAGCTATATTCGGTTCCTAGACTATGGTGATGATTCCAAGACTACATGCACTTTTCAAAACTAATCCAAATGTACTTTATTGTGTATAAATTATAGTTTAATCTGACATTTTAAAAAGCAAAAGCAAAAAATCCTCACCAACATTTATTTACTGGTTTTATTTTTCAAATTAGCAATCCTAATTAATGTGAGGAGATATCTCACTATAGTTGTGATTTGCAGTTCCCTAATGATTATTGATGTTGAGCCTCTTTTCATGTGCTTACTGGCCAATTTCTCTTCTTTAGAGAAATGTCTATTCAAATACTTTGTGCATTTTTGATTTAGATTTTTTTCATTGTTGTTGAACTATACATATTGTTGTCTATATATTCTGGATATTAATCTGTCATCAGATATATAATTCGAAAATATTTTCTCCTATACGTTTTCCTTTTACTCTTTTGATATTATCGTTTGATGCACAATATTTTTAAATTTTCATAAAGTTCAGTTTGTCTATTTTCCCTTTGGTTGTTTATGTCTTTGGTGCTATATACAAGAAATTATTGCCAAATAAATGTGAAAATTTTATGTCTTTTTCTAAAAGTTTTGTTGCTTTATCTCTCACATTTAGGTCATAGATCTATTTTCAGTTAAATTTTGCATATGATGTTAGGTAAGGATCCAACTTCACTTTTTTCAGGTGATTGTCCAGTTGCCCCTACAGAATTTATTGAAAAAAATTGTCTTTTCCCCACTGAATGAATGGTGTTGGCACCCTTATTGAAAATCATTTGACCATATATGAAAGAGTTTATTTCTGGGCTCTCTATTCTATTTCATGTGTCTATATGCCTATCTTTATGCCCATATCACACTGTTTGGGTTGCTGTATTTTTGGAGTAATTTTGAAATCAGGAAGTATGAGTCCTTTGGTTTTTCTCCTATTTTTTTCAGGATTGTTTTGGCTATTTGGGGGTTCTTTGAGATTCCAAATAAATTTTAGAATGAGTTTTCCTGTTTCTGCAAAACAATATATATGTCTTTCAGTTTTTCACATTGATTACATTAAATCTCTAGATCACTTTGGGTAAATAGCTTAACAATAATAAAACGTCCACTCCATGAACATGGAGGTCTTTCAACTTATTTAGTTATTATTTAATTTCTTTCAGAAATGTTTTGCAGTTTTCATTGCACAAGTCTTTAATATCCTTGGTTAATTCTTAAGTATTTTATTTTTTTGGATACTACTGTAATTAGAATTTTCTTAATTTCCTTTTCAGATTGAATATTGATACTGTATAGAAATGCAACTGATTTTTATGATTTTATGTGGTGACTTGGTATCCTGCCTCTTCACTAATTTGTTTAAATTCTAACAGTTTTGCTTGTGTGTGTGTGTGTGATCTTTAGGGTTATTTATATATAAGATCATATTATCTGTGAACAGAGATAATTTTACTTCTTACTTTCTTATTTAGAGGCTTCTTATTTTTTATTCTTGCCTAGTTGCTCTGTTTAGAACTTCCACTACTATTAATATGTTGAATATAAGTGGTAAAAGCAGGTATCCTCATCTTAGAGGAAGAGCTTTATTTTCACCATTTAGTGTGATGTCTGATGTGGGTTTTTTATTAACACTTTTATTATGATCAGTAGTTTCCTTCTAATCCTACTTTGTTGAGTTTTGTTTTTATTTTCTTTTTTTTTTTTTTTTTTTGCAGTACGCGGGCCTCTCACTGTTGTGGCCTCTCCCGCTGCAGAGCACAGGCTCCGGACACACAGGCCCAGCGGCCATGGCTCACGGACCCAGCCGCTCCACGTCATGTGGGATCTTCCCGGACCGAGGCACGAACCCGCGTCCCCTGCATCGGCAGGCAGACTCTCAACCACTGCGCCACCTGGGAAGCCCATTTGTTGAGTTTTTGATCATCAAACCATGTTGAATTTTGTCAAATGCTTTTTTTTGCATCATTTGAGATGATTGTTTCCCCCCTTTATTATGTCAATGTGGTGAATTACATTGATTGATTTTTTTTATGTTGAATCATGCTTGCCTTCCACAAATAAATCCCACTTGGTCAATATACTGCTGAATTCATTTTGTTGAAAATGCTGACATCAGTCTTCATGAAGGATATTGGTCTGTAGTTTTCCTGTAGTGTTTTTATCTGGCTTTGGTGTCAGAGTAATGCTGGTCTCACCTGATGAGTTAGGGAGTGTTCTCTCTTGGTCAATTTTTCTTATGTTTGAGAAGGATGGGTGTTAGTCTTTTTAGTGTTTGGTGGGATTCACTGGTGAAGAAGTCAGACCCAGGGCTTTTCTTTTTTAGAAGATTTTTTGTTACAGATTCAATCTCCTTATTAAGTATATTCATATATTCTTTTTCTTTGTGGTTTAGCCCTGGTAAATTTTGTGTTTCTAGGAATTTGTCCATTTGACACAAGTTATCCAATTTGCTGGCATACAACTGCTCATAGTATTCTCTTATAATCATTTTTTATTTCCATAGATTTGGTAGTATTGTCTCCATTTTAAATTTTGACTTTTAATTTTGGATCTTCTGTCCTTTTTCTTAGTTCATTTATCTAAATGTTTGTCAATTATGCTAATGTATTCAAAGAACCAACTTTTGGTATCATTGATTTTTCTATTCTCTATTTATGTCTTCACTAACCTTATTAATGTCTTCCTTCTGCTAGCTTTGAGTTTAGTTCATTCTTTTTTTCTAGTTCCTTAAGTTGTAAAGTTAGGTTGTTGATTTGAGACCTTTACTTGTCTGCAGCTATAAATTTCCTCCTTACCACTGCTTTCACTGCATCCCATAAATTTTAGTGTGTTGTGTTTTCATTTTTGTCTAATTTTTCCTGTGATTCCTTCTTTGATCCATTGGTTGTTAAAGAGTATGTTATTTGGTTTCCACAATTTCTGAATTTTCCAGAGTTTCTGCTGAAAGATCAGCTGTTAACCTTATGGGGATTCTCTTGTGTGTTATTTGTTGTTTTTCCCTTGCTGCTTTTAATATGTTTTCTTTGTATTTAATTTTTGATATTTGATTAATATGTGTCTTGGCATGTTTCTCCTTGGATTTATCCTGTATGGGACTCTCTGTGCTTCCTGGAGTTGATTAACTATTTCCTTTCCCATATTAAGGAAGTTTTCAACTATAATCTCTTCAAATATTTTCTCAGTCCCTTTCTTTTTCTCTTCTTCTTCTGGAACCATTATAATTCGAATGTTGGTGCATTTATTATTGTCCCAGAGGTCTCTGAGACTGTCCTCAGTTCTTTTAATTCTTTTTTCTTTATTCTTCTCTGCAGTAGTTATTTCCACTATTTTATCTTCCAGCTCACTTATCTGTTTTTCTGCCTCAGTTATTCTGTTATTGATTCCTTTTAGAGTATTTTTAATTTCGATTATTGTCTTGTTCATTACTGTTTGTTTGCTCTTTAGGTCTTTTAGGTCCTTGCTAAATGTTTCTTGTATTTATTCTGTTTCTGAGATTTTGGATCATCTTTACTATCATAACTCTGAATTCTTTTTCAGGAAGTTTGCCTATTTCCTCTTCATTTATTTGGTCATGCAGGTTTATATCTTGCTCTTTGCCTGCAAGATATTTCTCATTCTGCCTAGTTTACAGTATTTGAGATATCTTTTCCCTAGACTGCTGGGTAGTTCCTCTTCCTTCTGTTGTCTGCCCCTGGTGTGAGGTTGGTCCAGTGGGTTGTGCAGGCTTCCTGATGGGGAGGACTGTTGCCTAAATTCTGGTGGGTGGAGCTGAGTGTTTTCCGTCTGATGAGCAGGGCCATGTCAGGTGGTGTGGTCATGGATTCAGATAGAGGCCTCCATGAGAGCTCTCAGCAATTAATCTTCCCTGGGGCCAGGAATTCTTTAGTGGTCCAGTGTCCTGGACTCGGTTCTCCCACCCCAGAGCCTCAGGCCCAACTTTTGGTCAAGGGACCAAGACTCCATAAGTCTCTCCTCCTGGCAATAAAGGACTAACAAAACCAGACAAATGGTAAAAATAAAATCAAACTGCAACAGAAACAAGGAAACACACACACAAAAGAAACAAAAACAGAACCTAATAAATCGAAAAGCAAGAGAACAACCAGAAAAAAGAACCCAAGAATGAAATCAAACAATTAAAAGGAAAACTTATAAAAACACAAAACCAAAACAGGTTGCCAACTGAAGAATGAAGCAAAGAAACAAAACAAACCAACAAAAATTATTTAAAAAAAGAAGAAGGGAAAACCAGAAAGGGGAACAAAGACAGAACAACAGAATAGAAACATAGAAATATAAAAAAGATAAAACAGAAAATATATTAAGAAAAAGAAAGACAAACAAAACCCCAGAGAAATTGTAGAAACGAAATCAAACAAAAACAAGGAAACACACACATAAACGAAACAAAAACAGAGCCAAATAAAACAAACAGCAAGAGAACAACAAGACAAACAGAAGAACTCAAAAACGAAGTCAAACAATTAGGATTAAAACTAACAAAAACACATAAGCTAAAAACAAAACCAAAGCAGTGTGCCAGCTGAAGAATAAAGCAAGGAAACAGAACAAACTGATAAGAATGATTTTAAAAATACTAATAAAATAAAATAAAATGGGAAAAAGCACAGGACAACAGAAAAGCAAAGTAGAAATGGAAATATATAAAAAAGGAAAAGTATGTTAAAGAAAAAGAATGGAAAAAAAGAGAAAAGAACACAACAGAAAAGCAAAGAAAAAATAGAAGTATATAAAAATATAAAAAGTATAAAACACAAGATCCCAAAAGACTAAATAAAAAAAAAATACTAAAAGAACAACTAGCAAACAAACAAAAGAAAAAACAAAACATAGCCAGAACCAACAACCAAATGAATCAAAACATAATAAAATTAATGGTAATAATTATGTTTCCCTGGAGTCTCTGCTGTAAATGTCCTTGGACACACCATGAGCCACAGCCCATCTCTGCCTCCTGAAGAGGCTCTCCTGCCTCTGGACTGGCTTCTGGACCTGCTGTGGGCCCTGTGGGGACCACTCAGCATCTGATCTGGCCCAGTTCCTGTGTGTGCCGCCCCCAAAGTCCACAGATGCCAGGGCTAGGCCGTTTTAATTTGTGGAAACACTCATTGTCTACTCAGATATTCCATAGACGCAGGGTCTACCTGTAGCCGATCATGGGAATTTAATGTGCAGCTTGTACAGCTGATGGAAAGATGTTAGATATTCTTCCTTAGTCACCCCATCCCTGGGGTTCAGCTTTGGTTTTTATCCCCACCTCTGCGTGTGGTCCACCCAAGGAGTCTGGTACTGAGGCTGACTTGGAGCGCTTTGTTCTGCCCCAGTGAGGACAGGGCTTAGAGGCAGTATGACTGTTTGGGTCATGGGAGCCCCAGTGGTGTCAAATGTGCAGGGAAGCCAGTGGCCACAGGCATAAGAGTTATGGCCCTAGTGAGGGCTTTTCTGGCACCTGGAGTAAGGCAGGTGATGGCCAGCCCTGGCCGCATTTTTTCTGGCAGCTGGCAGCAGTCACATGAGGGCCAGCCCCAAGAGGGCTTTTTTTTTTATTGCCCTGCAGCCATCACATGAGGACCAGCCCTGAGTGGGCTTCTTTTATTGTCGTTCCCAGCATGTGGGGAAAGAGATTACAATAGTGGCTGCTTCCCCTGACTATGACTCAGTGGTAGTGCCCTGCTTCCATAGCAGTCTGGTCTTCCTCTGTAGGCATTCCCTGCTGTGGATTTCCTCCCTCCTGTCCCATCAGTCTGTCTCCCCACAGCCAACAGCAGTTCTCACTCTGGGCCTATACTCCAATCCCCACACACAAGCTCCCAGCCCCCTTGTACACCTACGAACACATGTCCCAGTCTGGGGCCTGCAGGGCCACAGTACAGACTGTCTTTGTATTTCTCACTGTGTCCTGTCTGTTGCTGATCAGCCACTTCACCCTCTTCTGACAGCCTCAAATGCTTCTGTTCTGTCTCAATCGATTTCCCCATCAGAGAGGTGGTTTCCCCACTGGAGAGGCAGTTTCCCCAAATTTGGGAATCTCTCCTCTGCTTCAGCTCCCCCAACCCAGGATGCAGATGACATCCTGCTTCCTTTCCTCCTCCTTCTCCCTTATTTTTTCTGTCCTACCCAGCTTTACAGGGACCTTTATAGTCCTTTCCAGTGTCCAAGGTCTTCTGCTAGTTTTCAGCCAGTGTTCTGTGAGAATTGTTGCAACTATAGATGTATTCCTGATGCATCCATGGAGAGAGATGAACTCCACATCCACCTACTCCTCTGCCATCTTGGATCCCCATGGATTTTTTTGGCTTTTTTTTTTTTTTTTTTTTTTGATTGTTGTAGGATATCTGTGCTGAGGAACAGCTCAAGGTGTAAAGTTAAGATCTTCTCATGTCTTTTCTGATCCTGTGCCTTTCCCTGGGCTTGTGCAGTCACTTTCTAATTTCCTGCATATATATGGTTGGTTTTGAATGTCTTAGACTTCAGTGCTGGGCCCCAAAAACGGAAAAGAGAAAAATTAAGCAAGGGGATGGGTAAGCACTGACCTTTTAAATTCCCTGTAAGTCATTTAAGCCAGAGTGAGAGGGAATTAGAACAATGGGAGAAAGTGCAACAGCAATGGCTGCCTGACTCTAATCCACAATTAGAACACAAATCCTTGATACTTGTAGGACAAGGTTGTTTTTGCCCATTCTGGTTGCCAACGCTGTGTGCAAGGTGCTCCAGGAACCCATGCAGAGCTGCCTATGATAAGAATGGCAAAGGGGCAGTTGCCGCTGTGATAAGAGAGGAAATTGAATGAAGAGTGGAAATTGAATAAAATTGAAATTGTAAGTTTTTCTCTGGAAGTTGTATTCCTTAAATAGGATCCAGAGTTCCAAAATAGCTACATCAGACGGATTCAGCTAACACAAATGTTGTCTAGATGCGGAGACAGATTCCTGGTGTTTCCTACTCCCACTATCTTCCTAGAGTCCTTACTATACTATAGTTTCTTTAAAAAAAAAATTATGAGGTTGTAATTTAAATACACTTTTAAAAGGAAGCAGGTACTTACACCTCGCTCAGCAGGGCGTGGTCACTGGTGTTGGTGGAGAAGTGTTGCTCAAGGACCACCACGGTGCCCTCAAGAGCCACATACCCACAGGCACAGAACAAGGCGACCCCAGAGAAGCAAAGGAAGGTGGCCACCAGGGAGGCGTAGGGGACTCCTCCCAGACACTTGATGCAGCATTCGAAGCAGCCTGGACTCAGAGGGGAGAAAACGCATCTGTTAAGGGCAAAACACCTTCTAACTTTGTGAAGGCCACACATTAACAGAGAAGCCTTGACTCGTCCATCTTCCCATGCATGCTCTATGGATAATAGCTCAATGTCCCAAGGACCAGAGGGGGAGCTGTCGTCATCTCACATTCTGTGGGTGAGGACTCGGGGGCTCCAAGAGGAAATATGTAGCTTAATTTGCTCGGGGTGAGTGGCAGAGCAGCCAACTGACAAATAGTTATGGAGTAAGGCACAATTCTACAAGTTCTTGTTTGACCCGGGGTCGGGTGAGGGGCCCCCTGCTCAAGTAGCAGCGAGCAGCAGTCATCCCACTCGCAATGTCAAAAGAACTGCAGTGAGGCTGTGGTTCTATGAAGAAAAGCAACCGTCAAGTTTCCCCCAACCTCAGCCTTCTGGGGTTTCGGGTACCTATTTTTCGGGTACCTATTTTTCTCTTTCTGCAGCAGCCAATGGCTTTCCCCGAGCCTTTAACCTCCCAGAAGAGTCAAATATAGTAATTACACTATTGCTGGGGTCAGAAAAGTGTCAAGGGAATCATTTTGGAAAGGTAGTGGTCATGTTGGTCCCTAGAAGCACCAAGTCACCCAGATCCGCTCAAGTGGGTCCGCTCAAGTTTCATGTCAATATCAGAAATTAGCTCAACTTTTAAATAAAAATGTTCCCCTGGGCCAGGAAGCACAATCAATTTAATCACAGTCCACCCCCACCTCGCCTCCTCAGAAGGAGAGCCTGCTCGACCTGCACCAGCTGGCCACCGACAAGAGCGACCCCCACCTGTGTCACTTCCTGGAAGTGTAGTAGTTTTTTTCAAGCACGATCCGGTTACCAAAAAAACTGGACGTTTGGAAAAATTGTGTCCTGGAATTTAAATTAGAGTGGAACGTGCCACAACAAACACCCAAGGGACTGTGGCACATTACTTCTTCCCCCTTCCCCTCCAACCACTCGACAGATCGCCATCCCTGCAAAACCGCTGAGATGAGCATGTTGCCGAAGGTAAGTGGGGTGACTCTGAGGAAGAAGGCTGGAGGAGGGAACCCCAGCACCAAGAGACCTGGACACCGGGTGGCTTAACAACGCTGTTCCAGCCACAGGGTCCATCACTCTTTCGGTGCAGTGGGCTTGCCTAGCTATAGGAAAGCACTCCTGGATGTGGAGATAGTGGTGCTGTTCAGAGTGGATGAAGCGCTACATGTGCAAGCTGGACCTCTTTGCTGGCAAATACTCCCCAGCTGCCTCAACCCCACCGCAGCCAAGCTTTGGGACCCAAGCCTACTGAGGCTTCAAGGATGTGACTCCAGGCCAGGTCATTGAAGCCTTAGGGGAATATAGGAGGTATCCCTTTATTTTATTTTTAATTGAATTTTTATTTTATTATGGAACGTAATTTACAGTGTTGTGTTCCTTTGGCTGTACAGACACTTGATTCTGTTATACATGTACATATATCTATTCTCTTTTGGATTCTGTTCCCATGTAGGTTAATCCAGAGTGTTGGGAACAGTTGCCTGAGTTCAGCTTTGGTCCTAGATGGTAACCTGTTTTATATACATTAGTATGCATATGTTAATCCTAACCTCCTAGTTTATGCCTCCCCCGCAACCTTTTCCCTTTGGTACCCATACTTTTGTCTCTACGTCTGTGACTCGGTTTCTGTGTTGTAAAGTATAGTTTATTTGTGTCAAGTTTTAAACCCCACCCATGAGTGATATCCTATGTTATGTGTCTTTCTCTGTCTAACTTACTATCCTGAATGTGATCAAATCCAGGTCCTTCCATGTTGCTGTAGTGGGCATTTTTCATTCTTTTTTATGGCTGTGTAATACTCCATTGTATAGATGTACCACATCTTCTTCTTACATTCATCTGTTGATGGACAGTTTGGCTGCTGCCATATCTGGGCTATCATACACAGCTCTGCAAGGAACAAAAGGGTGCCTGTGGGATTTTGCAAGGATGGGGTTCTATGCATATATGTCCAGGAGGGCCACTGGCTGATCATAGGGTAGTTCTTAGTGTATTTATTTAGGAAACCTCCATACTGTTTTCCATAATGCCAGTTTATATATTAGTGCACAGTGGGCTTGGTCAGCTGTTGGAAGGCACTCCCCAAGGCCTGAGGGGAATACTGGGGGCATTCCTTTATTTTATTTTAATTGAATTTTTATTTTATATTGGAGCATATTTGATGTATAATGTATTTATTTAGCTGTATAGCGTCTTGATTCAGTTATACTTCTACATTTATCTACTCTGTTTTGGATTCAGTTCTGAAATAGGTTATTAGATAGTGTTGGGAACATTTTCTTATTACAGCGTGTTTCCAAGCATTGTAAATTGTGGAGCAGTGAACGTTGGGTCACATGTATCTTTTTCAATTAGAGTTTTCATCTTTTTCTTATAGATGTCTAGGAATTGGATTGCTGGATCATATTTTAACTCTGTTTTTAGATTTTTGAGGAAGCTTTATTGTGTTATTTCTAGTGGTGTTACCAATTACTTTCCTACCAAGGCTGTAGGAGATTTCTCTTTCTTCCACACCCTCTTCAGCATTTGTTATTTGTAGAATTTTTAAAGATGGCCTTTTTTACTCTTGTGAGATTGTACCTCGTTGTAGTTTTGATTTGCTTTTCTCTAATAATTAGCCCTGTTGAGTACATTTTCATTTACCAATTGGTCATATGTATGTCTTCTTTGGAGAAATGTCTATTTAGGTCTTCTGGCCATTAAAAACTCCCAGTTCTTATTGACATTTTTCTGCAATTCTCAAGAAGCTCAAAAACAGAGAGGGGGCAGTTGTTATCTAGAAATGAAGGCTGAGACAGTGAGGGAGGAAGGCAGATTCACGCTTGGTTTTGGTCTTTCCTTTCACTTGTTCTTTAAGGATAGAGCCCAGTATGGCTGCCACCATAGGTCCTCACCTTGGTCAGCAGCCTGCACTTTGCATTCACGCATTCTCACCAGCCCCCTTCTCCCTGACTGCTTTTTGTTATCATCATAAGCTTCTGTTTATGAGCAGGAAGCTTTACATGTGACTCAGTGTACCACTGACACATCAAGGTCCAGCCTTCCTCAGGTGCTACGGACTGGCCAAAGCAGGAGGCAGTAGGAAAAGCCCAGCCTTGATAGTAAGAAGAGCTGAGTTTAAATCCTGTTCCATTTCCTTCTGGCTCAGCAACGTCCAGGAAATTAGTACATTCTCTGAGCTTCTGTATTCTCAGGTTAAAAAAGGGATAATCATTTTTTATAGGGTTGTTGTAAATTTAAATAAAGTAATAGAAGTATCATGTCTCATACTGTGTCTGGGATATAATAGATGCTCATAAACAATAGCTATTATTATTATTAATGATCACATCATAGTGCAGTCCCAATAAATGCAGAGGAACTTCTAGGCCCTGGGATATGTGGTATTCTGAAATGTAACCACGTATGCATTTCTACTTGTATTTGCATTTCTTTCCACTAACTTGTTCCCACAAGAATCGAGTAATGAAGGCAGGTATAACTATTACCATTTTGCAAATGAGAAAAACCTGACTCAGGGAAATCTGTCACTTGCCCAAGGTCACAACAAGTCATAAATTGAGAGCTTTGACCCAATTCTTCTGAGTCTTCCCACCATACCAGAATAAACCAATCAAGCATTATCTTATTTCTGATTGAGGAGAGCAGCAGCAATTTTACTAGCAGATTTGAAGCCGTGAAGAAGCAACTTAGGGGTGGGAAGAGAAGGAGGCTGGTTTACTGGGGTGGCACTTGGGGATTACAGAGCCAAAACAGAAGAGAGTGTTCGCCTTGACTTAGCCCAGGGTTTCTCACCCTTCGTGCTCCTGGCATTTGGGACTGGACCATGCTGTGTTCAAACCCACTGACATTGCCCCACTTTCTTTGCACAACTGAGGCAACGGGCATTGTTGAGATCATTGTCTTCTTCCGTAAAGTTTCTCCAAGTCTCTGTTACCGAATTTAAGTTCGTGTGCCTGATGCGCAGTGAGGCCAAACAAACCAAAAGGTCAGAGTGTGAAGCAGAGAAAGGTTTATTGGCAGGGCCAAGAAGGAGAATGGGTGTCTTGTGTTCAAAACACCTTGAACTCCCTGATGGTTTTCAGGGAAAAGTTTTTAAAGGCAAAATTTGGCATGAGGGCTTCAGGGCATGTGACTTTTTTTTGGTTGGTGGTAAGGTAAGAGGGTGGTGCTCCAGGAGTCTTCCATTCAGCCTGAAGTTACCATCTTCCACCTGGGTGGGGGCCTTGGTTCCTGCAGAAGAACTCAGAGATATTGTTATTTTTATTCCTCGAGCAGGAGGTCAGATACTGCTTTAATCCCTGCATTACTGTTTCTTGACTTCTCCTCCTTTGTGTCTGCATTCCCTTACTTGGCTGATTAGTAACTGTTTGAATCTACTCTTTCGTACTCCAGGAAGGTCTAGGAGGCTGAAGCCTTTTTCCTACAAACAAGAAACGGGGGACCTAGAAAGGTTTTTGTGCTCAGGAGGACCCCATATGGTTCTTCTTGGTTTCTACTCCATAAGGCATCTTTAATAAATGTGGCTGACAGGGACTTCCCTGGTGGCGCAGTGGTTAAGAACCCACCTGACAATGCAGGAGACACTGGTTCAAGCCCTGGTCTGGGAAGATCCCACATGCTGTGGAGCAGCTAAGCCCGTGTGCCACAACTACTGAGCCAGTGTGCCACAACTACTGAAGCCCACGTGCCTAGAGCCCATACTCCACAACAAGAGAAGCCACCACAATGAGAAACCCACACACCACAACAAAGAGTAGCCCCTGCTCTCCACAGCTAGAGAAAGACTGCACGCGGCAACAAAGACCCAACACAGCCAAAAAATAAATAAATAAAAACTTTTAATTAAAATAAAAAATAAATGTGGCTGACAAATGGGCAGGAAATGATATCTGGCAGGTCATCTACACATGAAAGAAGAAAGTGTTATCAAGTCCAAGCTCACTCTGCTCACAGCATGACAGACCAGTAAATCCAGAGAGGAGGTGTTGATGCAAGGAATAGAGACTTTATTCGGAAAGCTGGGCATCTGAGAAAATGACGGACTAATGTCCTAGAGTGCCATCTTAACGGGTCTGGGTGCTTTTCTTTTATAGAACAGAGAGGGGGAGGAGGTGAGAAAGTAAAGTGAAAAGGCCATAAGTCTTGCAAAATATCTCCTGGCTTGGCTAGCACTGAGGAGGGAATGTGTTCATTTCTTCTTTTCTGCAGCCATTCACAGGTGGGCAGGGTAAGACGGTCTCCCTGTGAGCTGAACAAAGGTACTTTAGTTTAATATTCAGGCAGAGGGGCAGGGTTCCCCGAGGCAGGCCATTTTGTATGCTTACAGCTATAGATAGCATCCTTTTAGTGACTATAGTAACAAAAGCAATGAAAAGCAAAGGTAAAAGAAAAAGAAATAGGGCTTCCCTGGTGGCTCAGTGGTTGAGCATCTGCCTGCCGATGCAGGGGACATGGGGTCGTGCCCTGGTCCGTGAGGATCTCACATGCCGTGGAGCGGCTGGACCTGTGAGCCATGGCCACTGGGCCTGCGCGTCCAGAGCCCGTGCTCCACAGCAGGAGAGGCCACAACAGTGAGAGGCCCGCGTACCGCAAAAAAAAAAAAAAAAACAGATCCAACATGGAGTCAGATTCTGTTCTTCGCTGTTACAAAAGTACTTGGACCCAAACCAGGGAGCATTCATTAGAAGATGGCTTTCAGATCAAAGGGTAAAGAAATGGGAAGGAAGAGAGGGAGCAAAGTGAAGAATATCATTAGAAGACTGCTTTATGTTTCATTTGCTTTAGAAATGTTTTGGTATGACCAAGCCTTCTATTCTGTTTCACATCAAACTGGAAGTAATCAAAACAGAATCTGTTTAACAACATTATAAAAGTCATTTAAAAATTAGAAGGGGACAAATGCTTTAAAATCTGCTTTGGGACAGATTTATAGTAAGAATAAAACGCAGAGTTAGGAGATCTATGGGCTTAACTTTGGTAGTATATGCATGACCTTGGGCCTGTAATTCTAGACCATTGGTTCTAGAACCTTGAAATGCATCAGCATCACCTGGGCAGCTTTTTAAAATGCAGACAGATGAGCTCCAGCCCCAGAATTTCTGATGATGCTGCAGGTCTGAAGTGGGGCCTTAGAACTTGCATTTCTGACAAGCTCGTAGGTGATGCTGATGCTGCTGATCCACAGATCACACGTGGAGAACCACTGCTGTAGACCACAATGGTTCAAGTGGTCTCATTCTCCTAATTGGAGGAATTTTTGAGTCTTCCTGGCTGGGACCACAAATCAGACCTCCACGATTCAACAACTGAAGAATCAGGGATCTTTTCATTGCTGAATCACTGGGTATTTGCACATTTATAAGACTGCTTTATTATTAAAATGTCAAGGGCCATTAAACTTGCAAGAGGACTTTAGGGAAACTTTAGAGTTGTATTAAGCAAGAACAGAGTTGGGAAGAAGGTGGGGGGCCTTAATCAAAGCATAATCATGAATAAGGGGAGCCCAAGTGGCCCTGAAACTCTACAGAAATCTGCTGCCATTCAAGGCATCAGCCCACTGGGAAACACCAGAAAATGTACAAGGAAGAAGTGATTGCTTTCTTCATCTTACTTATCATGCTTCTTCTCTTTGTGGATGTGGTTGGTTTTGATGAGTGTTTCTCAACCTCTGCACTAGTGATGCCAAAAACTCAGCATCTGTGCACCGGTGCCGAATTGAATCTTGGAGACAGAGTTTCGGGTGAAGTAGAAAAGAATAGCTTTATTGGTTTGCCAGGCAAAGGGGGACACAGCAGGCTTGTGCCCTTCAAAGGCTGTGTGTCCCAACCCAGGAGGATTTGGTGAGGAGGTTTTGGTTTTCATTTTTTGTTTTTTGCGGTACGCAGGCCTCTCACTGCTGTGGCCTCTCCTGCTGTGGAGCACAGGCTCCGGACGCGCAGGTTCAGCGGCCATGGCTCACGGGCCCAGCCGCTCTGCGGCATGTGGGATCTTACTGGACTGGGGGCAAAACCCGTGTCCCCTGCATTGGCAGGCAGACTCTCAACCACTGCGCTACCAGGGAAGCCCGTGGTGAGGAGTTTTATAGCAATGGTTCAAGGGCAGGGTGGCTCATAAGGTTCAAGGTGTGTGCAGGGGCTGCACTCCTTTAATCTGGCCTCAAGTGGTGGGGGTGAGGCCTGGATGGGCCTGGGGACCAGGTACAACCAAGCCTACCCCGCCGCCCATGATTTTGGCTTTCTTTCCTGGAATACTCACTAAAATGATGATATTTGTGTAGATCTAAAGGCAAACAGAAAAGATAACATGGGAAAAAATGCCCCCGGACAATCATACCACAGTAAGAAGTAAACCTCAACTACACCTTTAAATATAAAACACATGACATGTTTGAACTTCCTCTTGATTTCATTGACTTATTCATTGACTTCATTTATTCGTAAGGCAGTTTTATTACCAATATCTCTCCTTTTAATTTAAGCTACTTTCCTCTCAGCCCATCTTCAGTGGGGCTGAAACACTGCATAGGAGTCGTTTGTGGGCTCCAAGGTCGTTGGGTTGTTAGCCATGTGCTCTCCCTGCTGAAGATGAGAGCTGGGCTGCTCAAGGCCGCCATCCATCTAGGACCCATTGTTACCTGAAAACTGGGTTTGCCTTTTGGTGGGTGTTGGACCAAAAGACACAATCAAGCCAAAGATCAGAAGAAGAAAGGATTTATTATTACTTGCAGCATGTAAGCAGAACACCAGGGATCTTTCCCAAAGCAGTGTCTCCCAAACAGCAAAGCTGGGAAGTTTTAAGCTAAGGGTACATGCATATTCATTCATGAAGGGGTTTGAGCAGAGCAGAATTCAGCATAGAATTGGGGCCAAGGTCGACAGAATCCAAGCTTTAGTTGATTGAAGTCAGGAGGGTCAACATCATCATTCCATCCTCCACCTTGGTGGGGACCTTGGTTCCTGCTGAACTCAGAGACTGGATCAGATTGTGATGTGCATCCCTTGAGGAGGAACTAGGACTCTGTTTTATCACTGAACTATTGTTTCTTGACTGCTTTTCCTTTGTTCCTGTATTCCCTCACTTCCCTTAAGATCATTGATTACTGAGACATGTTTAAGGGCAAGCACTATGGCCAGGCTTAGATCACAAAAATGGCTTAGGCCAAATATGGCTTCTCTTATGTCAAGAAAGCCATGCCTGGTTTTCTTTCTCCAGAGACCCCCTACCCTATCTGCTTACACCACTTCAAGGGCTCGTGACCTGTGCAGTCACACAGGGCCCCGAACTTGGAAGGGCCCCCCACTTGGCTTACTGCTTCGTGGTCACCATCTTGAAATTCTTAATTAGTGAACAAGGGGCCGTGCATTTTCATTTTACACTGAATCCTGCAAATGATGTAGCCAGTCCCGCCTTCATCCTTTGTAGAAACGTGATTCTAACTTAAGCCCCCTGGTGCAGTCTTACTATCTATTAAGGACTCTCTGTAAGCATAAGAACCAATTTTTAAAATAAATAACAGCAACAACAACAAAGATGACAATTTTTAAGAAAGGAAACATCTTCTCTGGCACTTTCCAAAATAAAGATGTCTAATACTGGCCAGCAGATGTCACTCTTGCTGAGTGACAAGAGGGGATTTTTAACAGGCCAGCTGGTCTTGAAAGATTTTTGAGCCTCCAGGGAGTCAAGTCTTCAAAGAAGTTTGATCTAAGGATGCTTATTATAACATAATGTTTTTTTTTTCTGTTGAGAATACTACCAAAAACACTGGAAATACACCAACCACCAACTCTAAGAACTGCAAATAATGATTAAAACAAGGTATTAATTCAGTTAAATAAAAAAAATGTAACTAAATGCCACTTCTTCAGCTAGGGGGACGTATTACTTTATTTCTTATTTATTTAGTTAGTTTTTCTTTTTGGCTGTGGCACGTGGCATGTGGGATCTTAGTTCCCCGACCAGAGGTCGAGCCCATGCCCCCCGCAGTGGAAGCACGGAGTCCTAACCACTGGACCACCAGGGACACATTATTTTGATACTGGCTTGTCCTTTCAAACTGGTGGTTAACACAGGGGATATGTAATATTATGACTTATGATAAGAAATATAATTTGGTCTCGGTCCCCATTTCTAGTAGAGAGCCACTAAAACCCTTGGAATTTCCTAAGTGAAAAGAGTGATTAAGGTGTCTTTTGTTATGTTGATGAGGTAACTTTTGGAAGCATCTAAGGACGCTGGCGGGTGGAGCGTTGGGGTGAGGAGGCGGCAGGTTACCAGGGGAACCAAGCCGGAGGACCAGAGGTTTGGAACTTTCAGTTCCAACCCCCGACCCCGACTTCCAGGGCAGGGCTGGAGGTTGAATCAGTTACCAATGGCCAATGGTTTAATCAATCATGAAGATGTAACAAAGCTTCCATAAAAACCGTAAAGGATGGTGTTCGGAGAGCTTCTGGTTGGTGAACACGGAGAGATTTGGGGAGAGGAGGGTGCTCGCAGAGAACATGGAAGCTCTGTGCTCTTTCCCCATACCTGCCCTCTGAGTGTCTTTCACCTGGCTGTTCGCGAGTTACATCCTTTTATAATCAACCAGTGATCTAGTAAGTAAAATGTTTCTCTGAGTTCTGTGAGCCGCTCTAGCAAATTAATCGAAGCCAAGGAGGGGGGCTGGGAGCCTCTGGTTTACAGCCAGTCGGTCAGAAGTACAGGTAACAACCTGGGCTTGCAACTGGCATCTGAAGTGGGAGTAGGGAGGAACTACACAATAGTCTTGTGTGACTGAACCCTTAACCTGTGGGATCTGGGGCTACCTCCGGGTAGATATTGTCAGCATTAAGTTGAATTGTAGGAGGCTCAACTGGTGTCCAAACAATTGCTTGCTGTATGTGTGAGGGAACCCTCTGCCACGTTGAAACTGGGTCTCAGAACACCAAAAGAGCTTAGTAAAGACATTTGCCCAGTGTGTTCCCTTAGTTTCTTGAAGGGTTGGATTTGTTGCCCAAAAAAACTGTCAAAGGTTAAAGTCCAGCAGAGAATTGATGCCTTTCATTCCGGGTCTCATAGCAAAAAATGGCAGAATGAATCCAAGGTTTCCCTTGCGTGTGTTTACTAATTTGCAGGAAGGTCCCTGCTGAACATATATACCGTGTTCAAGGTACGTCATCCCTGTGTAAATAGACAGGGGTGGCGTGAGATGATTCAGTTGCTAGAAAAACTATTTGTTGCTAAGACCAAACTCCATTTTTAGGTAATGGGAACAGTCTACTCAATATTAAAATGTCACTAGCACTAAGGTAACTGTTCATCATAGAAAGACATTCAAATAGCCCTCACAGTCTCTCAGATGAGTTATTTTATGTGGTGAAAGATAGGAAAGCATTCTTTCAACTTTCACCAGAATTCATTAGTGTGTACAACACTACAAGATCAGCAAAATTGCAGTACATAAAGCAAATACACCTGCAAACAATAATGCAAAAGTAACATGGTAATAATGCCTGGGTTTCATTAAAGAAAATGGTCTTGGTTAGTCCATCATGATCCAACAATCCCTAAGCCAGCAGCCTGGGAAGCTAGCCCTCCAAGTTTCTGGGCTTGGACCAATTATCCAAGATGTATGTGCAATGGACATATAATTTATCATATGTTGTTTTGGCAAAGCCAAAATGCTTATGCTTACAAGAAGATGCTCAATACACAACTATATTACATCAGTAAAAGTTGGAAGGCTAATTAAACTACACATAGCCTTACAAAAGCAGACTGTAGGCCTCAGTGTGTACACTCACAGAGTGGACTGGTGGGGCTAAGCATCTTCAAAGATCGCCCATTAGTGATCTTCACTTCTACTCTGCATCAGCAGCCCCCTTCCACAGCCCCACTCTGGGTCACGTCTAACTCATCATCGTTCCGCCCAGCCCCTTAAATCTCAATATATCAACCACAGTCTCCTGTCCTTGCACCGTCTCCAGCACACATTCTCTTTGTGCTTACGGATATCCATCTGTCTTCTCCCCATCCAGCAGCCCACTCCTGGCCTGATTTCTCTACCCAGTGCAGAGTACATGGCTGGCCTTGAACATGTTCTCATCAACACAACAAACTTCCTTGTGCCACTGTTCTGCCACCATATGCAATGGGTGAAATTCCAAGCCAGGCTCCACAACCTGCCCTTGCAGTTTACCCCTGCTGAAGGTCATCCCACTACCCCCAGTGGGGTAGCTTGGTTCCCTCACAAAAGGGCCCCAGCTTGTCCCAGAGGACTGGTGGAAACTTTCCTCATGACTGTCTGAGATACTTAACACCCTTCTCAAACCCCCCACTTAACAATCATTAATATTTAATATGTGTTAAATAGATTTAATATTTCCTCTCTAATATTTAATACTCTTCACCATCCAATAAACACTTTTTGGCTAAAGACATCAGTTCCAGGATGGACCTGGTGGCAGGCCAGAGCCAGTCCCCCACACCAAAACCATGCATAGAATGTATAAGGAACTAAGTTATATTGATGCCAAGCAGCAAAAATGTCTTTTAATAGTAGTAGGGTTGCTGCCCTGAGCTCCAGCCTAACATGATCTGAGAAGGAAGGGGTCTAACTTTCTGGGCCCCTCTGCCCTGCTGGTCTCCTGCTGCACAGGGTCTGCTGGGCCCCCCAGCTTCAGATGCACCTCTGTGAGGAAAACACAGAAGCTGCAACTCCTCACCTACTGTGTCTCCTTGATCCTATGAATAAGCCTCAACTGGCTCGTTTGCTGGTTCTATAGAAAACTAAGTCAAGGAGTCTGAGTGATCAATCTCTGTAATTCTGTTACCTGCCCTGGCCCTGCCACCTGGCCTGGATGAGTTTCCAACCTAATTGAGTACAATGAGGCCTGATGGGAGATCTGCTGGGGGCTTCTAGAAAAGCAGGTTCCTGTCTCAAGAAAGCATTTTAATCTGTGTACACTGCAACAAACTGCCCCAGGGGCAATAAGATTGCTTTGGTAGTTTAAATTTAGTTACTCTCCTGACTGTTCAAATCACTCCCACTCCCATAGATGCTGGACACTTTCCAAACAGGTGAGTCTAAATAATCAACTTCCCTTTTTTAGAAAAAAATTTTATTTATTTATTCTGGCCATACTGCACAGCTTGCAGGATCTCAGTTCCCCGACCAGGGATTGAACCTGGGCCATGACAGTAGAAGCACTGAATCCTAGCCACTAGGCCACCAGGGAACTCCCTCACCTTCCCTTTTAGCAGAATCCTGATGCAGTCTTGGATGTATGAAAACTCAGATAGGACCCAAGTCAAGGGTCTGCTAAAGCAATTCCTTTTATATTTGCTTTTCACGTTTTGTTGTTTCCTAATTTTTCTCCAGCAGATCTGCATTATTCTAATTAGACAAAAAGCTACTGTGTGAGAACTAGGTTCACATCTATCCATTAGTCCTTCCACTCTTGTGAGCCTTAGTTCCTCATTGGTAAAATGAGAGGTTTGGACCCTGTGATAGTTAAATTCATTCCAACCCTGACAAACCAGAATTTGGGGAATCTAAGGAAATGGGAGTCAAGACTGAGGAGGGGGCCACTTAAAATAACAGTAATAATGTGGCCACAGATCTGTATATGTTAACATGGAATGACCTCAATGTAAAGTTTTAAAGGAAGGGTGCAGAATACTGCATAGTATTTGTGTATGTACAAAGAGGCTATCTTGAATGATATGAAAGAAATCAGTTACAGTAATTCCTCTGAGTTGGGGATAGGGACCGGCCTGGGGGTCATTTTCTACTCTTTAGTCCACTTGGAATTTTTACCAGCTGAACTATATTGCCTTCTCAAATCAAGAAAAAAGAAGTAGGAAAGTGCCGTACCAACTTTCTGCCATTTGACTTTTTTTTTAATTAATTAATTATTTATGTATTTATTTTTGGTTGCATTGGGTCTTTGTTGCTGTGCGCAGGCTTTCTCTAGTTGCAGCAAGCGAGGGGCTACTCTTCGTTGCAGTGCGCAGTCTTCTCACTGAGGTGGCTTCTCTTGTTGCAGAGCTCGGGCTCTAGGCGTGCAGGCTTCAGTAGTTGTGACACATGGGCTCAGTAGTTGTGGTTTCCAGGCTCTAGAGCGCAGGCTCAGTAGTTGTAGTGCTCGGGCTTAGTTGCACCGCGGCATGTGGGATCTTCCTCGACCAGGACTTGGGCCATATCCCCGGAACTGGAAGGCAGATTCTTAATCACTGCGCCACCAGGGAAGTCCCTGCGGTTTAACTTTATAAACATCTAGAGCACTTAATATATGCTAGCTATTTTCTCCGCATCCTCTCCCTTCAGTGTCACCTCAGCTTCCAAATTGGTTATCTCCAATTTACAGATGATTCTGAGAAGTTATATCACTTCCTAGGGTCATTCAACTTGTGAGCCGCAGAGCTAAGATTTGGGCCTGGATCTGTTTGACTCCAGAAAACATGTTTGTATTTCCCACGTGTTTGTACACAGGGAGATGGAGGCCACGGGTTCTAGATGATTTTTACCCAGAGCAATGAAGAGAGCATGCCTGAGTGAGCTGCGGCTGCAGAATGTGTGTAGCAGAGGACTTGTGGGAATCACAAGCTCGGTGTGCTAGGGAGCCCTCGCTTGCTTCTTATTACTCAGGTGGAGCCCAGGCATTGCTACACCTGCTCTCTGCTTTCTCCTCCACATGCCGGAGGCTGCTTCTGAGAATGCCTGTGTTTCTCGGCCTGCAGGCTATTTTTCTGGTGGCGTGAGGATGTTTGACCCCCGCACGGGCAAGCCAAAGTGTCAGAAAGGGAATGTTCCAAAAGGAGCACTCAGCCAAATGGGCTAGAGGGGCATCGCAGCTCCCTTGCCTCCTGGGTTAGGCGAAGCTGTAGTCTGCCCTATGCTGGCTCCCCGAGGTCCTCGGCAGGATTGAGCCCCAGCTACCCGCTGTGGCTGCTGGTCAACCCCACCCTTTATTGTCTTCCTTCCCTTCCCAGCGGCTCCTCCCTCTACTGCCAAGTTTCCTGAAATCACTTCCCAGAAAAGTGGCTTGTGTTTGCATCCTTGCTTCAGGGACTGCTTCTGGAAACCCCAAACTATGGTGACAGGAAAAGCACCGTAGAGGAATGACTCCGAGAGGAGGGGCCGACATATCATTTTGTATTAGACTGAAAACAAGACGCCACTCATTCTCTTTCGTGTGCACATCAGATTTCTTGTCCACAGACCAGCGTGCTCCTGGACTCCGACTCATGATTTTGCGTGGGTAAGCGCAAGAAGCCCACACTTTGCATCGGAAGGCACAAGGACACGGGGACAGCTCTTGAACCTTTCTCCAGATCACTTATGGCCCGGCCACGGGGTGACCACACGGAGAGCCCTCTCTGTGATGGAGTGTTGGGCTCCAGCGGCTGCCATCCCTGCCGGGGCCAGAGAGAGGCGAGGCGAGGCGAGGCGAGGCGAGGGGAGGGGAGGGGAGGGGAGGGGAGGGGGGCGAGTCCGCACCACTTTCACTGGGGCCTTATGCGCAGAGATGGCGCGGGCACGTCGCCTCTCGCCAGCCCTCCTGCCCCGAGGCCAGAGCACCCCGCCTCACCCCACACCCAGCCTCTCCTTGGGCTGCTCCTGGACCCTCACCGCCTGCCTCAGGCTCCGCCAGAAACCTTGCCACCTCTTACAAATTCTGGTAGATTCTTTCTGCTGTTCTTAGCAAAGTATAATCAAACGTGACTGGAAATTGCCTACTTGAGTAACGGAGCAACTCAGAAACAGACAAATGCCCAGCAATCTTGCTCTACTTGCACTCTTCCGGGCGTCATGACCTCCATCTGTGTACGTGTTCAAGGGAAGGACAGCTACGTGAGGACTTGCACACGTGCAAGGTACCCGAGAGCGTGAGAACTGCTGGCAATTAAGACAGATTGTTTTCAAGTGGATGGCAAAGCTTATGGCGCTATATATTGCTCGTTTTTCATTGGCTCTTACTTGGAATTTGGGTCAAATTGAAGTTTGAAAGTGAGACGACAGATGGATTAAACAACGCTTTCCTTATTCCCACTAACTGTGCTCTCGTGCGCTAATACCTCCAGACTACATATTAAGCCTGCAATTTTCTATTGGGCCTGTCCCAGATGCTTGGTCTCATCTCGATTCAGATTAATTTGGTTGTTGACTGTTAAGGAGAGCTCTCTCTACTGACTTCACATTTTTCTTCAAGGTAGACCCTTGCAGTTCTCAAAAGCTCAAAGACTTTTGGTATTTTTATCTTCTTGGTCGCTATCTCATCAAACTGTCCACTTGATTACTAATCAGGGGTTTGTCCTTCATAGCACCTTTCTAATTCACATTTCCACCATCTCTGCCTCTTAACATGAGCACAGAAGATGACAGATTTAGCTGGAATCTTGTACTAACATCCTAGTGGATTTCCTTACTGGAGATGGAGTACTTCCTGAAGAGCTGGGTCATATTAATCTTCAAAAATGCTCGGGAATTCCCTGGCGTTCCAGTGGTTAGGACTCCGTGTTTTTAATGCTGTAGGCCTGGGTTCAATCCCTGGTTGGGGAACTAAGATCCCACATGACTTGTGGTGTGACAAAAACAAAAAAACCCAGAAAACTACTCTTTTAGCAACTTTCAAGTATACAACACATTATTATTTACTGAAGTTACCATGCTGTACATCATATCCCCATGACTTATTTTATAGCTGAAAGTTTGTACATTTTGACTCCTGTCACCAATTTTGCCCACCCCCTACCCCAACCTCTGGCAAGCAACAAGCTGTTCTCCATATCTGAGTTCAGTTTTTTTGGTTTGGGTTTTTTTTTAATATTCCACCTATAAGTGAGATAATACAGTCTTTGTTTTTTTCTAACATATTTCATTTAGCATAATGCCCTCAAGTTTCATTCATGTCATAAATGGCAAGATTTCCTTCTTTTTATGGCTGAAGAATATTACATTATATATATGTGTGTAGTATGTGTGTGTATGTGCATATATATATATATATATATATATATATATATAAAATCACATTTTCTTATCAATTCATCTGTTAGTAGACATGTAGGTTGCTTGCCTGTCTTGGCTATTGTAAATAATTCTACATTGAACACGTGACTGCATACATCTTTTCAAGTTAGTGTTTTCATTTCCTTGGATAAATACCCAGAAGTAGAATTGCTGGATTATATGGTAACTCTATTTTTAACTTTTTGAGGAATTTCCATACTGTTTTCCATAGTGGCTGCACTAATTTATATTCTCACCAGTGATGCACAAGCGTTCCCTTTTTTCCACATTCTTGCCAACACTTGTTATTTCTTGTCTTTTTGATGATGGTCATTCTAACAGATATCACTTCTAACAGAATTGATATCTCATGGTTTTGATTTGCATTTCCTGATAATTAGTGATATCAAGCAACTTTTCGTGCACCTCTTGGCCATCTGGATGCCTTCTTTGGGAAAATGTCTATTCACAACCTCTACCTATTTTTTAATTGTGTTTTGTTGCATTGCTATTGAGTTATATGAAATCTTTTTGTATTTTGGATATTAATCTCTTATCAGAGAAATGATTTGAAAATGTTTTCTGCTGTTCAGTAGGTTGCCTTCTCATTTTGTTGATAGTTTCCTTTGCTGTGCAGAAACTTTTTAGTTTGATGTAGTTCCACTTGTTTTTGATTTTGTGGCCTTTACTTTTGAAGTTAGGCCCCAAAAATCATTGTTAAGACTGATATCAAGGAGTTTGTCACCTGTTTTCTTAGGAAAGTTTTATGGTTCCAGATCTTACATTCAAATTTTTAATTCACTTTGAGTTAATTTTGTGTACGGTGTAAGACAGTGATCAAGTTTCATCTTTTGCCTGTGGCCTTCCAGGTTTTCCAATACCATTTGTTGAAGAAACTATCCTTTGCCCATTGTAAATTCTTGGCTCCTTTGTTATAAATTAATTGACCATATATGCATGGGTTTATTTCAGGATTCTTTATTCTGTTCCTTTGATTCATCTATCTGTTTTAATGCCTGTATCATACTATTTTGATTACTATAGTTTTGTAATATAGTTTGAAATCAGAACGCATAATGCCTCCAGCTTTGTTCTTCTTTCTCAAGATTGCTTTGCCTATTTGGGGTCTTTTATGGTTTCATACAAATTTGGGGATCGTTTATTCTATTTTTGTGAAAACGCCTTTTAGATTCTCTTGATTTCTTCTTTGACCCATTGGCTTACTAGTCCATTGGTTCAGGAGCAAGTTGTTTAATCTCCACATATTTGTGAATTTCCCAGTTTTTTCTTCTTGTAATTGATTTCTAGATACCATTGTGGTCAGAAAAGATGCTTGATATAATTGTTGTTTCCTTATTGATTTTCCATCTGGATGATCTATCCATTGATAAAAGTGGGGTATCAAAGTCCCCTACTATTATTGGATTGCTTTCTGTGTCTCCTTTCAGGTCTGTTAATATTTGCTTTATATTTTTATGTGCTCCTGTGTTGAGTGCATAAATATTTACAAATGCTATATTCTCCTGTTGGACTGATGCCTTTATCATTACATCAATATAATGACCTTGTTTTGTCTCTTATTACAGTCTTTGTCTCAAAGTCTAGTTTGTCTACAGCCTTTGTCTAAAAGTCTATTTTGTCTGATATAAGTATAGCTACCCCAGCTTTCTTTTGGTTTCCATTTGCATATAATATCGTTTTCCATCCCTTCACTTTCAGTCCAAGTCTTCCCAACAACCTATAAAGCCTTATGTTACCTCTCTAAGCTCCTCACCTACAATCAATCTGCCCCAGCTCAGTCTTCTCCAGCCACACCAACTTTCCTGCTGTTCGACACACTACCATATAGAACATTTTCTTTACTGTTCATATTTTTTTTAATCAAAGTATAGTTGATGTACCATATTATATACATTACAGGTATACAATATAGCAATTCACAGTTTTTAAAAGTTATACCCCATTTATAATTTTTACAAAACATTGGCTATATTCCCTGTGTTGTACAATATATCCTTATAGCTTATTTTTGAAATATTTATATATTTATTTTATTATTTATTTTGGCTGCACCGTGTCTTCATTGCAGCATGAGGGATCCTTTGTTGCAGCATGTGGACTACTTAGTTGCAACATATGCACTTCTCAATTGTGGCATGCAGACTCTTAGTTGTGGCATACATGTGGGATCTTGTTTCCCAACCAGGGATTGAACCTGGGTCCCCTGCATGGGGACCGCAGAGTCTTACCACCCGCATGGGGAGCTCAGAGTCTTACTTAAGCTGTAAGGGAAGTCCCCCTTACAGCTTATTTTATGCATAATAGTTTGTACCTCTTAATCCCTTAACCTTCTATTGCCCCTCCCCTCTTCCCTCTCCCCACTGGTAACCACTAGTTTGTTCTCTGTATCTGTGAGTCTGCTTCTTTTTGTTATATTCACTAGTTTGTTGTATTTTTTTAGATTCCACATATAAGTGATACAATACAGTATTTTTCTTTCTCTGTCTGACTTATTTCACTTAGCATAATACCCTCCAGATCCATCCATATTGTTGCAAATGGAAAAACTACATTATTTTTTATGGCTGAGTAATATTCCATTGTATACATATATCTTCTTTATCCATTCATCTGTTGATGGACACTTAGGTTGTCTTCCGTATCTTGGCAATTTTAAATAATGCTGCTATGAAGTTTTATAGCAGCATATATCTTTTCATATTAGTGTTTTTGTATTTTTCAGATATATACTCAGCAGTGAAATTGCAGGGTCATGTGGTAGTTCTTTGGTTTGTTTTGGGGGTTTTTGGTAGTTCTATTTTTAGTTTTTTGACTAAAAATTAGTTCTATTTTTTAGTTTTTAGTTCTATTTTTAGTTTTTTGTTTTCCCACCAAAGAACTTTTGTTCTAGCTGTTTCCTCTTGTTGCTTAGAATATTCCTGTGGTAGCCTGCCTCCAAGATGGCCCCCAATGAAGCTCACCTGCTGGTATTCATGCCTTCGCGTAGTCCTCTTCCATGCTGAGTAGAGCTGACCTGTGTAACCAATAGAATATTGCACCAATGATGGGCTGTGACTTCTGAGGCTAGGTCATAAAGACATTATGACTTCTGTCTTGTCCTCTCTTGGATCCCTGTCTCTGGGGGGGAAACTGGTCACCTAGTCATGCAGATACTCAAGCAGCCCTGTGGTGGGCCCGAATGGTCAGGAACTAAGGCCTCCTGCCAACAGCCAACCATGTGGGTGAGCCCCCTTGGAAGTGAGTCCTCCTTCTCTAGGCAAGTCTTTGCATGACTGTAGTCCCAGCTAACATCTTGACTGCAACCTTGAGAGACATCCTGAGTTAATTAAGCTGCTTCTGAATTCCAGACCACAGGAACTATGAGATAATAAATGTTAATTTTTGTTTTTAGCTTCTAAGTTTTGGGGTGATTTGTTTCCCAGCAGTAGTTAATACAGTTCCTCCCCTAGATACTGACTTGGTTAATTCCCTCACCTCTTTCAAATCTTCTCTCAAATCTCACTCATCCAATGAGTTCCACCCTGCTCTCTCTATTGAAATCTGTGCCTCAAATCATGATTCCTCCCTATCCTGCTCTAATTTTCTTTTTCTCATAGCACTTATCACCTTCTAAAATGACATCTAATATACATGTCAATTATGTTTATTTTTGTCTATTCTGTCTCTTATAACACAACTTATTTGAACACAAGGCTCTTTATCTGTTCTATTCACTGATGTAACCCAAAAACCTAGAAAAGCGTCTGGCACTTAGTAAGTGCTCAAGAAATGTTTGATAATCACTCTGATCAAAACCCTTCAGTGGCTCTTCAGGGCCTATAAAATAAGGTCAAAGCTATATAATTTACAAGATCCTCCCCAACAAGGCTTCTCTTTCTTCAAGCCTCTCTCTTGCTTTTTGCTTCTTTCCAATACATACCCTTCCCTTCATCCAAACTCACCTGCACACTATCTTGGCCCTTACTTGTATTCGTCACTCACAGTACTCCCAAGACCATCTTGGCATAGGAAAATCTGACCTACCCATTCTGCTCTTGCCTCATCCATAAAGACGGTCTTGGCTCCTTTCAGTAAAAGAGATTTTTTTTTGTCCTTCTGTGAACTTGCTCAGTGCCTGGAGACCCCCTAAGGTTTTACACTTTACTTATATTGACTTTCAAACTAATTATATGTATATGGACTGTGAACATGTTGACAGCAAAGAACCATTCATCATTCTAATTCAATTCAGAAACATTTATTGAACACCTACTAAATGGTAGTCACCTTGATAAGAATTGGGATACAAAAGAAAAGAATGGGGGTACAACATGGGTAAGGAAATGCTCCAATCCTCGGTGTTTTGTGCAGAAGAGAGAATGTGGCCATGATGAAAGCAGCAAACAGCAAAGTAAAGTGAACCTGTGAAGGACATGAGAACTGGCAGCTAAAGGGTCAGACAGACAGCCAGAGGCTGGCAGGAAACCATGGAAAGCAGGTGACTCGAGAAAGCAATAATTAACAGTGAGCAAGGCCACAGGGAGGTCAGGGCAGAGGAGGGCTGAAAAGCACCCACTGGGTGGCAGTGAGGAGGTCACCTTTAGTGTGGAAGATTCCATCAAGATGCTCCCTGCTCATATTTCCAGGGCACGCAGGAAGTCTACATTTCCCAGACTTCCTTGCAGTTCAGTTGGGTGGGCCATGTGACTGATTGCTGACCAGTGGGATGAGGGAGGAAGTGATGTATGCCCAGTCATAAAAATTCCTGCACAATCCTTTACTACCTCTCAGCTTGCTGGCTGGAAGAATGAAAAGGATACAGCACAGAACTTCAAGACAGCTCCAAGGTGGGGCCACAGGCTACAAGGAACCTGGACCTCTGAGTCACCACATAGAGGACAGCTGCCCAAGAGAGCCATTCAGCCTGCATGGGACTATGACAGGGCAAGAAGTAAATGTTTATTATGTCAAGCCCCTGAGAACTGGAGGCTGTTTGTTACTGCAGCCAGTGTTAGTTTTCTTGATATAGTGACATGGTAAAGAAGAATTTTAACAGTGGAGGGAATAGTGACCAGACTGTTGTGGGCTTCGAAATAAAGGGTGGGGGGCAGGGAAGTGGTGATGATCTGGACAATCTCCAGAGTGGAGCTCAGCTATAAAGTGTCATTTGCTGACATTTCCAGCAGCGTAGGGAATTAGTGCTTCAGCTTTGAGGGGTGAAAGTGTAGGTTCTGGCTTGGTGTTGTTTTTTTCATTTTAGTTTTTAAAATTTTTTAAATTTATTCAAGTATAGTTGATTTACAATGTGTTAATTTCTGCCATACAGCAAAGTGATTCAGTTATACACACACATATACATATATGTATATATATATATATATTCTTTTTCATATTCTTTTCCATTATGTTATTGGGTATTGAATATAGTTCCCTGTTCTCTACAGTAGTTGCTTTTTGTTTGTCCATTCTATATATAATAGTTTGCATCTGCTAATCCCAAACTCCCAATCCAACTGCCCCCCGACCCCCTACCCCTTGACAACCAGAAGTCTGTTCTCTACATCTGTGAGTCTGTTTCACAGATAAGTTCACTTGTGTCATATTTTAGATTCCATATATAAGTGAGATCATATGGTATTTGTCTTTCTCTTTCTGACTTCACTTAGTATGATAATCTCTAGGTCCATCCATGTTGCTGCAAATGGCATTATTTCATTCTTTTTCACTTCATGTTTTAAATTTTCATTCTTTTCAAGTATTCCATTGTATATATGTACCACATCTTCTTTATCCATTCATCTGTAGATGGACATTTAGGTTGTTTCCACATCTTGGCTGTTGTGAATAGTGCTGCCATTAAAATAGGGGTGCATGTATCCTTTTGAATTATAAGTTTGTCTGGATAGATGCCCAGGAGTGGGATTGCAGGAGCATATGGCATCTCTATTTTTAGTTTTTTGAGGAACCTCCATACTGTTCTCCATAGTGGCTGTATCAGTTTACATTCCCACCAGCAGTACAAGAGGGTTCCCTTTTCTCCACACCCTCTCCAGCATTTGTTGTTTGTACATTTTCTGATGATGCCCATTCTAACTGGTGTGAGGTGACACCTCATTTTAGTTTTGATTTGCATTTCGCTAATAATTAGCAATGTTGAGCAGCTTTTCATGTGCCTGTTGGCCATCTATATGTCTTCTTTAGAGAAATGGCTATTTATGTCTTCTGTCCATTTTTTGATAGGGTTGTTTATGTTGTTGTTGAGTTGTATGAGCTGTCTATATATTTTGGAAATTAAGCCCTTGTCACTTGCATCATTTGCAGATATTTTCTCCTAGTCCGTAGGTTGGCCTTTCGTTTGGTTTATGGTTTCCTTTGCTATACAAAATCTTGTAAGTTTGATTAGGTCTCGTTTGTTTATTTTTTATTTTATTTCTATTGCCTTGGGAGACTGACCTAAGAAAACATTGGTACGATTTGTGTCAGAGAATGTTTTGCCTGTGTTCTCTTCTAGGAGTTTTATGGTGTCATGTCTTATATTTAAGTCTTTATGGCTTGGTGTTTTTAATATATCAATGTAGCAAGAACGTCCTCATTCTTTTTCACAAATGTAGAGCATTCTATTGTGTGAATGTACAATAGTTTATTAATTAGCTATGTATCATTCATCATTTAAATTGTTTAACATCTTTGGCTGTTTTAAATATGTACCATACATTCTATCAAAATTTTAATATTCTACAATATGTATCTTTACACTTATCAATTTCATAGGCTTCAGATTTTACTATCTGTGCAATGAGAAAATATTGATGGATATGAAGTTAAAGAGAGAAATTATCCCATTTACTTTTTCCAATGAGGTCAGCTAGATTGAAAGCAAAGAAAGCAAAGAACCTGAAAATAAGCCAGTGAGAAAGATGCAGAATGACCCAAAAAAGAACAACAAAAAAGATATAAGTTACTTTTATTAAGAAGTTTAGCTGCATGTCAAAACAGAGAAATAGACTTCTTATTGCAATTCTCAATAATTGTGTTTCTGTCATGAAATAAAGGAGTTTCCCTGAGACTGTCTGAGCTTCTAGAATTTGGAGCACATGCTGCCTTCTACAAATTGCGTGGGTGGGCCCTCTCCAGAGAGAGAAGCCAGCTGTGTTCTTTCATCATATGGTTTCCATACTATAGGTGGTCGGTCAGTTTATTAGTTAGCAGACACAGGGTCAATCAACACCTAGAACCTCGTCTTATCAAAACCCCAATTCTGAAAGTTTGAAGACTTACAGTCTGGCTTTTTCCAAGTTCTAAAAGCAGTGGAGGGCTGGCAGCAATCCCATGAAAACAATCTACTTAAGTCACCAGAAGAATGTTTAAATGCCTAAATTCTTGCCAGTGTCTATTCAATTCATGCAGGGCATGCTTAACATTTAATTGAAGCCTTGAAGAGAATTGCATGGAGAAGGCTTTGCTGGGATTAGGAGTTGGTGTCCGGCAATAGGGAAGTAGTTCTTCATTTCTTTTACCACTGCACTGTTTTATTTTAGAAAAAAAATTTTTTTAACCCCTTGACACATCTGTTGGCCATGTGAAGGTCAAGTCCAGATCAGTATGAATTAGAATAATTTTTCCTCTATCTCAGGAAATTAGGGCCTGGCCTGGTTCAGGTGATGCCATCCTTGGAACATGTAACCAGTTTCCCCTTTTCTAATCAGGTGTGTATGTGGGGACGTGGGCTGATTGAGTTCAGCTCAGTCACTTGTCACTCTTGTCAGCCCTGGAAACACAAAGTGTTGATTCCTTACTCTCCACACCCTGACCTGACCCTGAATCCAAGTGGGACCCCAGTTTAGGATCCCATGGATGACTGACTCATTTATTCAGCTGGCCTCCTGAGGCAAGAAAAGAAATTGATGGCCGCTTTCCTTTCAAACCCTTCACAGCAAGGCAGAGTGAATATTTTTGTTGATGATAATCTATATTAAATCACATTCTATAGAGCTCCTACTTACTAAGCTCTTATTCTAGAAACTGAGAACTTGGGAAGAGAAGAGTGAAATATGCTTGTGTTATAAGCAAACCAGATCCTATAAATCTTTCTGTCCCACCCCAGGGTCTGAAGGAGGAAAGAGGCCTTCCTGGGTCAAAGGGACCACTAATACGCCTTGTCACAACTGTAGATCAAAAAATAGCTTTACATTCTGGTCCCAAAATATGGTCACTACCCTTCTACCCCCTCTACACCCAGGTAGATAGCAAATAAGCAAAAACTCAACCTACTACTTCAGAAAAGTTACTAGTCTGTTTTCAGTGGTGTTTATCCATTACAGCTTCATCTGAGGACAGAAATAGTGGCTCTTATTGCTACTGTAAGAGAATTTGAAATGCTTATTAAATATTGCTGAAATAACATTAGACCATGTGATAGTTGAGTCACAGCAGTTAAACCAGTTCAATTTCCCGCCATCTCTGTATCAGCTCCTGTTCTGTAAGGGCAGCCAGCAAACTGTGATGCAGAGGTTCTTTGTTCTCTATTTTCCTCTATGATCAGGAACACTTTTAACCATGTGATGGCCTGATATTTTAGGTTATTCTCCTCTGTTTCTTTTTCTTCTTTCTTTTTAAAAATTAATTAATTAAGTTATTTATTTATTTGGCTGCACTTGGTCTTAGTAGCAGCATGCGGGATCTTCGTTGCAGCATGCGGACTCAGTTGAGACATGCGGGATCCAGTTCCCCAACCAGGGACTGAACCCGGGCCCCCTGCATTGTCAGCGCAGAGTCTTAGCCACTGGGCCACCAAGGAAGTCCCTCTTTTTCTACTTTCTTGATGGCTCTACCCTTACTCTTCTCTGCACAGGCATCCTTGATTCCCCCAGGGAAGTGATGATACAGGCAAAAGCAACTAAACACAAGTGGCCAAAATTTTGACTTTCAAAAACGCAAACCTGGGGGCTTCTCTGGTGGTGCAGTGATTGAGAGTCCGCCTGCCAATTCAGGGGACACGGGTTCGTGCCCTAGTCCTGGAAGATCCCGCATGCTGCAGAGTGGCTGGGCCAGCGAGCCGTGGCCGCTGAGCCTGTGCATCCGGAGCCTGTGCTCCGCAACGGGAGAGGCCACAACAGTGCGTGGCCCATGTACAGCAAAAAAAAAAAAAAAAAAAAAGTGCAGACCTGGGTATGATACAAAGATCTGGAAAAAGGCACAGCAAAGCTGGGTGCACTTGCCCTGTGATCAAACATAGAGAAGATTATCTGGGATGCGGGGGAGGAAGAGAGTCAGAAGTTAATTGAGAATCATTTAGATGCCAGTGGGTCCCTGAGGAAGCCTGTGTTCTTCACCAGCCAAGTCAAGGAAGAGAGGAGGAAATCATTGAAGACAGGCCTAGTTTGGGCATCTTAAGGTGAAAGGGAGGTGTGCTCTGTCCGTGGTTAAAGCCTAGGTGGGCAGGAAGAGCCCAGGGCTCCCTGTATCCAGCTTGCTGTGGGACCAGAAGAGACGTCAATTTGTTGTGTCTACAGGAAGTGTAAGGCAGCCTCCAAGAGTTTCTCAGAGCCCTGACTTGACCAAGAATGGCAGAATGTTCACCAGTGCCAGGGCGGGTTGTGCTCATGGTACTACCATCCAGTGGACTTCAACAGGCCTTGAAGTTGGAATCAAGGGCAGGCAGGATGGGGACAGGAATGCCCAAGGACCAAAGACCAGAGGAGAATAAGGCCGGCTCAGTGGGTGCCAGGAAGAAGGGCCACAGTGGGAAAATGATCCCTATGTAGAGGCAACACAAGATGGCAGAGTGAGTTTCTATCCGCTAGTAAGAAGGACCCAAGGAGGTTAAATTCCATTACTTGAAGTTTTATTGGTGCTAAGAGTCATACCAGAAATCTAGAAGTACTTAAGTTCCTGGAGAAGACAGATTGGAGCAGATGGGCGACAAAGAGAACTGTCTTCTTTCTAGCCATGCCATAAGCTCTGTTCTGAGGATGAATGACTGATGGCAAGCAACAGCAGAAGGAGAGGAAAGATGCAGAGAACACTTAGAAAGAAGAAAGAGAAGCTAAGAATGAAGCACTTTATGTGTCCCAGACACAGGAGCAAAAAGGGGTGGGAGGAGAAGAAAGAAGTGTGAAAACAGTGAGGAGGAAGCAGGGGGGCAAGGGCATGTGGACCTGTGGGACCTGATTACTTTGAACTCACCCTTAATGCCAGCTCTGAAGAGCTGGGTCGTTTAGATATTTACACAGAGTGGAGACACATTTTATACCAGGAAAAAGGGAGAGTTCTCAGTGACTAGAGTGTCCATATAATTCATCTTCTAAACTAGGACTCTTTTGAGTGTGAAAGGGAGTGCCAGGCGGGTGAGACGCTGGGACGTATGGCTACTCCCTCCAGGCCTGTGAGAGACAAGGAGGTACTGGCCATCTAAGGGAAATGGCTACATATGGGTTCAATTTCAAATTTATTAATTGGCACTTGAGGTTAGATTTGCCCCAGAAATCCACTAATAGCTAGTCAGCTTTCAGTAAAGACTCTCTACCGAAACAAGCAATACACCTTACTCTTGTCATTCTTATCTAAACTGGAAGTTAAGGGAATTCCCTGGCAGTCCAGAGGTTAGGACTCTGTGCTTCCACTGCCGAGAGCACGGGTTCTCACAGTGCGGCCACAAAAAAATTAAGTAAATAAATAAATAGGAAATTGATTTACCATCACTTCCTGAGTTAAGGAAAGTAATTCTCAAAAGCATCCCTTGGGGGAAAAAGGGAGTCATCTTATATTTGAGTTTCTATGAAGTCTTTCATATCACAAGATCATCCCTAAATTATTTTAACAACAAAATATTTTTAGTGGAAGGCATAATAGTCTGAAATGACCTCAGTCGTTACTGATTTGGGATACCTGTAGAAGTCGCTTTACTCATATCAACTCATCATTTCTCTGAAAACACCTATGAGTAGGTATTGATACTATATCACCCATTTTGCAGAGGAGAAAACTGAGGCACAGGAAGGCTCAGTGCCCTGTCCTGGGTCATATACAGTGGAGTGGGAGAACCAGAGTAGTGCCACAGCAGGCTGGCTCTGAAGCCCCTGAACCATGCTTCCTCTTGCAATCACTGTCAGTGCGTGTTATTGTGAACAAGCCTTTCTAGAAGCTCTTCAAACGCAATGGAATACACCATTAAGTCTGAAGATCACAAATGTCTACCCAGTGAATGAAGAAAACGTGACTGAGAATAAAATGTTCAGTGGCCCCAAGATACAAGTGGCTGTATCTCAGATCAACTTAGAAGGATGATGGAAACCTGGAAGATTCCTTTAGGTGATTCCAAAAGTGCTGAAGGCACTGATGAAGACATCAGTATTGGAAGGTGCATGTGGAGAATCTGAATGAAATATCTTTCATAAAATGTGAACAGGGAAAAATTCTAAAAGTAATTTCTTTATATTACATGTGTATTTAAATATTTAAATATATTTAATGTTACTAAATAGGTAGTTCTCAACTGGGGGCAGTGTTGCCCCCTAGAGGACATTTGACAATAATCGGAGACATATTTTGTCATCAGAACATGGTAGGGACAGGGAGGTGCTACTAGAATCTAGTGGGTGAAGGCCAAGGATGCTGCTCAGTGAGCTTCTGCTGTGATTCTCTGTCCCTAAACGCCATAACACTAAGCCTGGAGAATGAACACTTCACAGGGCGGTGATGTCACTTGTGATTGGATATAACCCACAGTTGATGTAGGAAAATGTTTCTCAAACACGTCCTTGACACTAGTTGTATGAAACATTCGTAAAGAATGGCATGCGTGGTCTTATGATTTGGGAAAATACTGTATACCAAATTCTCCCGTGTAGCTTGGCAATGGACACTTTGTGTAAGTCTCGGAGAAGTTCTGGAAAATACTGGAGTTTTGTTTAATCCAAAATTTTCCAAATTTATTTGATCACGGAGCCTTTAAAAATATCCCTAATGGGTAGAGGGCAGCGATGCTTCTCGTGTTGTCATGCTTGACTGTTTACATGCTGAAATGTGTTTTATGAAGAATTAATTTCATTTTATTACTTTCTATATGACTTTAGAGCAGTATACTAGTTTTCTTTGGGGGTGGGGTGGAGGGAGGTATATGAAGGTTATATTGCCTGTGAATTTCATGTGAGGATAGGAAAGTGGGCGCTGTAAACAATCTGTCAGAAGAAGGTATGGCTCCAGGCAGGTGGAGAACCACTGCTGAGCAGCGAGCTTTGGCACAAAGGAGAGCGATCGTGCAGGCTACACCCTCCATCACAGATGAGCTCAAAGAAGAGGAGAGAATATGAGCTGTGGAGTCCTGCTGAGGTTGCAGCATCACAGAGCAGAGCTGGAAGCCACCCAATTCCTCGAGCCCCACCTCCCACTTTACAGACAAGGAAACTGAGATCCGCCAGCTAACATGTCTTGACCAAGAGCCCTCTCAGTCGCCATAAAATGAAGGGTCTTCTTGTGCGCTCCTTGAGTGGAAGCAAGTATTGTCTCATCGTATTGTTTCCACAGAATTTACTATGTCGGTTCATGTTCACAAATCCCTGAAGAGCCATAGAATGATAACATGTTAACTATGTTTCCCTGGGACTCCTCCGATCCCTTGAACTACATTTACCCAACCCCCAGAGCACAGACTTGAAATCGTCCCCCTGGAGACTGCACGATAGTTTGGAAAGAGAATTGGCCAAGAAGCCAGGAAATATCAAATCCCCCAAAATCAGCCTGATTCTTAAGGATAACACCTTTTATATTTCTTTAAACATAAAAGGTATTACATACCGCACTTGCCAGACTTTGTTGAAATGAAATGCGACTCTTTCAAACAATCATATCAACCCTAAAAGGATCAAAGCTTGCCACAACTGAGCATTTTCAAAAGTGAGAAGTCAAGGAGCTCAGAGACCTGGCTTTTGCCATGGCTGTTCAGGATGCTTGAGTTTGTCACCTCAATTTTCTGTCTTCCCCATTTGTATAATAGGGATGGAAATGTATTTTCAGTTTTTCTTGGGGTTTTTTTGAAGGTAAAGTGATACAAAGTATTGGAAAGCTCTTTTAAGATTTATAAAGCTTCACAAATATAAGGGACTGTGGTTATGACACATGCACGTAGCTTTTTCCACCCTGAAATGAATGTATTTCAGGTGACTTCTGTGTTGGGTCCCAGACTAATTCAGATTCCTAAGTTTGTTCACTGTCAAGTGGTTTCAGAGTGGCTTACTGATTTATCCAAAGCAGTCTGGCTTCCTCCCTGTGGATGAAACCAGCAGAGAAGCCAGATAGTTCTGGAACTTAAATCCAGATGTTTTCATCATGCTTTCCAATATACACTCAACTGCAGTGGTATTTCTTCATTTCCCCAAAGGATCAGGAAATAGAAATGTTTACACATACAGCATTGTATACTCTCAGTCACAGCAAGTATGCACCTTGACTATTTTGACTTGAAGAGATTTCTGGTTGCTTGGAACATGCTTTCCCAGACAGACAGCGATGCTTAGATTCTGGGCATTTATTTTTTCTTCTTTCTTTCTTTGTTTTTTTATCTTGTAAAGACCTCCATCCAAGGACCGCCAGGAACACCTATAGTTGACGTGAACCTATAGTAGAACATGTTGGGCTTATTGCTCTTTGCATCAAGGGAGACTGCCCACCATGGGGAACCACTGGGCATTTCATTAAGAGGTTTTTAGAAAGGACTTATTTTAGAATTTGAGTTTGTGTTAGATAACTTGGAGGAGAGTTTATGGAAATGGGGTTTCGTTTTAGAGTGGATACTGTGAATAAGTGAGGGTAATTCTATGATTGGGTATTTTAATCTTATTTATAAGGCAGAAGAACTACATTCAGTCCAAAGCTCTAGGTGGTAGAAGCAGCAGTCATCATTTTTGCCAGGAGAGGACATGTTTGTGACCTTACGATGCTCACATCTTGTCTTCTGTATTCACATGTGATAACAGGATGGTTTTGTTTTTGTCTTGATCCCTCCTGGTCATGGAGTGGCCTTGTCTGACGTTGATGCTCTGTGCAATATTTATGTTCAGGAAAACACCAGGACCGAGGTCTAAGGCAGGCCAGCGTCTAGAAACTTCAAAGCCTAGTTGATAAGGGGCTGCTTTTCTCTTTCTCAATCTTTAGCATGATATACAATATAGATACAAATCCCTACACACAAAAAAAGCATAACTTAATGAACTTTTATAAGATAAACACCCTTGTAATCACCATGCAGGTGAAGAACTTGAGCTGTGCCAACCCTCCTGGTGCCTATCTCGGACACAGCCCAAGGGAATAGATGTACTTTCACAGTAATCACTTCCTTGTGTTTCTTTACCATTTTATCACTCAGTGTCTCTCCTTAGACATTGTAGTTTGGTCTTGCTCATTTAAAAAACTTCTTGTGGCTTTTGAATCTTTGAATCCATAGATTCCCCTCTATCCCTTTCTTATAATTTATCTATTGAAAAATTGAGGTCATTCGACCCACTCAATATCACAGTGTCTGGATTTTGCTATTTCCTATTCTTGGGCAATTCAACCCTGACCTTGGTTTTCTTTATTCCCTTCTGCTGTAATCTGGATCCAGAGGTCTGAATGGGCTCAAGTTCAGCATCTTTGGCAAGTCTGTAGGTGGTGTTGTGTTCTTTCCTCAGGAGGTACATTCTGTCTCATTGTCCCTTAAGTTATTTTTATAAGAAAAATGAATGCTGTTTACAGGTGGGAAATACTGACTTAGCACATCCCCAACCCCCCGAGGAGGCCAGCTGTGCTTAGGAATCCCCCCCAGAGGAAACCCAGAAGACAAGGCTGAGGAAGGCTTCTTATAGCACAAAGGGCCAGGAATGGAACCT
Organism: Grampus griseus; assembly: GCF_964374135.1. NCBI lineage: Eukaryota > Metazoa > Chordata > Mammalia > Artiodactyla > Delphinidae > Grampus > Grampus griseus. The sequence continues at coordinate 17,558,988 of NC_139016.1, read as the reverse complement.
GGGATTGTACTAAATGTCTGTGGATAATTTCCCTTTTCTGTTAGTTTTATATGTAATGTGGAAATGCGTGTCATTCAGAAAAACTTAAAATAGAGCATGGTGACATCTGGCACAGATCACACATGGGTCTAGTTTTCAGCTGCTACCATCAGATTTGGGGATTTGGGGACCCTGCTGTGATCCAGATCAGGACTGTAAAATGTGGTCACGGTGGTTTACCACACCTTGTATTTTGGGCCAAGTTCCTAGTTGGGCTTAACACCACCAGAGTTACCACTTGTAGGGCACTGAAGTGACTTAGTGAGCAAACCCAAATTTAGGGTCTTCTATTGATTTTCAACCATCACACAACCTAGCTCAAGTGAAACTAGAAGTAGCTGTTGTCAAGCTCGCAATTTGTTCAGGCTGTCACCTTGCCATTAACCTACATTCCTCATCTGTAAGTAATTTAAATTCACCTGACCTTTTGTTTGGAGAAGGTAGCCGAGTCTGGTCAAGGCAGATCACCCCAAACCTCTGCTGGAGAGATCTGTCTCCAAACCCTCCCCGAAGGACTATCTCTCAACCTCTTGAGTTAAGCCTTGGGGTCGAGCACTGGCAAGCAGCTCTGTTCTCTGGGATTTTGTGCAAGAAGCAGGCTGGGAAAAAGAAAACAAGTTTATTTGCAAAGGAGGGACTGATAGCAACAATGACAGAGGACAAGCTGGAGCACAGACACACTTATTTTGAGTGATACAAATCCTCAGGGACCACAGCCTTAGAAACAGAAAGTAGCTAAGAAACATGTACCAAACAGGCCTAGCATTTTATACTTACATGAGCCAAATCATACTCCGTTATCCACATGAAACTCTCTGAGGCTACACTAATAGAGTAGCCACTATCCACATGTGGCAATTTAAATTTCAATTAATTAAAATGAAATAAAGGGCCTTCCCTAGTGGTGCAGTTGTTAAGACTCTGCGCTCCCAATGCAGTGGGCCTGGGTTCTATCCCTGGTTAGGGAACTAGATCCCACATGCCGCAACTGGGAGTTCGCATGCCACGCTAAGGAGCCTGTGAGCCACAACTAAGGAGCCCACAAGCCGCAACTAAGACCCAGCGCTACCAAATAAATAAATAAAATAAAATGAAATAAAATTATTCAGTTTGTGTGTTGTATTAGCAACACTTCAAGTGTTTAGTAGACACAGGTGGCTGATGGTGACCATTTGGACACCCCGGACATATAATATTTGCATCATTGCAGAGAGTTCAGTCGTCCAGTGTGTGTCTAAGTGTGCAGCAAAGTGGTGTTTGTACTCTTTTCTCTTCATTAAATATGCCCCTAGAGTCTTCTTTCTGATCGTTCTCCAAACCCTCTGAGGGCACCTTGCCTATTAAGACTGCTTCTCTGAATGGAGCGAAAGGGAGCTAGGAACAACTAAGCCAGCGGTCACTGTCAAGCAAAACTCATTATTTTCCATTTCTTTTATTCCCAGCCAACCCCCTGCTGCCTTTACCACCTGCTCACAGGGTCTCAGCAGCCCCCAACCAGGTCACATGCTGTTTCCACCAGGACACATTTCACACATGTGAAGGCAGGATTTCCAGAGTGAAGGAGAACTGAACACTTCTGGGATGAGGTTTTAACAGCTTCCCCATGTGTGAGGCCCAGGCCATTTCCTCTTGGGACTGATCTCAGATCATATGGTTTCCAATGTTTTGAAGGCAGCTTTGAATACCTCTGGATATTTTATAGGCTGAGGAAATTGGAGCCTCATTTTAGGTATATTATAAAGGATCTCACCAGAGTAAAGAAGAAAATATGTCCAGATTCAAAGCAGTTATTTATAGAATGGTCATTCTCTTATTTTTAAAGGAAATACTTGTACCATATAAAATATGGTGCATATTTTATGGTGCCATATAAAATACATGCCACCACAGTCAGGAAATAGTTAGGAATAAGAAGGAAAAGAAGAATTGATAAAGAGGAATGGCTCCTTTTTAAATGTTATTTTGCGGAGTTCCCTGGTGGTCCAGTGGTTAAGACTCCACGCTCTCAATTCAGGGGGCATGGGTTTGATCCCTGGTCAGGGAGCTAAGATCCCGCATGCCACATGGTACAGCCAAAAAAAAAAAAAGTTATTTTTCTTAAAATACACTTCATATAACATATGTGTGTGTGTGTGCATGTATGTGTGTTTGTATATATGCAAAAATTGCAAGTTTTTTGTTTGTTTCTGGGCTCCCCATTAATATCAAGAAGATCCTAGAGACAATGATGAATCAGACATCCGTGAGAACACTGGATATCTAGAAAGGATCATCAGTTTGGGTGCAGCTGAGCAAACAACTTGTTATTCCAGATTTAAAAGACATTAAAATAAAATGCCTTTTAAGTGACTCCCTTTTGGGAGGCCCTAGATGAAAACCATTTGGAAAAGACACTGACTGAAGTGAACACATAATGGACTCTATTTCCCCCAGTGATACTTAGCCATATTCTATTTATTTATTCATTTATTAAATTACTGGTTTATTATTTTATTTATTTATTTATTTTTAGCTGTGTTGGGTCTTCTTTGCTGCACACAGGCTTTCTCTATTTGTGGTGAGCACGGGCTACTCTTTGTTGCAATACATGGGCTTCTCATTGCGGTGGCTTCTCTTGTTGCGGAGCATGGGCTCTAGGCGCGGGCTTCAGTAGCTGTGGCACGTGGGCTCAGTAGCTGTGGCTCACGAGCTCTAGAGCACAGGCTCTGTAGTTGTGGTGCACGGTAGTTGCTCCATGGTATGTGGGATCTTCCTGGACCAGGGCTGAGGGTGGGCCAAAGCTCCAGGGTCTCGGCGAAGGAGAGGAGCTTAACCAAAGTTTGGTTGTCAAGCATTTTGTTCTGATGGATCAGTTGGTACAACAGTTCATTGAATCATTTTTAAGGTAAAAAATGGGAATTTCGAGACTGTGTCTGGCCTTGTCATATGTAACAAGGGTTTGTTCACAAGTCTTATCTAAGTCCTGTGGGGAAAGGTGGTTCTTTGCAGTAAGCCTTTTCCCGGAACACGAAAGCATGGGGTTATTTCTTAACTTTCTGCAGTTTTCCAGGTGCATAGGGCTCAGGCAGAGAACAATGTTGTCATTGGTGAGAGAAGGAACAGGGCATGTTTTTCATGGCATATATACTTTTGTACTTGTGAATTTTATCTACCCAAAAATTAGAAGTTTGTGGACTTCCCTGGTGGTCCAGTCATTAAGACTCTATGCTTCCACTGCAGGGGGCACGGGCTTGATTCCAGATCAGGGAAGGTCTGCATGCCACACGGTGTGGCCAAAAATAACCCAAAAAACAAAACTAAGAAGTTTAAACAAATGCAAAATTTTAAAATAAATTTTAAATGAATAAGTAAAAGATCACAAATTCCAGAAACCTCTTTCCTTGCTACCATTGAGAATTCTTCCAAAATGGCTCTGGATACAGAAAGGAGTCTTGGGGAGTATTTCTTAAAACTTTGGTGAAAGTGCTGAGGTTAGGAACTATCCAGTGTTTTGAATACTCCCTTCTGAATGTCCTCCCTACAGATATGAAGGGCGCTTTGGGCGTGAAGGTGGCACACTGCTGGGTGCAGAAACCACCTCTATCTGTCTCTGGGTTTAATTTCACAGACAGGCATTGTACTCCCCACGAACGTGCTGAGTTTTCTTATCTCTATCTCTCCTACACTAGAACAAATCATGAAACAGGAAGCAAACTGTAGCCCAAATGTATGCAAATAGAGAATTCCTGTTCCTCTGCTGAAAGGGATTTTGCTGAAGCCCAGTGGTTGTCACATGGAGCCCTTGTTAAGCAGAGTGAAGACAATTTTGTAGAGTTGGAGGATTTTCTATCACCACTGGAAACTTTTTTTTTTAATCTTCATTTTCGACCTCAGCCAGAAGTCTCACTATTCCCTTATCAGCGTGCTACTGTTCCATCCTACAGGTGCTTAGGCAGCATTTACACACCCAAAGACGCTGGCCTTGGCAGGACCCAGGTAGTACAGAGCATTTGTTAACTTGATCTGCCTCTTCTGAGCACCAGAAACTTGATTTCAATCACCAGTTAAAGTTCACGAGTCCAATTCTCTTAACAGTACTTAAAAGGGTTCTCTTACTAAAGATAGCATAATAACAGAATAATTAAACCCACTCTCGGGAAATGAACTATCTACAGCTTTCTAGATTAAAAAATATATATTTATTTATTTTTGGCTGCATTGGGTCTTCATTGCTACACACGGGCTTTCTGTAGTTGCGGCGAGTGGGAGTTACTCTTTGTTGTGGTGCGTGGGCTTCTCATTGTGGTGGCTTCTCTTGTTGTGGAGCACGGGCTCTAGGCATGCAGGCTTCAGTAGTTGTGGCATGCGGGATCAGTAGTTGTGGCTCATGGGCTCTAGAGCACAGCCTCAGTAATTGTGGCACACAGGCTTTGTTGCTCCACAGCATGTGGGATCTTCCCAGACCAGGGCTCGAACCTGTGTCCCCTGCATTGGCAGGATGATTCTTAACCACTGCTCCACCAGGGAAGCCCCTATGCAGCTTTCTAAATACAGTTGTCCCTCAGTATCTGCAGGGGATTCGTTCCAGGACATCCCACCCACATCCCTTTGGCTACCAAGATCCACGGTTGCTCAATAATAGAACGTGAATTAAAATCAGACACCTGGACTTCCCTGGTGGTGCAGTGGTTAAGAATCTGCCTGCCAATTCAGGGGACATGGGTTCGATCCCTGGTCCGGGAAGATCCCACATGCCATGAAGCAACTAAGCCCGTGCGCCACAACTACTGAGCCTGCACTCTACAGCCCGCACGCAACTACTGAGCCCATGCGCCGCAACTATTGAAGTCTACGTGCTCTAGGGCCCACGTGCCACAACTACTGAAGCCTGCGCAACTAGAGCTGGTGCTCCACAACAAGCAAAGCCACTGCAGTGAGAAGCCCATGCACTGCAACGAAGAGTAGCCCCTGCTCGCCGCAACTAGAGAAAGCCTGTGCACAGCAACGAAGACCCAACTCAGCCAAAAATGAATTAGAATATAAATAAATAAAACATATTATAAAAAGTAAGATAAAGTCAGATACCTGGTGATTACCTAAAAACAATCCACAGTACTGGAACTGCACTTAAATTGACAATTTAGAATGTTATAAACATCACTGAGTGAAAGTAGATACAAAACAAATGAGCAGGCTGTTTGCTGATAGGCTGGAACCCACAGTCTGCAGGAAAACGTGTCCCTTACTCCATCAGCTTCCCTCTCTGGGTCTCACTGGTACTTGGTGCACAGAGGCTCTGGAGGCTGAAGCTGTCAGGGCAAGCCAGCGCGTAGTAAGGCCCAGCTTTCAGTTCAGGCCCCTGAGTCCTGAGGAGCTTCAGTGCAATAGCTATGTTTTCCAGTTTCTATATTTGATGCTTTGATATCTGAGGCCTTGCTGATGCTAGAGGGATCACCTCTCCCAGGGTTAGTCAATTGCTAGAGAGAACAAACAACAGGGAGCATGCCTTTCATGTACAAACCAACCAATCCAGAGCTCAGGCCCCAACGACTTCCTTTTTGGGATTCTTAATACTCTGAGCTACTATTCCTCTGCCCTAGTCACCCCAGGGCCACGTACCAGACAACTGGGGGAAGCCTCTATGCCCAGAGCCTGCTGAAATTATCCAAAGTGGCCAATCCTAAGCCTGCTTATGTTGTCTCACCCATTCCTTCCCATGGAAACACAACAAAGGTTCTGTCCATGTCTTCCCCTGCTCTCTCTGCCTCCTGACCACCCCTGGTGCTTCCCCATGTGGCCGTGCATGGCATGCCATGTCTCCTCTTTTTAGGTATTTGTGAGTATAATAAAATTCTTCCTTCATGATAGCCATTTCCACGTCTGTGTGTCTTACCATACTTGACTAGACTAAAACCTGGGTATCCTTAAAACACTCAGCATCCAGAGTGGACCAAGGCAGGGAGCCTGCAGGAGGCCTGTACCTATGGAACCTGCAGGAGCTCAGAGGTGCTGTGCAGAGTATGGTCCACAGATCTCCAGTCCAGTTCTCCAGGTGCTAGCTGAGTGACGTGGCAGGAAAGCACTTAACCTCACTGACCTTTACTTTCTCCATCTAAAAACGGAGATGAGGGGCCACCACAGAGACTTCTATGGGAGATAAATGAAGCACTCAGCAAATGTATAGTCACATCACACTCTTAAATGTTTAGTTCCTTTCCTGAATTTCCCTTAGTTGTTTGCCTTTATCTTTTTACTCCATTTAAAATACATTCTTATCAAATCTCACATTTTAACTGATATTTATTAGTATTATTTGCTTTTATCCTTTTATACCAGTGCCTAAAAATAGAAATGTAATGCAAACCACAGAGGTAATTTTAAAGCTTCTAGGAGCTCCATTGAAAAAGTTAAAAAAAAAAAAAACCACACAGGTGAACTTAATTTTGAAAACATTTTATTTTACCAAATATATTCAAAATATTGTCATTTCAATATATAATCAATGTGAAAAGTTACTAAGTCTTGAAAATATGTTGTGTATTTAATACATACAGCACATATCATTTTGGATGCTAAATATTCATCAGAAATACTTGATTTGTATATTTTACACTTGAAAATGTAGATAGCATACCCAAAACTTAAATTCATAGAAACAAAAGGAAAATGTTCATTGCCAGGGGCTGGAGGGTGGGGAAAAATAAGGAGTTATTATTTAATGGGTACAAAGTTCTGAGGATGGATGGAGGTGACAGTTGCACAACAGTGTGAATGTAATTAATATTACTGAACCATATACTTAAAAAAAGGCTAAGAGAGTACATTTCATGTTATGTGTATCACACAATGAAAAAAAGAGTCCAGTGAGTCCCGTGCCACTACTAACAAAAGAGGTCCCCTCTCCCATGGAGGCCTCGCGATGTGGCCTGTGCTGACATGAAACTGTCCCTTTAACTCCAGATGAGCCCACAGACAGGTCTGGCTCTCACCTGAGTTATCTGCAGAGTCTTCAAGTTCCACGAGGAAAGAGTACCCGTTATTCCAGACGCGGAGGCAGGTGGTCGGGTCGTAAGAGACGGTGAGCGGTTCTAAGCCAGGATCGTAGACACTGTCCCTCCACCGGTCGTTGATGGGCGACTGGCACTCACCCCCCGGGACCAGGTCCACGCTCTCCCAGAGAGGGTGCACTAGGAGAAAGCACATCGGGTCTGTCCTCGAGATGACACTAGCTGAAATCCCCCTGCGGGGATGATATGGTCCCATGTAAGCGTGTATGCTGGGTTCACCTCTTACGTGAGCCAGCTGTGAGGATTAGGCAGTCATCCTGCAAAGCCTGGGTAGAATGTTACAATTGCTAAGGCCCCTGGAGTCCTGCCACATGGATAGCTATGACACTGTATATATTAAGGTGTACACGCACACTCTGTCCCACAAGGGTGCTGATGACATCACTGACGGTGATTTTTCTACCAAAGAGTCAAGCGCCAGGTCTTTGTGGCAAGTCCCTGATAAATCTCAGGAAATTGCTTATAACAAAGAAAGAGCTATCCACACATAATGGATAGAACACACATGTATAATTCGGGTGGTCCAGCTCTCTGCCCTTTAGAATCAGCACGGATGGGCAGAACCGAGACCAACAGGAAAGCTGGACAAAATATGAATCAAGATAAATCATTACCAACGACCCTCTGCACCTCACCCCACCACGGAGAATGAGTCTGAGGACTGGCGAAAGTGACAAGGCAGCTGCTGCCCAGTCAGCCCCCGCTGTGCATGGCAGGGTCACTGGCACTCCACTTGTAAAAAACAAGCTTGCCTCTGGTTTCCTCTTACAGAGGAGACGGTTCTCTTCCTGAGATAGCTGCCCAAAGCAGGATCTTAACCTTGGATTTTTTGGTACAAGTGCCCCAGCGGCATAGACACAGAGCGCTCCAAGGCAGTTTCTGGACCAGTGGTTCTCAAAGGAGGGAGCGATTCTGACCCCGGGGGACATTGGGCAATGTCTGGAGACACTCTCGGTGGTCAAAACTGGAGGAGGGTGCTACTGACATCTAGTGGGTAGAGGCCGGGGATGCAGCTAAACATCCTACGTATATAGGCTGGGCTTTCACAGGAAAGAATTACGTGGCCCCAAATAGCATTAATGCCAAGGTTGAGAATTCTTGGTCTAGAGCAGAAAGCAATAGGCAAACTCAGGGCATTCCCTTTCCCCCCCACCAACCCCGCTCAATTTTTTCATATAATGTGGTAATCTCGTCTCTAGAGAGGTCTCAACCCAACGTTTTGGGTTTTCTCCCTTAGTGTAAAATAACTTCTGAACAACAAGAACTTACTTTAGAGAAGGAGGACTTTCTGTTTCAGAAATCTAAAATGAAAAATGCATACGAATTGGTACAATAGTCATATTGGTATCAGATTAGAATGCAAGTTCCTTGCAGGGAGGAGCCATACCTCCCTCCCTTTTTTCCGTGCCCTGTAGCGCCCTACTGGGTATATGCCCTTTGAGTATTGATTATACAAATGTTATTGTTGGGATAAAAAGCTGTATTTGATTAATTTTTTTAATTTTTTTTATTAATTTTTATTGGCGTATGGTTGCTTTACAATGTTGTGTTAGCCTCCACTGCACAACAAAATGAATCAGCCATACTGATTAATTTTTAATTTGATATTTTAAAACTTCCAGAAACCCCGAGAACAGCCATGATTCAGTCTTAAAGCTGCCCGCCGGCACAAAGAAACCTGACAACACTGTCCGCTCTGAGATGCTCAGACTGAGGCTGAGGGTTTGAGCATTCACACCCTTCAAAACAAGCTCGTGCAGGTCTCGTAAGAAGACTAGGGGAGAAGGGAATAAGGAGCAGATCCCTAAGATGATGCCCTCTTTCACCCAAATCGTCCCCCACTTCATTCAGGAAATGGCCTAGAGTCTACTCTCTTACCCACACAAACACCAGCCCAAGGAAACTGGGCCTGTTCCTTCAGCTGCTCTTGTATGGTCATAACGCTCCCGTCAATTTGTATGCCCCTCTATTCACAAGTTCAGCTTCCAGGTTTTCTTTCCCCCACCCACCTCCTCCTTTAGGAACCCAGAGCATCCCCCCCACCAGGGAGCCCTTGGTCACTGTCCTCTTCGTGAAGCCAGCTTTTGCCCAGGGCGCGTTTTGCTAAAGATAAATTCACATTTTTGTTCTCTCCTCCCTTCCTCTTCCTGCATTTTAACAAAATACAGATTAAAATGATTTCTTGGTGGTTACTCAGACTTCCCCTCAAAGTCGGAAGGTGATTTCGTCTTCTGACTAACGGAGCCTGCGTTTCCAGCTTCTTCTCGTGTGGGGAGAAAGAAAGAAACACAGAGAGTGATTCTGTCAGCCATGGTTTAAGGGCACGACGTCACACTGTCGTTAGAAAGGTGTCACTAATGTAACACTGAGAGCAACACAGTCCCTTTAGATTCCACAGTGAGGATGTGCTCAGCTTTAGTTCCTGTTTACATGACTGGTTCTGTCTTCTATTTACTTTGTGCTTGTACCACCTTCAGCTCCAGCCTCGGGGGTGTCCGTCTTTCGGGATCATTCCTGTCTCAGCTCCTCAGTTCCTGCTCCTTCTCAGAAATCAATCTCCCCTCATTCAGCTCAGGGCTGGCTCCTCTTCTTGGCTTCTTAATTGTCACCTCTTCAGAAAAAGTGTCACCTCCGCACCTCCCTATCCTCTTATGCGATCCTCTCTTGTTTTTTTATTAATCATAGCATTCTGATCTTTTCCTTCAAAACATTTATTACATGGGTATGATGATAAGTATATGCATATATGCTTAGTTTTCTGCACCCTCACGGCTCTGCAAGCCCCATGAAGAACTGAGCTGGCTTTCAGTCCCTGCTTGTGGATTGAATGTATAAGATAAAGAGCATTACTGGGAAGGGGTCATTCCCGTTTTATCTTTCCTTTTACTCTGCTGAGCGCCACATTGTTTTCTCCTTAAGGATCTTTGAGGTTTATCTCTTCTTTGTCCAGCCCATGACGACCAGCCTCATTCAGGCCCCTGTACCACAGACTTTTCCTCAAGGAAAGGTCCTCTTGCTCACTTTTCCTCCTCTCTTACTCCCCTCTACTGTGTTTTGCCATCCATCAGTTTTCCTAAATTACCACCTTCATCATGTTATTCCCATGTTAAAGACTATGTGAAGTCCAAGCTTCTGCATCCAAGCACCGAGGTATTCCTAGTAGGAACCCACCTCGCCCATCTAATTTTATTTCTCCTCATTCTTCCCAAGCTCTGGTCTTGCCACGCTATTCCAGAACCTTGCCAGGCTACTCCCCTTGGTCAGTCAGTGAGAAGTGCTGAAACTGTAGGATACCCTACTGGGCTTTGAAGACTTAGGAGAAAATCCTGTAAACTACCTCACTAATAATCTTTATATTGATTACATGTTACAGTGATAATATTTTGAATATAGTGAGTTAAAGTATACAACTAAACTTAATTTCACCTGTTTCTTTATCCCTTTCTTAGTGTGACTGTTAGAAAATTTAGAAGTGTCTATGTGGCTCGCCTTATGTATCTTTTGGACATTACTGCTGTATACCGTCACTAGCTTTTTCTCCGGTGCCTTGCCCTGTACTGTCCTTTTTCTTGAGATGGGCTATTTCCTCGTCAAATTGAACGCCATCCTAGCAGGCCTAGGGCTTATTGCAGTGATGGGATACACAGGGACCCTCAATGTGACTTTGTTGGGGATGGTCACAGAATCACAAATTGCCTTGTTAGAGCATCAGGGTTGTGAAAGGCACTTTCATGCTGAGCCCAGGTAAGCACAGCATCACATGCAGTTACCAGTGCAGGAGACTAAGGCCCACATTTCCTGGTGGTCAGTTCAGGGCTGTTTGTTAGTTCCTTGTAGCTGCAGATACTCCTGAGGTCGTTAATTAAATCCAAAGGGCTCTTAATCTGTCCATTGTTTCTCAAGGTTATCTAACTGTTAATGAAAAGACTCAATCTGGGGCATCCTGAGTCTGGATTATCTGGCGATTATCAGAGTTCTTTGTGAAGACATTGTAAAATAAGCTGTTTTTCTTTTTTTTTTAAATTAAGTTATTTTTATTTTTGGCTGCATTAGGTCTTCGTTGCTGAGCGCAGGCTTTCTCTAGTTGCGGTGAGCGGGGGCTACTCTTCGTTGTGATACACGGGCTTCTCATGGCAGTGGTTTCTTTTGTGGCGGAGCACAGACTCTAGGTGCACAGGCATCAGTAGTTGTAGCACGCAGGCTCAGTAGTTGTGGCTCACATGCTCTAGAGCGCAGGCTCAGTAGTTGTGGCGCACGGGCTTATTTGCTCTGCGGCATGTACAATCTTCCCGTATCAGAGCTCAAACCCGTGTCCCCTGCATTGGCAGGCAGATTCTTAACCACTGTTCCACCAGGGAAGCCCAAAACAAGCTTTTTAATACTCTTATTCTCCCAGCTTTGTATCCTTCAAAATTAATTGAAGAAATAGCTGAACAACTTTCTAACACAGTTCAGTTATTAGTAGATCAGTGCTGTAAAATAGAACTTTCGCTGATGATGGAAATGGCCAGTATGGTAAGTACTAGGCATTTGTGGCTATAAAGTTTTAATGAATTTTAATTTACTTGTGAATACCCATGTGGGTCTAGTGCCTACATTTTATACAGTACCATTCTATTCCAATTTATCCGAAAAATAAATTTCTCTTCCTTCTAAAATGAGAGATCATGAACAATATGAATCATTGGAATAATAGCAATTAATAAATATGTACTATTTCCATTCTCGATGATGTTGTTTATATTTCATTCAATTAAGAATTAACATTTTTACATTTATTTTCTTATGCTCTAAGGTCTCATGCTTAATTTTTAAAAGACTTTATTACTTAAGGTACAGTGATTTCCTATATACTGCCCATGCTCACACGTGCATAGCCTCCCCCATTATCAACATCTCGCGTCAGAGTGCTACTTTTATTGCAATTGACAAACCTACACTAACACATCAGAATCACCCAAAGTCCATAGTTTACATTGTGGTTCACTCTTGGTGTTGTACATTCTGTGGGTTTGGACAAATGTATAATGACATGTATCATTCATTATAGTATCATACTGAGCATTTTCACTGCCCTAAAAATCCTCCATGGTCTGCCTATTTATCCCTCCTTCCTCCCAATCCTTAGCAACCACTGATCTTTTTACTGTCTCCATAATTTTGCTTTTCCAGAATGTCATATAGTTGGGATCATACAATATGTAGCCTTCTCAGATTGGCTTCTTTCACTTAGTATATGCATTTAAGTTGTCTCCATGTTTTTTCATGGTTTGATAGCTTTCTTATTAGTGCTGAATAACATTCCAGTGTTTGGATGTACCACTATTTATTTATCCATTCACATACTGAAGGACATCTTGGCTGCTTCCAATTTTGGCAATTATGAATAAAGCTGCTATAAACAACTGTATGCAGGTTTTTGTGCGGACATGTTTTCAACAACTTTGGGTAGATACCAAGGAGGACTGATTGATTGATTGTATGGTAAGAGTATATTTAGTTTTGAAAGAAACTACCAAACTGTCTTCCAAAGTGGCTGTGCCGTTTTACATTCCCACCAACAGTAAATGAGAGTTCCTGTTGCTCCATATCCTTGTCAGCATTTGATGTTGTCAGTGTTCTGGATTTTGCCCATTCTAATAGGTGTGTTTTGATGTCTCATGATTATTTAACTTGGATTTTGCTGATGATATATGATGTGGAGCATCTTTTCATATGCTTATTTGCCATCTGTATTCTTCTTTGATGAGGTGTCTGTTAAGGTCTTTGATACTTTTTTTTGTTTTTTTTTGTGGTATACGGGCCTCTCACCGCTGTGGCCTCTCCCATTGTGGAGCACAGGCTCTGGACGTGCAGACCCAGCCACCATGGCCCACGGGCCCAGATGCTCCGCGACATGCAGGATCCTCCCGGACCGGGGCACGAACCTGTGTCCCCTGCATTGGCAGGCAGACTCTCAACCACTGCGCCACCAGGGAAGCCCTGATCCATTTTTTAATTGGATTTTCTTACTGTTGAGTTTTGTTTTCCGATCTACTCTAACTAAAATTTTTTTATGTGACAATTAGGCTAAATTTCAGTAGATGATACATGAAGTGAAATTAATTTTTTCATCTTGGGTAACGGGTATAGGATTTTATCTTTATTTTATCATATTACCAGTCTGCAGGGTTAGGACTGTCAACGTTTACTGTGTGCAACTTGAGATCACAGCAAACAGCAGTTTAATTTGACACCAGGGATTACCTGGGGAGGGAGACAGTGAAGGTAGAGCACAGGGCACAGTCCCCAGTGAAATGCTGCTTCTAAATTCACCACAGCCTCCTCCTTCAGTCACTACCTACCCTGCTCCCGGATCCTAAAATTGGTCAGACATCTGAGGGAGATACTGAGCATATGACAGTGATGAAGATGGTGATGATGATAACAATTATGGTACTAGAGGTAGCTGTGGACACCAAGTTCTCACTGTGTGACAGGCGCTAGCTAAGGACTTTGAACATTACCTTTTCTAACCCTCAGAAATTTTGGGTCATCTTTGGCCATGAGTGTATACTGGGGTACTGAACTTCCAGAAACAATGACTATTGTCCTTACAGCTAAACAGATGAGGAACCAGGATATACAAACAGGACATGCTCAGTGGTCCAGGACAGCAAAGCCCAAATATTATCCTGGGTGAAACAAGGAGGGACAGTATAAACACCAAAAGCAAAACCAAATCATGTCTGTCATCTGTATGTCTTAGTAACCTACAAACAAGAACATCTAATGTGGGAAATTAATCAAGGGAAGCCCCTCATCCCTAAGTCACTACCACATTTTGTTTTTGTCAGCACCAAAAGGAGCAAGCTAATCTATCTTTTTTTTTTAATCTATCTTTTTTTTTTTCTGGCTGTGCCACTCTGCTTATAAGACTTTAGTTCCCCAGCCAGGGACGGAACCCTGGCCCTCAGCAGTGAAAGCGTGGAGTCTTAACCACTGAACCACCAGGGAATTCCCTAGGAGCAAACTATTCTAAAGACATGAGCATATTGGATTTTAGACCCTTAACTTTCAACTTTCTGTTAAAAAAACTCTTTCTGTTAGTAACTAGGTAAATATGACTACTTTTTTCCATTTTAAGCCTTAGACCGCAAAGTGCCAGTGTTGAGAATAAGCCAGTTGGGTAGGATGTGGCCTCATGGTAGGAAGACACACCCAGCGACCAGAAATTTATTATGACTCAGACCAGTTCAGTTTAATGAGAACACAGTCAATATCGGAGGAAACAAAATAAACTTACAGTAAAAATATATTTATGAAGCAGTTTCAAGGCAATAGATTTAGCTAGATTAGCATTACTAATAAATTCCTTGTTTGATGTGCAAAATAGGGTCAAAGAGAGTAAACCCAAGGAGGAAAAGTTGAGAAAGCTAGAATCTGTAAGCAAACCAACACTGGAAAACTCTGTGTGAATTCACTGTAAATGGTGGAAAATACATAACTACTTAGCAGATATGCTTAACCATTTCATTAAACTCATATCTCCACCAACACACACATTATCCTTTCCGATCATCTCAAGGGTTCTGTACCAGGGTTACTTGGCCCCACAGGGGACACTTAGGGATGCCATGCAGCATCTGCAGTGCACAGTCCACCCCGACAGCACAGGATGACCCACCCCCATGGCAGTAGCACCATGGTGTCAGGGAGGACCATCTGCTGCCTCACTTGATCTGCTGGGTTCACAGCGGAGCACACACTGGCAAGCTGGTCAGCTAGAAGCAACTCTTCTGCAATTTGTAACGAGGGATGGAATATTCCAGAGTATGAAGCTACTGAACTGCTTGCAGACATGAATATGCAAATTCCAGAATGTTCAGACTCACAGAAATAAATCGCAGTCTGTGGATCAATTTTAGTAAAAAGACAGTTGCTGACAAAAAACAATAAAGAACAGGTTCAAAGTATTTGAAACTTGGGACTTCTTTGATCTATTTCTGCATGACATCATTTTAACAAGTCAAAATCGATGAAGAAAACACCTTTCCACACAGTACTGTGGTCATCATTTCACAGTATGTACGTGTATCAAATCATCATCATGTACACCTTAGACTTGGGTCAGTTATATCTCAATAAATCTAGGGGAGAAAAAGGCTTTCTGTATTTGAACAAACAGAGAAATAATGGGTTATGCTCTCAGTTCTCAAGGCATCTAATCACAGTCTGGAATGCCACTGACGTCAGAGCTGCAGACACATGTGACTGTTAGGAAACAACCAGGCTTCTGCTCTCTCCAGGCAGCCATGTACTCACAGGCTCGGTTCCAGGTTCTGTAAGTGCAGGTATAGAGGCTGCAGGGCCTTGCTAGCATGGACCTCGGAATCTGGAACCTTCTCCACTGTGCCTTGCATGGAGAGGCTTGAAGAATGACCCTCAGGTGACTCATCATCACCATCTTTAGCTTGAAGTCTTGATCAGCTCCCAAGTAACTTGCAGGAACCTAATAATCCAGAGGCAAAATGAGGACAGAGGAGGAAAAGCCTTAAACAACAGAGGTGGCCGATCACATGGAAAACATCATTCAGATTATTAGTATGGGGAGGGGGAGGCCAAATGAGAGTCAGTTGTTTATCCACTCTTATTCCTCAAACTCACTGCTCACCTCATTGGCAGGGTCCTGATGACTGACTCTAGGCACCTTGCCTTTCCCTTAAGGTTACTAAATGTTAGAGGTCCAGAGAAACGACCCTCTTCATCCACAAGAATGAAAGACTGTTTACAGTACGGTTTCTTAAATTAAAAAAACAAAAATTTACTCCCTGAAATCCAGGTTAACAGTCCAGTATGTTATTTACATATAAGGAGAAACCAAAGATTAAAGTTCCCTCCAGGGAGCCTGAATTAAAAAAAAAAAAATCAATCTGCATCTGGCTTGCTAAAAAAAAAAAAAAGATATATCCTGACAAAATAGTCATGAGCAGTTTTGAAATCTAAGCTTAACTATAACCTGTGACTCTTTGCCAGTTTTCTTTTTTATTAATTTAATTAATTAATTAATTTTTATTTATTTTTGGCTCATTGGGTCTTTGTTGCTGCATGTGGGCTTTCTCTACTTGCAATGAGCGGGGCCTACTCTTCGTTGCGGTGTGTGGGCTTCTCATTGCGGAGCATGGGCTCTAGGAGTGTGAGCTTCAGTAGTTGTGGCACATGGGCTCAGAAGTTGTGGCTCGCGGGCTCTAGAGAGCAGGCTTGGTAGCTGTGGCACACAGGCATAGGTGCTCCACGGCATGTGGGATCTTCCCAGACCAGGGCTCGAACCTGTGTCCCCTGGATTGGCAGGCGGATTCTTAACCACTGCGCCACCAGGGAAGCCCTGTTTGCCAGTTTTAGGTGTAACACACTGTCCCTTGATCATGGGGTGAATGAAGAAGGCTAATCCGGAACTAATCTACAAGTAGATTCAATGTGAATATTCATTTATGATTGCACTGATGACCTCTCTACCCCGCCTCCCCCACACATGTTCACAGTGAAAATCTGTGAAGATGATGCTTTCCAAGGCATTCATTAGAGTGTTCTGAAATTATGGTAATATTAATTTTGAATGCTTCTTCCCCACCAAATTCCTCCCACCCACCAATATTGCTTATCCACTTTTCCTGAAAATGCCTATCCCTATACCAAGTGAGTAACCAAGGTCAGAAATGAAAAAAAAATTTTTTTTGATTATACATTCAGTCCACTATGAATTTCAAACTCTTTAGAGTGATTACTTGAGATGCATTCAAACACTTGTTCAGGACACCGTGTACCCTGGCCCTGCTGACCTCTCTGCCTTATGGCCACTTCATTCTCCTGCCTGCACACCAGCCATGTGGAATTTGGTTCTTCCAATTCCTGATGCTCCCTCTAGCCGCAGGGCTTATGCAGATGCTCCTCCTTCCCTGGACCTCCCTGGTTAATTCCTATCCACCCTTTGATGATCACATCCAATATTACTTCCTAGAAGCCCCCCTTGACCATGCCCTCTCTTGGTGAGCCCAGCACCTTCTTCTTGGTAGTGGTGCTTACTGCAGTTGAATTAAATAACTGATCACAAATATATTTTGCATCTCTACCTCTCCAACATTAAAGCCCCATGGGGGGGTTCCCTGGTGGCACAGTGGTTGAGAGTCCCCCTGCTGATGCAGGGGACGTGGGTTCATGCCCTGGTCCTGGAAGATCCCACATTCCACGGAGCGGCTGGGCCTGTGAACCATGGTCGCTGAGCCTGCGCGTCCAGAGCCTGTGCTCTGCAATGGGAGAGGGCACAGCAGTGAGAGGCCCACGTACCGCAAAAAAAAAAAAAAAAAAAAAAGCCCCATGGTAGTAGGGACCGTGTCTGTCTTCGTCATGACTGCATCTTTTAGGGACATGGTGCCTGGAACACGACGGCTGCTTGATGACTATTAGTGGAATGACCCGAGGAGGCTTCATTGGTGATGGCGATGTTGATCCTAATTTCAAGAACTCAGAGCTATGAAGTGACTGCCACCAAGTTCTCAGATGGTATTAAGGGTTTTTCCTTTTCCTAGATGCCATTGTCATCCATTTGTAGGGTTATTTATACTTCTGAAACACTTTTTAAAATTTATTTTTTTTTAACATCTTTATTGGGGTATAATTGCTTTACAATGGTGTGTTAGTTTCTGCTTTATAACAAAGTGAATCAGTTATACATATACATATGTTCCCGTATCTCTTCCCTCTTGCGTCTCCCTCCCTCCCACCCTCCCTATCCCACCCCTCTAGGCGGTCACAAAGCACCGAGCTGATATCACTGGGCTATGCGGCTGCTTCCCACTAGCTATCTACCTTACATTTTTAGTGTATATATGTCATTCCTCTCTCTCGCTTTCTCACAGCTCACACTTCCCCCTCCCCATATCCTCAAGTCCATTCTCCAGTAGGTCTGTGTCTTTATTCCTGTCTTACCCCTAGGTTCTTCATGACATTTTTTTTCCTTAAATTCCATATATATGTGTTACCATACGGTATTTGTCTTTCTCTTTCTGACTTCACTCTGTATGACAGACTCTAGGTCTATCCACCTCATTACAAATAGCTCAATTTCATTTCTTTTTATGGCTGAGTAATATTCCATTGTATATATGTACCACATCTTCTTTATCCATTCATCCAATGATGGACACTTAGGTTGTTTCCATCTCTGGGCTATTGTAAATAGAGCTGCAATGAAAATTTTGGTACATGACCCTTTTTGAATTTTGGTTTTCTCAGAGTATATGCCCAGTAGTGGGATTGCTGGGTCATATGGTACTTCTATTTGTAGTTTTTTAAGGAACCTCTATACTGTTCTCCACAGTGGCTGAACCAATTCACATTCCCACCAATAGTGAAAGAGTGTTCCCTTTTCTCCATACCCTCTCCAGCACTCTAGATATTTTGATGATGGCCATTCTGACTGGTGTGAGATGACATCTCATTGTAGTTTTGATTTGCATTTCTCTAGTGATTAAAGTTGTTGAGCATTCTTTCATGCGTTTGTTGGCAGTCTATATATCTTTTTGAGAGAAATGTCTATCTAGGTCTTCTGCTCATTTTTGGATTGGGTTTTTTGTTTTTTCGTTATTGAGCAGCATGAGCTGCTTGTAAATTTTGGAAATTAATCCTTTGTCAGTTGCTTCATTTGCAAATATTTTCTCCCATTCTGAGGGTTGTCTTTTGGTCTTAGTTCTGGGTTCCTTTGCTGTGAAAACTTTGAAGTTTCATTAGGTCCCATTTGTTTATTTTTGTTTTTATTTCCACTTCTCCAGGAGGTGTGTCAAAAAGGATCTTGCTGTGCTTTATGTCATAGAGTGTTCTGCCTATGTTTTCCTCTAAGAGTTTGATAGCTTCTGGCCTTACATTTAGGTCTTTAATCCATTTTGAGCTTATTTTTGTGTATGGTGTTAGGGAATGATCTAATCTCATACTTTTACATGTACCTGTCCAGTTTTCCCAGCACCACTTATTGAAGAGGCTGTCCTATCTCCACTGTACATTCCTGCCTCCTTTATCAAAGATAAGGTGACCATACGTGTGTGGGTTTATCTCTGGGCTTTCTATCCTGTTCCATTGATCTTTCTGTTTTTGTGCCAGTATCATACTGTCTTGATTACTGTAGCTTTGTAGTATAGTCTGAAGTCAGGGAGCCTGATTCCTCCAGCTCCATATTTTGTTGTCAAGATTACTTTGGCTATTCGGGGTCTTTTGTGTTTCCATACAAATTGTGAAATTTTTTGTTCTAGTTCTGTGAAAACTGCCAGTGGTAATTTGATAGGGAATGCATTGAATCTATAGATTGCTTTGGGTAGTAGAGTCATTTTCACAATGTTGATTCTTCCAATCCAAGAACATGGTATATCTCTCCAACTATTTGTATCATCTTTATTTTCTTTCATCAGTGTCTTATAATTTTCTGCATACAGGTCTTTTGTCTCCTTAGGTAGGTTTATTCCTAGATATTTTATTCTTTTTGTTGCAATGGTAAATGGGAGTGTTTTCTTGATTTCACTTTCAGAGTTTTCATCATTAGTGTATAGGAATGCCAGAGTTTTCTGTGCATTAATTTTGTATCCTGCAACTTTACCAAATTCATTGATTATCTCTAGTAGTTTTCTGGTAGCATCTTTAGGATTCTCTATGTATAGTATCATGTCATCTACAAACAGTGACAGCTTTACTTCTTCTTTTCTGATTTGGATTCCTTTTATTTCCTTTTAATCTCTGATTGTTGTGGCTAAAACTTCCAAAACTATGTTGAATAAGAGTGGTGAGAGTGGGCAACCTTGTCTTGTTCCTGATCTTAGTGGGAATGCTTTCAATTTTTCACCATTGAGGATGATGTTGGCTGTGGGCTTGTCATATATGGCCTTTATTATGTTGAGGAAAGTTCCATCTATGCCTACTTTCTGCAGGGTTTTTTTTTATCATAAATCGGTGTTGAATTCTCTCAAAAGCTCTCTCTGCATCTACTGAGATGATCATATGGTTTTTCTCCTTCAATTTGTTAACATGGTTTATCACATTGATAGATTTGCGTATATTGAAGAATCCTTGCATTACTGGAATAAACCCCACTTGATCATGCTGTATGATCCTTTTAATGTGCTGTTGGATTCTGTTTGCTAGTATTTTGTTGAGGATTTTTGCATCTATGTTCATCAGTGATATTGGCCTGTAGTTTTCTTTCTTTGTGTCATCGTTGTCTGGTTTTGGGATCAAGGTGATGGTGGCCTCATAGAAGGAATTTGGAAGTGTTCCTCCCTCTGCTATATTTTGGAAGAGCTTGAGAAGGATAGATGTTAGCTCTTCTCTAAATGTTTGATAGAAGTTGCCTGGAAGCCATCTGGTCCTGGGCTTTTGTTTGTTGGAAGATATTTAATCACAGTTTCAATTTCAGTGCTTGTGAGTGGTCTGTTTATCTTTTCTATTTCTTTCTGGTCAGTCTCAGAAGGTTGTGCTTTTCTAAGAATTTGTTCGTTTCTTCCAGGTTGTCCATTTTATTGGCGTATAGTTGTTTCTGGTAGTCTCTCATGATCCTTTGTATTTCTGCAGTGTCAGTTGTTACTTCTCCTTTTTCATTTCAAATTCTGTTGATTTGAGTCTTCTCCCTTTTTTTCTTGATGAGTCTGGCTAATGGTTTATTAATTTTGTTTATGTTCTCAAAGAACCATCTTTTAATTTTATGTATCTTTGCTATAGTTTCTTTCATTTCCTTTTGATTTATTTCTGATCTGATCTTTATGATTTCTTTCCTTCTGCTAACTTTGGGGATTTTTTTGTTGTTGTTGTTCTTTCTCTAATTGCTTTAGATGTAAGGTTAGGTTGTTTAACTGAGATATTTCTTGTTTTTTGAGGTAGTATTGTATTGCTATAAACTTCCCTCTTAGATCTGCTTTTGCTGCATCACATAGGTTCTGGGTCATCGTGTTTTCATTGCCATTTGTTTCTATGTATTTTTTTATTCCTCTTTGATTTCTTCAGTGATCTCATGTTTATTAAGTAGTGTATTATTCAACCTCTATATGTTTTTATTTTTTATAGAATTTTTCCTGTAATTGATATCTAGTCTCATAGTGCTATGGTCAGAAATGATACTTGATACAATTTCTATTTTCTTAGATTTACCAAGGCTTCATTTGTGACCCAAGATATGATCTGTCCTGGAGAATGTTCCATGAGCACTTGAGAAGAAAGTTTATTCTGTTGTTTTTGTATGGAATGTCCTATAAATATCAATTAAGTCCATCTTGTTTGTTCGTTGGTGTTGTTTTTTTTTTTGTGGTACGCAGGCCTCTCACTGTTGTGGCCTCTCCCATTGCGGAGCACAGGCTCCGGACGTGCAGGCTCAGTGGCCATGGCTCACAGGCCTAGCTGCTCTGTGGCATGTGGGATCTTCCCGGACTGGGGCATGAACCCGTGTCCCCTGCATTGGCAGGCGGACTCTCAACCACTGTGCCACCAGGGAAGCCCAGTCCATCTTGTTTAATGTATCATTTAAAGCTTTTTTTTCCATATTTATTTTCATTTTGGTTGATCTGTCCATTGGTGAAAGGGGGGTGTTTAAGTCCCCTAATATGATTGTGTTACTGTCGATTTCCCCTTTTATGGCTGTTAGTATTTGCCTTATGTACTGAGGTTCTCCTATTTTGGGTGCATAAATATTTACAATTTTTATATCCTCTGCTTGGATTGATTCCTTAATCAATATGTAGTGTCCTTCTTTGTCTCATATAATGGTCTTTATTTTAAAGTCTATTTTACCCAGTAGGAGTATTCTTACTCTAACTTTCTTTTGATTTCCATTTGCATGGAATATCTTTTTCCATCCCCTCAATTTCAGTCTGTTTGTGTCCGTATTTCTGAAATGGGTCTCTTGTAGACAGCATATATATATATATATGTGTGTGTGTCTTGTTTTTGTATCCATTCATTGAGTCTTTGTCTTTTTACTGGAGCTTTTAATGTATTTACATTTAAGGTCATTGTCAATGTGTATGCTCCTCTTACCGTTTTCTTAATTGTTTGGGGTTTGTTATTGTAGGTCTTTTCCTTCTCTTGAGTTTCCTGCTTAGAGAAGTTCCTTTAGCATTTGTTGTAAAGCTGGTTTCCTGGTGCTGAATTTGCTTAGCCTTTGCTTCTCTGTAAAAGTTTTAATTTCTCTGTCATATCTGAATTAGATTCTTGCGAGGTAGAGTAATCTTGATTGTAGGTTTTTCCCTATCATCACTTTAAATATGTCCTGCCACTCCCTTCTGGCTTGCAGAGTTTCTGCTGAAAGATCATCTGTTAACCTTATGAGATTTTGCTTGTATATTATTTGTTATTTTTCCCTTCTTGCTTTTAATATTTTTTCTTTGTATTTACCTTTTGATAGTTTGATTAATATTTGTCTTGGTGTGTTTCTCCTCTACTTGGATTTATCCTGTATGGGATTCTCTGTGCTTCCTCGACTTGATTAACTATTTCTTTTCCCATATTAGGAATGTTTTCAACTATAATCTCTTCAAATATTTTCTCAGTCCCTTTTATTTTCTCTTCTTCTTCTGGGATCCCTATAATTCGAATGTTTGTGTATTTAATGTTGTCCCAGAGGTCTCTGAGACTGTCCTCACTTCCTTTCATTTTTTCCCTTTATTCTGCGCTGCAGTAGTTATTTCCACTACTTTATCTTCAGGTCACTTATCCGTTCTTCTGCCTCAGTTATTGTGCTATTGATTCCTTCTAGAGAATTTTAAATTTCATTTATTGTGTTGTTCATCATTGTTTGTTTGTTCTTTAGTTCTTCTAGGTCCTTGTTAAACATTTCTTGTATTTTATCCATTCTATTTCCAAGATTTTGGGTCATGTTTACTGTCATTACTCTGAATTCTTTTTAAGGTAGACTGCCTATTTCCTATTCATTTGTTTGGTCTGGTGGGTTTTTACTTTGCCTTTTCATCTGCTGTGTGTTTCTCTGTCTTCTCATTTTGCTTAACTTACTGTGTTTGAGTCCCAGGACTTTAACGTAGAGATTTTGTATCAATGATTTCTTTCAGTGATATTATTTGAGGTATTCATTTTGTTCGTGATCTTAATAAATGGAAAGAAAGAGGCAAAACAAAAGGAATAGGACTTGGCCTAAGGAAGATTTATATTCTCTAAATACTTAATCCATTGTGTTTGTGTAACTATGATTCTTAGTAAATGAAAATTTGAGGTAATTTTGGCAAGTATTTTAGCTGTAACAGAAATTTATTTCCAGTGGATTCAGTTGTTTGGAATTCTGACTGATAGTGAGTTAAATAAATTTTACAGAGAAAAGATTTTTTGCATTTGTTTGTTTTTTAATTAGGAGTTTCTGACCTGTTCAAATTATTTGGATTTGGTTGTATGTGGAGCTATTAAACAATCTTGGTGTTTAAGGCACTTCATGGCATGTAGCTGCTAACTGAAAGATGCACAACCTAAACGTTGGGAGTTGTTTTTTTCAGGGCTTTTACTGAAGACTCAAGCCCATGAGTCAGTGTCTCAGATAGCTCTGAGGGACTGATCCAAAGAGGTAAGGGAGGGGCCACCATATAGAAGAGTTTTGCAACAGAAAAACAGGTAAAAGTTTACTGTTTATACAAGAAAGCAGATATGTCACATTAAGGAATTTAGTGCTTTCCCATGTATGGGAAGATGGAAGAGTCTGGCTCACTGAAATCATTGCTTTGATATGCACTTCAGCTATCTGGAGCCAGTATCCTGTGTTTCCTCAGGGTGTACCATTGGAGGTGCCTGCTTTGCTTACTGATATGGCAGATGACATTCTTCCTCTACAAGCCACACTCACCTATATGAGGTCAGGAAATGATTTTGACCTAGTTTCTAGGTGTTGCCACCTAAGTTACCTGAATGATAGCCTTCAGTACCCAGATCAAAGGAATAAAAGAATGGATGCTGGCCCTGCAGTTGGGTCTTATAAGCAGGAGAAACTAATGAAAATGACCTGGATGCAGAATACACCAGTGTGGGGTGACTCTCAGATGAAGAAAGAGGAGTCTCCACAACTCAGAAAGGGACAGGAACCAAGTCACCGTACCTTCAAGGCCTAAGAGAAAGGAGACAGAAGCATCAAGAAAAAGGGATGCAGAGAGGTGGACGGGGTGATAGAAATTAGAAACGGCCACTAAAGTGGTCTAGGTGTCGAGACACTGGAAAAGGCTTGCAGCACTCTGTGCTGCCAGAAAGTGGCTGACAGTGTAAAAGTTCTGTCTTATTCACCCCTAGATATGGGTTATTCTTGGTAATGATGCCGTGCCTGTAAAAGGGCTTTAAATCACGTGCACTGCACTGTTTAAGAAAGCAGTAAGTCATGTATTGCATTTTAGCTATTACATATCTGTGAAATCCAACTCAGGATAAAATTGTGGGCTCTTCAGTGTGTGGGGGGAAAAAACCTTGGAGGAATTGCATTTTCTCAGGCCTGCCATATACTGACAGATTACTATAAAGCTACCTTTAAAAAACTTTATTTTTTACAGTTTTACATTTACAGCAAAATTCAGCAGAAAATTCCCATATTCCACTGCTCCTACACATACACAACCTCCCCCATCACTTACCAAAGGGCACATTTGTTACAACTGATGAATATATATTGACATATCATCATTACCCAGCGTTCATCTTTATATTAGGCTGTCTCTTGGTACTGTACATTCTGTGAGTTTGGACCTACATATACTGACATGTATGTATCATTATAGTATCTTTTAGAGTATTTTTACTTCTCTAAAAATATTCTGGTTTCTAGCTATTAATTCCCCCTTACAACCTGTGGCAATGACTGATTCTTTTGCTGTAGGATACACAGTTTTTGCCTTTTCCAGATTGTCATATACTTGGAATCATATAACATGCAGACTTTTCAGATGGGCTTTTGTCACTTGTATATTTTTTCACATATATATTTTAGGTTTCCTCATATCCTTTTTATGGCTTTCTGACTTTTTATTTCTTATTTTTAGTGCTGAATAATACTGTATGATCTGGATGTAATAAAGTTTATTTACCATTCACCTGTTGAAGAGCATCTAGGTTGCTTCCAGGTTTTGGCAGTTTTGAGTTATGAACCTTCTTCAGTGTGCAGGTTTTTATGTAGATATAAAATTTCAGCTCTTTTGGGTAAATACCAAGGAGTGTGACTGCTGGATCACATGGTAAGAGTATGTTTAGTTTTGTGAGAAACTGCCAAAGTGGCTGTAGCATTTTGCATTCTTTCCAGCAGTGAATGGGAGTTCCTGTTACTCCACATCTTCACCAGCATTTGATGTTGTCAGTGTCCTCATTTTGGCCATTCTAACAGGTGTGTAGTGGAATCTCACTGTTGTTTTAATTTTCATTTCCCTTGTGACGTATGATTTAGAGCATCTTTTTTCATATGCTTTGCTGTCTGTTTATCTTCTTCAGTGAGGTGTCCATTAAGGTCTCTGGCCCATTTAATTGAGTTCTTTGTTCTCTCACTGTTGAGTTTTAAGTATTCTTTCTATATTTTGGATAACAGTTCTGTATCAGATGTGTCTTTTGTGAATGTTTCCTCCCAGTCTGTGATTTGTTGTCTCACATGTGTTGACATTGTCTTTCACTGAGCAGAAGTTTTAATTTTAATGAAGTTAAGCTTACCCATTATTTCTTTCATGGATCCTGCCTTTGGTATTGTATCTAAAATGACATTTCCAAACCAAGGTCCTCTTAGTTTTCTCCTATGTAATCTTCTAAGAGTTTTATAGTTTTGCATTTTATATTTAAGCCTTGAGTTAAATTTCGTGAAGGGTGTGAAGTCTGTCTAGATGATTTTTTTTTTTTTGCATGTGGATGTCCACTTGTTCCAGCATCATTTTTTGAAAGACTATCTTTGCTATCATATTATTTTGCCACTACCATACTTTCTTGATTACTGTAGCTTTATATTGTCTTGAGGTCTGATAGTTTCTGATAGGTTCTCCAGCTTTGTTCTTCTTCAGTATTGTGTTGGCTGTCCTGGGCCTATTGCTGCTTTAGGATCAATTTGTTGATGTCCACAAAATAAGTTGCTAGAATTTTGATTGGGATTGTTTTGAATCTATAAAGCATGCTGGAAAAAAGTAACATCTTGACAGTATTGAATCTTTCCCATCCATGAACATGGAATGTCTCTTCATTTATTTAGTTCTTCTTTGTTTCAGTTCATCAGAGATTTGTAATTTCTTTGTATAGCTCCTGTACAAGTTTTGTTAGACTTATAACTAAGTATTTCACTTTTGGGGGTGCAATGTGAATGGTATTGTGTTTTAAATTTCAGATCTACTTGTTTATTGATGGTATTTAGGAAAGCAGTTAACTTCTATATATTAACCTTATATCCTACAGTCTTGTTATAATCATTTATTAGTTACTGGAAGTCTTTTGGTCATTTTTTTCAGATTTTTCATATAAAGGTCAAGTCATCTGCAAACAAATCCTTAAGTAAAAATCAACCATTAAAAATATTTGAGGCTGTGAAATGTTAGTTCTTTAGTTGTCAGTGCTAATGTTAATTTGTATGTGTGATGCTAAGAGGTAATTAATAAGGTGAATATGAAGTTCTTATCTGTATGCATGTATGTAATTTAATGGATCTATTGTAAAATAAAATATTTTCTTTCTATTTAGCCTTTTCTGGATATTCAACAAATACTAAGTACAGCCCACTCCAAATAAAAGCAGAAATAGCAAGTCATCAGGACAGGGTGAGTAAAAATGAGTGTTTTTACACTAGAAGCAGCTTGTGTATTCTTTATATACTGATAACATCACTTATTATGATTTACTTAATTCCTTTGATAGGAAGAGAAAAGTTTCATTTTAAAGCCTCAGCCCATCTAACAACAAATTGCTTGTATCCCTCTGTGTATTTCATAGGGCTAGATTCACCCAACATTTGGAAAGATTTGGCGATGTCCAGGCCCGAGCTCACAGGGCTGCTTCCCTGTATTAGTGGGAGGCCAGCTCTGTCCCTTGGCAGATTTAGCATCTGCCGTTCTTCCCTGGTCTCTGTATTCCCAGAGAAATCTTGCCTGCGATGGTGTTTGACCAGAAGGTGCCGGTGCTCCTTGCCAGTGGTGCCAGGTTCTTTGTGTGCCACCGTGTTCCATCCCTTCATCCTCTTGTCTTTGGTGTCTGGGAGGGGGGACAGGAGACATCTTGGAGACCAAGCCTCCCATCCTAGTGTCTCAGTGCCTAAACCAGAGTGTCTCTTTTAGTGCTGTGGTTCTCACATTCTAGTGCACCAACAAAAAACACCTGGGGCATCAGTTCAAGGTGTGAGCCCCATCCCCATTTCCATAGAAACTGTCTCATTACCATGCTGGCTGCCCCTGGAAGAGTCAGGGCTCCCTGCCAGCGAACGGCCCACAATTAAGTGTCCCCTGCTCGCCCGGCTGCCAGAGATGGCTCCCAACCCCAGCCAGCGTGGTTCAGAAGGGATGTCAGTATGCCCGCTTTCTGGAGCGATCAGATATCTGCGTGGGGATTTTTCTCGGCGTCTTAGACACATGAGCTCGCCCCATCCTGTGACCAGGTGATGCGCCTGTTACGAGATCCCAGACGTCGGCCTTCCGGCGATTTTCACTGGGTGCTGTGTGAGCAGGCCTGCCAGGTGCCCCGAAGATGCTGAACAAAAGACATGGGAACCATTAGGTTTAAAATCACTTCCTGGGCATTGCCCTTTGTCCCCTTTGCTCGGAAGCATTTTGTCACCAGGCTCCAGGGCCAGCAGGCTTCTCCAGAAGTGGGTGGAGGGGTCTCTCTCCTCCATGAGGGGCTCGGAGGGGCTGCCCTGGGTCTGCAAGACCTCCCTGTCCCGTGCAGTCACGATGTCCTCGATTCATCCTCACACGTGTGTCACTGGGTATGGAAGAGGAGGAGTGAGTGTGGGGGACCTTCTCAGGGGGACCTGGGGAAGACGCGGGGTTTCTTCTGAAGGAACTGGAGGTGGAGTTTTAACAAGGCCTGGAGTGGGTCCTAGCACCTGTTTAAATAAGCACTGCAGGCGACTGACTTTCAGGTAGTGGGAAGCCATGCTTTGAGCAACAGGGTTTCCTAGGTGAGATCTATGGGAAGTAAGCAGAAGAGAGGATGAAAAAAGTATGACAAAGTTTGCTCATTGCAATGTGTAAATCAATACCTTGAAAAAGAAAATTGTTGCCAGTTCCAGGGCTCCACATGGGTAGAAAGCTGTTTGGTGACCCGGGCCTTCTGTGTCTAAGCGAGCCAGCCCCTCTGCCAGGGCTGTTTGATATGCCAGGGATGGGAGGTCATGGAGAGACTGGGTGACCCCGTGAATTGCAAGCTATTCAGAAACTTAGATGACAATGCTAACAACTGTAGAAATCATTTCTCACAGCTTCTTTTTGTGGAAAAAAAATGTAATTTGTCTTTAGCTTTGCAGATTAAAACGAGAGCTGACCCACATGAAGCAAGAACTGAAGTACAAAGAAAAGGGGGTGGAGACCCTGCAAGAGTGAGTAGCCTGCAGTGACAGAGGGAGAGTTTCCCTGCGATTTCCTGTTTGGTGCCGGGACATGTGTCCTAAAGCTTCACGGGTGTTCACTTTTATGCTTTTATTTATGCTCATTATTTCCCTAAATTAAAAAAAATTGTATTGAGTATAGTTGATTTACAGTGTTGTGTTAGTTTCAGGTATACAGCAAAGTGATTCTGTTATGTATATACATATACATATATATTCTTTTCCATTATAGGTTATTACATAATATTGAGTATAGTCCCCTGTGCTATGCAATAGGTCTTTGCTGGTTATCAATTTTATATTTAGTAGTGTGTATATGTTAATCACAGAATCTGTTCTTTGAAGATACTCAGCTTTTAAAATACTTGAGAAACAAGATCCTTATTTTTATATTATGCTCATTATCTCTAGCTACATACTTTATATATGTAGATAAAGCTGTATAATCATTATTAAATTAAATTTTCTTAATTAGAAGTACATTAATTTAAAAATTAAGTTCTCCTTTCTCATTAGCCATACTCAAGTGCTTATTAGCTGTACGTGGTTAGTTCAGCTTTTCTCTACGTCAACGCAATTGACATTTTCAGTTGTCCTATGATATTTTATGGAGGATGTGCTGTCCATTGTATTATATTTGGCAGCATCCCTGGGTTCTCCCCACTGGATACCAGTGGCACCTCTTGATTGTGACAATCAAAAATGTTCTCCAGTACTGGTAGATATCTCCTAGGTGGACACATTACCCCTCAGTTGAGAACCACCAGGCTAACGACGACTGTATTGGACAACTCAAATAATAGAACATTTCCATCATTACAGAATGTTCTATTTGACAATATAGTTTATAGGTCTTCCTCCTGAAGTCATCTTTACAATTATTCTGTTTATATTCCTTATATTCCTATTAAGAGTTTGGGGATGAATTTCTTATAATTTGTGAGCTATATTAAGTTAATGAACAAGTGTTATTTTACCAATGATAACATTACTGGTTTACTTTTTGGATGAAATTATTCTTGATTTATATCCTATCTTCATTTCCTGAACTTGAGCACAGGCTTCACATTTTCTGTGCCTACGTTTCTCATTGATTTGTGAATGGTAATCATTCTGATAACAGCAGCAGCATCTAATACATAGCTTTCAGTTTATGGTGGGAATCCATGTGGTTACTATTATTGGTAAATGTAGAAGCATTCCACTCTTTGCATCCAATATGTAGATTCAAAAATCCTGTGTCAGATGTGACTGCAGTATTGTTGTTTATAAGGTAAAAGATAAATGTCACTGTTCAACAAATATATTATTTCAGTGTCATATAAAGGTAATTAACATAGGTCAAGTCCTGTTCTTTAATACTTGGTTGAAATTAATTTTCTTAATTATCTAGACTGGTTGGGTTTATGAGTCATTTGTCTTTTGTGGGGGAGGGGTTGTTGTTGTTGTTGTTGTTGTTTTATGGACATTACAACTCTGGAATTTATTCATCTTATAACTGGAAGTCCGTACCATTTGACCAGCATCTCCTCATTTCCCCCACCCTTTAGTCCCTGGTAACCACTACTCTATTCTCTGTTTCTGTGAATTCAATTTTTTTTTTAGATTCCACATATAAGTGAAATAATACAACATTTTTCTTTTCTGTCTGACTTATTTCACTTAGCATAAAGCCTCCAGCTCTCTTTAGGTTATCACAGATGGTAAGATACCATTCTTTTTAGTGGCTGAATAATATTGCACTGTGTGTATGTATATCTTCATCCAGTCATCTGTCAGTGGATCATTAGGTTCTTTCTGTGACTTGGTTATTGTGAATAATGCTGCAGTGAATATGGGAGTGCATATTATTTGATGGAGGTTTCATTTCCTTGTAATATATACCAAGAAGTAGAAATGCTGGATCATATGTTAGCTCTACTTTTATTTTTTTTGAAGAACCTCCATTATGTTTTCTGTAGTAGTTGTATTGCCACCAACAATGTACAAGAATTCCCTTTTCTCCACATCCTCACCAAACAGCATTTCTCATCATTTTGATGATAGCCATTCTGACAGGTGTCAGGTGGTATCTCATTGTGGTTTTGATTTGAATTTACCTGAGTCTTAATGATATTAATCATATTTTCATGTGCCTATTGGCCATCTGTAGGTCTTCTTAGGAAACTGTCTATTCAGATCCTCCCCTTATTTATTTATTTTTTTTGCGGTACGTGGGCCTCTCACTGTTGTGGCCTCTCCCGTCTTGGACAGCACAGGCTCCGGACGCGCAGGCCCAGCGGCCATGGCTCACGGGCCCAGCTGCTCCGCAGCATGCGGGATCCTCCCGGACCGGGGCATGAACCCATGTCCCCTGCATCGGCAGGCGGACCCCCAACAACGGCGCCACCAGGGAAGCCCGATTTATTTATTTTTAATAAATGAACTTTTAATCAGTAATTTCCCTTTTTGGTTTTAGGCCAGTTGGAATTGAATTTCTTTTCTTATTTATTTATTTATTACATCTTTATTAGAGTATAATTGCTTCACAATTGTGTGTTAGTTTCTTCTGTATAACAAAGTGAATCAGCTATACGTATACATATATCCCCATATCCCCTCCCTGTTGTGTCTCCCTCCCACCCTCCCTATCCCACACCTCTAGGTGGTCACAAAGCACTGAGCTGATCTCCCTGTGCTATGTGGTTACTTCCCACTAGCTACCTCCCCTTATTTTTAAATTGGATTGTTTGTTATTTTGCTATTGAATTGTATGAGTTTTTAATATATTTTGGATATAACCTGTGTTAATTCCAATGGCAAGGAACTTTTTCCCTGTGTTTTCTTAGAGAAATATTACATTTGCAGGTCTTACATTTAATTTAAATCCTTAATCCGTTTGAAGTTAATTTTTGTGAATGGTGTAAGATATGTGTCCAGTTTCACTGTTCTGCATATGAATATCCACTTTTCCCAATACCATTTATTGAAGAGATTTTTCTTTCCCCTTGAATATTCTTGGCTGCCTTGTCAAATATTAGTTTAACCTATAGTGGGCTCTCAGTCTGGCTACATTGGTCTATATGTCTCTTTATATCAGTACCATACTGTTTTGATAACTATAGTTTTGTCATATAGTTTAAAATCAGATAGTTTGATTCCTCCAGCTTTGTTCCTTCTCATTATTGCTTTGGCTTTATGAGATCTGTTTTACACATTTAGAATTGTTCTTTACTAATTCTGTGAAAAATGTCTTTGGAGTTTTGATAGGGATTGCATGGACTCTATAGATGCCTTTGAATGGCATGGATATTTTAACAGTGTTATCTCTTCTGATCATTGACATGAGAAACCTTTCATTCATGTTTCTCATTTCTTTCATTACTGTCTTGTAGGTTTCAGTGTATAGAACTTTCACTTCCTTGCTTAAACTTATTCCTAGTATTTTGTTGGTCTTGGTGCTATTGTGAATGCATTGTTTTTCTTTATTTCTCTTTCTGATATTTCATTGTAGTGTGTAGAAACACAACTGACGTTTGTACCTTGGTACTGAATGTTGCAACTTTGCTGAATTTGTTTATTAGGACTGTTTTGTTGGTGGTGTCTTTAGGATTTTCCATATACAGGAATATGTCACATGGAGAGAGAGACTTCTTTCTTTCCAGTTTGAAATTTCTTTTCTTGCCTAATTGCCCTGGCTAGGAATTCCAGTACTATGTTGAGTAAAAGTGGCTAGAGCATGCCTCTTATCATCTTAGTGTAAAAGGTTTCTTTCAGCCTTTCACCTGAGTGTATTAGCTGCAGATTTGTCATGTTATGTCCTATATTATGTTGAGGTATGTCCTTTCTACAACCAATTTCTTGAGAATGTTTATCATGAAAACATGTTGAAAATTATCAAATAATTTGTATGACTTTTATTTATTTTTTATTTTAACATCTTTATTGGGTATAATTGCTTTACAATGGTGTGTTAGTTTCTACTTTATAAAAAATGCATCAGTTATATATATACATATGATCCCATATCTGTTCCCTCTTGCATCTCTCTCCCTCCCACCCTCCCAATCCCGTGCCTCCAGGCAGTCACAAAGCACCGAGCTGATCTCCCTGTGCTTTGCGGCTGCTTCCCACTAGCTATCTACCTTATGTTTGGTAGTGTATATATGTCCATGCCTCTCTTTCGCTTTGTCACAGCTCCCCCTTCCCCTTCCCCATATCCTAAAGTCCGTTCTCTAGTAGGTCTGTGTCTTTATTCCTGTCTTACCCCTAGGTTCTTCATGACATTATTTTTTCTCAAATTTCATATATATGTGTTAGCATACGGTATTTGTCTTTCTCTTTCTGACTTACTTCACTCTGTTGACAGACTCTAGGTCTATCCACCTCATTACATATAGCTCAATTTCATTTCTTTTTATGGCTGAGTAACATTCCATTGTATATATGTGCCACATCTTCTTTATCTATTCATCCGATGATGGGCACTTAGGTTGTTTCCATCTCTGGGCTATTGTAAATACAGCTGCAATGATCATTTTGGTATACGACTCTTTTTGAATTATGGTTTTCTTAGGGTATATGCCCAGTAGTGGGATTGCTGGGTCATATGGTAGTTCTATTTTCTTAGGGTATATGCCCAGTAGTGGGATTGCTGGGTCATATGGTAGTTCTATTTGTAGTTTTTATAGGAGCCTCCATACTGTTCTCCATAGTGGCGGAACCAATTCACATTCCCACCAAAAGTTCAAGAGTGTTCCCTTTTCTGCACACCCTCTCCAGCATTTATTGTTTCTATATTTTTTTATGATGGCCATTCTGACCTGTGTGAGATGATATCTCATTGTAGTTTTGATTTGCATTTCTCTAATGATTAATGATGTTGACAATTCTTTCATGTGTTTGATGGCAGTCTGTATATCTTCTTTGCAGAAATGTCTATTTAGGTCTTCTGCCCATTTTTGGGTTAGGTTGTTTGTTTCTTTGTTATTGAGCTGCATATGGTGTTTGTAAATTTTTGAAATTAGTCCTTTGTCAGTTGCTTCATTTGCAAATATTTTCTCCCATTCTGAGGGTTGTCTTTTGGTCTTGTTTATGGTTTGCTTTGCTGTGCAAAATCTTTACAGTTTCATTAGGTCCCATTTGTTTATTTTTGTTTTTATTTCCATTATCTAGGAGGTGGGTCAAAAAGGAACTTGCTGTGATTTATGTCATAGAATGTTCTGCCTATGTTTTCCTCTAAGAGTTTGATAGTTTCTGGGCTTACATTTAGGACTTTAATCCGTTTTGAGCTTATTTTTGTATATGGTGTTAGGGAGTGATCTAATCTCATACTTTTACATGTACCTGTCCAGTTTTCCCAGCACCACTTATTGAAGAGGCTGTCCTTTCTCCACTGTACATTCCTGCCTCCTTTATCAAAGATAAGGTGACCATATGTGCTTGGGTTTATCTCTGGGCTTTCTATCCTGTTCCATTTATCTATCTTTCTGATTTTGTGCCAGAACCATACTCTCTTGATTACTGTAGTTTTTAGTATAGTCTGAAGTCACGGAGCCTGATTCCTCCAGCTCTGTTTTTTGTTCTCCAGATTGTGTTGGCTATTCAGTGTCTTTTGTGTCCATACAAATTGTGAATTTTTTTGTTCTAATTCTGTGAAAAATGCCACTGGTAGTTTGACAGGGATTACATTGAATCTGTAGATTGCTTTGGGTAGTAGAGTCATTTTCACAAAGTTGATTCTTCCAATGCAAGAACATGGTATATCTCTCCATCTATTTGTATCATCTTTAATTTCTTTTATCAGTGTCTTATAATTTTCTGCATACAGGTCTTTTGTCTCCTTAGGTAGGTTTATTCCTAGATATTTTCTTCTTTTTGTTGCAGTGGTAAATGGGAGTGTTTTCTTGATTTCAATTTCAGAGTTTTCATCATTAGTGTATAGGAATGCCAGAGTTTTCTGTGCATCCATTTTGTATCCTGCAACTTTACCAAATTAATTGACAAGATCTAATAGTTTTCTGGTAACATCTTTAGGATTCTCTATGTATAGTATCATGTCATCTGCAAACAGTGACAATTTTACTTCTTCCTTTCTGATTTGGATTCTTTTTATTTACTTTTCTTCTCTGGTTGCTGTCGCTAAAATTTCCAAAACTATATTGAATAAGGGTGGTGAGAGTGGGCAACCTTGTCTTATTCCTGATCTTAGTGGAAATGCTTTCAGTTTTTCACCATTGAGGATGATGTTGGCTCTGGGTTTGTCATATATGGCCTTTATTATGTTGAGGAAAGTCCCCTCTATGCCTACTTTCTGCAGGGTTTTTATCATAAACTGTTGTTGAATGTTGTCGATAACTTTCTCTGCATATATTAATAGGATCACATGGTTTTTTTCTCCTTCAATTTGTTAATATGGTGTATCACGTTGATTGATTTGTGTGTATTGAAGAATCCTTGCATCCTGGAAGAAACCCCAATTGATCATGGTTTATGATCCTTTTAATGTGGTGTTGGATTCTGTTTGCTAGTATTTTGTTGATGATTTTTCAATCTATGTTCATCAGTGATATTGGCGTGTAGTTTTCTTTCTTTGTGAAATCCTTGTCTGGTTTTAGTATCAAGGTGATGGTGGCCTCGTAGAATGAATTTGAGATTGTTCCTCCTTCTGCTATATTTTGGAAGAGTTTGAGAAGGATAGTTCTTAGCTCTTCTCTAAATATTTGATAGAAGTCGCCTGTGAAACCATCTGGTCCAGGGCTTTTATTTTTTGGAAGATTTTTAATCACAGTTTCAGTATCAGTGCTTACAATTGTTGTGTTCATATTTTCTATTTCTTCCTGATTCCTCTTGGCAGGTTGTCCATTTCTAAGAATTTGTCCATTTCTTCTAGGTTGTCCATTTTATTGACATAGAGTTGCTTTTAGTAATCTCTCATGATCTTTTGTATTTCTGCAGTGTCAGTTGTTACTTCTCCTTTTTCATTTCCAATTTTATTGATTTGAGTCTTCTCCTTTTTTTCTTGATGAGTCTGGCTAATGTGTTATCTATTTTTGTTTATCTTCTCAAAGAGCCAGCTTTTAGTTTTATGGATCTTTGCTATCGTTTCCTTCATTTTTTTTCATTTATTTTTGATCTGATTATTATGATTTCTTTCATTCTGATAACTTTGGGGTTTTTTTGTTTTTCTTTCTCTAATTGCTTTAGGTGCAAGGTTAGGTTGTTTATTTGAGATGTTTCCTGTTTCTTAAGGTAGGCTTGTATTGCTATAAAGTTCCCTCTTAGAACAGCTTTTGCTGCATCCCATAGGTTTTGGGTCGTCGTGTCTCCATTGTCATTTGTTTCTACGTATTTTTTTTATTTCCTCTTTGATTTCTTCAGTGATCACTTCGTTATTAAGTAATGTATTGTCTATCGTCCATGTGTTTGTATTTTTCAGAGATATTTTCCTGTAGTTTATATCTAGTCTCATAGCGTGTGGTAGGAAAAGATACTTGATACAATTTTCTTAAATTTACCAAGGCTTGATTTTGTACCCAAGTTATGATCTATCCTGGAGAATGTTCCATGAGCACTTGAGAAAAATATGTATTCTGTTGTTTTTGGATGGAGTTTCCTATAAATATCAATTAAGTCCATCTTGTTTAATGTATCATTTAAAGCTTGTGTTTCCTTATTCATTTTCAATTTGGATGATCTGTCCATTGGTGAAAGTGGGATGTTAAAGTCCCCTACTATGAATATGATACTATCAATTTCCCTTTATGTCTGTTAGTATTTGCGTTAGTAGGTGCTCCTATGTTAGGTGCATGAATATTTACAATTGTTGTATCGTCTTGGATCGATCCCTTGATCATTATGTAGTGTCCTTCTTTGTCTCTTCTAATAGTCTTTATTTCAAAGTCTCTTTTGTCTGATATGAGAATTGCTACTCCAGTTTTCTTTTGGTTTCCATTTGCATGGAATATCTTTTTCCACCCCCTTACTTTCAGTCTGTATGTGTCTCTAGGTCTGAAGTGGGGCTCCGGTAGACAGCATATATATGGGTCTTATTTTTGTATCCATTTAGCCAATCTGTGTCTTTTGGTGCGAACATTTATTCCATTTATATTTAAGGTAATTATCGATATGTATGTTCCTATTCCCATTTTTAAAATTGTTTTGTGTTCGTTATTGTAGGTCTTTTCCTTCTCTTGTGTTTCTTGCCTAGAGAAGTTCCTTTAGCATTTGTCGTAAAGCTGGTTTTGTGGTGCTGAACTCTCTCAGCTTTTGCTTGTTTGTAAAGGTTTTAATTTCTCCATCAAATCTGAATGATATCTTTGCTGGGTAGAGTGATCTTGGTTGCAGGTTTTTCTCCTTCATCACTTTCAATATGTCCTGCCACTCCCTTCTGGCTTGCAGAGTTTCTGCTGAAAGATCAGCTGTTAACCTTATGGGGATTCCCTTGTGTGTTATTTGTTGTTTTTCCTTTACTGCTTTTAATATGCTTTCTTTGTACTTAATTGTTGACAGCTTGATTAATATGTGTCTTGGAGTATTTCTCCTTGGATTTATCCTGTATGGGACTCTCTGTGATTCCTGGACTTGATTATCTATTTCCTTTCCTATATTAGGGAAGTTTTCAACTATCATCTCTTCAAATATTTTCTCAGTCCCTTTCTTTTTCTCTTCTTCATCTGGAACCCCTATAATTCGAATGTTTGTGCATTTAATGTTGTCCCAGAGGTCTCTGAGACTGTCCTCAGTTCTTTTCATTCTTTTTTCTTTACTCTGCTCTGCAGTAGTTATTTCCACTATTCTATCTTGAAGGTCACTTATCCGTTCTTCTGCCTCAGTTATTCTGCTATTGATCCCATCTAGAGTATTTTTCTTTCATTTAATGTGTTGTTCATCATTGTTTGTTTCATCTTTAGTTCTTCTAGGTCCTTGTTAAATGTTTCTTGCATTTTGTCTATTCTATTTTCAAGATTTTGGATCATGTTTACTATCATTATTATGAATTCTTTTTCAGGTAGACTGCCTATTTCCTCTTCATTTGTTAGGTCTGGTGAGTTTTTATCTTGCTCCTTCATCTGCATTGTTTTTCTGTCTTCTAATTTTGCTTATCTTACCGTGTTTGGGGTCTCCTTTTTGCAGGCTGCAGGTTAGTAACACACTCACAAAAAGAGGAAAAAGGAAAAAAACTCATAAATATTGTTCTCAAAGTCCACCTCCTCAATTTGCGCTGATTCGTTGTCTAAAGCAGGGAAGGAGGGAAAGAAGGAAAGAAAGAAAGAAAGAAAGAAAGAAAGAAAGAAAGAAAGAAAGAAAGAAAGAAAGAAAGAAAGAAAGAAAGAAAGAAAGAAAGAAAAGAAAAGAAAAGAAAAGAAAGGAAGGAAGGAAGGAAGGAAGGAAGGAAGGAAGGAAGGAAAGATAAAGTAAAATAAAGTTATTAAAATAAAAAATAATTATTAGGAAAAAAAATTTTTTAAAAATATGGACGGATAGAACCCTAGGACAAATGGTGGAAGCAAAGCTATACAGATAAAATCTCATACAGAAGCACACACGTACACACTCACAAAAAGAGGAAAAGGGGAAAAAATCATAAATCTTGCTCCCAAAGTCCACCTCCTCAATTTGGGATGATTCGTTGTCTATTCAGGTATTCCACAGATGCAGGGTACATCAAGTTGATTGTGGAGCTTTAATCCACTGCTTCTGAGGCTGCTGGGAGAGATTTCCCTTTCTCTTCTTTGTTCTCACAGCTCACAGGGGCTCAGCTTCGGATTTGGCCCCGCCTCTGCGTGTAGGTCGCTGGAGGGTGTCTGTTTTTTGCTCAGACAGGACGGGGTTAAAGGAGCCACTGATTCGGGGGCTCTGGCTCACTCAGGCCAGGGGGAGGGAGGGGCGTGAAGTGCGGGGCAATCCTGCGGTGGCAGAGGCCGGTGTGATGTTGCACCAGCCTGGGGCCCGCTGTGCGTTCTCCCGGGGAAGTTGTCCCTGGATCCCGGGACCCTGGCAGTGGCGGGCTGCACAGGCTCCCTGGAAGAGGGGTGTGGATAATGACCGGTGCTCGCACACAGGCCCCTTGGTGGCGGTAGCAGCAGCCTTAGCATCTCCCGCCCATCTCTGGGGTCCGCGCTTTAGCCGCGGCTCGCGCCCGTCTCTGGGGTCTGTGCTTTTAGCTGTGGCTCAAGCCCGTCCCTGGGGTCCGTGCTTTTAGCCCCGGGTCGCGCCCATCTCTGGAGTTCCTTTAAGCAGCGCGCTTAAACCCCTCTCCTCGCGCACCAGGAAACAAAGAGGGAAGAAAAAGTCTCTTGCCTCTTCGGCAGCTCCAGACCTTTTCCCGGACTCCCTCCCAGCTAGCCGTGGAGCACTAGCCCCTTCAGGCTGTGTTCACGCCGCCAACCCCAGTCCTCTCCCTGCGCTCCGACCGAAGCCCGATCCTCAGTTTGCAGCCCCGCCCGCCCCGGCGGGTGAGCAGAGAAGCCTCTCGGGCTGCTGAGTGACGGTTGGCACCAATACTCTGTGCGGGAATCTCCCCGCATTGCCCTTCGCACCTCTGTTGCTGCGCTCTCTTCTGCGGCTCCGAAGCTGCCCCCCTCTGCCACCCACAGTCTCCGCATGCGAAGGGGCTTCCTACTGTGTGGAAACCTTTCTTCCTTCACAGCTCCCTCCCACTGGTGCAGGTCCCGTCCCTATTCTTTTGTGTCTGTTTTTTCTTTTGCCCTACCCAGGTACGTGGGGAGTTTCTTGCCTTTTGGGAGGTCTGAGGTCTTCTGCCAGCGTTCAGTTGGTTTTTCTGTAGGAGTTGTTCCACGTGTAGATGTATTTCTGATGTATCTGTGGGGAGGAAGGTGATCTCCGCGTCTTACTCTTCCACCATCTTACACTTTATGACTTTTATCCTTTATATGACTTTTATCCTTCATTCTATTATTGTGTAATCCATGGATTGACTTGTGTATGTTGAAGCATGCCAACATCCTAGGAACTAATTCCACTTGATCAAGGTGTATGACCCTTTTAAAGTATTGTTGAATTCTCTTTGCTAGTATTTTGTTGAGAATGTTTGCATTTGTATTTATCAGGGATATTGGTCTGCTGATTTCTTTTCTTTTAGTGACCTTATCTAGCTAGCTTTGGTAATGCCAGGGTAATGCTGAGTAAAATAAGTTTTGGAGTGTTCCCTCCTCTTTAATTTTTGGGAAGAGTTTGAGAAGGATATATATTCATTCTTCTTCAAATGTTTGCTGGAGTTTAGCCATGAAGCCTTCTGGACCTGGACTATTCTTTATTGAGAGATTTTGATTCAGTCTCCTTATTGTTATCGGTTTGTTTACATTTTCTATTTCTTCATGATTCACTCTTGTTAGGTTTTATGTTTCTAGGAATTTTCCCATTTCTTGTAGGTTGTTCAGTTGTTGACATATAATTGTTAGTAGCTTTTTATAATCCTTTTTATGTGTCTTCCTTTTCATTCATAATTTTTTTGAGTCATCTCTCTCTTTTTTTTCTTGGTAAGTCTAGCTAAAATTTTGTTTATCTTTAAAAAAAAACAACTCAGTTTCATTGATTTTTAAAAATTTTCTCTAATTTGTACTTCATTTATTTCTTCTCTGACCTTTATTTCCTTCTTTCTGCTAAGTTTGGGCTTAGTTTGTTTTACTCTTCCCCTGAGGTGTAAAAGTAATTTTTTTTTGAGACCTTTTTCTCCCCTCATAACATATGGTGTTTATTGCCTTTAAACTTCCCTCTTACAATTGCTTTTGCAGCATCCCATAGGTTTCAGTATGTTGTGTTTACACTTACATTTGTTTCAAGATGTTTTTAAATTTCCTTTTTGATTTCATCTTTGAGCCATTGGTTTTTCAGGTGTGTATTATTTAATTTCCACATATTTGTGAATTTTCCAGTTTCTCTCCTGTCATTGATATCTTGTTTTATATTTGTGATCAGAGTAGATACTTGGCATAATTGTCAGTCTTTTAAGATTAAGGATAAGATTTTAAGATTTCTTAAAGATAGTTTTGTGACCTAACACATGATCTGTTCTGGGGAATATTCCATGTGTTCTTGAGGAGAAGGGTATTCTGTTGCTGTTGGATGGAATGTCCTGTTAGGTCCATTTTGTCTACAGTTCAACTTGATTTTCTGTCTGAATGATCTATCCCTTTTTTTATGCTTTATTGGTGATATTTAAAATTATTTATTTTATTTATTTATTTTTGGCTGCTTTGGATCTTCGTTTCTGCTGTGGGCTTTCTCTAGTTGCGGCGAGCAGAGCCTACTCTTAGTTGTGGTGTGCTGGCTTCTCATTGTGGTGGCTTCTCTTGCTGTGGAGCACGAGTTCTTAGGCATATGGGCTTCAGTTGTTGTGTCATGCATGCTAAGTAGCTGTGGTTCGTGAGCTCTAATGCACAGGCTCAGTAGTTGTAGTGCAGGGACACAGTTGCTCCATGGCATGTGAGATCTTCCTGGACCAGAGCTCGAACCCGTGTTCCCTGTATTGGCAGGTGGATTCTTAACCAGTGTGCCAACAGGGAAACCCTATCTGTTGTTGAAAGCAGGGTATTAAAGTCTCATACCATTGTTGGATCATTGTTTATTACTCCCTTCAGATTTGTTAGTATTTGCTTAATATATTTAGCTCTAATATTGGATTCGTATATATTTAAGATTGTTGTATCTTCTTGATGAATTGACCCTTTATAATTACATTATAACAATGTAATTATATACCTTACATTATTTGACCTTCTTTGATTCTTCTTCCTGTTTTTAGCTTAAAGTCCATATTGTCTGTTGTAAGTATTTTGCTCTCTACTTGCATGGAGTATCTTTTCATCCCCTCACTTTGAGCCTATATGTGTCCTTGAATCATAAGTGAGTCCCTTGTAGGCAGCATATGAGTTTGTTTGTTTATTTATCCATCTAGTCACTCCATGTCTTTTGATTGGTGCATTTAGCCCATTTACATTTAAAGGAATTATTGATATGTAAGGAGTTACTGCTGACATGTTAATTCTTCTTTTTATCTTTTTTATATTATAATTATTTTTTTACAGTATGTGGGCCTCTCACTCTTGTGGCCTATCCTGTTGTGGAGCACAGGCTCTGGACGCGCAGGCTCAGTGACCATGGATCACGGGCCCAGCCGCTCCACAGCATGTGGGATCTTCCCGGACAAAGGCACGAACCCTTGTCCCCTGCATCGGCAGGTGGACTCTCAACCACTGTGCCACCAGGGAAGCCCAATTCTTCTTTTTTTTTAAAAGAAAATATTTATTTATTTGGCTGTGCCGTGTCTTAGTCGTGGCACTCGGGATCTTCCTTGCCACATGCAAGATCTTCACTGTGGCATGTGGAATCTTCTTTTTTTTTTAGTTGCATCATGCAGGCTGCAGCTAAGGATTCCACATGATGTTACTAAAGATCCCACATGCCACAATGATGTGTTCATTCTTTACTGACTGTTTTAAAAGTTTCTTTGTTCCTTTTTTCTCTTGCTTTCTTCCTTTGTGAATTAATGATTTTTGTAGTTGGTACTCTGATTTTCTTCTTCTTACTTGTTGGTATCTGTTACAGAGTTTTGTTTTGTGAGAGGCTCACATGAAATGTCTTAAAGATATGACAATCTATTTTAAGCTGATAACAACTTAATTTTGATTGTATACAAAAACTCAACCCTCGATACCCCCCGTACCCATTTGATATTTTTGATATCACACTTCACTTGTTTTTAAAATTATATTCATTAACAAGTTATTGTTATGCCAGCTGTATTCAGTTCTTTTGCCCTTCAACCAATATACTAGAATTAAGTGGTCAACATGCCTCCATGTTAAAGTGTCAGAATATTCTGAAACTGAATATATAGACATGGCTTTACCTGTGTCTTATGTATTTTCATGTTACCAATTAGCATCTTTTTGTGTTAACTTGAAGAACTCCTTCCAGGATTTCTTGCGAGATAGGTCTAGTGGTGATAAATTCCCTTAGCTTTTGTTTATAAGGAATGGCTTTATTTTGTCTTTAATTCTGAAGGACAACTTTGCTGGATAAAGCATTCTTGGTTGGCAGTGTTTTTTGCTTCAGCCCTTTGAATATATCATTCTGTTCTCTCCTGGTCTGTAAGGTTTTTGTTGAGAAATCCTCTCATAGCCTTATGCGGGTTCCTTTGTATGAGAGAATGATTTTTCTCTTGATGGCTTAACATTGTTTTTGATGTTAGAGGGTTTTATTATAATGACTCTTGGAGAAAAAAACTTTGGATTGGAATTTTGGAGTGACCTAATTGCTTTATGAACTTTGGTGTCCAAATCTGTTCCAAGGCTTGGGAACTTCTCAGCCATTATTCCTTCAAATAAGCTTTCCACAATCCTTTCTCCTGCTCTTCTCCTTCTGGGACTCAAGTGATGTGTAAATTGTTTCTCTTATTGTCATCCCATTGGTCCTGTAGGCTTTCTTAATTCCTTTTCATTCATCCTTCTTTTTGCTCCTCAGGATGGATAATTTCCAATGATCTGTCTTGGAGGTCGCTGATTCTTTCTTCTGCTTGTCTTCCTTGTCAAGTCTGTTATTGAAGCTCTCTATTGAATTCTTCAGTTCATTCTTTATTTCTTTTTAATGCTTTCTATCTGCTTGTTGAATTTATTTTGTGCTTGTTTTGTTTTCCTGAAAGCACTATTAATTTTCTATGTTCTCTTGCAGCTCTGTGGTCATCTTTAGAATAATTATTTTGAATTATTTCTCTGGTAATTCCTGAATCTCCGTTTCTTTGGGTGAATTATTGTATTCTTACTGTGTTCTCTATTACTTTACTGTTTTCCTTAGAAAATGTTATGACTCTTCATGATCCCTGTGCCTCGTGTAGGTGTCTGTGCATCTGAAGAAGCCATCACCTATTCCAGACTTGATGGTTTCAAGTTCAATTTATGACTGTGTCTTCAGTTGGAAAGACCTTAACATAGTGGATGTCCTTATGCTTTACAGCATGTTGGAGAGTGCTCTGACCCATAGTTTAGTGGTATGGGGCACCAGTTGTCATGGCATATACCTGGACTAGACATGTGGAGGGTTTGGTGACTCATTAGCAGAGGCTTTCAGGTCCCCCGCATTGACAACTGCAGGTGTCCTGTAGTGGCTGCAATGGCTGTTGAGGTCTTCAGCAGTTACTCTGGGTATAGTGGCTAGAGAAAAGGGAAAAGAGCAGTGGTGGCTAGAACCAGTGGTTTTGCATATACTTGGCTGTGGGGCCAGCCCCAGGTGCCTATGTAGTAGCAGTGGCTGTTTCCAGACACATTTATTGGTGGGGGCCAGGGTAAGGACTGGGGCCAAGTGTGGGCTCACTGGCAGCTGCAAAGACCCTGGCTGTTGATGTACACTACTGTGTCTACTGGTTCTTGACAGAAGGGCATGGCAGTGGAGACAGTGGCTGGGGGTGGACTGGGATTTTGCAAGTGCACAGCTGGAGGAGCTAGTTGCAGGTGTACAGTGTTGCAGGCCAGTGACTGGAGAGAGGGCAGAATCCGGACCCGCAAGCTGCTGCGGTGTATTAGTTGTTGGTGTGCACTCCTGTGGCTGCAC
Source organism: Grampus griseus (assembly GCF_964374135.1). NCBI lineage: Eukaryota > Metazoa > Chordata > Mammalia > Artiodactyla > Delphinidae > Grampus > Grampus griseus. The sequence continues at coordinate 17,514,804 of NC_139016.1, read as the reverse complement.
AGATGTGTGTGTGTACTGCCCAGGTGTGTGTACTGCTGTTTGTTGAGGCCGGTGATGAGGGTTCAGGCACATAGCATTCAGATGAATAGCAGGAGAAGCCAGTCCTAAGCATGTGCATACTGGTGGGCCTCAGCATGGTATTGGTAATTCACGCAGCTACAGAGGCCTGGGCTGGCTACGAGTGCAGATCCTGGGCTCTGGAGGGAGGGTAGGGCTGGCATCAACAAACAGTAATACCAATGGCAAGGGGCTGATGAAATCTGCAGGGTAGCTGTGGCAATTGAGCAGGCTATATGTTTCTTCAGTGGTAAGGTCCACTGCAGGCCAGATTACTGGGAACCACAGTTGCTTCTCCTGCTGTTGGAAACCTCTGCTCTTCCTTCTTCTTAGCCATCTCTCTACATCTCAGTCTGTCAATGTCTCAGTGGGGTGAACCAAAGTGAGTCCTTGCTCTCATGCCCTAGTAAGCAGGGTAAGGTGGTTGCTTACCCCACTGTCCCTTTATTGGCAAGGGGAACTCTTTATAGCTGAGTGGTTCTCACCTGATGCTAAATAGTGCTGCCTGGGGAAGGGGACCAGCAGATAAAACGAGGCTGTTCTTCATTCCCTTTTTGTGCAGTTATTCTCAGGGTTTTTGTTTCACTGTGTTGCTGAAGTGTCTCAATGGAACCCAGAGCTCTCCCAGAGCTGTTTTATTCCTAGATAACTCATTGTTGATCTCTGTGGGGGGATGGAGGATTGTGTCTTCTATGTCATCTTGATCTGATCCGAAGTCTTTTAAACTAATCGTCTTCTTTTGCTTCCCTGACCATTACCCAGCATTGTGTTCATTCTCCTCTGATTTGGATCTACAAAAGGAGTTCTTTAATTAAGCAAATCAAGCTTCATTTTCAACAACAGCTACTGGTTTTGTTACTCATTTTGTCCATCTTTGTGATGCTTCCCTGTGCACCAGTACCCGTTCTGTAATTTTACTCTGTAAAACCCTGCCCACATCCAGATGCTCAGATGCCTGCTAGGGTGCTTCTGTATGTGCTGTGGCTGTGTCCTCCTGGGTCACTTCTGCTAAGGGGCTGGTTGTCTCTTTTCTTTGTGTAAAGCTACTCACTGGGGTTTTGTATTGTCAATCTGATGCATGCATTTATAACATTTCCCGTCAGCTTTTTACTTAAGGTTTTACACATATATCTTTTCAGGATGATTTCCTGAAAGAGGAATTTCTGGGCCAAATGGCAAATGCGTTTGCTGTGTAGTTAGATACTGCACCATTTTGGATTTCCATCACTGACACAAGTGATTCTGTTTTTCAGAACTTTACTAACAGCATGTGTTGTCAAACCTTAGTGTTTTTGTCAGTATTATAGGAGAAATTTCTCAGTGTAGTATTATTTCACATTTCTTTTGAGGCCTTTTATAAAACACTTCAGAACATGTATAAAATGTGTGAAATACTTGGTGTAAACAAATATTGAAAACTCTTACAACAAGTAGTTAAAGTCCCCAGATAAATTGGGCTATCCTTATCCAGTGAAAGAACTAGTAGGCTCTGCTGCCTTAAAGTTCCTGAAGCTTGCTTTGAAAGATTTTCTTCATGTAACTCATTACTAGCATCCAGAGACATAGCAGGGAGGACTCAGAATGAGTTTCCCAAATGGGTGATGCCCAAGAACATACATCTGATTGGATAAAGCCCACCCACGTTATGCAGACTAATGTTTTACTCAGAGTCCACTGATTTTTTTTTTAATTTTTAAAAATAATTTTTATTGGAATATAGTTGATTTACAGTGTTCTGTTAGTTTCAGGCATACAGCAAAGTGAGTCAGCTATACATACATATATCCACTCTTTTATATATTATTTACCTGTATAGGTCGTTACAGAGTATTGAGTAGAGTTCACTGTGCTATACACTAGGTCCTTATTAGTTATGTATTTTATATACAGTAGTGTCTGTATGTCAATCCCAATCTCCCAATTTATCCTTCCTCCCCTTCCCCCTGGTAACCATATGTTTGTTTTCTGCATCTGTGACTCTTTTTCTGTTTGTGAATAACATCATTTGTACCATGTTTTTAAATTCCACATATAAGCAATATCATATGATATTTGTCTTTCTCTGTCTGACTTATTTCACTCAGTATGACAATCTCTAGGTCCCTCCAAGTTGCTGCAAATGGCATTATTTTTTTCCTTTATATGGCTGAGTAATATTCCATTACATATATGTACCTCATCTTCTTTACCCATTCCTCTGTTCATGGACATTTATGTTGCTTCCATGTCCTGACTATTGTAAATAGTGTTGCAATGAGCATGGGGTGCATATATCTTTTTGAATTATGGTTTTCTCTGGATATATGCCCAGGATTTGGATTTCTGTATCATATGGTAGCTATATTTTTAGTATTTCATGGAAAATTCATACTGTTCTCCAAAATGGCTATATCAATTTACATTGCCACCAACAGTGCAAGAGAGTTCCCTTTTCTCCACACCCTCTCCAGCATTTATTGTTTATAGATTTTCTGATTTTTTGACTGGTGTGAGGTGATACCTCATTGCAGTTCTGATTTGCATTTTTCTGCTAATTAGTGATGTTCACATTCTTTTCATGGGCATCTTGGCCATCTGTATGTCTTTGGTGAAATGTCTGTTTAGATCTTCTGCCCATGTTTTGACTGGCTTGTTTGTTTTCTTGATACTGAGCTGCATGAGCAGTTTGTATATTTTGGAGATTAATCCCTTGTTGGTGTCTTCATTTGCAAATATTTTCCCATTCTGAGGGTTGTCTTTAGTTTTGTTTATGGTTTCCTTTGCTGTGCAGAAGCTTTTAAGTTTAATGAGGTCCCATTTGTTTATTTTTGTTTTTATTTTCATTACAAGGTGGATCAGAAAATATTTTGCTGTAGTTAATGTCAGAGTGTGTTCTGCCTATGTTTTGCTCCAAGAGTTTTATAGTATCCAGTCTTACATTTAGGTCTTTAATCCATTTTGAGTTTATTTTTGTATATGGTGTTAAGGAGTGTTCTAATTTCATTCTTTTACATGTAGCTGTCCAGTTTCCCAACACCACTTATTGAAGAGGCTGTCTTTTCTCCATTGTATGTTCTTGCCTCCTTTCTCATAAATTAGGTGACTATATGTGGGAGGGTGAATATCTGAGTTTTCTATCCTGTACCATTGATCTATATGTCACTTTCTATGCCAGTACCATACCGTTTTCATTACTGTAGCTTTGTAGTGTAGTCCAAAGCCAGGGAGCCTGATTCCTCCCACTCCGCTTTTCTTTCTCAAGATTGCTTTGGCTGTTTATGATCTTTTGTGTTTCCATACAAACTGCAATTTTTTTTCTAGTTATGTGAAAAATGCCGTTGGTAGTCTTCTAGGGATTACACTGAATATGTAGATCGCTATGGGTAGTATAGTCATTTTCACAGTGTTGATATTCCAACCCAAGAACATGGTATATCTCTCCATCTGTTTGTATCATTAATTTCTTTCATCAGTGTCTTATAGTTTTCTGCATACAGGGCTTTTGTCTCCTTAGGCAGGTTTATTCCTAGGTATTTTATTCTTTTTCTTGTAGTGGTAAATGGGAGTGTTTCCTTAATTTCTGTTTCGGATTTTTCATCATTAGTGGATAGGAATGGAAGAGATTTATGTGCATTTAATTTGTATCCTGCTGCTTTACCAAATTAACTGATTAGCTCTAGTAGTTTTCTGGTAGCATCTTTAGGATCTCTATGTATATTATCATGTCATCTGCAAACAGTGACAGTTTTACTTCTTTTCCAATTTGGATTCATTTTATTTCTTTTTCTTCTCTGATGGCTGTGGCTAAAACTTCCAAAACTATGTTGAATAATAGTGGTGATAGTGAGCAACCTTGTCTTGTTCCTGATCTTAGAGGAAATGGTTTCAGTTTTTCACCATTGAGAATGAAGTTGGCTGTGGGTTTGTCATATATGGCCTTTGTTATATTGAGGTGGATTCCCCCTGTGCCCACTTTCTGGAGAGCTTTTATCTTAAGTGGGTGTTGAATTTTGTTGAAAGCTGTTTCTCAATCTGCTGAGATTTTCATATGTTTTTCATCCTTCAGTTTGTTAATATGGTTTATCACATTGATTGATTTCCATATATTGAAGAATCCTTCCATTCCTGGGATAAACCCCACTTGATCATGGTGTATGATCCTTTTAACGTGCTGTTGGATTCTGTTTGCTAGTATTTTGTTGAGGATTTTTGCATCTATGTTCATCAGTGATATTGGTCTGTAATTTTACTTTTTTGGGACAACTTTGTCTGGTTTGGTATCAGGGTAATGGTGGATTCTTAGAATGAGTTTGGGAGTGTTCCTCCCTCTGCTATATTTTGTAAGCATTTGAGAAGGATAGGTATTAGCTCTTCTCTAAATGTTTGATAGAATTCACCTGTGAAGCCATCTGGTCCTGGGCTTTTTTTTTTTTTTTTGGAAGATTTTAATCACAGTCTCAAGTGCTTGTGACCGATCTGTTTATATTTTCTGTTTCTTCCTGGTTCAGTCTTGGAAGGTTGTGCTTTTCTAAGAATTTGTGCATTTCTTCCAGGTTGTCCATTTTATTGGCATATAGTTTTTTGTAGTAATCTCTCATGATCATTTGTATTTCTGCAGTGTTAGTTGTTACTTCTCCTTTCTCATTTCTAACTCTGTTGATTTGAGTCTTTCCCCTTTTTTTCTTGATGAGGCTGGCTACTCGTTTATCAATTTTGTTTACCTTCTCAAAAAACCAGCTTTTACTTTTATTGATCGTTGCTATTGTTTCCATCATTTCATTTTCATTTCTGATCTGATTTTTATGATTTCTTTCATTCTGCTAACTTTGGGGTTTCTTTGTTCTTCTTTCTGCTGTTGCTTTAGGTGTAAGTGTAGGTTGTTTATTTGAGATTTTTCTTGTTTCCTGATGTAGGAATGTATTGCTATAAACTTCCATCTTAGAATGCTTTTGCTGTATTCCATAGGGTTTGGGTCATTGTGTTTTCATTGTTATTTGTTTCTAGGTATTTTTTGATTTCCTCTTTGATTTCTTCAGTGATCTCTTGATTATTTAGTAGCATATTGTTTAGCCTCCATGTGCTTGTATTTTTTACAGTTTCTTCCTATAATTGATATCTAGTGTCATAGCATTGTTGTCGGAAAAGATACTTGATATGATTTCAATTTTCTTAAATTCACCAAGGCTTTATTTTTGACCCAAGAGATGATCTATCCTGGAGAATGTTCCATGAGCACTTGAGAAAAATGTGTATTCTGTTGTTTTTTGATGGAGTGTCCTATAAATATCAATTAAGTCCATTTTGTTTAATGTATCATTTAAAGCTTGTGTTTCCTTATTTATTTTCATTTTGGATGATCTGTCCATGGGTGAAACTGGGTTGTTAAAGTCCCCTACTATGAATGTGTTACTGTCTATTTCCTCTTTTATAGCTGTTAGTATTTGCCTTATGTATTGAGGTGTATGTTGGGTGCATAAATATTTACAATTGTTATATCTTCTTCTTGGATTGATCCCTTGATCATTATGTACTGTCCTTCTTTGTCTCTTGTAATAGTCTTTGTTTTAAAGTCTAGTTTGCCTGATATGAGAATTCCTATTCCAGCTTTCTTTTGATTTCCATTTCCATGGAATGTCTTTTTACATCCCCTCACGTTCAGTCTGTATATGTTTCTACGTCTGAAGTTGGTCTCTTGTAGACAGCATATATACGGGTCTTGTTTTTGTATCCATTCAGGCAGTCTATGTCTTTTAGTTGGAGCATTTAATCCATTTACATTTAAAGTAATTTTCGATATGTATGTTCCTAATACTGCTTTCTTAATTGTCTTGAGCTTGTTATTGTAGGTCTTTTCCTTCTCTTGTGTTTTCTGCCTAGAGAAGATTCTATAGCATTTGTTGTAAAGCACGTTTTGTGGTACTGAAATATCTTACCTTTTGCTTGTCTGTAAAAGTTTTAGTTTCTCTGTCAAATCTGAATGAGAATTTTGCTGAATAATCTTAGTTGTAGGTTTTTCCCTTTCATCACTTTAATTATGTCTTACCACTCCCTTCTGGCTTGCAAAATTTCTGCTGAAAGATCAGCTATTAAACTTATGGGGATTCCCTTTTATGTTATTTGCTGCTTTTCTCTTGCTGCTTTTAATATTGTTTTTTGTATTTAATTTTTGATAATTTGATTAATATGTGTCTTGTTGTGTTTATCCTTGGATTTATCCTGTATGGGTTTCTCTGTGCTTCCTGGACTTGATTGACTATTTCCTTTCCCATATTAGTGGAAGTTTTCAACTATAAGTTCTTCAAGTATTTTCTCAGACCCTTTCTTTTTCTCTTCTTCTTCTGGGACCCCTATAATTCGAATGTTGGTGTATTTCATGTTTTCCCAGAGGTGTCTGAGACTGTGCTCAATTCTTTTCATTCTTTTTTCTTTATTCCGCTCTGAGGTAGTTATTACCACTATTTTATCTTTCTGGTCACTTATGCGTTCTTCTGCCTCAATTATTGTGCTACTGATTCCTTTTAGAGAATTTCAAATTTCATTTATGGTGTTGTTCATCATTGTTTGTTTGCTCTTTAGTTCTTCTAGGTCCTTGTCAAATGTTTCTTGTATTTTCTCCATTCTATTTCCAAAATTTTGGATCATGTTTACTATCATTACTCTTAATTATTTGTTCAGGTAGCCTAACTCTTTACCCTTCATATATTTGGTCTGGTAGCTTTTTACCTTGTTTCTTCATCTGCTTTGTATTTATCTGTCTACTCATTTTGCTTAACTTACTGTTTGGAGTCTCCTTTTCACAGGCTGCAGGTTCATAATTCCCATTGCTTTTGGTGTCTGCCCCCAGTGGGTAAGGTTGGTTCTGTGGATTGTGTAGGCTTCGTGGTGGAGGGGACTGGTACCTGTGTTCTGGTGGATGAGGCTGGATCTTGTCTTCTTAGTGGTCAGGACCTCGTACAGTGTTGTGCTTTGGGGTTTCTGTGAACGTAGTATGATTTTAGGCAGCCTCTCTGCTAATGGGTGGGGTTGTGTTCCTGTCTTGCTAGTTGTTTGGCATAGGGTGTCCAGCACTGTATCTTGCTGATCATTGAGTGGAGCTGGGTCTTAGCATTGAGATGGAGGTCTCTTGGAGAACTCTTGCTGATTGATATTACATGGGGTCGGGAGTTCTCTTGTGGACAAATGTCTTGAATTTGGCTCTCCCCCCTCAGAGACTGAGCTCTGACACCTGGCCAGAGCAGCAAAACCCTGTAAGCCACATGGCTGGAGAAGATGGGCTATGAATTAGGTGTCAGCCACTGCCCTACTGTAGCTCTGTCTCAACTGTCTCCAAAGGTCACATAGATACATTGGGTTATTCCACCATTCCTCAGAACTTGCACATTCCAGTCTAGGATTTGTAGATGTACTCCTGATACTCTTTATTGAAATACCTTGCATTCATGGTGGTGAGTGACATGCTAATAGTGTTTGTTCTCTTCAATTCAGAGACTGAGTGTCTGAGCTTTCGTGTGGCCAAGTCAGGAGCAGCTGGCCAATTATCCCAAAGGATTAACATGTCACATTCTAAGAAAGCTTTCTGCAGTTTCTGAGCAGTAGTCCCAAGCAGCCACTCCACTCAGCTGCAGCACTCTGACTGGGGAACTTGGTGGAATCCTCAAATGAGGATTTCTTCTGGCCCTAGAATCTGACTTGTCCACCCAGGCAAGGAGCTGAGGAGAGTGTCTCCTGGCCCCATCTCATCAGAGGAGTGGACACCTGGAGGCTGTGCATCCAACAGCATGGGAGCTGAGAGGTGGGTGGTGGGGCTGACAGCCACCCAAGAAAAGCCGGAACCATATGGAGGGTTCCTGTGCTACTGCCCAGGTGGGGGGAATTCATGAATCTGGATTTTAGCTGAGGTGATTTCCAAGTAAAATGTAGAAGGTATGGCCTGGTTTCTCCAAGAATGATTTGTGGAGAAACGTCTTTTCTGAATGCATGGATCCTCTTGACATCAACAGGAGACCAACATATATTCTGAGATTTCTATACCAGCACAAACACTGAAAGCCTGGTTTTGAGGGATCAAACAGAGATGAGACAAAGTGTAAGAAAAATGACTCCAAGGTCCGAGTCACAAATGCTGACACCAGAGAAAGAGGAGCCATGACCCAGAGACCAGAGCTAGTGAGGTCTCTATTGGCCCAGAGGGCAGAGCGATGAGCCACAGATGATTACTGTCAGGCTTTGAAACCCAATAGAATTTGCCTGGCTGTATTTCAAACATGCTTGGGACAAATGATCCCTTTATTACTTCCATTTTCTCCCCTTCAAACTGGAAAATGTCTTTCCTATGCCACTATTTATCTACTTTGAAGATACCATTATCTATCTGGAAGCAGATTTCTTGTTTTCTAGCTTCACTGATCTAGAAATGGAGAGGAATTTTTTCTCTCAGATGGGTCATATGCAGAACTTCAACCCTACCTTGCCTAGATTACTTCAAAACATCTGGTATTTTTTTTTGGCTGATATTTATATTTTGGACCTAGAGTTGATGCTGGAATGGGTTAAGACCTTTGGAGATGCTGAGATGCAGTCAATGTATTTTTCATGTAAGAAAGACATGAACTGGTTGGGGACCAGGAGTGGAGGGCAGGATTGCTAACTTCTAGGCTTAAGACTTGTAAATTTCTCTTTTTAAACTTTGTGATACTTTGTTACTGCAAACCTAGGAAACTAATACAATGGCCTGTATTTCCTCAGTTATCCACCACCACCCAAATCAACTGTGACTATTTTCTTCTTACTTCTCCAAAATCTGGCTAATACCCTTTCAGGCCACTAGAGACTAATCAGTGCATTACTAAGCTACCTTCTATGACTTATACCTCTCCGGGTTCCTCAAACCAGGTCATCAGTGGCCAAGGCCCATCCCCAAGACTCATCAATTGTGTCTGTGTGGCTAAACTGAAGGGTGTTCATGTTGCTTGCTGGACAAGTAACAGCTCTAATGGGTAAACCTCAACCTTCTGGGTGCTGGGAAGTTCCCCATCTGTAAGGGGGGAGAGAGATGTGCCCATGGATGTAACCATAGAGCAAATATACACAGATATAACCACAAAAATCTTGAAGGTAGGGGATGATAAACACAGCATTTACAGAGACATACCCACACAGACCCTCCCTGTCCTAGGAGTACCTCCACCTGCACCTTCAACAGGATCCCAAAACCCTCTGCACTCACTGTACCTTATTTTCAATGGATGTCTGGCCATACTCCAAACCATACCAGTTCAGTAGCTGATGTAAAGTAGCTGTTGGGAGAAACACACACTCCTCACCTTCTACCATCCACTCCTTGAGGCGTCAGGTCACCTGATGTGCGAGGACCACAGAAAAGAAAAATCAGGTAGGAGACACATAAGTAATTCCAGGAACTACACATACCCACCAACAGTCTAAAGGACTGCTTGTGATCATTTGTATGGATGGAGAAAGCAACAAGTCCATAATTTGTCCAGGTTGACACAAGGAAGCACAGATACCTTCAAAGAGTTCAGCATTGTTGATATGGCTAAAGAAGGTACTGAAGTCTTGACTCCTTCTTTATTTACACCTCAATATATTTATACCAGTGCTGCTCCACAGGCAACCTGGACACCAGACGTATAACAAAGGTTTCTAGTGATCTGAGGGTTAATTATATGATGACTTATAGTTATTAACTGCAGTTGGGCAAATAACACCCAAGCAAGAAAAATACAAGAACCCATAAAGTCAGTTTCCACCAATCACCATGTCATTAATTCCACTCTCCCCGCGTATGAAACTATGTTTCTGTGGGCTGATTTTGTAATGATATTCATCAACTTAAGACCAAGCAAATCTACTGCAAACTTAATTTATCAGTAACAAATATATCAGGAAACATATTTAACCAAAAAATTCAGAAACAGTCTCACTGATGTCAGAAATTAATCAAGAATGCCTATCACTCCTAATCTACTTTACATTGGAGAACCAGTAGAATGAGAAAACTACTCATAAATTAATATAAACATAAAAATCATGATGACTCAATAGACACTAATTACTTATGATTTTGGTGTACTATTTAAAACTTTCTAGATGCTAATGTGCTTGTAAGAACCCTATGAGGCAGATACAATCATAATCACCTTTATACTAATGCAAGAGGCACAAAGAGGTATAGGAATTTGCCAATATCTCAGAGCTCATACATAAAATAACCAAAATGTAAACAAAACTGAGACCAGAGTACTTGCAAGTATTATTGAGGCAAAAGATATCACTACACATAAAGACCACATGCTCCTTTATAAATCGGGACTGGCAAATAAAGAATTCAGCAAGTTGCTGCATAAAAGATTAACTTTCAATAAGAGAGTTCCTGGCAACAGAAAAGCTTTCTGGAAGACTCTACTATTATTAATATACTATTAGTGCCATTATTAATTAACTATATTATTAACACATTTTTAATAATACTATGTATTAAACATAAAATACCCTATGACCTTGAAATTCTACCCCTAGATAGACAGCCAACAGAAAGGCAAGTGTGTGGAAAAACAAACAAACAAACAAACATGTACGAGACTATTCAAGGAAGCATTATTTGAATTGCTTTGTAAACATACTTTGGATGTAACATTTGGATTCTACAGATTCTAGGAGAAACAACATGTCACACTTATTTTTTTGAAATACAGAATGTTTGTTAATTGACCTTTATAACTCCTTCCCAGTTTTTTCCCTATGTTTCAAAATAATTAAGAAATTTAAAATTTTCACAATTAAACGTTTTAGCAAATCAAACAATAAAAAGTTCATGGTTGGAGGGGTCCAAGAGGGAGGGGATATATGTATACATATAACTGATTCACTTCATTGTACAGCAGAAACTAACACACCATTGTAAAGCAACTATATCCCAATTTTTTAAAAAAGTTCATTATAGGAGTAAGACAGGTATAAAGACACAGACCTCCTAGAGGATGGACCTGAGGATATGGGGAGGAGGAAGGGTAAGCTGTGACAAAGCGAGAGAGTGGCATGGACATATATAATATATGTATATACTACCAAACGTAAAATAGTTAGTGGGAAGAAGCCGCATAGCACAGGGAGATCAGCTAGGTGCTTTGTGACCAGCTAGAGGGGTGGGATAGGGAGGGTGGGAGGGAGGGAGACGCAGGAGGGAAGAGATATGGGAACATATGTGTATGTATAACTGATTTACTTTGTTATAAAGCAGAAACTAACATACCATTGTAAAGCAATTATACTCCAATAAAGATGTAAAAAAAAAAGGTCATGCTTATCTCAATAATTTGTAGAATATTTACTGGACAAAATTTAAGACAATTGGGCTTACAATTAAAAACTTAAATACCCTATTAATAAACTAAGAATATAAGTGAACTTTCTTACCTGGTAATGGGTTTATTAAAAACAGACAAGAAATAATACAGTTAAGTATAACTTAAAACAGTCCCATTAAAGTCAGGAACAGATACAAAGGACCACGTTAGTCTTATTATTCTACATTGAATATGTTAGCCTAAACTTCAGAAAGGGAGACCAGACTGAAATACAGAGGCATTTATTTGAGGTTTGTTAGCACTGCAACCCAGGTGACAGGGCTTCAAGAAGTACTTGAATTCAGTTCCACCAAACAAAATGGAGAAAGCTTATAAAGGCAAAAAACATAAAGCCACAGTTACTTACATGAGTTGTATGTCAAGAATTATAACTGGAGCTAGCAAGAAGGAAGGGTGTTTGTTAAGCAAATGGCTGCATAGTTACAGGAGGGAAAGACTCTTTTTCCTTGTGCCAATTGCACAAAGGCTGCAATTGGTAAATGTTTTAAAAATGGATGGTGCCTTTGAGTTTGGAATAGTTCACAAAAATTAAAGTTCTTAGTAGTACAGGGATGCATCTGACACTAGATCTTCAATGGCTGCCTGACTCCGTTCTGTACGCCTGAACAATGATTACACCATTATGGCTTCAATCTGTCATCAAAAACTCTAGCTAGCACAAAGAAAGGAAAAAAAGAATACAAGAAGAAAAAATTTCATCTGCAGGTGTTTTGAGTCTACAATAGATAATTCAAGGGAATCTACAAAAAATTAGAAATAATGAAAGTTATGCTATCTTGTTATAAATGCTTTAGAGGCAAGTAAGTGCAGCCAAACTTTTAAGAAAAATATGATTAAAATTTTACATGTGACTAAAATCACAAGAACATTCAGTCACTCATTCCATGTAGTGATCATATACTTGCTACCAAAAGTTTATAAGACAATTAATGACAAATCTCCCTCATGAATACACATGTAAATGTCTTAAGCAAACTATTACAAAATAAATTCTATAATATATTAAAATTGGATTAAACCCCAAATCAAAAAGAGGCCTGCTATTAGAAAATCAATGTTACTTCATATTATAATTAGGAAAATGACGAGCATTTCAGCATGCATAGGAAATAGAAAAGTGACAAACTTCTAAAAGATGCTGCTGACCCCTGTGCAAAACCACCTCCTGAATTCAAGGGTTACAACAAATACTGGTCCCAGAATTACAGGTCTCCCGCCCCAAAAGTCTACACCATTACAGGTGTCCAAATTCTCACTAAAGCCCCATGTCCAGAATCTCCTTTTATGCTCTAGACCCAGACTCTGGACCTTGTGCCATCTGAAAGGGATGCTAAATATATATATATATTTATTTATTTATTTATATCAAAGATTCACTCATCAAAAGAGATCTTCTCTTACCCAATACCACTCACCATTACCTAATAAACCGCCAATAATCATTAGGAATTAAATTCTACAAAGGAAAACAAGTTCCTCTGTGTTATGACATAAATTTCAATTGCTTTGAAGGTGAGTCCAAGGGTCTGTAGGTTCCCAGGAAACGTAACCCCTTAGAAGGCACCCTTTCACTCCCCACGGTCACTCCTCTCCTGCTGTAATCTAAGACCACACGACCTGCCCCACCACTATGGTAGCTCCCTAATAAATCCTTCCTCCTACGCCCAGTTCTTCAACTCCATGGCATTAAAAACCCAGTTCCCTCCACTCCCTCATGACTTGAATATGCCCACGGACAAACGAGGTGTCTTGGCTTAATAGCTCCCTCCAGGACTAGTACTGCTTTCTACTTCCTTCACTGTCCTCGACCTGCCACCGTGGACTTTGCAAAGCTGATACCCGTTCTGCTACCAGTCAGTCCTCTGCCTCCACCTCCTCAGTAGTGGCCTCAACTATCGCCATTTCATTTCCTTTAAATCTCTCATAGCTACTGAGCCAAAGACAGGAAGTGACCTTACATTTATATTTCCTACCACGTGGACCGGAAACAAGTAGTTCCTCAAAGCAGCAGTGGCATCAGCAAGTTTCAGTCATCTTGGAAAAGGGAAGTGTGAAAGGAAAGCCATGTTGCTTAAGGGTTCATGGGAATCCCTTTTGTGGAAAATGAACTCCTATTAGCCCATTCTCCCAGTGACAGAATATGGAAAATACCAATATAAATATAAGAGAATTTAAGTGTGTCACTATAGAAAATTAATAAATTACTAAAAATTAATTATTATTAATTCACGAAGGAAGAGAGCAAGAGAGGAAGCAAGAGCAAGAGTCAATTATAAAGCAACTACAAAACGGGTAGAAAACAATTATTGAGATAACAAGCTCATTTCTTTCAATAGCTAATTTAAAATCAAATGTATTTAACTCTCTAATCCAAAGGCACAGAATGACAGAATGAATAAAAACTTAAAACCAGTAATATGCTATCTACAAGAGACTCACTTCAGCTGTAGAGGCACATATAGGCTTAAAGTGAAGAGAGGAAGAAAAAGATATTTCATGCAAATGGAAATCAAAAGAGAGCAGGGATTATACCAGACCAAAAAAATAAATAAAATAAAATAGACTAACCCAGAAACTATAACAAGAGAAAAAGAAGGTTATACAATGATAAAGTGGTCAATTCATTGAGGATATAGAAACTGTAAATATATATGAATGTGTATATATACATATATATCTATATATATGTATTTTGCTCTCTTCCTTTGTGGATTATTAATTTTCTATAATGATACATTTTAATTCTTTTATATTTATATTGCGTGTATTTACTATGGTTTGTTTTGTGTTTACCCTCTGGCTATCACAGTCTATTTTAAGATGATAACAATCAAATTCTATTATATATAATGGAATTTCATCTGAAAAAATACTGAGTAACTATACTGTACACATGAAACTAACACAATATTGTCTATACTTCAATAAACAAAAGTACAGGTAAGTTACTGAAATGAGTTTTCATTGTTTTTTCCTTTTGTTTTGCAACAAACTAGAGATATAAACCTTTATTTCACAACATACATATGTATATGCACCCAACATCCAAGCACTGAAATATACAAGTAAATATTAACAGATCTGAGGGGATAAATAGACAAGGATACACTTACAATAGAGAACTTAAATACCCCACTTCAATAATGGATAAATCATCTGACAGAAAATCAATAAGGAATCAATCATTGGACTTAAACTATACATTAGGTCAAGTGGAACTAACAGACATAGAGAACATTCCATCCAGTAGTGACAGAATACACATTCTTCCCCAGTGCATATGGAACTTTCTCCAGGATAGATCATATATTAGGTCACAAAAGAAGTCTCAGAAAATATTTTAAAGCCTGAAGTTATAGCAAGAATCTTTTTAGACCAAAGGCATAGGAAACTAGAAGTCAAACACAGGATCAACTGGGAAATGCACAAATTTGTGGAAATTAAAGAACACACTCCTGAACAACTAATGAATCAAAAAACTTAAAAGAGAAATTAAAAATATCTTGAAACAAATGAAAGTGAATACACAACATACCAACACTTAGGGGATGCAGCAAGAGCGGTGCTAAGAAAAAAGTTTGTAGTGATAAAAGACTAGATGAAGAAAAGAAAGACCTCAAATACATAACTTGACCTTACACCTTAAAGAAATAGAAGGGAAGAACTAATCCACAGATTACAGGAGGAAGACGATAACAAGATCAAAGCAGAAATCAATGAAATGGAGAATAGACAAAAAAAAAAAAAATCAATAAAACTTAACTTTTCTTTAGACTTAGATATTTTATTTCATGCAAAGAAAGTTTAGATCTTTATATTTTTACATTAAAAAAACAAGAATTTTAAAAGGTCATACCTAATTTATGAAAAAGCTCTTGCTAAAAGCTGAATTCAAATCTTAAAGACGAGATAAAGAAATGGCCTCATGAAAAACATGCAAGGGTTTTGAAGATTCTGCAAAGCAAGTGGTGACTATTAATATTCACAAGTATGGCTATATCACATTTGGCTTCAAAGAGGTAAGTAAAGGTGACATTATTTACAACATTAGGTTCAGTCTTCTCTTCCGTCTGGCCTCATTAAATTTTGACGCTTTCGTTTTGAAAATCCTTTCATGTTCTCTTGCATCATGACCTGGGTACAGTTGTTCCTTATTGTCAATAATTCACAAATCATTTCTAGACCTTTTTGGCCTCCCTTCAGATGGAAGAATTGGTTTGTATAAATAGATAAACAAAATTGACAACATTTTAGCTAGTCTTACCAAGGGAAAAGATAAAGGACTAAACAATACAATTATAAAAGAAAGAGGACACACACAAAAGGTGTAACTGAAATACCATGAATCATAAGAGTCTACAATTACAAGACTACAAGTAGATAATCTAAAGGAAATACATTTATTCCTAGACTTACAAACTACATAGTCTGACTCATGAAAAATAGAAAATTGACAATCAATAATAAGGAGATGGAATCAATAACAAAAAAAACCCTCTCTAAGACCAAGACCAGATGACTTCATGAGTAAATTATACCAAACATTAAAAAAAATTGACACCAAATCTTTCTCAAATTCTTCCAAAAAATGGAAGAGGAGGGAAAACTCCCTAAATCAATTTTACAGCCAGCAACACATTACGCCAAGGGAAGATAAGAAAAGCATAAAAATAGAAAACTAGATATCCATACCAATATCCCTGAATATGGAAGCAAAAATTCTCAACAAAACCCTAGCAAACTTAATTCCACAGCATACTATAAAGCTCATACAACATAATCAAATGGGATTTATCCCTGGATGCAAAGATGGTTCCATTTATGCAAATCAATAAATATGATACATCCAAATAATAAAATGAAAACAAATGATTATCTCAATAGGTGCAGAAAATTCATTTGAAAAAATTCAGCATCATTTTATGATAAAAACTCTGAACATATTGGCTACACAAGAAACACCTCAAGATAATAAAGGCCATATATGACAAGTCCACAGCCAACATCATAGTCAGTGGTGAAAGACTGAAAGCTTTTCCTCTAAATTCAGGAATAAGACAAGTGTGCTCATTCTCAACACTCCAATTGAATGAAGTAATGGAAATCTTAGAAAGGGTAATTAACCTAGATTTTTTTTAAAAAAAGGTATACACATCATCCAAATTGGAAAGAAAGAAGTAAAATTATGTTTCTGTTCTGATGACATGATCTCGTATATAAGAAAAATCTTAGCACTACACACACACATACACACAGAACTAATAGAACTAATAGAAACCAGTAAAGTTTCAGGATAGATAACAAATATACAAAAATAAGTTATATTTCTTTAAAATATCAATGAGTAATCTGAAAGTGAAATAAATAAAATAATTTCATCTACAATATCACCAAAACATCAAAATACTTAGGAATAAATTGAACGAGGAAAATGAAAGACTATACACCATGAACTATAAGACATTTATGACAGAAATTGAAGAATGCAACTCAATCTAAAGTATCCTGTGTTCATGGGTCAAAGGAGTTAATATTGTTAAAATTTCCTTGCTACCTGTTGGGATGTTTAGAAATTGAATAATAATAAAAAATAAAAATATAATAATAAAATAATAATTAATAATAATAATAATAAATAATAAAAATAATAAATAAAAATAATAATATCCTTGGAACTGAAAAGGAACTTTGAAACTAAAAAAGCAACTACATAAACTGCAATTATAAATTTTATTGTAAGTAACTTACATACGGGCAGGAAGGATCAGGCAGACAGATCATCCAGAGGAATTTAGCTACATTTAATTCATTCAGCCGTTGTATGAATTTTGATTAGTGAAACATTGCCATTTACATTTAAAGTAATTATTGAAAGGTAAGTAAGTACTAATGCCATCTTACTCTTATTTGACTCTTTTTTAGTTCCATGGTTCCTTTCTTCATCTCCTGCTGTCTTCCTTTTTGAATTGATGACGTTCTGTGGTGGTACTCTTTTATTCTCTTTTATCTTTTGTTTATCTGCTGTAGGGTTCACTTTGTGGTTTCCCTCAGATTTTCTTGCCACATCAGAGAAATATGACAGTCTATGATAACAACTTAACTTCAATTACATACAAAAACTTTACACTTTTACTTTCTCCCTTTTTGTTTTTGATGTCACAATTTATGTCTTTTTATATTATGTATTTATCAACATATTATTGTACCTATAGTTAATTTCAGTACTTTTGCCCTTTTACTTTTATACAAGAGTTAGAAGGTTAACACACCACCATATTAAAGTATTACAGTATTCTCAATCTTACTGTATACTTACCTCAATCTGTGTGTTCTATTTTTCCATGTTACTAATTAGCTCCTTCTATTTCAGCTTGAAGAACTCCTTTTGGCATTTTTTGTAAGGCAGAGCTAATGAGATGAACTCCCCTAGCTTTTGTTTCTCTGGAATGTGTTTATCTCACCTCATTCTGAAGTACAACTTTGTCCTAGGTAGTGTTCTCTCTCTCTCTCTTTTTTTTTTTTTTTTAGCATCTTTATTGGAGTATAATTGTTTTACAAAGGTGTGTTAGTTTCTGCTTTATAAAAAAGTGAATCAGCTATACATATACATCTATCCCTATATCTCCTCCCTGTTTTGTCTCCCTCACACCCTCCTTATCCTACCCTCCCTATCCCACCCCTTTAGGTCATCACAAAGCACGGAGCTGATCTTCCTGTGCTATGCGGCTGCTTCCCACTAGCTATCTATTTTACATTTGTTAGTATATATAAGTCCATGCCACTCTCTCACTTCGTCCCAGCTTACCATTCGCCCTCCCCGTGTCCTCACATCCATTCTCTACATCTGCATCTTTATTTCTGTCCTGCCTCTAGGTTCTTCAGAACCTTTTTTTTAAGATTCCATATATATGTGTTAGTAAACTGTATTTGTTTTTCTCTTTCTGACATACTTAATTTTGTATGACAGACTCTAGGTCCATCCACCTCACTACAAATAACTCAATTTTGTTTCTTTTTATGGTGCAGTAATATTCCATTGTATATATGTGCCACATCTTCTTTATCCAATCATCTGTCGATGGACACATATTGCTTCCATGTCCTCCTATTGTAAATAGAGCTGCGATGAACATTGAGGTACATGACTCTTTTTGAATTATGGTTTTCTCAGGGAATATGCCCAGTAGTGGGACTGCTGGGTCCTGTGCTAGTTTAATTTTTAGTTTTTTAAATAACCTCCATAATGTTCTCCATAGTGGCTGTATCAATTTACATTCCCACCAACAGTGCCAGAGGGTTCCCTTTTCTCCACACCCTCTCCAAAATTTATTATTTGTAGATTTTTTGATGATGGCCATTCTGACTGGTCTGAAGTAATACCTCATTGTAGTTTTGCTTTACATTTCTCGAATGATTGTAGCATTCTTTCATGTGTTTGTTGGTAAGCTGTATTTCTTCTTGGCAGAAATGTCTATTTAGGGCTTCTGCCCATTTTTGGATTGGGTTGTTTGTTTTTTTGATATTGAGCTGCTTGTAAATTTGGGAGATTAGTCCTTTGTCAGTTGCTTCATTTGCAAATACTTTCTCCCATTCTGAAGGTTGTCTTTTGGTCTTGTTTATGGTTTCCTTTGTTGTGCAAAAACTTTTAAGTTTCATTAGGTCCCATTTGTTCCTTTTTGTTTTTATTTCCCTTTCTCTAGGAGATGTGTCAAAAGGAGCTTGCTGTGATTTATGTCATAGAGTGTTCTGCCTAGGTTTTCCTCTAAGAGTTTGATAGTGTCTGGCCTTACATTTAGGTCTTTAATCCATTTTGAGTTTATTTTTGTGTATGATGTTAGGGAGTGTTCTAATTTCATTCTTTTACCTGTAGCTGTCCAGTTTTCCCCACATCACTTATTGAAGATGCCTTCTTTTCTCCATTGTATATTCCTGCCTCCTTTACCAAAAATAAGGTGACCATATGTACATGGGTTTATCTCTGGGCTTTCTATCCTGTTCCATTGATCTATATTTCTGTGTTTGTACCAGTACCATTCTGTCTTGATTACTGTAACTTTGTAGTATAGTCTGAAGTCCAGGAGCCTGGTTCCTCCAGCTCCGTTATTTTTTCTCAAGGCTACTTTGGCTAGTTGGTGTGTTTTGAGTTTCCATACAAATTGTGAAATTTTTGTTCTAGTTCTGTGAAAAATGCCATCGGTAATTTGAAAGGGATTACATTGGCAAAGTGTTCTTGTTTGGCTGTTGTTTTCTTTCAGCAGTTTGAATATATCATCCCATTGTCCCTGGCCTACAAAGTTTCTGCTGCAAAATCCACTGAAACCTTTCTGGCATTTTCTTTATTAAAAAAGTTTTTCTTTTATTGCTTTTAAAATTTGCTCTGTATTCCATTTTATACAGTTTTATTATAGTGTATCTTGGAGATGCTAATTTTGGATGGAAATTTTGAGCTAACCTATTACTTTTATTAACTTCTATGTCCAACTCTCTCCCCAAATTTGGGAAATTTTCAGCCATTATTTCTCTAAGTAAGCTTTCTGTCCCCTTTATTCTCTCAGGCCTTCTCCCGAGAGAAGAAACATTTGTAGACTGTTTCTCTTAATGCTATTCCATAGTTCACATAGGCTTTCTTCACTCTTCTTTAATTCTTTTTTCTTTGTTTTCCTATGACTGCATTATTTCAAAGTCTTGATTGAGTCTGTTTTTTGATGCTCTCTATTGCATTTTTTCCGTTTGACTCATAGTTTCAGCTCCAAAATTTATGTTTTGTTCTTTTTTATGTTTTAACCTCTTTGTTAAGCTTCTCATTGTGTGTGTGTGTGTGTGTATTGTTTTCCTGATTTTATTGAATTTTCTTTCTGTGTAGTTGACTGAGCTTCCTTAAAACAGCTATATATATTTTTTTATTACCATGTAATAAATTTTTTTATTACCATGTAAGTCACAGATCTCCATGTCTTTGGTGTTGGCTACTGTTCCTTTTATGGAGCCATATTTCTTTGATTTCTTGTGTTCCTTAAAGTCTTTAATTGTTGTGTTCACATTTGAAGAAGTTTTCACCTCCTCCCATCTTTACTGACTGATTTTGGGAAATAAATACCTTCTGTCAGCTCTGCTACAGATTCTGAGGGTTTCTCAGTCCTTTTATATGGGTACACCTACTGCACACTTGTTATTCTGTGTTGTGGCAGAATTTAAGCTTGTATGCCTTCTGGGAAACCTTCAAATCTAATTCAATATTGATAGCCTCCCTTTAGCGTTTCCTAGCACACAGCTGAATGCTCAAGTTTATGGTTTATTCCAGGCCTAAAGATTAGGATCCCTGCAAATGTTCACAAGCTGTCTGCAAAACCTCATTCATGCTGCCATTGGGAGCACACAGGGAGCCAGACACAGGATACAATGAGGGGCAGGGGAGAGGCACGCGGAATTTCAGGAGTGTCCATGTGCCAGCTGGGTAATCCAAAATGGTTTATGTACAGGTCTCTTGATTGAATTCATGATGCAACTAGTATAATGTTCCTATGATAATTGTTTCATGCCTGCTGCTATCCACCTATTCTCTCACCACTATCTGGGAAAATTCACATTATCTCACTTTCTTGGGCCAAGTAGGGCTCCCTTGGCATTGAGCTACGCCACATTTGGGGAGCGATAACTTGGATAAAGTCACACTGTCCCCATTACTTTCTTCAATGTGTCTAACCTTAGATTATTTTTTTCTCCAGCAGCGTGCTGTGGAACTTCTCTGTTGTACCCCGGACTTCCACAAAAGCACTCTCATCTGTGAGTGATTGACAAAACTGGCCTGAAGTTTATTGTTTCCTTCCTTGAAACAGACCTATTTATTAATTTGACAGTTGTGTGCAGACGAAAATTCTGCCTCAAGTCCCTCATAGTACACAATGGTCTAAGTCAGGGGTCCCCAACCCCTGGCCAGGGACCAGTACCAGTCCACGGCCTGTTAGGAACCATGGCACTGCAGGAGGTGAGTGGCAGGCGAGCTAGTTAAGCTTCATCTGCCGCTCCCCATCGCTATCATTACAGCCTGAAATAGACCCCCGAATCTGTGGGAAAATTGTCTTGCACGAAACTGGTCTCTGGTGCCAAATATATGGGGACCCCTGCTCTAAGTAATCTCAATAATAACATTATAAATAATAATATATTTGAATCATGTTTTTTTATGTTGTAAGGTTTTATTTTAGGTGGTTTATTTGTTGTCTTTTTTGCCCCATTTACAGATAGTGGATCAAAGGATCAGAAATATTATTTTTCAAGCTAATATATTATAGGACTAATGTGTTCTAATTCCAGAGCTTGTAACCTTTATACTAGACTGTGCCTCCTTGTTCTTTTTGCCTTCTTGGCCCTCTAGGATTTTTGGTTAACTTTATCTGCTCACAAACCTCTCACTACCTGATGACAACTTGAATGTTTTCCTCTAGATTCCTATGTTCCTCTGTCATAACTCATTCCTACTTGGGCATGCCACAAATTTCCCAAGAGAAGCTTATGATTCTCATTCTATTTCAGTTACTTCCTTCACCATCACCACTGAGTTCCTGGAGGCAGAAACAAGCCTCTTGGGGCTTCCCTAGTGGCACAGTGGTTAAGAATCTGCCTGCCAATGTAAGGGACACAGGATCGAGCCCTCGTCCGGGAAGATCCCACATGCCGTGGAGCAACTAAGCCCGTGCACCACAACTATTGAGTCCACAAGCCACAACTATGGAGCCAGTGTGCCACAACCACATGCCTAGATCGTGTGCTCCACAACAAGAGAAGCCACCGTAATGGGAAGCCTGTGCACTGCAGTGAAGAGTAGCCTCTGCTCACTGCAACTAGAGAAAGCCCGTGCACAGCAACAAAGACCCAATGCAGCCAAAAATAAATAAATAAAATAAATTAATTAAAAAAACATGTGCATCCAATGCCATTTCTTCTCAAGGTCTCCTGAGTATCTCTAGCAATTAAATGGCATTGCGTTTGTTCACATTTATCAAGCACCCAGATTAGAAAGGTAAATTTCAGTGACAATCCACAGTCCCAGTGGCAAGGGCTATAGTCTCACCAGCCTTCATTTTTATCAGAAGTAGTCAAGCCAACGCAATATTAGAGGAAGTCAATTGACAGAATTCTGGGAGTTTTGCTTTGTTGAAACAGTCAGGGAGTGTATTCTGATTCCTCTGAAGACTCAGAAGCCATTTAGGTGTTCTGCATCAACACACTAGAAAAACATCACCAAAACACTAAGGGGGCACGATAGAACTATGGACATACCTCCTTGGACGATTGAATGGAGCACAAGTGTCCTTGCTTTTGCAGTTATGCATTAAACGTCTTGATGACTCAAAGCAACACTATTCAGTATTCCTCATAGTATGTTGCCTAACTGAGGAGAAATTTCCTGAGGAGAAATTTCCTAGATTTCATCCAGAATTAGTTTGTCTGGTCATACCACATGGAGCAAAAGAATAGGGTGGAATGGTTAGAACGTGCAAGAAAAAGAGTTTAAAAACTGCTCCCTCATTTAGCCAAGAACACAGTTGTGATGCATTAGGCTATGTGCCTTCCCTAATCAGTTATACTCTTTCCTATGTAATCTCATTTATTCTGTGGCTTGATTACCTAATGGGTATCAACTTTCAGCTCCATCTTTGGCTCCATTATTGAATTCCAGAAACAAATATTAAAGGATACCTCTCAACTCAGTGTTCCCAATCTTTACATCATCTCCTATTGGCACTCCAGACATTGGTCATATATTTGGTATCTTCACTGAACCTCCATGCATCACAGTTCAACCAAACACCTGAATATCTGGTTCTATTTGGCCTTCCAAGTGTCTTTCAAATGAGCAGTCTTTCCAAACTTCTTCCTTGATCTGGCTTCCTCATATTCCTCAGTAAATCTGACTCCTTGAGTTTTACCTTATCAGAATTTTTACCAGCTTCTCTTCAGCCTATCTAACTCAGCTGGATGTGTGCCTTTTGAGCTAGTTATGAAGTATCCATGGCTAACTTCCAATGTGCTCCTCAATAACAGGGACCAGGTTGAATTCTCCAAGTTCCTAATAGTTATCCTAGCTAGAGACATTTTCTCCCCAGAAGGGATTTGCAACAATAGGCTTTTCTCTTATGATTTTATTTCATATTGTGATTTAAAATTGTCCCACCTATCTGCACTATATGGTACCAACGACAACCTTACCTTTTCACTCAGCTCAGGTATTGCTGAGTCATCTCCAGAACAAGGTATAGTGGAAGGACCAATTCCTACTCATATACATAGGTACTATGTCTTCTTAACTCAGTCTGTCTCCCGCCCTCTTACTTAGCAGTACAAAGCAAGGAATGGGTAAGAGGGCTTTGTTGAGGTTTGCTTTAGAAAGAAGACTTGGCCACTGGACTGTCAACCTCACCACACCTAATGGCAAACTTCTATCTGTCCCATCCTTCTCCCAGGGAGAACCGGAGGTGATGCTGAGGTTTTCTATCAAGGATATTCACACGGCTATGAGCAGGAGTCAAAAAGGGAGAAGATGGGTAATTAAGGTGTGGTTTCTCCCAGCTGACACCCTAAGTCTGAGGATGGTCAGGACTTTTTATCTAAGAATTGACGTTCTTGCCACTGACAGTTTTATAGCTGCGATGGTACTTAACTGCATGTAAAACTTTGATGGAGCTTCACAGGTGAAGGATGGAGTCCAGTCAGTCTTGACAAAAAGACACAGTATTTAAAAATAGGATCTTAAAATAATAAACTTGGTAATAGTAAATGAAACTTGAAAAGGGCCCCCTGACAAGAATGATGCAGGAATGCATATGGACAGGTGGTCAGTAGTCTCCACTGAGTCAAAGTTCCACAACATTGCAAGGGGTGTAGCATCTCCTTTTGAGTTCTGGACGTGTCTTAGAAAACCAGGGTCCACAGTGCAGAAAGCTGGTCTAGCTACAGGGGAAAGCAGGGAGAATCTTGTTAGTGGGCAAGAAGGCAGATGGACAGGGCAGGAATATAGGTGAAAAACACATACTTATGGATGACTTCCTTTTACAGCGGATTCCACCACTACAACTATAAAAGTAGCTGTGGGTGAGAGGGAGATGAGTAATGACCCATGGAGCTATCTAGCAATACGCAATGTGTCCACTTTTTTTTTTTTTTACATCTTTATTGGAGTATAATTGCTTTACAATGGTGTGTTAGAGTCTGCTTTATAACAAAGTGAATCAGTTATACATATACATATGTTCCCATATCTCCTCCCTGTTGCATCTCCGTCCCTCCCACCTTCCCTATCCCACCCATCCAGGTGGTCACAAAGCACCGAGCTGATCTCCCTGTGCTATGTGGCTGCTTCCCACTAGCTATCTGTTTTACGTTTGGAGTGTATATATGTCCATGCCACTCTCTCACTTTGTTACAGCTTACCCTTCCCCCTCCCCATATCCTCAACTCCATGCTCTAGTAGGTCTGTGTCTTTATTCCCATCTTACCCCTAGGTTCTTCATGACATTTTTCCCCCCTAATACTCCATATATATGTGTTAGCATATGGTATTTGTCTTTCTCTTTCTGACTTACTTCACTCTGTATGACAGACTCTAGGTCCATTCACCTCACTACAAATAACTCAATTTCGTTTCTTATTTTAGCTGAGTAATATTCCATTGTATAAATGTCCCACATCTTCTTTATCCATTAAACTGGTGATGGACACTTAAGTTGCTTCCATCTCCTGGCTATTGTAAATAGAGCTGCAATTAACATTTTGGTACATGACTCTTTTTGAATTATGGTTTTCTCAGGGTATATGCCCAGTAGTGGGATTGCTGGTATATATGGTAGTTCTATTTGTAGTTTTTTAAGGAACCTCCATACTGTCCTCCATAGTGGCTATACCAATTCACATTCCCACCAGCAGTGCAAGAGTGTTCCCTTTTCTCCACACCCTCTCCAGCATTTATTGTTTCTAGAATTTTTGATGATGGTCATTCTGACCGGTGTGAGATGATATCTCATTGTAGTTTTGATTCGAATTTCTCTAATGATTAATGATGTTGAGAATTCTTTCATGTGCTTGTTAGTAATCTGTATATCTTCTTTGGAGAAATGTCTATTTAGGTCTTCTGTCCATTTTTGGATTGGGTTTTTTGTTTTTTTGTTATTGAGCTGCTTATAAATTTTGGAGATAAATCCTTTGTCAGTTGCTTCATCTGCAAAGATTTTCTCCCATTCTGAGGGTTGTCTTTTGGTCTTGTTTATGGTTTCCTTCGCTGTGCAAAAGCTTTGAAGTTTCATTAGGTCCCATTTGTTTATTTTTGTTTTTATTTCCATTTCTCTAGGAGGTGTGTCAAAAAGGATCTTGCTGCGATTTATGTCATAGAGTGTTCTGCCTAGGTTTTCCTGTAAGAGTTTGATAGTGTCTGGCCTTATATTTAGGTCTTTAATCCAATTTCAGCTTATTTTTGTGTATGGTGTTAGGGAGTGTTCTAATTTAATACTTTTACATGTACCTGTCCAGTTTTCCTAGCACCACTTATTGAAGAGGCTATCCATTTTCCACTGTACATTCCTGCCTCCTTTATCAAAGATAAGGTGACCATATATATGTGTGTGGGTTTATATCTGAACCTTCTATCCTCTTCCATTGATCTATATTTCTGATTTTGTGCCAGTACCATACTGTCTTGATTACTGTAGCTTTGTATTATAGTCTGAAGTCAGGGAGCCTGATTCTTCCAGCTCTGTATTTTGTTGTCAAGATTACTTTAGCTATTTGGGGTCTTTTGTGTTTCCATACAAATTGTGAAATTTTTTTGTTCTGGTTCTTTGAAAACTGCCATTGGTAGTTTGATAGGGATTGCATTGAATCTATAGATTGCTTTGGGTAGTAGAGTCATTTTCACAATGTTGATTCTTCCAATCCAAGAACATGGTATATCTCTCCATCTATTTGTATCATCTTTAATTTCTTTCATCAATATCTTATAATTTTCCACATACATGTCTTTTGTCTCCTTAGGTAGGTTCATACCTAGATATTTTATTCTTTTTGTTGCAATGGTAAATGGGAGTGTTTTCTGAATTTCACGTTTAGATATTTCATCATTAGTGTATAGGAATGCCAGAGATTTCTGTGCATTAATTTTATATCCTGCTACTTTACCAATTCATTGATTAGCTCTATTAGTTTTCTGGTAGAATCTTTAGGATTCTCTATGTAGAGTATCATGTCATCGGCAAACAGTGACAACATTATTTCTTCTTTTTTGATCTGGTTTCCATTTATTTCTTTTTCCTCTCTGATTGTTGTGGCTAAAACTTCCAAAACTATGTTGAATAAGTGTGGTGACAGTGGGCAACCTTGCCTTCTTCCTGATCTTATAGGAAATCGTTTCAGTTTTTCACCATTGAGGACGATGTTGGCTGTGGGTTTGTCATATATGGCCTTCTTTATGTTGAGGAAACTTACCTCTGTGCCTACTTCCTGCAGTGTTCTTATCATAAATAGGTATTGAATTTTCTCGAAAGCTTTCTCTGCATCTATTGAGATTATCATATGGTTTTTCTCCTTCAATTGTTAATATGGTATATGACGTTGGTTGATTCGCATATATTGAAGAATTCTTGCATTCCTAAAATAAACCCCACTTGATCATAGTGTATCATCCTTTTAATGTGCTGTGGGATTCTGTTTGCTAGTATTTTGTTGAGGATTTTTGCATTTATGTTCGTCAGTGATATTGGCCTGTACTAATCTTTCTTTGTGACATCTTTGTCCGGTTTTGGTATCAGGGTCATGGTGGCCTCGTAGAACGTGTTTGGAAATGTTCCTACCTCTGCTATATTCTGGAAGAGTTTGAGAAGGATAGGTGTTAGCTCTTCTCTAAATGTTTGATAGAATTCGCCTGAGAAGCCATCTGGTCCTGGGCTTTTGTTTGTTGGAAGATTTTTAATCACAGTTTCAAGTTCAGTGCTTGTGATTGGTCTGTTCATATTTTCTATTTCTTCCTGATTCAGTCTTTGCACGTTGTGCATTTCTAAGAATTTGTCCATTTCTTCCAGGTTGTCCATATTATTGGCATAGAGTTGCTTGTAGTAATCTCTCATGATCTTTTGTATATCTGCAGTGTCAGTTGTTACTTCTCCTTTCTCATTTCTATTTCTATTGATTTGAATCTTCTCCTTTTTTTTCTTGACGAGTCTCACTAATGGTTTATCAATTTTGTTTATCTTCTCAAAGAACCATCTTTTAGTTTTATGGATCTTTGCTATCGTTTCCTTCATTTCTTTTTCATTTATTTCTGATCTGATCTTTATGATTTCTTCCCTTCTGCAACCTCTGGGGTTTTTTTGTTCTTCTTTCTCTTATTGATTTAGATGCAAGTTTGGGTTGTTTATTTGAGATGTTTCCTGTTTCTTAAGGTAGGATTGTATTGCTATAAACTTCCCTCTTAGAACGGCTTTTGCTGCATCCCATAGGTTTTGGGTCGTCGTGTCTTCATTGTCATTTGTTTCTAGGTATTTTTTGATTTCCTCTTTGATTTCTCCACTGATCACTTCGTTATTAAGTAGTGTATTCTTTAGCCTCCATGTTTTTGTATTTTATGCAGATCTTTTCCTGTAATTGCTATCTAGTCTCATAGCATTGTGGTCAGAAAAGATACTTGATAAAATTTCAATTTTCTTAAATTTACCAGGACTTGATTTATGATCCAAGATATGATCTATCCTGGAGAATGTTCCATGTGCATTTGAGGAAAATGTGTATTCTGTTGTTTTAGGATGGAATGTCCTATAAATATCAATTAAGTCCATCTTGTTTAATGTATCATTTAATGCCTGTGTTTCCTTATTTATTTTCATTTTGGATGATCAGTCCATTGGTGAAAGTGGGGTGTTAAAGTCCCCTACTATGAATGTGTTACTGTCAATTTCCCTTCTTATGGCTGTTAGTGTGTGCCTTATGTATTGAGGTGCTCCTATGTTTGGTGCATAAATATTTACAATTGTTATATCTTCTTCTTGGATCGATCACTGGATCATTATGTACTGTCCTTCTTTGTCTCTTTTAATAGTCTTTATTTTAACGTCTATTTTTGTCTGCTATGAGAATTGCTACTGCAGCTTTCTTTTGATTGACATTTGCATGGAATACCTTTTCCCATCCCCTTACTTTCAGTCTGTATGTGTCTCTACGTCTGAAGTGGGTCTCCTGTAGACAGCATATATATGGGTCTTGTTTTTGTATCCATTCAGCCACTCTGTGTCTTTTGGTGTGAACATCTAATCCATTTACATTTAAAGTAGTTATCGATATGTATGTTCCCATTTCCATTTCTTAATTGTTCTGGGTTTGTTATTGTAGGTCTTTTCCTTGTCTTGTATTTCTTGCCTAGAGAAGTTCCTTTAGCATTTGTTGTAAAGCTGGTTTTGTTGTGCTGAACTCTCTCAGTTTTTTGCTTGTCTGTAAAGGTTTTAATTTCTCCATCAAATCTGAATGAGATCCTTGCTGGGTAGAGTAATCTTGGTTGCAGGTTTTTCTCCTTCATCACTTTAAGTATGTCCTGCCACTCCCTTCCGGCTTGCAGAGTTTCTGCTGAAAAATCCGCTGTTAACCTGATGGGGATTCCCTTGTGTGTTATTTGTTTTTTTTTTCCCTTGCTGCTTTTAATATGTTTTCTTTGTATTTAATTTTTGACAGTTTGATTAATATGTGTCCTGTCGTGTTTCCCCTTGGATTTATCCTCGATGGGACTCTCTGTGCTTCCTGGATTTGATTAACTATTTCATTCCCCATATTATGGAAGTTTTTAGCTATAATCTCTTCAAATATTTTCTCAGTTCCTTTCTTTTTCTCTTCTTCTTCTGGGACCCCTATAATTCGAATGTTGGTGTGTGTAATGTTGTCCCAGAGGTCCCTGAGACTGTCTGCAATTCTATTCATTCTTTTTCTTTATTCTGCTCTGCAGTAGTTATTTCCACTACTTTATCTTCCAGGTCACTTATCCATTCTCCTGCCTCAGTTATTCTGCTATTGATCCCTTCTAGAGTACTTTTAACTTAATTTATTGTGTTTTTCATCATTGCTTGTTTCTTCTTTAGTTCTTCTAGATCTTTGTTAAATGTTTCTTGCATTTTCTCTATTCTATTTCACAGATTTTGGATCATCTTTACTATCATTATTCTGAATTCTTTTTCAGGTAGACTGCCTATTTTCTCTTCATTTGTTAGGTCCGGTGGGTTTTTACCTTGCTCCTTCATCTACTCTTTTTCTGTCTTCTCATTTTGCTTATCTTCCTGTGTTTGGGGTTTCCTCTTTTCAGGTTGACGGTTCATATTTCCCATTGTATTTGGTGTCTCCCCCCAGTGGCTAAAGTTGGTTCAGTAGGTTGTGTTGGCCTCCTGGTGGAGGGGACTAGTGCCTGTTTTCCCGTGGATGAGTCTGTATCTTGTGTTTCTGGTGGGTAGGTCCACGTCTGGTGGTGTGTTTTGGGGTGTCTGTGGACTTATTATGATTTTAGGCAGCCTGTCTGCTAATGGGTGGGGTTGTCTTCCTGTCTTGCTAGTTGTTTGGCATAGGGTGTCCAGCACTGTAGCTTGCTGGTCGTTGAGTGAAGCTGGGTGTTGGTGTTGAGATGGAGATCTCCGGGAGATTTTTGCCGTTTTATATTATGTGGAGCTGGGAGGTCTGTTGTGGACCTGTCCTGAAATTGGCTCTCCCACCTCAGAGGCACAGCCCTGATGCCTGGCTGGAGCACCAAGAGCCTGTCCTCTACACGGCTCAGAAAAAAAGGGAGAAAAAATAGAAAGAAAGAAGAAAGAAGGAAAGAAAGAAAGAAAGAGAGAGAGAGAAAGAAAGAAAGAAAGAAAGAAAGAAAGAAAGAAAGGAAGGGGATAAAATAAAATAAGATAAAATAAAATAAATGTATTAAAATACAAAAATATTAAGAAAAAAATTTTTAAGTGAAAAAAAAACAAAAACGGAAGGACAAATGGTGAAAGCAAAGCTATACAGACAAAATCTCACACAGAAGCATATACATACACACAAAAAGAGGAAAAGGGGAAAAAATCATAAATCTTGCTCCCAAAGTCCACCTCCTCAATTTGGGATGATTCGTTGTCTATTCAGGTATTCCACAGATGCAGGGTACATCAAGCTGATTGTGGAGCTTTAATCCACTGATTCTGAGGCTGCTGGGAGAGATTTCCCTTTCTCTTCTTTGTTCTCACAGCTCACAGGGGCTCAGCTTCGGATTTGGCCCCGCCTCTGCGTGTAGGTCGCAGGAGGGCGTCTGTTCTTAGCTCAGACAGGACGGGGTTAAAGGAGCCGCGGATTCTGGGTCTCTGGCTCACTCAGGCCAGGGGAGGGAGGGGCACGGAGTGCTGGGCGGGCCTGCGGCGGCAGAGGCCAGCGGGACGTTGCACCAGCCTGCGGCGCGCCGTGCGTTCTCCCGGGGAAGTTGTCCCTGGATCCCGGGACGCTGGCAGTGGCAGGCTACACGGGCTCCCGGAAAGTGGGTGTGGATAGTAACCGGTGCTTGCACACAGGCTTTTTGGTGGCGGCAGCAGCAGCCTTAGTGTCTCATGCCCGTCTCTGGGGTCCGCGCTGTTAGCCGCGGCTTGCGCGCGTCTCTGGAGCTCCTTTAAGCAGCGATCTTAAACCCCTCTCCTCGTGCACCAGGAAACAAAGAGGCAAGAAAAAGTCTCTTGCCTCTTCGGCAGGTCCAGACTTTTCCCCGGACTCCCTCCTGGCTAGCCGTGGTGCACTAACCCCTGCAGGCTGTGTTCACGCCGCCAACCCCAGTCCCCTCCCTGTGCTCCGACAGAAGCCCGAGCCTCAGCTCCCAGCCGCACCCACCCGGGCCGGTGAGCAGACCAGCCTCTCGCTCTGGTGAGTGCCAGTCAGCACTGACACTCTGTGCGGGAACCTCCCCGCTTTGCCCTCCGCACCCGTTGCTGTGCTCTCCTCCGCGGCCCCAAAGCCCCCTGCTCCACCTCCCGCAGTCTCCGCCCGCAAAGGGGCTCCTCGTGTGTGGAAGCCTTTCCTCCCTCACAGCTCCCTCCCACTGGTGCAGGTCCCGTCCCTATTCTTTTGTCTCTGTTTTTTCTTTTTTTCTTCTGCCCTATCCAGGTATGTGGGGACTTTCTTGCCTTTTGGGATGTCTGAGGTCTTCTGCCAGCGTTCAGTAGGTGTTCTGTAGGAGTTGTGTCACGTGTAGATGTATTTCTGGTGTATCTGTGGGGAGGATGGTGATCTCTGCGTCTTACTCTTCCACCATCTTCCTCAACTCCCCCTCTATTTCTTTTTAAACAGAGAGGACAAAGGAAAAAATTGCAAACCAATGATTTACCAGAACAGTTGGATTTAATCTTTTCTCATAAGCTTGGATGTGAGGTGAATTCCATGCTGGTGCGGAGAGGCTGAGCCTTTTGTATTATCACCTGAACCTACAGAGCTAAAGAAAGACTGGTCTTTCTCACAGACAACAGGATACAGGCCTTTGACCAAAGAAGGATATGACACACTCGGATTAATAACTCTTTATTAAGAATTCCAACTCCAAACATTAGAAAGCAGCAACAACAACAACAAAAAGTTCTCAGAAGAACTTAAGGCTCAGCGTTGGCCACAACTATGAGAGAAACGGAAATAGATTGACTTGACTGAGAATGAGGTAGGTGGGTGTAGAGGGGATCAGCGAATGGTGTATCGTACATAGGGGACCTCCACACCCTCGCCGCTCTCGTCGTTGCAGCACAGCTCAAGCACCAGTGCTTGAATGTGGTGTCCCAGCTTTTGCTTTGATACTCATCTCACTATTGCTGTCATCCTGGGGTGAGGAAAAAGAGGGTCAGGGAAGTAGAAAGAGAGGAAAGGACTTACGGAGACAACTAAAGTAAGGAGAACAGTGAACATGAGTCGCATAGCTAGCTGATGCTTCCCACCCCAGGCAGCACCTGTTTCTGCTTTCCCACTGGCCCGACTCACGGCTGATCCAACTGTTCCTTGAGCTTGCTTGCTGTCATGAAAAAGGAGTAGAGCATGGATCTACCTTGGCACAGCATGGTGATCTCTAACTTGTGCTCTGTCTGAAGAGGGTGGAAAGGAGGAGGGGCAACAGTGTCACTGGGATGGACAGTACCAGTAACCTGGGCAACCAACACCACAGGTGCAGTGAGTGAAAGGGCCCTACCTTAAAGTAGTCAAGGAACTGCTTGAGGGTCATCTCTTCACCATTAGGCTGCAGCCCCTGGACCTCAAAGCGATCCCACAATGTCCACTGCTGGTTATAGTACTGTGGGACAAAGCACAGAGTAAAGCACAAAGAGTAAAACGGGAGCAAGCCCAGATCATATGCTCCTCTTTATTTCACAAACATGCCAGTTCCATTCCTACTTTGCACAGGTTCAACCAATGAACAAAGGATACACAAAATTAAAGAAAGCCTCTCACCAGAGCCAGTTCTACGGAGATAAGATACACACAACCTCTACACACACACACACACACACACACACACACACACACACACACACACACACACACACACACACACACACACACACACACACACACAGTCATTCACTGATGGGCAACACCAAAGGTTTCTGTAAAAGCAAGCCCTTACCTGGTGATGGTGTGGGGCAAGGGGCTCAGAGAAGCTGAAAAAGGGCAGGGCCAAGTTGATGAAGCTGTTCTTATAGGACTCAAGCTCTTGGTGTCCCTGCACCACCTTGTACAGCTCCAGACATGCAAGGCCAACTATAGCTGCTGTGGTTGTGGCAATGGCTGGAATGATCTTCCCTGCAATCAACTTGCTCTGTAACGCAGAAGGTGATGAGCAGATGTAGTTGTTAGAGATGTTCAAGGTCTACAGAAGAGGTCAAATGTGGCAGACTCGAACTTGGAAAATGGTGCAAGCTTAGGTCTAGACTATTGTTACCTTATGCCGGTCAGCAGGGGGAATGTTATAGTTCTCCGCCCGGAGACTGGATGCAGCCACAACGAAATCCATGTGAAAGTTGCTGTCATCATCCTATTGTGAGTGGAGACAGAGGAAGAACAGGAGAGACAGAGTTAAAGGAAAAAAAGGTTTCCTGGATACTGGGGACTGAGGTATATTCACCTCAATTACCTGCCGGACCAGCCAAATACTGGCCCAGACCACAAAAGATAATTGGGCCATGTGGCAGGCCTGTAATCCCCACAAAAGCTTAGGATGGCTCAGCCCGTCCTCCTACGCTGTTGAAGGTCCCCATCACAGCACCTTCTCAAAGTTGATGGGGTACATCTTGAACCCAGGGAGGCTCTCTGGGCTGGGCAGCATGGCCTTGAGCTCCTGCAGGCGGTTATCATCGGCGGAAAGGGAGGTCATAATACATGTTAGTCCTTAGATACATGTTAGATCCCAGGCCAGGGTCTGAGGTGAAAGCAGGAGTCCAGGGTGGGGCAGAGATGTTCAGGCAGATAAAGGATTTGAAAAGGAGAGACATCGTGGGAAAGAGTAAAAAGAAGGGGGAAAGACAGGGCAGAAAACACCTCAGAAAAGAAAAAGGCAGACAGGTGTGTGGGACATGGAGATATATCTAGAGACACTGAGGGAAACAGATAAAGCCACTAAGAAAGGATGTACACAGCAGCACTAATCGTAAGAGGTATGAGGTGAAAGCAACAGAAGTTGTTCACTGATGAATGAGTGGATAGAAAAACGTGATCTATCCATCCAATGAAATATTAAGCCTTAAAAATCCATTCAATGAAATATTAAGCCTTCCAAAATGGAAGTCTACTATATCTAAAGACGGTTAAGATGGTAAATCTTTTGTGTTTCTTACCACATTTTAAAAAAAAAGGATGTCAACGAGAACATAACTGAAAGAGAGAGACATAGAGAGAGAAAGGGAGACATGAAGGAAGATATAAGGGAAAACAGGAGACAGAGGGATAAAAGATACAGAAAGGGGCACTGGGGGAAAATGCACAGACAGCAAAGAAGAGAGTAATATGAAATGGGATAAACCTGAGAAAATTTGAAGAGGGGGACCAAGGGGAATAAAGGTGAAGATTAAGAGAATGTACAGAGAATGAGAAAGTACAAAATACCTGAAAGGGAGACACGTAGGGAGATATATAAAGAAAATATAAGAAGAGGAACATGAGAGAGTAGTTATTTGGGACGGGAAATATGGGAGATATATGAGGAGGGGAGACATACACAGACGAAGAAATTGAAGCATATATACAAAGAAGATAAAATGTAGAGGAAGACTTACAGAGCATGAGACAGGATAGGGGAGAGGGAGGGAAATTTGAGTTGGGGGGTAGTTATAGATGGAGAGATGAGGAGGGCTATCTAGAGAGGGAGATGAGGAAAGATACATGGAGGTTAAAAATAGGGTAGGCCTTCCCTGGTGGCGCACTGGTTGAGAATCTGCCTGCCAGTGCAGGGGACACGGGTTCGAGCCCTGGTCTGGGAGCATCCCACATGCCGCGGAGCAACTGGGCCCGTGAGCCACAACTACTGAGCCTGCGCGTCTGGAGCCTGTGCTCCGCAACAAGAGAGGCCGCGACAGTGAGAGGCCCGCGCACCACGATGAAGGGTGGCCCCCGCTCACCGCAACTAGAGAAAGCCCTTGCACAGAAGCGAAGACCCAACACAGCCAAAATAAATACATAAATTAATAAAAAAAAAATAGGGTAAAGAGGCATACCAAAGGAAGGTGGGGAGGAGGATGAGGAGATCTATAATGAAATGAACCAAGGAAGAAATCAAGGCAGAGAGGCTACTGGTAAAGATCCTATCCATTTGTCCCTGCATATGAACACAAAAAGAAACAGAGGAAAGAACAAAACAAAGCAAACACACACACAGAAAAGAGATGGACAGCTGGTGCACCTGAGAGAGAAAGAGTGGGAAGAACAAAGTAGTAGCGCATCAGAGAATTTGCCTCAACCAACCAGCCTTATTTTAAATTGGAAGAAGCAAGCACCAGAGGACAGTGTGGATAAATCTCAGGCCTGAGATCTCAGAGCAGAGCCAGTGGCAGAACACAAGTACAGAGGAGGCTTGCATAGATAGGTGATAAGTAGGATGCTAGCTCTAGGCCAACCAGTTAAACACCCTCACCAACACAGGAAGTGGTCTGCAGCTCCTGGTCAGAAACATGGATCTTGACACCAGACTTCGGGGTGAACTCAGGGACTTGCACAGACTGAATGAGTATGGTCACAGCAGCTCGGTCCTGAGAGCCCCTCAGCCCATAGGTCTGGGCAAACAGGTTGGCAGCAGCTATCACGTAGTCCAGATGCAGGGGCTAAGAGAAGGCAAGGTATGGAGGGGTAAGCATATCAGTACTCACCTAAGGAGCCGCAGCCTCCTTCCCATCCACGTACCCACATTGTACCCGACTGTAGGAGACCCGAGGGAGGAGACTTACATTGCTGACATCAAAGATGAGCGGGTGTGGACAGCGCTTAGGCCCAGACCAGAAAGGGGCTCCTGAGCTTGTAAGCTAGGAAAACAGAACGATTGGGGGGAGTGGGACCTGAGAGGAGAGGTCTTTCTGATAATTGTCACTCTTCATTTTCAAGCCCGGAAGTCCCAACTTAGTATATCGCTGGGCACTCACTTTGTGCCAGACACAGAGCTATTTATGAAAATTTTATGGATTGCCAGGCATGTACTAACATGATTAATTTATTAACTTAATAAATATCAATTAGCCCTCATAAAACTCTCATGAAATTAGGTCACCATTATTCCTACGTCCTACGTGAGGATACTGAGGTACAGAGAGGAAATACATGATTAGTCCCAATATCAAATGCAGTTGAGACTTGAACTCACCTAGGTCCTGTGCTCTTAACACCAAAACTTCTCTTCTACAATCTCTGTAGCCCTGACTGGGAATCTGGAATGACTCATCTCATGTCTAAGGGAAACAGGTACCAAGTATCTCGCTTGAGAGAACAGGGATGGGCAGGTAGAGGAGAGAGGTTGGGAGGAACAGGTCTTTGACTTCAAAAATCACTCGCTTAATCATTTTATGAGATCTCTGGGACTTGGTGGGCTTGCCACAACTGGATTAACTGCAATGAATCATGTCAAAAGCGTGTAGCAAACTGCTTCCAGTAAGCCTATTCTGACAAACGGACCCCACGAGAGTGTAATACCAGGTTCGGAGGAAAGTTGTGCAGCAGCTGCCTGATGTTGTTGGAGTACTGGGTGTGCCAGTGGTAGTAAGCCCAGGTCACAGAGTCAGCCCACGTATATGGCCGCTGAAGCACCAGGCTGCGCTGCACAGCCTCCAGCACCTCCAGGCGTTGGGTGCCTTCCAGGTACAGTGTTTGCTCCACAAACGTTGAATCTCTATCTAGAATTAGAGGGGACACAAACTCAGAATTACACAGTGATCCCAGAGTGAGCTTAACTCCGTGAAAAGTCAGTGCTGACTCCCAAAGTTATAAGGCCCAAGGAATCATTAGTTTATTCGAAAAGTAGGCCAGGTCCTAAGTGTTACACTGGTTACAGAATGCTCTGACTGACAGGCAGGAGACAGGGTGAGCGAGGATTTGGACAGACCTACTCACATTAGGTACTGGTTGACGTTTTCTGCTGGCTGCTTGAAGAGACCTTCAAACTCATCCCGAGCCCACTGCAGACAGAGCAAATAAACACTACGTGGGTTATCGGAAACAAATAAGTTTCTGTAGGCATTAGGAACACCATCAGGAAATAGAGCAAATAGGAAGAGCATGGCTGCTATGGGAGAAGAGAGGAAGGAAGCCCTCCCAATGTGGCTCCTCAAACTTGTCAAAACCCCACCACTTCAATTTAAAAACCAATGATCTTAATCTGGGCAGAGGTTAACACACAAGTGTACATTCATGCAGAATTTATTAAGATGTACACCTTACCCTAGATAATGTCAGGCCTCAATAAAAGAAAAAGTTCACACCAAGAATAAAACATGAACGATCTCTATGCAGGTTCTGGGGACTGGTCAGCAAGTACGATAGAGGTTTGCCCCCTGAGAATTAGGAGGTCGATAAATAGTCACTGGTGAAGTGATCTGGAGCGTCTTGATGCTGGAAATCCAGGTTCAAATGCCAGCTCTGCCACAGTTTTGTGACCATCAGGATATCTTCACTTGTGTATCCTCATTTCAAAAACATACACTGTAACAGTAAAACTACACCTCATGGAGTTAACAGGAAATAAGCAAACATGTACACATTTAAAGCTTACTTTGAAAGTCACAAGGACATACTGAGTGTAAATGCTTTACAGAAGTCCTGTGAGAGTTACTACTATCATTCCAATTTTACAGATAAAGAATCTGAAGCATGAAGAGGTTAAGTCCAAGGGCACGTAGTATATCTGTTTTTAAAGCCTTTTTATTGGCCTTTCTGCATGCTGGGTAGAGAGAACCATAACCTAGTAGAGGTTTTATACATATAGAAATGAACACACACACACAAACACATCTCTTTCTCTCTCCGTCACTCTCTGTATCTACACACACACACACACACACACACACACACACACACACACACACACACACACACCGCCCCCCCCCCCAACGTGGGATGTATGGACAGGGCGAAAGACACATACTGAACTGAGTCCACAAGTATAAACTCCTCCATTCTGGAAGGAAAAGTGACACACTGAACTGTTACTGCTCATTTTCTTCCTGTTCCCATACTTCCTAAACATAGCCTCAAAGACTGCATTAAGAATCATTTTGATAAAATGATGGTTATTTGTGGTTTGAAAGGGGACTGTAATTAGGGCCAAGTTCTGAGGGCCAGTTAATGGGGTGCTTTTACTTTGTCAATCTACATGATAGGTATGCTGTTCTGCATGTATGTGTACTATATAAACACAACTATGCTGACAAGCTATTAAACATATTTTGGGAAACAATTAGAAAATTAGTCCTAAATACGGACTTAATACTAGAGATATTTAAATAACTAGCAGAGATGATATTAAGTTAATTTTGTTCAACAAGAAAATAGTATCCTGTATACAAAGAAAAATACCCTCACTTTTTAGATACACACTTCTTACATAAAGTACTTTACATGGTATAAATAATACTTCCCTGTATGTTTCCAAAATAAAAATTTCAAGTTAAAAAAAAATCATTTTGAAAAGCTTAGGCTGCTAGGTTTAAAGTGAGTGAAGGAGAGTTAAAGAGAGGGCAGATGTTACAAACACTGAGGCTTCATCATCTGAATAACAAGAGTTTGGCATCTGAGACACTGTCCAGGTACCTATCTGTTCCACCTCTTTCTCCCTGCAAGGCTGATCACCTGCAAAGTGTGCTCGATGGCATTCGGGAAGTTCTTCAGCGTGCAGATGGGGATGGACTTCTCAGGAGGGTCCTGGCTGGAGCTGTATGACTCTGTCAGGAAGGGGATAACCACTTGCACATTACGCTTGGTACCCAGTGTGCCTGACTCCAGAAGTGGCTTACGGTAGTACACACAGCAGCGGTCCATATATGTGCCTGTGAGAAAGTTGCAGCAGGTGAGGGTGGGGAAAATAACAACAGGATAGGACACGGTGACACACACTCCCTAAAACAACACACATTACTCTCCCGTCATCCTCACCCACCCCCAAAACTCACGGGCATCCACATTGTCCAAGGCATTGGCCACACCATCCAGGTTTTGGAAGAAGTTATCATCATACACACGCTCTGTGTGAGGGCCCACACAGTTCTGATGGCTCATCACCCGGATGTGTGGATTTATCTGCCTCACAGGTGCAGCAGCTGTATCAGACTTCAATTTCTGGGTAGGGATGGAGAAACAGAACTGTCATTCATATAATCACCCAACAAAACATTACAGAGCTGTTCTGAAAACTGATTTACGTAATGATGCACAAGACCTAGGCTCTGAGGTCAGGACGCTCTGTGGTCTATGACAAATGCCACACAGCTTGGGCTGGGACAAATGGGGAATGGGGTGAATAAAAAAGGAAAACAGTGATACAATAGGAGACAATGGCTTGAGTATCTGTTCTTTTGTCTACCGAACATCCATTGTTGTTTTTAGTTACTAGCACCCGGAGTTGGAGTGCATTCACCCAAAGAAAACCAAGGTCCTCTGAAATTACAAAAACAAAAAGGATCCTCTGAAAGTCCAAGTCAGATCACATTCCTCTCCTTCTCAAAACCCTCTATTGATTCCCACTTTCACTAAGGGTGAAATGAGCTGGTCCCTATTACTTTTACAACCTTCTCTCTTACCACGGTCTGTCTCTGTCTCTATTCCTTAAACACAGCAGGCATATTCCAACCTCAAGGTTTTGCTCACACTGTTACCTTCACCTGGCATACTCTTCCCTGAGATTTCTTCCTCTTCTCGTATATCACCTTTAATTCTCTGTGGAAATACCACCTTTCCAATGAGGATTTCCTTTACCATACTGCAAACCACCCTCTCATGGCACTTCCAGTTCTTTATCTTGTTTTTCATTCTTGCCCCTACACAGTATTTTTCACCTTCTTATGTTCTAACCACATACTGTGCAATTGTATTTATTATTTGCTGTAGCAGTTGCCCAAAATAACGATCTTAAAAAGACGTTGTTTTTTTTTTTTATGTGATGCACAGCTATCAAGATTTCCTACATTAGACATTTAAACTCAGAAAATGTTAAAATATTATTACTCCATTTAAAAATGGAGGGGCTTCCCTGGTGACACAGTGGTTGAGAATCTGCCTGCTAATGCAGGGGACTCGGGTTCAAGCCCCGGTCTGGGAGCATCCCACATGCCGCGGAGCAACTAGGCCCGTGAGCCACAACTACTGAGCCTGCGCGTCTGGAGCCTGTGCTCCGCAACAAGAGAGGCCGCGGTAGTGAGAGGCCCACGCACCACGATGAAGAGTGGCCCCTGCTTGCCACAACTAGAGAAAGCCCTCGCACAGAAACGAAGACCCAACACAGCCAAAAATAAATTAATTAATTAATATAAATGGAATGATTCCATTATGTAGTACAAACTTTATGAAAAAATCTCCAATACAAAACTTTAATGACAGGAGTCAAACTGTATTTACAGTTTTGCAAATATAAGTTCCATAATATCTTAGAAGATAGCTGAACTTTCATTATCTACTGCCTTTAATCTATTACATGTTTTGCTTGAAAGATGTGAGGGATATCCAGCCTTACAAAAAAATGTTTCAATAACATTTTCAGATGACTGTTGATATTTTTCAAAAAGTACATCAAAACTTGACAAGTGATAGTACTTTAAAGTTTAGTTGCAAGATGAAATACTGAATCCACATCAATAGCCACTGTCTTTCTACGTTTTTGAATGGTTCTTTAGTTAATGCACAATTCTGTATCATCATGAATTGGTCTGGTCATTTGGTAAATACTGTGTCTTTGGGTTAGGGACAGCCTCCTAGAGCAGAGTGGAAAATTACCCTTTCACCTGATAAAATGAGGATAAAAGGGACACGATGTCTCAGTATTCTTAAAACAGTTGTAATCTTTTGGACTTGAGGAAAGAGTGCTGCCAACCTCCACTGCATTTGAGAATCTCTCATTTACTATGTCTTCTCACTAGACAAAAGCAGAAACCGTTCTTTTGCTATCTTATATATTCTAACTGCTTACGTAGTACCTAGTATGTTCATGATAAAATGAAAGGAAAGATAA
This sequence comes from Grampus griseus, assembly GCF_964374135.1. Lineage (NCBI taxonomy): Eukaryota > Metazoa > Chordata > Mammalia > Artiodactyla > Delphinidae > Grampus > Grampus griseus. Next base: position 17,473,677 of record NC_139016.1, on the reverse strand, counting down.
ACACTGGGCAGGCAAAAATAACACTCAGCTTTACAGAAGACTTCCCAGATAGATCCCTCTATAACCTAGCTTCTATAGTTCCACATTAGCCGTAACCAAAGGCAAAAACATGGGTGGGGACAGGTGTAAACTCACAAATGAAAGTTCTCAATAAACAGCTGCTGGAAGAAAGACTGAATGGTAGAGAAAAAGAAATAAGGGAAGAACTGAAGGAAAGAGAGAAACAAAAACGTCCTAAGGCGGGCTTCCCAGGTGGTGCAGTGGTTGAGAGTCCGCCTGCCGATGCAGGAGACATGGGTTCGTGCCCCGGTCCGGGAAGATCCCACATGCCGTGGAGCAGCTGGGCCCGTGAGCCATGGCCGCTGAGCCTGCGCGTCCGGAGCCTGTGCTCCGCAACGGGAGAGGCCACAACGGTGAGAGGCCAGCATACAGCAAACACACACACACACACACACACGCACACACACACACACACACACACACACACACACACGTCCTAAGGCAATAAGACAGATAACAAGAAAAAGACAGGAGAAAAGTGAGAAACAAAGCTCAATTACTTACCATGTCCATTCCACTCACCCTGATATCCCAAGGCCGGAACAGAAACTGTCGATTCAGATTGGATTTTTCTATGGTGTCCATGTCTGTAATGGTGACTGCCCCGCCCTCCCCGCAGCCTAGCCCAATCATGGCAAAGTTCTTGAGCAGCTCACAGCCAACGGCCCCCACACCCACCTGGGAGGTGGCCAAGAAGAGAGGCAGAAGATGGTTAGGGTCACTGGCCTAACAAAGCCACTCACCAGTCCTCACTCCCCCTGGAGACGGCAAGAGGGGGTAAGAGGATCTACTACTGCATATTTAAGTCCCAGGGCCATAAAAATCCATGGTCATCTAAGGAAAGAGGCACAAGACTGGGGAATAAAGGACCTGGTATGAAGAAAATGGAGAAAGGGATAAGATGAGGGTACAACCAAACACCCTCCCTTGTAAGCCAAGAGGAGACTCCAGAAGAGGTGGCCAGAGGCTAGGGGACATAAAGGTAGCTTTTGACCAAAAGGATCTCTCAGCAAGAAGTATCTCTGCTTGCCCAGCTTCTCTTGCAGGCCAGAGCCAAATACAGCCACCTGCCCATCATAACGGTTCTGGCACTGAGTCATGTGAAGAGAAGAGAGGGTTAGAGAAAAGGCACCTTAAAAAGAACCACAATAATGCCTTCTCCATGGGCCCCAATCACATACTGGAAGGCACGTGTCCTCTGTAAGGGCCTCTTGGTCCTCAGGGAGACACTCAATGGCATCAAAGTACAGCCACTGCATAACAGGCATAAACTTTCCAGAGCAGGCCTGAGGAGGGGGTAAGAAAGAGGAAGTGATCACTGGTTAATCAGAGCTGGACAGCAAGCAGCAGGGCCAGGAAGGAACCTGGCCCACTCCCAGCACTGTCCTTCTCCACTCGCACTGACCTTCATAACCTCCTGGGCAGCCACGCCCCCAATGAAGGAATTTATGAGTGCCAGATCCCCAGTAGCCACGTAAGCCAGCTTCCGGATGAGGTCTTCATCCAGACTCTTTTGCTGCACTGCTGGCAGAGCTCGAGCATCCACAGCCTGTGCTAGGGTCACCAGTTCCGTTGCATCCTCCTGGAAGGAGAAAAAGAACAATCACACCGCTGTGGGGAGAGGGAGAGGTAGAAAAACTAAATAGATGAAGAGGCATAGTGGAGCTTTGGTTCAAGGACCTGGCTGGCTTGCTCACCCATCTACCTCATTGTGGGGCTGAGGGGGCTGGCCATGCTGGGCACAGAACTGGTGCAGGGCCTGGAAGCCAAAGTGCAGCTGAGGAGGGCGAGAATACTTGGCAAAATCTGTTATCACGAAGTCTGGCTCTGCCAGTGAGGTGGGCAAGGATTTCTGTGGAGAGCAAGATATCAGAATGAAAAAAGTAAAAAACGTAGAGATGCCTGGAACCCTACAGCACACCCTCCTGCTCATACTCACAAAGCTTATCTCCTCAGTTACTTTGATCTGACTGACAACGCCTCCACAGACATAGTCAGAGAAATTGGAGGTATCACAGATACTAAAGGTGTAGGGACCTGGGGGATGAACAGAATGAAGGGTTATCTGTCAATTCATTCCTTCCCAAGACCAACAGCACTATCAAAACAGGAATGGGAAAACCTCCCACTCCCTTCCTCCCCTAACCCCCTCCCCCATACAGTGGGAGTTTGGAGTTAACAGATGTAAGCTATTATATACAGAATGGATAAACAACAAGGTCCTACTGTAGAGCACGGAACTCTGTTCAGTATCCTGAGATAAACCATCATGGAAAAGAATATGAAAAAGAATGTATATATAGATAACTGAGTCCCTTTGCTGTAAAGCAAAAAGTAACACAACATTAAACATTAAATCAACTATCCTTCAACTAAGAAATATAAATAAGGTATAGTACATCATAAAAAAAACAACAAAAACACAACGCTGATTTCTTCAGACAGCACAGGTACCCTATGTCTAAATGCCACTCTAGAGAAAAAGAAGTAAGCCCTGAAAGGATCCAATGGCAGCTACATAATTTCTCTAGAACAAACTCAAAAATAGTAAAGGAACACAAAACACAACTCCAAAAAACTAACATTCACAATTACCTTCCATCCATCAAAACTTACCAGAACACGGATCTGTGGCTTTAGTTTTCATCAAATTTGTAAATTTTTGGCCATTATTTCTTCAAAACCTCTTTCGGCCCACCCCTTTGTTGGGAATTTCTTTGACATGTGAAATATATTTATAATAGTTGTTTTAATGTTCTTGACCAGTGCTCTGACATAACAGATGTGATTAACAAAATTAACACACAAGAAAAAATCAGGAGATTTAACAAAGTAGAAGAAACTATCCGAAATACAACGAAGAGTGGGAGAAAAAGACAAAAGAGTCAAGTGGCTTAATATACATGTAATTCGAGTTCTGGAAAGAGATAATGCGGTGGCAGTGAGCTGCGAAAGTAATATTTTCAAAAAAAATTATGGCCAGAAATTTTCCCAATTTGATAAAACTATAAACCCATAGTTAATATAAATTTAATAACTGCAAAAGAGACATGGAGAAAACTATACTAATGTATATCATAATCCCATTGATTAAGATCAGTGATAGAGAAAATAAGCACATTAGATACAGAAAAACAAGGATAAGAATAGCAGACTTCCTGTGGAAAATAAGGCAGGAAAGACAATAGAGCAGTATCTTTAAAGCAATGAAATCTAAAATGCTACACTCTGTAAAAACAACTTTCAAAAACACAGGCAAAATGAGATTTCAAGCATTAAAAAGCTAAAAGAATCACCACCAGCAGATCCCATTCCACAACATACATTAAAGGCTTTCTTTGGCAGAAGAAAAATGGCATCAGATGCAAATGTAGAGCCACAGAAAAGTATACTGGAAATGGTGATTATGTGGGTAAAAACAAACTTTCTTAAATCTTTTCAACAATATAACTGTGAAGTCAAAAATAATGTATTGAGAAGTTTATGGCATACACAAAATATACGACGACAGCAAATGGTGAACCAGAAAGTGGAAATATTTTGTTGTAAGTTTTTCTTTAATATGTGCGGTGATGAAGTATTACTTAGAGATTGTTATACTATACATTCTAAAACGGTTTAAAGAAAGAAACAGATACAGTCAATGGGCCAAAAAATAATAATGGAATCAAATACTAGTGGTATAAACCTTTTCTGCCTGTAGCTCAGTTCACATGTCTTTATTAAGGCTACCTGGACACATCTCTTCTAAGTCCCAAGTCAGATTTCAGAGAGGCATCTCCTCTTGGACTTTGGTACAAGTCAAGACTACAGATATGTGTCACCTCTTGGGCTGTGGGTCAGCCCACACCACAGGGACAATTCTCTCTTTGATCTGGGCAACCATTTCTTGCCCCACCAGTCTTGGCATACCCAGGACTTCGATCTCTAGGGGAGAGATGCCATTGAGTTCATTCATGCCCTGAACTTCCATGAAGGAGACGAAGTCACCGCTCTCAAACCCGTGTCAGGCCTCATCCAGGCAGGTTACAACACCAGGGTTGTCCTGGTTGGAAGAGAAGTAAAGAAAGCCTCAGAGGTAGGATCAGGGTACCAGGAGCATAAAGGAGGACTATGGCTACCCACATGCCTGCCAGAACCCCTGGGGCCAATCTCCTTACCTTGGTAACCATAGAAATCATAGCACTGAGAGGCTGCTCCCCATTGGAATCCGTCAGGATCATCTCCTCTCCAAAGTCACAGAACAACTGCCTGTAAAAGGACACAACAGGACTGGTGCCTGAGACCCTTAGACATAGTGAATACTTCCTAAGAAAGCTTAGCCATCACTGCCCACAATCAGTGCTCGTGCCAACTGGGGAGAGGTGAACATGGAGAATGGAAAACCTGGTGGGCTGAGAGTAGCATTACGGCACTGGGAACCAGGGGGTCTTAGCCTGGGGCCTGGGAGGAGCTGGGGATAAAGGCAGAAGCAGGCACTCACCCAAACAGACCCCGAGTGTCTGCCACGACCAGCTTGATTCCACGGCTGTGACAAAACTCACCCACCCGCAGCTGGTCCTCCAAAGGAGAGTCGGTAAGGACCACCACCTGTAACAAGAAGGAAGCTCATGCAAAGGGACTGGCATTGGGGTGAAGGGAAATAAGAAAATAAAGGAGAAAGGCAGGCCAGGGGTTGGCAGAATGTCAGGACTAAAGCTTACTGGTTCAGACCTTTTCTACAAATATTTACAAAGTATGCATGTCATACTCAGTGAGGGTAAAACTCAATGAAGAGAAATATGAAACCCCACACTATGACAAGAAAAGTAAAGCAGTATTAGGAGGACGGAATTTGAAGACCAACTAATTCACTTATTTGAAAAACACCCATTCCTGCCTGCCTACAACCCTGCATGTCCTGGGAGTCGAACAACGGGTCACAGTCTGTTCCCAGTTAAAGTTTGGGTTTATCCCCAAATCCTACACTCATCTGCTTCAATTCTCAAATAAAACAAAACAGAACAAAGCAAAGCCTGCTCAGCGATGATTTGTAGGGAATCTTTGAATTCCCTTCCTTATTCACCAGGATAAGTTCCTACTGCTGCATCAGGAGTTCCAGTGCCCAAGTTCTCTGGGAAACCCCAGGGCAAGCACCCACAGGGCTGGTCCATTAAATAAATCCTGAGCAAACCAACCAGGAAAAGGATCTGAGAGTGTAAGTCAGGAGGCAGCGTGATGCTGCAACGTACCTGGAAACCACTAAGGAAGTCATCAACAAGGGCCCCAGTGTAGGTGGTGACGGGCACACAGCTGTTGAGTTCAGCAAGGTGGGGCTGTGATGCCTCAGCCCGGTTCTTACCGATGTCCTCCTCCCTTAGGTAGAACTACAAGGAGGTACAAGAAGGAAAGAAGTGAAGTGAATGCAGACACCAGGGGGTTTGGTGCTTGGGCAAGGGGAAGGGATCCAGGAACAGGTACCTGGGATGAGAGGTCAGCCCACTGGGCAGTGCCCTGGTCATGGAGGGTGACAGCTTTGACCCCACCAAGGATGATGTTCTTCGCAATCTCCACCCCTAGGCCCCGAAGGCCCGACACCAGCACAGTGGAAGTCTGGAGATGCTTCATAGCCTCATGGCCCAGGACATACCTGCCAGATTTGAAGGAGACTCTAGGTCAGGGCTTGGCCCACCCAACTCTATCCTCTCTGTGCCCCCCTCCTGCTTCGCATTCCCAGGCTCAGCCATACTCACAGCTGCCGGGAGTAAAGACCCTCATCTATGTCTGTTGCACTGCCTGTTTTTGGCATTCCCTAGGAATGGAGGGGAAAAGAGTTTCAGCAAGACAGCAAAAAAAAAAACGCTTAAATAAGAGGTACTTTCCCACCAACCACAATACCATCCCACCTCCAAGATTTAGGGAAAAGACACTCACGTTGGTCGGTTCTGATGGCACTTTGAACATTACAGAACACGCAGAAGGGCAATCAGAACTTGCTTTTGGATCAGGCCCAGACATACAACGTTTCTTCAATAGTGGCAAAGTGGACATCTTTAGACAAAGGAGCCAGATACGGGGAGGCTTTTCTCTTTTGTTAGTGGTAACTCTGGTGGAGAGAAAGACTTAAGTACTAGCATCCTCATTTCAAGAACGGAAACATGAAGACATGCTAGGTACTAGAGCTACTCTGAGAGGGAGGAAAGAGGAGGCTGAGCTCAGACAGTTGCTTTTCCCTAGGAATGGAGGATAAAAAGTTTCAGGAAGATAACAGACTAAAAGACTGAGTGAGCAGACACTGGCTAGATTGAGAAGTCTGGCTGGGCTTCTGTGACTAATGATGCAGAGCACCATGCAGGCTGAACAGATGCTGAGAAGGGGATCTAGTATGATGGAAGTGTGCTGGGGGAGGGGTTGTATGATAACGATATAGGGGCCTATGAGGCTGAAAGCAGAAGTTGAGGGCTTGTGAATGAAGATATTGGCAACTGGAAAGGCCCTAGGGGAGACTATAAGGCAAGATGTGGAGTAACAGGATCTTAAAAGAAGGTGGGAAAACCTGTTTGCTTTTGAATGCACAGGTAGAGCCCTGGGCAAGACTGTGAAGGTGAGTCTCTGATAGGGCTGGTGAGAACCAAAATTTGAAAGGGTCTATCAAATACTGGTGCAGGGGAGGATGTCTGCCAGATTATGTATCTGAAGAATTCCTACCTGGTATCTGGTCCCCCGGGAGCTTCTGAGAGAAGATACTTGGGATTATCTGCAAAGAATTCTGAGACGATGAAGAGGGGGGTATTTTCTAACAGCAGATATTGGGTTAGTAGTAAAGCATTTTAGTGAAGGACAAAGTTGGATTCGGAGGTGTTTTTGATGGAAAATGATAAAATGGAGTTTGGGAAGGTCGACGACTAAGTAGAAATGCTGGGTGTAGGAGCACTTCTTGAAGATGCCATAGGAAGGAAGGTCTTCAACGGCACGTAATAAAGGTCTATAAAGGGAAATGCTAAAACTATATATATATATATATATATATATATATTTTTTTTTTTTTAAGTAGAAATGCTGCGTACAGAGTGATCTCTGACAGATGAGACTACCAGGGTGAGATGTGAGGAAGGGGTCTCTGAGAACGAGTCAGGGTCTGTGGTATTCCATAGTGTTGTACTTTTTTAGCTCTGAAAGGTGATTAGGAGGAGGAAAAAAGGGAGTGAAGTGTGAGTAAAGATGTTAAGAGAAAGGTCTCTTTTAGGGAAATGAGAGGGAAACAGACATTGTCAGGGCTCCGGTTCCTCTTGGAAGCTGTGAGGATAGTAATTTTGGTTTAAGGTCTTCAATGTAATACACTGACTGGGAATATTGAATCTGGTGCTATAACAAGCTAGACCTGTGAAGGAATAAGGTTCTTGGCTAGAATTGTTGGACCCGAGACTCTAAAGGTAGGAACTGGGCCTCTGGATCCCTGAGGTCAGATTTCAGAACACAGGCAAGACAGAGTAACATCGGCTCCGCCCCAGCATCCGCCCCAATGCCGCCTCTCCAGCCCAGTTAGCCACCTCCAAGACCCTCCCGAAAAGCCTGCCCGGGGAGAGGTGCCGAGAAAGGCCGTTTGTTACAAATGCCCGTTCCCAGGGTCGCTCCGCCGCCAACTCCATGTGGAGCCGAAGCCAAGCCCGGCCGCCGCCCTCTTTTTACTCCTCCTCCCCCGCCGGCTGGCTGGAGGAGAGCTGCGGCCGCCGCAGGCTTACCCTCTTCCACTGACCACGCCTCCTTTACCTCAACCGCCGACATAAAATGGCGGCCGCTGAGCCGGAAGCCCAAACAAAAAGTTTGGTCCTGCTCGCCGTCGCACAGTGATTCGCAGTGAATCACTGGTGACGTCAGCAGCCCCTGGGAGACTCATTACTGAGTTCTGCCGTGTGCTGACGGCAGAAGGAAGACAGCTCCACCTAGTGGCTGCATTCAGTAAAATGGGTATAAACTGAAACACGCGTAGTTACATCGCTGAATCACTCTGAGGGAAGACAGCAAGCAAGAGAAGTCAAGACTTTTGTTCTCGAATTACACAAGACACTAGGTGTTAAGGGACTTCCTGAGTAGAAGTCCGTGCCGAAAGAGACTTGCAACAGAGGCATATGAAAGCAAACGGGTGCTAAAGTTTCCCGGAACTGCTTATGATTCTTTTTAACAGCACATATTTTAAGCATTTAAAATTTCTACTCTGCCACCTGAGCGCTCTGATTTCCGTTACTCACTCTTGAACTTAATAAGTGACTAGGGACCAATGCCTCACTGTCCTCTTCTATACAACTGTGATAACAGCAGCCACCTGATATGGTCAATATGTTATGAAATTTGAAATATTATGTACATGGAAATAAGATAAAATGAATACTCACTATTGTGTAAAAAGTTTACAGCAATGCTGTCTATGCACTAGACACTAAATGTTAAGTTTAAATATTCACGTAATATTTATATATGAATACACATTTTTTCCTGTTAATATGAAATTGATTGAAATGAATTGAATTGAAATGAATTGGTGAAGATATACCCAGGCACCAGAGGAACTTCCATTTGGGGACATTATTTCACTGTTAATATGAAATTGATTGAAATGAATTGAATTGAAATGAATTGGTGAAGATATACCCAGGCACCAGAGGAACTTCCATTTGGGGACATTATTTCATAATGAGGCCTTGAAACACCCTTCCACAGTGACCCTGAAAGCATAATGCTAATGTTACCAGTGCCCATGAACTAAGAAAAACACAATACCAAGTCATCACAGGCACCACCATTTAACAAACCTCCTGATACACAGTAAGCACCCAATGCATTTCTATTGAATAATGATAAGATATGACATTAACTGATTGCTAATATACAGTACACCTGTGTCTTTGACATTTTGCCGCTGGCATGCTCAGAAAAACATCTGGTAGAGTACACTGTAAAAGGATCTGGTCCCATGCTTTTATTTGTGGAAATTCTGATTACGAATCCAACCTCTTTATTACAGGTCTATTCAGATTTTCTAGTTTTTTACTTCGTTTTAGTCACTCTGTTTTTCCACTAACTTGACTATTTCATATAGTCAAAAGTAATGTCCAAGCGAATTCCTAACAATTGTCTTTATTTCTGTATGGTTTCATAGCCATTTTATCTTATTCATTCAGGTTTCGCTAATGGAGTCGTCTCTCTCTCTCTCTCTCTTCATCAACCTAAGGTTTTTCAATTTTAATAATCTTGTCACAGAACCAACTTTGGGTTTTTGTTGACTTTCTTTATGCTTTTTCTATTTATATTATTTTATTTATTTTCATACTAACCTTTCACAAAGTGAAAGGTTATTTTCCTCTTTCACTTTGCTTTGGGTTAGACATTTTTTCCAGTTTCTGAACTCTTTCTTCCTTTTTATGTAGGCTTGCATATGTGTGTGTGTGTGTGTGTGTGTGTGTGTGTGTGTGTGTGTGTGTGTATATTCCTCTGGGTTCTGCTTTTGCCGAATCCCATGTTTTGGTATGTTGTGTTTTCATTTTCATTCACTTCAGAGTATTTTCTAATATCCCTTGGACACTCTTTGACTCATTGATTACTTAGGAATATGTTGTTTAATTTCCACATATTTACAAGTTTTCACAATTTCCTCCCATTATTGATTTCCCATTATTCACTCCTTTATGGTCAGAGAACATATTTGGTGTGATTTAAATTATTGACACTTGTTTTATGGCCTAACGTGAAGTCTATCCTGGAGAACATTCCTAGTTAACTTGAAAAAAGAGTTTATTCTCCTGTTCTTGGTTGGAATGTTCTGTACATGTCTGTTAAGTCCACTCGGTTTATATTATAGTGTTGTTTAGGTCTTCTCTTCCCTTGGTGATCTTATGTTCTGTCATTTATTTGGATATACTGTTGAACCTATTTATTTCTCTCTCAAGTTTTGTCAGTTTTTGATTCAGGTATCTGGAACTTTTTTGTTAGGTGAGCATATGTTTATAATTCTTATGTATTTCAACAGATTTACCCCTTTATCAATAATATATTATTAATCTAATATAATAATATAGTAATATATACTGTCATTTTTCTCAAAATTTTTTATTTAAAATCTGTTTTGTCTGCCATTAGTAGTCACTATAGCTCTTTTTTGGTTATTGTTTGCATGAAACTTTTCTTTGCAACTTTTTATTAAAATCTATTTGTTTCACTTTAAGGTTTGTCTCTTTGACAACATGTAGTTGGTCATGTGGTTAGAAAATCCATACTGCAAACTGCTTTCTAATTGGACATCTTCTAGTGTACCATTTTCATGGTTATTTGTTATTTCTTTTACTATATACATTTTAGAGTCATCTCATTAGTGGTTGCTCTGGAGTTAAGTTGTTATAAATTAAACTGACAGTTTCTAACAACCTAGTTCAGATTAATACCAACTTAATTTCAAAATATGAATTTTTGCTTTTATGTAGTTTATCCCCCTTTTCCATGTGTTGTTTTTATCATAAATTACATCTTTATACACTTTATACATCAGAACCAATTAATAATTTTTTTCCTATGGAGTTGTGTTTTAAATCTGGTAAGAGAAAAAAAGTAACTGCATTAGTTTACTATTTTTGCTGTAATATATCTCTGGAAATTCAGTGGTTTAAAGCATTACAAATTGTTCTCTTACAATCCTAATTGTTAGATGTCCCAAATCCATTTTACTTGTCTAAAGTCAACATGCTGGCAGGACTGTGTCCATCTGGAGGTTCTGCAGGGATAATATATTTCCTTGCCCTTTTTCTGCTTAGTGGTTGCCAGTATTCCTAGGCTAGTAACCCCTTCTACTATCTTCAAATACATCACTTCATTATCTACTTCTGTCATCACACTGGCTTCTCCTCTGACTCCAACATCTCTTGCATTCCTCTTATAGGAAATATTTTGACTAGATCCACCCAAGATAACCCAAGACAATTTCCCATCTGAAGACTCTAATTGGATCATGTATGCAAGGTTTTCTGCATAAAATAACATACATGTCCTGGGGATTAAAATGTGGGCATATTTTGGGACTATTATTCAGACTACAATCATACAAACAAAAAATTCGTTTAAATTATCCTCTGTATTTACCTATATAATTATTTTACTGATGTTCTTTCTTTCTCTCGATTTGAGTTAATATCAAAGGGTCTTTCAGGGCTTCCCTGGTGGCGTAGTCGTTGAGAGTCCGCCTGCCAATGCAGGGGACACGGGTTCGTGCCCCGGTCCGGGAAGATCCCACATGCCACGGAGCGGCTGGACCGGTGAGCCGTGGCCGCTGAGCCTGCGCGTCCAGAGCCTATGCTCCGCAACGGGAGAAGTCACAACAGTGAGAGGCCCACGTACCGCAAAAAAAAAAAAAAAAAAAAGGTCTTTCATTTCAGTTTGGACTCCCTCCAGGAACTATCTCATCTTGTACGGCAGATAGTTAGCAATAAATCCTCTCCGTTTTTTGTTTATCTGGAATTGTCCTAATTTTGTCCTCATTTTCAAAAGATGGTTTTGCTGGATATAAAATTCTTGGTTGACACTTTTTTGTTGTTTTGTTTTTGTTTTTTCTTTTAGCACTATGAATGTCATCCTAGTGTCTTCTGCCCTGCATGGTTTCTGATGAGAAATCTTTGTTTTTGGTCTAATTGAGAATCTCTTACATGTGATGGGTTGCTTCACAGTGCTTTCACAATTCTCTCTTGGTTTTTGGCTTTCAGCAGTTTGATTATGACATGCCTTGGTATGGATCTCTTTGAGTAATGCTGCTTTGAGTTTGTTTAGCTGGTTGAATCTGTATATTGATGTTTTGCAACAAATTTGGGATGTTTCTTGGCATTACTTCTTCAAAATTTCTTTCTGCTCCTATAATTGTTTTGGCAACTCCCCAGGGTAAAGTTCATTTGCACTGGGTGAGCTCCAAATTATGTCAAATATAGACAGTCTTGCAAATTGAGTCTCCCAAGGAACAAATCAGACACATCAGATAATGACTAATCTTTGGAGGTAAGGTTCTGAAAGAATTCTCACTTTGTTCTCCTCCTTCTGGTGGCTACTGGGATGCAAAAGGAATGCACACTATTTCAAAGTGTACCATTATTAAGCTGGAAAACAAGAGGATGGGATTGGGACAATTTAAAGTCTCTAGAGCTTGCTGATCTTACCAAGATTCAGTCATTTTTAAACACATAAATACTCCCCTAGTTCCTGTGAAATTTTGTCAATTTCCAGAGTTCTGAAAAAGTTGAGTCTGACAACTTTGTAGTTTTGTAATGTAGAGAATTTTTGGAGGGTCTTACTCTATCGTTTTCTGACATAACTTCATTAGCTGTCCTTCCTGAGGAAGACAAAAAGGTTCTTTTGTGTTTCAGCTCAAAGGTGACCCAAGAGAAGTGTTGGACCCTCACAGTAATTCTTTCCATGATTACCAGCTGTGTGGTCTGAAGACAGGCACCTCACCTCTCTGGGCCATCTATAAAATGAGGATAATAATTGTAACTTACCCCAGTGGTAGAGTTTAAATGACTAAATATGAATAAAGTGCTTAAAAAAGAGCGTGACACACAATAAGTACTACCTAATTAACATTAATAGTTGGAGTACTATTAAATTTCCTGGTGTATTATGACACCTGATAAAGACTTACATTCCCCACACTGTAAAGTTCATGTAAGTATTTGCTGTTCTTCTTATCATCACCTTCATACCACCAATGGATGCTGCAAAAAAATTGCCTGTGATCACAGAGCTGGGAAAGAACAATGCTGGAGTTTTCATTTAGAACCTTTGCAGGTACCTGACATACTGGTCCAGAAGGCTTTTCCCTCCTCATATACAGAAGTATCTACTCCTTCACTAGATGCAAGGCTCAAAACTCCATAACCTGTTAGGGGAATCTATACACGGTTTATGTACATGAATGAGCAAAGACCATACTCTTCATGAAAGATGTACAACTGGCCTAAATAAGGGCTCTCTAAATTGGGACTATACTCTCCCTCATGAATAAACAATTCATGTAGTTTCGTACAATGTTATCTGTGTCCCTTCAGCACAACTGTCCTTGCTCCTTTCCTGACAAGAAGGGCCCCATATCTTCACGAATGGTGAATAAAGCTATAGCAAGTGAAGTCCTAATGGTACCCTGTTTCTCAGCAAGATCCTAGTTGACTAGGCTCCAGTATCCCTTCTTAGCCTGAGTTGAAGACTATCCATACAAAAAAAGTGAGCCCCGATGCATCCAATCTTATTGACCCAGGTCTCCAAATGCTTGAAGGACCCTATAATGGAACCTGGGTCACAAAGGCCATTTTGGCAAGCTCCCAACATTTGTACTAGGACCCTAACTTAAACAGTCTTCCTCAAATCCTGCCTTGATTAGAAATCTCAAATTTTACCCAAATCCACCTCCCTTTGGAGAATATTGCAAATACCGTGTGCTATCGAAACATGAACACCAAAGACCTCCCCCCAAATATTCCTAAGCCCTATTGCAAAAGGGTATGCCCCCAAAGAGACTTCCAAATTCCTACCCTCAGTCCCTAAACACCACCTCCTATAGGTCCCCTCCAAAATAGACATCCCCTAAATGGCGCCATGGTCCATAGAACCAAAGGCATACCTCAGGTGATACCTGAAGTTTAGATCCCTTCTACAAATGATGTGTAGGCTTTTAGAGACCATGAACTCCTGTTGACTCCCCGAACTGAGCAGAAGGTGAACTTTCTGTTGGTGATAAGACAGAGCAGCTGAGCAGCAGCTAATGCTGTCACCCTCTAAAACCGCATTTGGTTTCAGCCAAGTTCTAAACATGAAGCCAAAGAGGACCTCAGTGGCTGAATTGTCTCATAATGCCTGCCACCGTAAAGGGACCTCAACCTGAATTCCCCTTCAGACCTACCCATTTTCACAGGCCGTGGTCCCTTCTGGGTATTACACTCCTCCTGAAGTATCTGACGGGGGTTTCAAAGTGTTTTGGAAGAGGGGAGAGCCCAGGAGATGTGAAGAGAGAAACAGGCGTAAAGGTTTGCCAATGCCAGTATATCAGAGCAGTGCCTTTAATTAAAAATGTCCCTGTTTCAAGTAGCCATATTCTAAATGAAGTGACAAGCAAAACAGATCTCCCTGTGCTATGCGGCTGCTTCCCACTAGCTATCTATTTTACATTTGGTAGTGTATATGTATGTAGCAGCTTTATTCTTAATAAGCAAGTCTTCAAACAAGTGAGACATCTTTCAAATGGTGAATATATAAACTGTGGTATATCCATATACCAGAATAGTACTTGGTAATAAAAGGGATCAAACATTCATGCTCATGAATGAGTTTTTTAAATTAATTTTTATTGGAGTACAGTTGCTTTACAATGTTGTGTTAGTTTCTACTCCACAGCAAAGTGAATCAGCTATACGTATACATATATCCCCTCTTTCTTTGGATTTCCCTCCCATTTACGTCACCACAGAGCACTGATTTCCCTGAGCTATACGTAGGTTCTCATTAGTTATCTATTTTATACATAGTATCAGTAGTATATATCATGCTCATGAATGAGTTATAAATGCATTCTTCTCAGTAAAAGAACCAGAGCCCAAATGCTGTATATTACACAATTCTATTTATATGGCATGCTGGAAAGGGCAAAATTCTAGGGGCAGAAAAATTCCTGATTAGCAGAGAAGGAAGAGGGTGATGGTTACCTACAAAAGAGCAGTATAAGGAATACAGTATTATTAAGAAATCTGTATAAATGTATTTATCCTCTTTATTTAAAAAGTATTGATAATCACAGTTCAAGAAGTAAATACAAAATACATATGAAAAGATTATGGAGTAGGTGGGACATACCTAATGCTACTTGAAGTAACAAACAAACCCCCAAATGTTAGAAGAATAAGAAAATAACATTCATTTCTTGCTCAAGTTAAATATCCATTTTTACTACTCCAAGAGCTGATTCAGGATTTCCTACTTCTTTTACTTGTAGCTCTGCTCTAAGTCATGAGGCTCCCAAGTCCACCCTATGGTTAATCTTCATTTGTGCCAACTGTAAGGGAAACTAATACGGATGATCACATATGGGAGGTTTTGATGAGAGGTCTGGATTTGGTGCATAAAACTAGAATTTGGCTACTAGAATTTAGTCACATCCCTATTATAAAACAGACTATAAAATGTAGGCAGAAGATAATACAGTTTTGGTGAATACCTAGCACCATTCTGCCATAACTAGTAAATGTAACTACGCTGCAATAAAACTTAACTGTGACTTAAGACACTATAATTAAATTTTAAAGATAAGAAAGGGAGAAATCTCTTATAAGGATTACTACTCAGATATATACATGCATATATATACACACATATATATATGACTTTTACAAAAAAATAATATAAAGACAGCAACTCAACAGGAAAATGGGTAAAGCATATGAACAGGTAATTGATAAAAGAAGAAACTTAAATTGTTGAGAAAAAATCTCATGAGAAAAGCAAGTAGTCAGGGAAATGCAAATAAGATAATTTTTCACTTGTCACGTTTGCAAGAGTGACTAAATCTAGGTTATTGCCAAGGTCATACCATATGTTTTAAACAGTTACTTCACAGATGCTTACTGTATTATTAAAACTATTTAAAAATAAACATAAATTGTATGATCAAAAAATATATATAAACTATTTTTTCATTAAATGTTAAGCAGGAAAACCTATGTATACATTATTACAATATATAGCATATACCTTATGTATACAGTATAAATTTATTTATATGTATTTTTACTTACATGTACTTTTATATTTAAAAATTATGTATGTTCATATTTTTATTTATGTATTAATGTTAATATATATTTAAGTTTTTTTGTGTGTGTATGCACACACTAACCACGGAGAAAACAGAAAAGGTGTGAGTGACGTGAGGGAACAATTTGGAACTCTTAAAAAATGTAATTCTGTGGAAAGCCATTTCTGCTGGAGGGAAGAGATGGTGCAAGACATAGTGATAGAGAAGCAAAATTAGTGTCAGTAAAGGTGAATATTTTTAGAAATAATTTGAAGTGATTATTATTTTTTGAATCTTTACTCTCACTTAAAATCTAAGGTAGGTCATTTTGCTCTATATTGCCAACTTGTCCTCTATAGGAGTGCCATCGGTGTACTTTCCTGTTTGTGACAGCCTTGACAATAGTTAAGCTTTTAGTTTTTGCCAATTTGATAAATGAAAATTACCGTCTTAAAGTACTGTTATTTTTCATTTTTCTTATGAAGAGTGAAGTTGGACATCTCCCTACATTTTTAAAGACCATGAATGTTCTCCTTTTTTTGTAAATACAAATCATGTTCTTTGTCCATTTTCTATTGAATTGCTTATATTATTGGTGCCTTTTGGGAGTTTTTTACCAATACATTTTATAAATTCCCTTTTTCAGGAATTTTTAAAAGAGAATACTCATAACATAGTTATACTGTGTTCTTTTATCCTTTTCAGATTTGATTATAAGCATCTACTAGAGTGTCAGACTCTGTTTTAGGGAATGGTGTAATCACAGTAAACAAGATAGATAAAAATCTGTTTCCCATGGAACGTTCATTCTGAGAATCGAGACAGACAATAAAGATGAACTTTAAAATATCAAGTTAAAAGGAAGTAATAAATTAAGGAAAATCAAGGACAAGAGATAAGGAATATGATAGAAAATTGGTATTAATCTAAATAAGAGAAGACAGGATAACTTCTCATTCATTGAAGAGAGCACATTTGGGCAAAGATATGGAGGAGATGGGGTTTTTTTAAAATAAATAAATTTTTTATTTATTTATTTTTTGCTGCGTTGGGTCTTCATTGCTGCACGCAGACTTTCTCTAGTTTGCAGCAAGCAGGGGACACTCTGCGTTGCGGTGCATGGGCTTCTCATTGTGGTGGCTTCTCGTATTGCAGAGCACAGGCTCTAGATGCACGGGCTTCAGTAGTTGTGGCACTTGGGCTCAGTAG
Source organism: Grampus griseus (assembly GCF_964374135.1). Lineage (NCBI taxonomy): Eukaryota > Metazoa > Chordata > Mammalia > Artiodactyla > Delphinidae > Grampus > Grampus griseus. The sequence continues at coordinate 17,456,621 of NC_139016.1, read as the reverse complement.
TTGTGGCTTTCGAGCTCTAGTGCGCAGGCTCAGTAGTTGTGGCGCACAGGCTTAGTTGCTCTGCAGCATGTGGGATCTTCCCAGACCAGGGCTCGAACCCGTGTCCCCTGCGTTGGCCGGGGGATTCTTAACCACTGCACCACCAGGGAAGTCTGGAAGAGAAGATTTATATAGATACTTGGGGAAGAACATTACATATCTATATTTATATAGATATCTATTTATATAGATACTTGGGGAAGAACATTACAGATAGGGAAAATAATTTACAACAAATTCTCCAGCAATCTGCCTAAGAAGCCTAAAGTAAATCTGCAGCATTTACTCCCAAAAAACTAACAACAGCCTATGCAGCAATAAATCCAGAAGTTACACTATAATGTTATGTCAACTATCCAAGGGAGCCTAACCAAAGCCTCTGCAGAAATCTACCCAAAGAGCCTAAAAAACCTCCAGATCAACCATCTGAGCCAACCACATACTGTTCAGCATCAATCCAGGAAACCTAAACGAAACCTATGTATCAAGCAGCCTAGGAGGCCAAACTGCAATCTGAGTGAACCACAGAAGGTTGCTAACTACAGAGGCACCTGTAGAAAGTGGCACAGTGTACTAAAATTACTAAAGCTAGCCAATCCTAAGCCTTCTTTCCCTGCCTTACCCATTTCTTAAGAGGAATTTCCGTTCATGTCTGCCCCTGACTCCTTCTGTCTCCTGATGAGCCCTGCTACCTCTCTATGTGGCCCACGATGGCGTGGTGTGCCCGTCCTCCTGGTAACTATGAGAAGATGCTCTTTTCAACTGATTTCATCTCCTGACCTGTGGCCTCAACAATAATAAAACCCACAATAAAACGGTGCAGCAAGCAGGGTGGTTTGGTTTCAGATTGAAATGATATGCCACTAGACTGTTTAGCTTACCAACTGGTTCTACCACACAGCAGTGGCAGCCTGGGAAGAATTGTGCTTCATGCAAATGTTGCTAATATTGAGATCAGGGAGCTGGCTGTGCCATTCCAGAGAGAGACTGCTATCTAGAGACAGGCAAACAGAATTTCTCCTATCCTCTTTTTCCTTTAATCAGCCATAGACAGAAAAAGTTCAAAATCTTGGCTTCAGGTGGCTAAAAGCCTAAAATAAACATTTTAAAAAGGGAAAAACAAACTCTAGATACAAAACAACCGTAGATGCAACCCTAGAGAAAAAAAAAAAGGTAAATAGATAAATTATATACTGACATGTATATAATATATCTTATATAATAATATAAATGTACAATAAGTTACAATAACTAAAGTAAAAGGAAGATCCATCCTTTGACAAAAGTGGAAATCCAAATTTACATAACGAAATTTATATAGTAAAATATGTATATAATAAATTATATATAAGTATATTAAAATTTTCTTATACACTAAAGTAATTTATATAAGAAAACTGTAGCATAGGTTCTAAATTAATAATGCTGTAACATTTGCTTAAATGAAAATTTGCTTCAAGTTTTATGTCCATAAAACTCCATGGACTTAATCAATACTGGGGCTCTAACGCTTAGACCCACAGGCTGTTGAACTTGGGTAAAATGAGCTGTATGACCCAGCTACCTCACTGGCTTGCTCATCACCAAGCTAATAAGTAAGGAAATGGCCCATAGTAACTGAGCCAATCTAGAGGGTCTGCCTACACACTTATGCAGGGCTCCAACAAACTCAGCCTTATTATAATACTAAAGAGAAAGAAATATGAGAGACATATCAACTCAAGTGGGCATGCACTTAACAATGATAGTGCACTCCCTCATCCCAGACAACATCTCCTTTGCGCAGGAACTCATCATTGCAGATGACATCACCTCAGACAATATTCAATATCACCTCCAGCCCAGGACTTTACCATTGAGCATGATATCAACACCCCAAAATTTCTTAATATGACAGCAGACTATCACAGGGCCAATTATAGTAAGCACTTCTTTTTATGCTTTGACATCTTGGGGTCTTTCTGACACTGGAAGGGATTGCCCTTGCCAAATTTAGCTACTGCCAAGAGATAGCAGAAAGCATGCCCAGGGCACATCTTCCAAATGTAAACCAACCAATTTGAAGCCCATAGGTCAACCACCCACTTTATCTGGTTCTAATACTCACGCCACTATCCAACTGTCCTAATTACCCCAGTGCTAAGTACCAGACAACTCTAGTAAACCACTATACTCCAGTCAATGCTAAGGTTGCTTACTCTGCCTTGTCTTACTCTTCATACGGAAAGCACAACAAAGGCTCTTTTGCGCATTTTTACTTGCTCCTTCTGTCTCTTGACTGACCCTGCTGTTACCAGCGTGGCTCCTCCCCATAATATGATATGGTTTCAGTACTTTGGAATTGTAATACGTTATCTCCTCAGTGGCAGTTATTTCCTGAACTGTTTGCCAAACCACACCTGAATACTAAAACCTAGATGGAAAAAGCACATAGGAAGTCTAACTGCAACTTCTGTAGCTTGTATCCATTGAGCATGAACATAGTCAAGCCGAGAAGTTTAACCAACTCTCTATAGCAATCTACCTAAGAAAGCAAACCAAATGTATGGCAATCCACGCAGGAAAAATAAGCACAGCTCTGCAGCAACTGACACAGGAAGCCAGCCACCACCTCTGAAGCAACTATCCCAGAAAGCCTAACCACAATCACTTTGACCACCAACTTTGAAGGTTTAACCACAGCCTCTGCAGAAACTGACCCACAAAACTCTGCAGTGATCTTTCGGAAAGCTATCCACAAATTCTTCATCAGGTAGACAGGAGCCAAACCATAACCTCTGCAGCAACAGCGAGAGAGATAAATAAAACCTTTGCAATTGGCCCAGGAAGGCTAAGACACAGTTCTGAAACAATCAGCCCAAGAAACAAACACAGCCTCTGTAGTGAATAGAGAGGCAAACTAAACAACTTCTGCAGTAACTACCTAAGAAGCAAAATTTCAATCTTTGCAGAAATTGGACAAGGAAGTTAAATCACAACCTTTGCAGAAACTGGTCAACACAGTAATGAAAGATTGAAATCATAATGGAGTAATTACAGTTCCGACATAACAAGCAGAGTTGGGCAGCCATTGAGCAACTGTCCTCAGTTATGTCCCTGTACCACTAAGAAGTTGAACATTCTATGAACTGTATAAACCCAAGAACACCACCAGCCATATTTGGAATGACATATACCAGTTGCAAGTTTATGGTAACAAGGTTTTCCCTTGTAATTTTGCAAACATTTCACACCCGCAGCAAATATTTACTTAACAAACACCCTTACTTCTTGTTTTCTCTAGTTAGAATACTTGACAAACAACTTATGTAACTTCTTGCCTCTATAACTTTCCTCCATTTCTTTGTGTGGCAGAAGAGAATCAAAGTGCTTCTTGAATCTGTATATTTTGGCCTGAAGTCATACAAATCTTAAATAAAAGGTGGAATGTTTTTATTTTTGTTTGTTTGTTTGTTTTGTCTCAACCACATCTCTGTTCTTGGAATTCTGGGTTAATAGCAGCCTTACTGCAATCCCTGCAGTAAATTGCCAGGAATAGCCACAAGTTCTGCAATATCTTAGTGCAGAAATCTTTCAGTAACCTAACTACAACAACCATACGGACAGAAAGTACAATAGAAGTTACCATGCGCTGGAAGTAGGTGGTAACTTGTTTGCTCATTTAATGGGACAAGGTTTCTGTTTAGGATGATGAAAGATTTTTGGAGATGGACAGTGGTGATGGTTGCACAACATTGTCAATGTTCTTACTGCCCCTTAAAAATGGCTAAATAATAATATCGTTGTTAAGTATCACATGAAAAACAAAAAAAGAGAGAAAAGGAAGAAAAAAAGGATTGAAACAGACAATTTTATCTTATGTATATTCTAACACAACTAAGGAAAAAATAAACCTCACTGAAGAGCATTCTGAGCAGACCCGAAAGTAAAGATGTAAGAGTAACAACAAAATAAATGGAAAAGGAAAGCTTCCCCCCAAGATGTGGGGAGATGAAAGAAATTAGTCCTACTACGTCTCAAGCCCAGTCCAAAGCTTGTATAATTGAACACTTGGCTGTTACACATGAATAGACAAAAAGAAAATGAAATAATATAAACCCTTTGCAGTGGCACAGAATTAAAAGCACAAATTCCACCAAAATACATGTGAAATTTTTGAATATCTCAGTATAAAAAGTGGAAATTTTAATAATGATACTGAGATAACTCAATTGCTATTTGAAAGCATAATAACAGAGCACATCACATGTACATTATACATACATGGACCTTAACATTATTCATGGTATAGGGAAAGGTCATGGAACTTCACTCATAATAAGAGAACTTCACTTAAAAAAACACACTGATGCATGATTTCTCATTTATCTGAGTGATAAATTGATAAGTGATAAAATGAAATTCAATCAGTGTAGAAACTCCCAACAAACAAAAGGACAAGATGGCTTCAAAGTGAATTCTACCAAACATTTAGGGAAGACTTAATGCATATCATTCTGGAAGTATTCCAAAAAATTGCAGAAAAAGGGACACTTCCAAACTCATTCTATGAGGCCAAGGTCACCCTAATACTGAAGTCAGACAAAAATATCCCCCAAAAGACAATTACTGATTAACACCGAAGCAAAAATTCTCAACAAAACATAAGGAAGGGTTTCCCTGGTGGCGCAGTGGTTGAGAGTCCACCTGCTGATGCAGGGGACGCGGGTTCGTGGGAAGAACCCACGGAATGGGAAGATCCCACATGCCGTGGAGCGGCTGGGCCCGTGAGCCATGGTCACTGAGCCTGAGCATCCAGAGCCTGAGCTCTGCAACGGGAGAGGCCACAACAGTGAGAGACCTGCATACCATAAATAATAAATAAGGGAGCTGAATTCAACAATATATTAAAAGTATTATACACCATGAACAAATGGGATTAATCCAAGGGATGCAAGGATGGTTCAATGTCTGCTAATCAACCAATGTAATACACCATATTAACAAATTAAATATAAAAACCATATGATCATCTCAATAGATGCAGAAAAGCTTTTCACAAAATTCAACATCCATTCAGGATTAAAAAAAAAAACTCTTAACAAAGTTCGTACAGAAGGAACATATCACAACATAACATAGGCCATATATGACAAGCACACAGTTAACAAGATACTCAATGGTGAAATGTTAAAACCATTTCCTCTAAGATCAGGAGAAAGGCACCAATACTGAATCTCACCACTTTTACTCACAGTTTTGGAAGTCCTAGCCACAGCAATCAGACAAGAAAGTTAAATAAAAGGAATCCAAATAGAAAAGAGAGAACAAAACTCTCTCTGTTTGTAGATGACTATATCATATGTAGAGAATCCTAAAGACACTACAAAACCCCACTAGAATGCATCAATAAATTGGGTCAATTTGCAGAATACAAAATTAATATAAATCTGTTGTATTTCTATACACTGACAATGAATTGACAGATGGAGAAATTAAGAAAACAGTCCAATTTACAACTGCATCAAAAAGAATAAAATGTCTTGCTGTCCATGAAAATTCAACTAACAATCAAGTTAAGAAGAAAATAAGCTGAGGATTATAACCTGGGAGACTGGCTCTCAGAAAGCCCTGAAATCTGTTCTTACTATTAGAACTTGAAGATGCAGTCCTTGAGACAAAGGATCATACATCCAAATGACACACTGATATTTTACATAAAGCTCACCGTGGATATATAGTCCAAGTGAGCATGTACAAAGCAATCAGCAAGTCACAATGATGCCCTACAGAGTTGGGAAAGAACACTATTCTTTTAAGAAGTTATTTACTGGCTTCAGAAAAAAAAGAAAAGAAAAAAGAAGAAGATCTTTATGGTTTAGCAGGTGCTCCCATCTTTGAGGAGGTCTGGTTATTTTATAATGTTTATCAATATTGCACACTTAAAGGGGAAGGAAGAGACCCAAATGGCCAGAGAAAGAGAATTTTAGGTTTAAATTTTCTTGTCATGCCTTAAGGTATAAATTTTACTTCATCAGTTTTCCCCCTTTGATCATTGATTTTTCAATAGAAAGCTTTAGATAATCAAATGTTGGGTCCCTGATGACTGGGTGGTTGTTTACCTGCCCTGGATCCACTATATTCCTTGATGCCAAGTCTTAATAGCTGGGCTCTTTCTTTCTTTTTAGGCGGTTAGGTTAGTAGAATGTTTGGCAAAGACTGATAGTAAATTCCATGTTGTCCAATTGGACTTATGCCAGTTTTACCCTGTATGTGCATTGTGCATACCCATCATTTTATGTAGAACTATAATTAATATTTTCATGTCATTTAGACATCATTATTTTAGTTGGAGTTTTGAATATACATCAAGAGGCACAAGAGATATTACTGTATACAACATAGTATAGCCAACAACAATAACAATATAATAAGCAGAGATTTCAGTTATGAACCTCAGAACTGAACCATTTACCCAAGGTTTCCCCTGGACTAGTACATGTTAGATTTTTCATGTGAGTTGTTAGATGAGCTATATTAGCGATCTCATCTGGTATGAAAGCACAACATTGTCTGAATTACAGCATGAGTTTCTCTGTGCAAAGCAGTTTTAAAAGTTGAGCCATTTGGTTTTGCAACATCACTTTCCCATCACAGGAATTTCAGAATTGAGTAAATTATTCAAATGTAGTAAACAAACATGGATGTATATGCTGATGGGGAAATATTTTATGACTACACATTTTATAAGGCGACTGACTATGTCATCTAATGCTATTTGGACTAAGGAATTTAGGGATGTCTGCTGTGCTACAATGCTTTTGCAGCCACCAAAGGTGGCTGATATATATCTTTTTTTTTGTCTATATTAAAACATTTTTTAACATCTTTATTGGAATATAATTGCTTTACAATGTTGTGTTAGTTTCTTCTGTATAACAAAGTGAAACAGCTATACGTACACATATGGTGGTAGGATGAATTGGGGGATTGGGATTGATATATATACACTAATATGTATAAAATGGATAACTGACAAAAAAAAACTGCTGTATTAAAAAAAAAGAATTCAGGGGGTTAGTGTAAAATAAGACGGATGGGAATCAGGAGGAGGCTGGTTAGGAGGATATTCCAGTTGCCTTCTTAGAGATTTAACATGGTTTAGCATGAGGCAGCTGTATGATAAGGAAACAGGAGAAAAAGTAGAAAAATGGAAGGGGTAGATAATGTGAAGGAAAGTAAGGTAGGAAGGATATACACAATCAGTGAAGAAAATTGATGCTTCTGACAAAAATGGGTACAAAAAAATGGGAACTAAAATTCCCTGGTAACTTCTTTTTTGTAGGTGAGACTGTAGAATGCAAATGTTCTGGGGCTACTAATTCTGAAAAAACTTGCTTTGGGGAAGTGCCTTGGGAGTTTGGGTGGGGGAGTTTGATGGCAGTACTGGTGCAGGGGGTGGGAGTAGAAGAGGTGGAGGGGGAATTCCTAAGAAAAGGTCACCTGACACAGTTTAATCTTCTTTGAGAAGACTGCTTGGAGTTTCCATACTGGACCACACCTTCTATGTTCTTTCCTTCCTTCTCCCTCATCAGCCCAGTTGGTATATGCACAATTATTCCACAAAACTCAGAAGGCTACACATCTTCTACTGTTTCCCAATAAAAGCCACTGAATGGGTCTTGCCCCCAAAATATGGGCATATGAAAAGTTTAAAATCTCTACCAGAGCCAGCCAGTAGGGACTGGTAAAATAATGAGGGTCTCAGACACTGTCCCTTACTGATCCTCAACACTGGTCAAACCTCTGCCACCATAAGTCTCCCTCAAAACACTATAAAATTCCTGGATTTTTGGTTGCCCAGCCCACCCACACCAGGACTAAGCAGGTCAGGCCTGAACCTACACCCTTCCCTCCCTGAAAAGTTCAGCAACATAGATGGGACTTAGACAATATTATAGTTAGTTAAATAAGTCAGAGAAAGACAAACACTCTATGATATCATTTATATGTGGTATCTTAAAAACAATACAAATTAATCTATATACAAAACAGAAACAGACTCACAGACATAGAAAACAGATGGTTACCAAAGGGTAAAGGGGGCGAGGGACAAATGAGGGGTATGGGATTAACATATACACACCACTATATATAAAACAGATAATCAACAAAGACCTACTGTATAGCACAGGAAACTATATTCAGTATCTTGTAAGAACCTATAGTGGAAAGTAACCTCAAAATATATATTTAACTAAATCACCTTGATGTATAACTGAAACCAACATAATATTGTACATCAACTGTTCTTCAATAAAAAAGAAAGCAATCCTATTTTCAATAGCATAAGAAAACAAAATACATAGACATAAACTTAACCAAGATGGCAAAAGACCCTTTGCTAAAAACTACAAAGCATTGCTGAAATAAATTAAGGAGAGCAAACAGGCATACAGACATCTGTGTTTGTGAACTGGAATACTCAATATGGTTAAAATGTATATATTATCCAAAGAAATCTGTAGATCTAATACAATCACTATGAAAATCTAAAGGGCATGTTTCACAGAAATAGAAAAATAATCCTAAAATTCATGTGGAACAACAAAGGACCCTGAAGAGCTAAAATAATCTTGAGAAAGGAGAACCTTACAATGTCTCATACTTCCTGAGTTAAAACATGTTACAAATCTACAGTAATCAAAACAGTCATAAGACTGGCAAAAAGACATATAGACCAAAGAACAGAATAAAGAGTGCTGAAATTAACCCACATGTATAATCAAACAATCTTCAGGAAGAGTTCCAACACTAGTCAATAAGGAGAGTCTCTTCAAGATGAAACTGAGACCTAATCTTACACCAGACACAAAAATAAAGGAAAAATTGATTAGAGACTTAAATGTAAGATTTGAAACTGTTGAACTTCTACAAGAAATTATAGGGTAAAAGCCTCTGGATATTGGCTTTGGCAACCATGTCTTGGATATGGGACCGAGAGCACAGGCAATTAAAACTAAAGTAAACAAGTGGAACCTACATCAAACTAAAAAAATTGAGGATTCGAGTTTCAAAATTTAGATTTGCAGGGGAAGAAGGTGAAAGAGACAAAGTTCATGCCAATGCACAATGGAATATTATAAAAAAGGAAATGCTACCTCATAGTAGGTTATGACAACATAGAAGACATTATGTTAAATATAACCCAGATTCAGACAAATACTTCATAAGTGCACCTACATAAATAATCCAGCGTAGTCAAACGCATAGGAGCAGATAGAAGAATGGTGCTTGCCACGGGCTGGGTAGAGTCAAGAGGATGAAATGGGAAGTTGCTGTTTGGAGAGTAAACAGTTTCAGTAAAGCAAAATGAAAAAGTTCTAGAGATCTGCTGTACGACAGTGTGTACAGAGTTAACAATAATGAACTATACACTTGAAAATTTGTTAAGAGGGTACATTACATGTTATTTTTTACCACAATACAATCAAATAAATTCCACTTTTATATTATGTATTACAGTTGTCAACTGAAAAAACTGCACAATGTGAGAGCTGTGAGTTAAGTTTATTGGGGGCAAAATGAGGACTATACCCTGGCATGCAGCATCTCAGAAAGCTCTGAGAAACCACTCTGGAGAGGTAAGGGAGGAGCCAGCATATAGGTGGTTTTTGTGAAGTGAGGTATGTTTAACCAAGCACACATATCAGTGGAAGATTGCTGCTAGTCACAAGGAGCAGATGTCCCTGTTAATAATTTTAGTGCCTATCCAAACATGAGGAGATGTAAGATCTGGCCTTATAAAGTTTTCTCCTGAAAACATCTAACTATCTGAAGACCTGCTCTCCTAGTTTTTTCCCAGAGCACAGAGGGCCTCATTCCTGATCTCCACCCTGAACTCCTTTTAGGGGTGTTGAAGGTCAAAGACTGCAGTGAACAGTGATCTAATCCTTGTAGAAGTAGATGATCAGTGACAAATTTTTGTCTGCACATTTTACATTAAATACCTTATTTTTGGGACTTCCCTGGTGGTCCAGTGGTAAAGAATCTGCCTTCCAATGCAGGGGATGTGAGTTCTATCCCTGGTCAGGGAACTAAGATCCCACAGGCCTCGGGGCAACTAAGCCCGCATGCCGCAAACTACAGAGCCCATGCGCTCAGGAGCCCACACACCACAACTAGAGAGAGAAAACCCACAGGCCACAGCTAGAGAGAAGGCCACATGCCTCAACGAAGATGCTGCATGCCTCACTTACGACCTGATGCGGCCAAAAATAAAAATAAATAAATCAAGTAAAAATTAAAAATAAATAGATAGATACACTATTTCTCATTTTATAGTTGACGAAACTGCAACAGAGAGAAGTTGTGTCTTCCTCAAGCTCAAATAACTGGTGGTGGAACTGGAGGTATTTGAACCTCTTATGTGTTGCATTAACAGCAGAGACTCTGAAGTCAAATAGCACTGACAGTTACTCATGTGTGTGACCTTGGGAAAAAGCTTAATCTCATGGTGACTCTTTGTAAAATGAATTTTTTCTCCCTCCTAGGAAATAAAATATTACGCCTGATTTCTAAAATTAAATAAATCAAGATGCTCAAAACATTAGCTGACAGTATTAAAGGCATTATTTTAATTGGTCCTCTATAGCACAATAAGATATTGTAAGGTTTCTAAATGTGAAAAGATCTAGTACCTAATAGAGACCTCATCAACAAAAATTGTAGTTGAGGAGTCTGAATGTACGGAATGCTTACTCACTTATTTGATCATTCTGCAACTATGTATAGAGGGACTTCTGCATGCTCAGAGTTCAGGGGCCTAGGGATACAGTAATGTGGAAATCAGACAAAGCACTTGATGTCAGACCTCAACTGTTAAAGGAAGTAATATTGGGGCTGAAACCTTGAATGAAAAGAAGATGCCAGCCGCAACTAAATTTGAGGAGAAGACTTTCTGGGAAGAAGGAACAACAGCCTTGGCTTCTCTCTTACATTGATGTCTCTCTGTTTCTCTCCCTGCCTTCTCTGTCTCTGTTACATTCATGATTTCTGCCTCTGTCCTGATGAGAGTCTAGAGCACCCCCCTACCTCATTTCCCCCCAGATCTGAGTGGTCTCTAACTCAGAGTATATTATATTTTCCCCCTCTTTTCTCTGTTCTGTTTCTCTCAATTCAATATTAATTGAGTAACTCTATGTATAAGGCCTAGTGAACAATAAATACCTATTCCTTGTAAAAGACATATGGCTCCCTGCCCATATCACTGAGCTCATACTGCTCCAGTGGGGCACTGACTAACTTCCAACTGTCAGAGTCTTCATCTCTGCCACAGACTCCTCGCACACCATGGGAGGCCTAAGTCTAGGTTTTAGTCCCACCCTGTTCATATCTAGCTCCTGGATGTTAAGATCCCCTCTGTACCCACTCTCACTTCAGACCAGCATTGGATGTTGGTGGCCCACCCACCTGTTAGGCTAGAAGTGGCAGGAATTAACACTGCTGAAAGCAACCCTCAATCAATGACTAACGAGAGCCGATGGATAAAAATTCCTGGCCCCTGGCCCTCAGATGAGATAATTCAAGGTGTGTGCTCCCCACTGGCCCCAGAGCTCCCCGGTGGGATTACAATCCATTTGCCCACCGGTTTAAATGAACTGATAACATTCAAAGGCTGTCTTTTCTTTGTGTCAATTCTTCACTGTCTTACTGCTGCTTCCTAAAATTAGTTCCTAAATCAATAACTCAGTTTGACTTTTTATCTCAAGGTCTGCTTCTGGGGACCCAAACTAAGGTAGTGACTGTCCTCAAGTAGTTTATACGGTGGTGGGTAACACCTAGGGTAAGAAAGCATATACACCAACAAATGAGTTAAGCTCTGCTATTTTACATTCTGTAGTGTATATATGTTGATGCTACTCTCACTTCACCCTGGCTTCCCCGTCCCCATGTCCTCAAGTCCATTCTCTACATCTGCGTCTTTATTCCTCTCCTGCCACTAGGTTCATCAATACACTTTTTTTTTTTTTGGACTCCACATATATGCATTAGCATATGATATTTGTTTTTCTCTTTCTGACTTACTTCACTCTGTATGACAGACTCTAGGTCCATCCACCTCAATACAAATAGCTAAATATTGTTTCTTTTTATGGCTGAGTAATATTCCATTGTATATATGTGCCACAACTTCTTTATCCATTCATCTGTTGATGGACACTTAGGTTGATTTCATGTCCTGGCTATTGTAAATAGAGGTGCAATGAACACCGTGATACATGTCACTTTTTGAATTATGGTTTTCTCAGGGTATATAATCAGCTAATTTAAATGCACTAGAGGGGCATATTGATGGAGGAGGAAAAGGAAGAGAAAGGATGTAGAAAGAGAGAAAGGAAGCAGGGGTAATCGAATACATTCAGTTAATACATTCATCAAGATGAAGGATGGAACCAGATCACGTATGGCTCTAAATGGCATACTAATATTGTCAGACTTTATCCAGAGGAGGATATAAAGTCACAGAAGGGTTTATAGTAGGAAAGTAACCACAGCTTGAGTCCGGCTAAACCATACATCAACTGAGTGACCTCTGGCAAGTCACTTGCTCTCAGAACCTTGGTCTCTTCTAGAAAAAGGGGAATCGTGGTAGTGCCTACCCGAAACAATAACCAAGAGCCTTAAGTTCTGCTATAGTAATAAGAAATGCTGACATATATTGAGAGTGAACTGTATATCCTAGTCACCATAGAGGTATTCTCTTATAGCTGTCTATTGTTTCTATACTGCAGATATTTACTTACTCCACATTACAAAAGGGAACTAAAATTTAAATGTAACACTTAAGATTCATTGAGCTCACATCCCGGCTGGATCACTTAAACTTATTTCATCACTGCTGAAATGCGGAGGATAACAGTGTCTTCATCATTGTTTTGTAAAAACTTAAGCAGGTAAAATATGAAAAACTTTTATAACATAAAGGTAATAAATACATTTTAGATTGTGTTATTACTGTTATTGTTAAAGAGTTTACCAGTTTTCTGGGCTCAGTAATGGACATCTCTGAGATAATGGCTCATAGGTGTAGAAGGGGATTTTTCTGGTAGTATGTGGCATCAGTGATGGTGGTTTGGGATGTGACTAATGGATAAGAGTGTTGGGGAGTGCTAAAAGTTCAGGAAAGTGAGTGATGAGTCTGTGAGGTAAGTAATGGAGGGACTGTGAAGGAAAGGGTTTGTAATCTGTCACAAAAAAATGCACAGATTGTTAGTATACTGTTCAAATATATATATTAAAAATATAGTAGGTATACTATTTAAATATGCATGTGCATATTTATATAAACTATGTATATATGTTTAGATATTAACACGTATTTGAGATCTATATGTGTATGTACAGTTATACATATATCTACCTCTGTCAAGATATAGGACATTTCATTATACTTGTTTGGTATTTTAATTAATTCTCGTAAATTACCTTATTCCTTGCTTTAGACAACCACTAATCAGCTTTCCATCACAATACACTTTATTAGAGGTTTATTGCAAAAGTATCATACACTGTATCCTCTTTTGCCAATGCTGTCACTCAGCATCTTTTTGAGTTTAGTTTATTTGGCATCCATATTGTTTTCCTTTTTGTTGCTGAAGAGCATTCTTTTGCGTGGATATATCTTCTGTATATCACCTACCTGTTGCTGGACATTTCATTATTTTCTATTTTGGCCTGTTATGAATAAACTACAATGAATATATCTGAATACGTCTTTCTTTTCACTTCTTTGATGTATGTATTTAGCAATGAATTGGTGAGTAATAAAGTGTATGTTTCATTTTATGAAAAAATTTGAAAATGTTTTCCAAATTTTAATACTAAGGTATGGTTCAAACTAATATAAACGTTAACCATTTAAAGAGTACAATTTAGTGATGTTTCATATGCATTGTTGCAATGTTGTGCAGAAATCACTTCTATCTAGTTTCAAACATTTTCATCACCCCAGATGAAAATCTAACACTCAGTCTCCTTTTTCACTTTCTGCCATCCATGGCAGTTGGTAATTTGCTGTCTCCATGGATTTATCTATCCTAGATATTTCACATAAGTGAAATCATACAATATGTGACTTTTTGTGTCTATCTCTTTCTCATAGTATGTTTTTCAGGTTGATCAATGGTGTATCAGTCAACCAGTCTTCCCTTTTCTCTACATCCTCCAAATATTTGTTTCATGTCTTTCCAGTAATAGTCATTATAAGAGGTGAGAAGTCATATGTCACTGTGGTATTGATTTGCATTTCCCTGATGATTAGTAATGTTGAAAACCTTTTCATATACCTGTTGGCCATCTGTATGTCTTCTGTGGGAAAATGTCTACTCAATTCCTTCACCTGTTTCTTTATTAATTTTTTTTTCCCAAAAGAACTGGGATATATGGAAACTAGCTCTAACTTATTCCAATACACCTGTTATAACTTGTGTTGCTCCTCCATATACAATTTTTTTATCATATGGTAGTTTTATTTTTAATATTTTTTTACATCTTTATTGGAGTAAAACTGCTTTACAATGGTGTGTTAGTTTCTGCTTTATAACAAAGTGAATCAGTTATACATATACATATGTTCCCATATCTCTTCCCTCTTGTGTCTCCCTCCCTCTCACCCTCCCTATCCCACCCCTCCAGGTGGTCACAAATCACCGAGCTGATCTCCCTGTAATATATGGCTGCTTCCCACTAGCTAATTACCTTACGTTTGATAGTGTATATATGTCCATGCCTCTCTCTCGCTTTGTCACAGCTTATCCTTCCTGCTCCCCATATCCTCAAGTCCATTCTTTAGTAGGTCTGTGTCTTTATTCCTGTCTTACCCCTAGGTTCTTCATGACATTTTTTTTCTTAAATTCTATCTATATGTGTGTGTGTGTGTGTGTGTGTGTGTGTGTGTGTTAGCATACGGTATTTCTCTTTCTCTTTCTGACTTATTTCACTCTGTATGACAGACTCTAGGTCTATCCACCTCATTACAAATAGCTCAATTTCATTTCTTTTTATGGTTGGGTAATATTCCATTGTATAAATATGCCACATATTCTTTATCCATTCATCTGATGATGGACACTTAGGTTGTTTCCATCTCCGGGCTATTAGGTCCCATTTGTTTATTTTTGTTTTTATTTCCATGTCACTAGGAGGTGGGTAAAAAGGATCTTGCTGTGATTTATGACATAGAGTGTTCTGCCTATCTTTTCCTCTAAGAGTTTGATACATTTGATACATTTAGGTCTTTAAACAAGTTTGAGCTTATTTTTCTGTATGGTGTTAGGGAGTGATCAAATCTCATATTTTTACATGTACCTGTCCAGTTTTCCCAGCACCACTTATTGAAGAGGCTGTCCTTTCTCCACTGTACATTCCTGCCTCCTTTATCAAAGATAAGGTGACCATAAGTGCATGGGTTTATCTCTGGGCTTCCTATCTGTTCCATTGGTCTATCTTTCTGTTTTTGTGCCAGTACCATACTGTCTTGATTACTGTAGCTTTGTAGTATAGTCTGAAGTCAGGGAGCCTGATTCCTCCAGCTCCATTTTTCGTTCTCAAGATTTCTGTGGCTATTCGGGGTCTTTTGTGTTTCCATACAAATTGCAAAATTTTTTGTTCTGGTTCTGTGAAAAAATGCCAGGGGTAGTTTGATAGGGATTACATTGAATCTGTAGATTGCTTTGGGTAGTAGAGTCATTTTCACAATGTTGATTCTTCCAATCCAAGAACATGGTATATCTCTCCATCTATTTATATCATCTTTAATTTCTTTCATCAGTGTCTTATAATTTTCTGCATACAGGTCTTTTGTCTCCTTAGGTAGGTTTATTCCTAGATATTTTATTCTTTTTGTTGCAATGGTAAATGGGAGTGTTTTCTTGATTTCACTTTCAGATTTTTTATCATTAGTGTATAGGAATGCCAGAGATTTCTGTGCATTAAGTTTATATCCTGCTACTTTTCCAAATTCATTGATTAGCTCTAGTAGTTTTCTGGTATCATCCTTAGGATTCTCTATGTATAGTATCATGTCATCTGCAAACAGTTACAGCTTTACTTCTTCTTTTCCAATTTGGATTCCTTTTATTTCCTTTTATTCTCTGATTGCTCTGGCTAAAACTTCCAAAACTATGTTGAATAAGATTGGTGAGATTGGGCAACCTTGTCTTTGTTCCTGATCTTAGTGGAAATTCTTTCAGTTTTTCACCATTGAGGATGATGTTGGCTGTGGGTTTGTCATATACGGAATTTATTATGTTGAGGAAACTTCCCTCTATGCCTACTTTCTGCAGGGTTTTTATCATAAATTAGTGTTGAATTTTGTCTAAAGCTTTCTCTGCATCTATTGAGACGATCATATGGTTTTTCTCCTTAAATTTGTTAATATGGTGTATCACGTTGATTGATTTGCGTATATTGAAGAATCCTTGCATTCCTAGAATAAACCCCACTTGATCATGGTGTATGACCCTTATAATGTGCTGCTGGATTCTGTTTGCTAGTATTTTTTTGAGGATGTTTGCATCTATGTTCATCAGTGATATTGGCCTATAGTTTTCTTTCTTTGTGACATCCTTGTCTAATTTTGGTATCAAGGTGAGGGTGGCCTTGTAAGATGAGTTTGGGCGTGTTCCTTCCTCTACTATATTTTGGAAGAGCTTGAGAAGGATAGGTGTTATCTCTTCTCTAAATGTTTGATAGAATTCGCCTGTGAAGCCATCTGGTCCTGGGCTTTTGTTTGCTGGAAGATTTTTAATCACAGTTTCAATTTCAGTGCTTGTGATTGGTCTGTTCATAATTCCTTTTCTTCCTGGTTGAGTCTCGGAAGGTTGTGCATTTCTAAGAATTTGTCCATTTCTTCCAGGTTGTCCATTTTATTGGCATACAGTTGCTTGTAGTAATCTCTCATGATCTTTTGTATTTCTGCAGTATCAGTGGTTACTTCTCCTTTTTCATTTCTAATTCTATTGATTTGAGTCTTCTCCCTTTTTTTCTTGATGAGTCTGGCTAATGGTTTATCATTTTGTTTATCTTCTCAAAGAACCAGCTTTTAGTTTTATTGATCTTTGCTATCGTTTCCTTCATTTCTTTTTCATATATTTCTGATCTTATTTTTATGATTTCTTTCCTACTGATAACTTTGGGGGTTTTTTTGTTCTTCTTTCTCTAATTGCTTTAGGTGCAAGGTTAAGTTGTTTATTCGAGATGTTTCCTGTTCCTTAAGGTAGGATTGTATTGCTATAAACTTCCCTCTTAGAACTGCTTTTGCTGCATCCCATAAGTTATGGGTCGTCATGTCTCCATTGTCATTTGTTCCTAGGCATTTTTTTATTTCCTCTTTGATTTCTTCAGTGATCACTTCATTATTAAGTAGTGTATTGTTTAGCCTCCATGTGTTTGTATTTTTTACAGATCTTTCCTGTAATTGATATCTAGTCTCATAGCGTTGTGGTCAGAAAAGATACTTGATACAATTTTAATTTTCTTAAGTTTACCAAGGTTTGATTTGTGACCCAAGATATGATCTATCCTGAAAAATGTTCCATGAGCACTTGACGAAAATTTTTATTCTGTTGTTTTTGGATGGAATGTCCTATAAATATCAATTAAGTCCATCTTGTTTAATGTGTCATTTAAAGCTTGTGTTTCCTTATTTATTTCCATTTTGGATGATCTGTCCATTGGTGAAAGTGGGGTGTTAAAGTCCCCTACTATGACTGTGTTACTGTCGATTTCCCCTTTTATGGCTGTTAGTATTTGCCTTATGTATTGAGGTGCTCCTATGTTGGGTGCATAAATATTTACAATTGTTATTTCTTCTTCTTGGATCGATCCCTTGATCATTATGTAGTGTCCTTCTTTGTCTCAGAATAATAGCCTTTATTTAAAGTCTATTCTGTCTGATATGAGAATTGCTACTCCAGCTTTCTTTTGGTTTCCACTTGCATGGAATATCTTTTTCCATCCCCTTACTTTCAGTCTGTATGTGTCTCTAGGTCTGAGGTGGGTCTCTTGTAGACAGCATATATATGGGTCTTGTTTTTGTATCCATTCAGCCAATCTGAGTCCTTTTTGGGGAGCATTTAGTCCATTTACATTTAAGGTAATTATCGATATGTATATTCCTATTCCCATTTTCTTAATTGTTTTGGGTTCGTTATTGTAGGTCTTTTCCTTCTCTTGTGTTTCTTGCCTAGATAAGATCCTTTAGCATTTGTTGCAAAGCTGGTTTGGTGGTGCTGAACTCTCTCAGATTTTGCTTGTCTGTAAAGATTTTAATTTCTCCATCAAATCTGAATGAGATCCTTGCTGGGTAGAGGAATCTTGATTGTAGGTTTTTCTCCTTCATCACTTTAAATATGTCCTGCCACTCCCTTCTGGCTTGCAGAGTTTCTGCTGAAAGATCAGTTTTTATCCTTATGGGGATTCCCTTGTTTATTATTTGTTGTTTTTCCCTTGCTGCCATTAATATGTTTTCTTTGTATTTAATTTTTGTCAGCTTGATTAATAAGTGTCTTGGCGTGTTTCTCCTTGGATTTATCCTGTATGGAACACTCTGTGCTTCCTGGACTTGATTAACGATTTCCTTTCCCATATGAGGGAAGTTTTCAACTATAATCTCTTCAAATATTTTCTCAGTCCCTTTCTTTTTCTCTTCTTCTTCTGGAACCCATATAATTCGAATGTTGGTGCATTTAATGTTGTTCCAGAGGTCTCTGAGACTGTCCTCAGTTCTTTTCATTCTTTTTTCTTTATTCTGTTCTGCAGCAGTTATTTGCATTATTTTATCTTCCAGGTCACTTATCCGTTTTTCTGCCTCAGTTATTCTGCTATTGATCCCATCTAGAGTCTTCTTCATTTCATTTATTGTGTTGTTCATCGTTGCTTGTTTCATGTTTATTTCTTCTAGGTCCTTGTTAAATGTTTCTTGCATTTTGTCCATTCTATTTCCAAGATTTCGGATCATCCTTACTATCATTATTCTGAATTCTTTTTCAGTTAGACTGCCTATTTCCTCTTCATTTGTTAGGTCTGGTGTATTTTTATCTTGCTCCTTCATCTGCTGTGTGTTTTTCTGTCTTCTCATTTTGCTTATCTTACTGTGTTTGGGGTTTCCTTTTTGCTGGCTGCAGCTTTGTAGTTCCCATTGTTTTTGGTGTCTGTACCCAGTGGCTAAGGTTGGTTCAGTGGGTTGTGTAGGCTTCCTGGTGGAGGGGACTAGTGCCTGTGTTCTGGTGGATGAGGCTAGATCTTGTCTTTCTGGTGGGCAAGTCCACATCTGTTGGTGTGTTTTGGGGTGTCTGTGAACTTAGTATGATTTTAGGCAGCCTCTCTGCTAATGGGTGGGGTTGTGTTCCTGTCTTGCTAGTTGTTTGGCATGGGGCATCCAGCCCTGGAGCTTGCTGGTCGTTGAGTGAAGCTGGCTGCTAGTGTTGAGATGGAGATCCCTTGGAGATTTTCGCGATTTGATATTATGTGGAGCTGGGAGGTCTCTTGTGGATTAGTGTCCTGAAGTTGGTTCTCCCACCTCAGAGGCACAGCACTGACTCCTGTAGCACCTAGAGCCTTTCATCCACATGGCTCAGAATAAAAGAGAGAAAAAATAGAAAGAAATAATTAGTAGAAGTAGAAAGAAAGAAAGAAAGAACGAACGAACGAACGAAAGAAAGAAAGAAAGAAAGAAAGGAGGGAGGGAGGGAGGGAGGAGTGAAGGAAGGAAGGAAGGAAAAATGAAAGAAAGAAAGAAGATAAAGTAAAATAAGATAAAATATAAGAAATTTATATTATATATAATTATTAAGAAAAAAATTTTAAATAAAAGGACGGATAGAACCCTAGGACAAATGGTGGAAGCAAAGCTATACAAACAAAATCTCACACAGAAGCATACACATACACACTCACAAAAAGAGGAAAAGAGGAAAAATCATAAATCTTGCTCTCGAAGTCCACCTCCTCAATTTGGAATGATTCACTGTCTGTTCAGGTATTCCACAGATGCAGGGTACATCAAGTTGATTTTGAAGCTTTAATCCGATGCTTTTGAGGATGCTGGGAGAGGTTTCCTTTTCTCTTCTTTGTGCTCACAGCTCACAGGGGCTCAGCTTTGGATTTGGCCCCGCCTCTGCGTGTAGGTCGCAGGAGGGCATCTGTTCTTCGCTCAGACAGGATGGGGTTAAAGGAGCAGCTGCTTCGGGGACTCTGGGTCACTCAGGCCAGGGGGAGGGAGGGGTACGGAGTGCAGGGTGAGCCTGCGGCGGCAGAGGCCAGCGTGATTTTCACCAGCCTGAGGCGCGCTGTGCATTCTCCCGGGGAAGTTGTCCCTGGATCCCGGGACCCTGGCAGTGGCGGGCTGCACAGGCTCCCTGGAAGGGGGGTGTGGATAGTGACCTGTGCTCGCACACAGGCTGCTTGGTGGCGGCAGCAGCAACCTTAGCGTCTCATGCCTGTCTCTGGGGTCCGTGCTGTTAGCCGCGGCTCGCGCCGGTCTTTGGAGCTCCTTTAAGCAGTGCTCTGAATCCCCTCTCCTCGCGCACCAAGAAAAAAAGAGCAAAGAAAATGTCTCTCGCCTCTTCGGCAGGTCCAGACTTTTTCCCGGACTCCCTCCTGGCTAGCCGTGGTGCACTAACCCCCTGCAGGGTGTGTTCACGCTGCCAACCCCAGTCCTCTCCTGGTGCTCCGACCAAAGCCTGAGCCTCAGCTCCCAGCCCCGTCCGCCTGGGCGGGTGAGCAGACAAGCCTCTCACGCTGGTGAGTGCCGGTCAGCACCGATCCTCTGTGCGGAAATCTCTCTGCTTTGCCCTCCGGACCCCGTGGCTGTGTTCTCCTCCACGGCTCTGAAGCTTCCCCCTTCCTCCACCTGCAGTCTCCGCTCGAGAAGTGGCTTCCTAGTGTGTGGAAACCTTTCCTCCTCCACGGCTCCCTCTCACTGGGGCAGGTCCCGGCCCTATTCTTTTGTCTCTGTTTTTTCTTTTTTTCTTCTGCCCTATCCAGGTACATGGGGACTTTCTTGCCTTTTGGGATGTCTGAGGTCTTCTGCCAGCGTTCAGTAGGTGTTCCGTAGGAGTTGTTCCACCTGTAGATGTATTTCTGGCGTATCTGTGGGGAGGAAGGTGATCTCTGCCTCTTATACTTCCGCCATCTTCCCGAAAGCCTCCATATACACTCCTTCACCTGTTTCTTAATCATGTTACTGGTAGTTTTGCTACTGAGATTTTGGAGCTCCTTAATTTGGATACTAGCACTTAATCACTTTATCATATACATACACAGTCTTTCATTCTGTAGATTGTTTTTTCAATTGTTGTTTCCTTTGCTATGCAGAAACTTCTCAGTTTGACAAAATTGCATTTGTTTGGTTTTTTTGCCTGTTCTTTTTCTTTCATATTTAAAAAATCATTGCCAGGGCCAATATCAAAACATTTTCCCCATGTTTTCTTCTAGGACTTTGACACTTTTAGGTCTTATATTTAAGTCTGTAGTGTATTTTTCCTCCGCTTTATTGAGATGTAATTGACAAATAACCTTGTGTAAGTTTCAGGTACTATATCATGACTTGATATATGTATATATTATGAAGTGATTATCAGAATAAGGTGAGTTAACACATCCATCATCTCAGATAATTCCTTTATTTGTATGCTGAGAACATTTAAGGTGTAATCACTTAGAAATTTTCAAGTATACAACAAAGAGTTGTTAACTGCAGTTGCTATGTTATACATTAGAACACCAGGAATTACATATCTTATAACATACATAAAAAAATTTGGACCCCTTTGACCAACATTTCCTTATCCCCTCATCCCACCATAACCTGTCAACCACACATCCACTCGCTCTATGACTGGCATTTTGGATTCCGTATACTAGTTAAATCATGTAATATTTGCTTTTGTCTGTCTGACATTTCATTTAACATAATGACCACAAGGTTTATCCGTGTCACAAACCCAGGATTTCCTTGTTTTTTATGGCTGACTATATGTATGTATACAGTAATTCCACTTCCAGGTACTTATGCAAAATAAGGGAAATCACTATCTTGAAGACATGTCAGCAGCCCCATATTCTCATTCACAATAGTCAAGATGTGAAAACTACCTGTCTTTTGTTAGATGAATTCATAAAGGAAAAAAAAAATATATATATATATATACACACACACATACAATATATAGTCATTTGTATGTCTTCTTTGGAAAAATACCTATTCACCTCCTCTGACTATTTAACAATTGAATTATTTCTGTTTTGCTATCAGGATGTATGAATTCCTTAGATATTTTGGTTATTAACACCTTATCTGATACATAGTTAAAAAATATTTTCTCCCATTCTGAAAGATGTCTCTTCTTTTTGTTGTATGTCCCTTTTGATATGCAGAAGGTTTTTAGTTTGATGTAGTAGTTCCACTTGTTCATTTTCTGCTTTTATTGTTTATACTTTAGGAGTCATATCCAAAAAAAAAAAAAAAAAAAGAAAGAAGGAAAGAAAAACTGTTGTCAGGACCAAAGTCAACAAAATGTCTTACTTAAGTCTTTAATCTATTTCACAGAATGGTCTAAGATAGGGATCCAATTTCATTCTTTTACATGTGAATATCCAGTTTTCCTAACACCATTTAGTGAAAAGGCTACCTTTTCCCCATTGGGTAATTTTGGTTCCCTTGTCAAATATTAGTTGACTATATATGCATGAATTTATTTCTGGGCCCTCAATTCTGTCCTATTGGTCTACTGTCTGTTTTTATGCCAGTACCTCACCATTTTGATTACTATAACTTTGTAGTATAGTTTGAAAAGAAAGTGTGATGCCTCCAGCTTTGTTCTTCTTACTCAGTATTTCTTCAGCTATTCAGGGTCTTTTGTGGTTTCATATGAATTTTAAGATTATTTTTCTACTTCTTTGAAAAATGCCATTGAAATTTTGATAGGGATTGCATTTAATCCATAGATGGCTTTGGTAGTATGGACATTTTAACAATATGAATCCTTCCAACACATAAAACAGGGTCTTTTCATTATTTGTGTTTGCTTTCATTTCTTTCATCAGTTTTTGCATCAGCTTTTTATAAATACTTTTAAGTATTCAAACGGTTCACCTCCTTGTTTATTTCTAGGTATTTATTCTTTTATATGCTATTATAAATAGGATTGTTTTCTTAAATTCATTTTTAAATAATTTGTTGTAAGAAATTACGTAACATAATGTAACAATTTCCTAAGTTTGTTTAAATCATAGAAGCTTGCTGAATTTTTTTATTAGTTCTAAGAGGTGCTTTTTTTTCCCTGAAGTCCTTAGAGGTTCTACATATTTTATATAAAATATATAAACAACAGGGATACAGCACAGGGAATTAGACTCACTATCTTATAATAACTTTTAATGGAAGTATAATCTGTACAAATACTGAATTATTATGCTGTATAACTGAAACTAATGTAATACTTGTAAATCAGCTCTAGAGGTGGGCCTGGAGCCTGTGTATGAGGTGTGGGGCCCAATTCCTGGGTAGATAAAATCAAGACTAGAGCCTTGGTCCAAGAGTATGAGCTTGTCACCAAGGTCCCCTTGGTCAGGCCTAGTGTGGGGTCTTTGGCAAAGTTGGATGCTTACGTTGCTCTCTCATTCCCCCACAAGAGAACTCCTGGGCCAAGAGGATCTCTCTTGACACTGTACTGTATGGACTTGGAGGAGGGGTGATGTAGGTAAAGCAACATAGTTCTTACTCTCCACTTTGATGCTTCTTTTTTCAGTTCTGTGTTCCACCTGGGTGCTGTAATCTATCACCTGGATCAGAGAGCTCGCATGAAGGTATTTTTGTGCATATATGATTGCCAACTCAATGTTTCTGTGGGGGGATGAAAACTGAAACACTGTCATGTCGCTCATCCCTCCCATTATTTTTCTACTTTAATTATGACTTTCGTCTCTAATTATAAATGTAGTTGAACATTATTGAAAACATTTGGGGTCTCTTTTTATGTTCCTTTTATTTTGGTGAAGTGTCTATTCATGGATTCTTCCATTTTTTGTTAAATTTTCATCATTTTCATTCAAATTTTAAGAGTTTTTATATATATTATACATAGGAATAATATATATAGATATTACAAATATTTTGTCCCAACCTCTCAGTTGTCTTTTAAATTAAACAACTGAAATTCCATACATTTAAAATTCAGGTTTTTTTGATGTGTAAGTTTATACATCTCATACATGTATTAATTCCTATAATCTCTGCTACCAGCAAAGACAGCTTACAAAAATATTACAATACCCCAGAAAATTCTTCTGTGCTTCCTCTTTGTATTCAGATTCCCTCTCCTCATGCCTACATCCTAAATTATTCACTCTTTATACATTTTTACCTTTTCTAAAATGTTGTATAAATAAAATCATACAGTATATAACCTCTGAGACTGATTTCTTCATGATTAATCTGAGGTATATTCACATTGTTGTACATATCAATAGTTCATTCCTTTTTATTACTGAATAGTGCCCTCTTAAGAAAATATACCACAGTTTTTCTTTTATACTTTGAAGGACATTTGAATTGTTTCCAGTTTTTGGTGATTATGAATACAGTTTACATAAACATTTATGTGCAGCTTTTATGTAAACATAAATTTAATATCTGTGGGATGAATAATTAAAACTGGGAATTCTGAATCAAATCATTAACCTTGTAATTACAAGGAGTAATTGTCAATGTAAATTGTAAAGGTATGACTATGAAAGGAGATAAATATGTTACCCTGACTACAGTAATCATTTCACTATGTATGTATATCAAATTATCATATACACCTAAAATATATACAAATCATTCTTTTTTTTTTAATTCAGAGAAAGATTATCTCTGGGGTACAGGACGGGAAGGCAGTTCAAGAGGGGGAGAGGAGAGTTTTTAATATCAGGTGACATTTTTCTTAACAAATGTTACCTATTTTTTTTAAAGCTGAACCTACATGTTTCCTGTATGTTTTGAATGTGTGATGTATTTTAAAGTAAAGAAATAAAATTAAAAGGCGAATTTCGGGAGGACGTTCAAGATGGCAGAGGACTAAGACATGAAGATCACCTTTCTCCCGAAAAATTCATCAGAAATACAACTAAGGGGCTTCCCTGGTGGCGCATTGGTTGGGAGTCCGCCTGCCGATGCAGGGGACACGGGTTCGTGCCCCAGTCCAGGAAGATCCCACATGCCGCGGAGCGGCTGGGCCCGTGAGCCATGGCCGCTGAGCCTGCGCGTCCGGAGCCTGTGCTCTGCAGCGGGAGAGGCCACGACAGTGAGAGGCCCGCGTACCGCAAAAAAAAAAAAAAAAAAAAAAAAAAAAAATACAACTAAATGTGGAACAACTCCTACAGAACACCTACTGAACGCTGGCAGAAGACCTCAGACCCCCCCAAAAGGCAATAAACTCCCCACGTACTTGGATAGGGCAAAAGAAACAGAATAAACAGAGACAAAAGAATAGGGACGGCACCTGCACCTCTGGGAGGGAGCTGTGAAGGAGGAAAAGTTTCCACATAGTCCCTTCACTGGTGGAGACAGTGGGGTGGCGGTGGGGAAGCTTCAGAGCCATGGACGAGAGCGCAGCAACAGGGGTGCGGAGGGCAAAGTGGAGAGATTCCCGCACAGAGGATCAGTGCCGACCGGCACTCACCAGCCCGAGAGGCTTGTCTGCTTCCCCGGCGGGGCGGGCGGGGACTGGGGGCTGAGGCTCCGGCTTCAGAGATCAGATCCCAGGGAGAGGACTGGGGTGAACACAGCCTGAAGGGGGCTAGTGCACAACAGCTAGCCGGGAGGGAGTCCGGGAGAAAGTCTGGACCTGCCTAAGAGGCAGGAGACCATTTTTGGGGGGTGCACGAGGAGAGGGGATTCAGAGCACCACCTAAACGAGCTTCAGAGACAGGCGTGAGACGTGGTTATCAGTGAGGACATCAGAGAAAGGCATGAAACACTAAGGCTGCTGCTGCAGCCACCAAGAATACAGTGTGCAAGCACAGGTCACTATCCAAAACTCCTCTCCTGGGAGCCTGTGCAGCCCGCCACTGTCAGGGTCCCGTGATCCAGGGACAACTTCCCTGGGAGAACACAGGGCACATCTCAGGCTGTTGCAATGTCATGCCGGCCTCTGCCACCCAGCCTCGCCCCACATTCCATACCCCTGCCTCTCCACAGCCTGAGTCAGCCAGAGCCCCTGAATCAGCTGCTCCTTTAACCCCTCCAGTCTGGGTGAAGAAAAGACGACAGAGGGCGACCTATATGCAGAAATGGGACCAAATCCAAGGCTGAGCTCTAGGAGATGTGAGAACAAAAATGAGAAAGGGAAATCTCTCCATGCAGCCAAAGGAGTAGTGGATTAAGTCCCCACAATTAACTTGATGTACCCTACATCTGTGGAATACCTGAACATAAAATAAATCATTCCAAATTTGAGGCAGTGGACTTTGGGAGCAACTATAGACTTGGGGTTTTCTGTATGCAACTGACTAGGTTATGATTTTTATGTTCATCTTAGTTTAGTTTCTAGCACTTGTTATCATAGGTGGATTTGTTTATTGGTTTTGTTACTCTCTTCTCTTTTTTTATTACTGTTTATATTATAATAATATATTTTTAAATTTTTTTATGTTTAAAACTATTTTTATTTTAATAACTTTTTTTTCTTTCTTTCTTTTCTTTCTCCCTTTTCTACTGAGCCATGTGGCTAACAGGGTCTTGCTGCTCCAGCCAGGTGTCTAGCTTAAGACTCTGAGGTGGGAGAGCCAGGTACAAGATACTGGACCACCAGAGACCTCCCAGCCCCAAGTAATATCAATCTGTGAGCGCACTCCCATAGATCTCTATCTTAACAGTAAGACCCAGCTCCACTCAACGACCAGCATGCTCCAGAACTGGACACCCCATGCCAAACTAGTACCAAGAGAGGAACACAACCACCCATTAACAGAGAGGCTGCCTAAAATCATAAGTTCACTGACACCCCAAACCACACCACTGGACGCAGTCCTGACCACCACCAACACAAGATCCAGCCTCATCCACCAGAACATAGGCACCACTCCCCTCCACCAGGAAGCCTACACAACCCATTGAACCACCTTACCCACTGGCGGCAGACACCAAAAACAATGGGAATTAAAAACCTGCAGCCTGCGAAAAGAAGATCCCAAACACTGTAATTTAAACAAAATAGAAGAAAGAAATATACAGCAGTTGAAGGAGCAAGATAAAAATGTACCACACCAAACAAATGAAGAGGAAATATGCAGTCTACATGAAAAAGAATTCAGAGTAATGAGAGGAAAGATGATCCAAAATCTTGGAAATAGAATGGAGTAAATACAAGAAAGTTTTAACAAAGACATAGAAGAAATAAAGAGCAAGCAAACAATGATGAACAATGCAATAAATGAAATTTTAAAATCTTTAGAAGGAATCAGTAGCAGAATCACTGAGGCAGAAGAACAGATAAGTGACCTGGAAGATAAAATAGTGGGAATAACTACCACAGAGAAAAATAAAAAAAAAAAATGAAAAGAATTGAGGACAGTCTCAGAGACCTCTGAGACAACATTAAATGCAACAACATTCGAATTATAGGGGTCCCAGAAAAGAAGAGAAAAAGAAGGGGAGACTGAGAAGATATTTGAAGAGATTATAGTTCAAAACTTCCCTAATATGGGAAAAGAAATAGTCAATTAACTCCAGAAAGCACAGAGATAAATCCAAGGAGAAACACACCAAGACACATATTAATCAAACTATCAAAAATTAAATACAAAGAAAAAGTATTAAAAGCAGCAAGGGAATCACAACAAATAACATACAAGGGAATCCACATAAGGATAATAGCTGATATTTCAGCAGAAACGCTGCAAGCCAGAAAGAACTGGCAGGACATATTTAAAGTGATGAAAGTTAAAAACCTACAACCAAGATTACTCTGTCCAGAAAGGATCTCATTCAGATTCAATTAAGAAATTAAAAGCTTTACAGAGAAGCAAAACTGAGCAAATTCAGCACCACCAAGCCAGCTTTACAACAAATGCTAAAGGAACTTGTCTAGGCAGAAAACACAAGAGAAGGAAAAGACCTACAATAACAAACCCCCCAAAATTAAGAAAATACTAATAGGAGCATACATATTGATAATTACCTTAAATGTAAATGGATTAAATGCTACAACGAAAAGACACAGACTGGCTGAATGGATACAAAAAAGAAACCCATATATATGTTTTCTACAAGAGACCCACTTCAGACCTAGGGACACATACAGACTGAAAGTGAGGGAATGGAAAAAGATAGCTCATGCAAATGGAAATCAAAAGAAAGCTTGAGTAGCAATTCTGTAAGCACACAAAATAGACTTTAATATAAAGACTACTATAATAGACAAAGAAGGACACTACATATTGATCAAGGGATGAACCCAAGAAGAAGATATAACAATTGTAAATATTTAGGCACCCAACATAGGAGCACGTCAATGTATAAGGCAAATGCTAACAACCATAAAAGGGGAAATTGACAGTAACACAATCATAGTAGGAGACTGTTAACACCCCACTTTCACCAAAGGACAGATCATCCAAACTGAAAATAAATAAGGAAACACAAGCTTTAAATGATACGTTAAACAAGACAGACTTAGTTGATATTTATAGGATATTCCATCCAAAAACAACAGAATGCCCTTTCTCCCCAAGTGCTCGTGGAATATTCTCCAGGATACATCATATCTTGGGTCACAAATCAAGCATTTAAGAAAATTGTAATCATATCAAGGATCTTTTCCCATCACAACGTTATGAGACTAGACATCAATTACAGGGAAAAAATGTAAAAAATACAAATCATGGAGGCTAAACAATACGCTACTAAATAAGCAAGAGATCACTGAGGAAGTCAACAGGAAATCAAAAAATACCTAGAAGCAAATGACAATGAAACACCATGACCCAAAACCTATGGGATGCAGCAAAAGCAGTTCCAAAAGGGAAATTTATCACAATACAACCCTCTCTCAAGAAACAAGAAACGTCTCAAATAAACAACCTAAACTTACACCTAAAGCAATTAGAGAAAGAAGAACAAAAACAAGCAAAGTTAGCAGAATTAAGGAAATCATAAATATCAGATCAGAAATAAATGAAAAAGAAATTAATGAAATGATAGCAAAGATCGATAAAACTAAAAGCTAGTTCTTTGAAAAAGTAAACAAAATTGATAAACCATTAGCCAGACTTATCAAGAAAAAAGGGGAGAAGACTCATATCAAAACATTAGAAATGAAAAAGGTGAAGTAAGCGACTGACACTGTAGAAATACAACAGATCATGAGAGATTACTACAAGCAAATATATGCCAATAAAATGGACAACCTAGAAGAAATGGACAAATTTTTAGAAATTCACAACCTTCCGAGACTCAACCAGGAAGAAATAGAAAATATAAACTGAACAATCACAACCACAAAATTGAAACCGTGGTTAAATATCTTCCAACAAACCAAAACTCAAGACCAGATGGCTTCACAGGCAAATTCTACCAAACATTGAGAATAGCTAACACCTGTCTTTCTCAAACTCTTCCAAAATATAGCAGAGGGAGGAACACTCTCAAACTCATTCTATGAGGCCACCATCACCCTGGTACAAAAACCAGACAAAGATGTCACAAAGAAAGGCCAATATCACTGATGAACATAGGTGTAAAATCCTCAACAAAATACTAGTAAACAGAATCCATTAAAAGGATCATACATTATGATAAAGTGGGGTTTATCCCAGGAATGCAAGGATTCCTCAATATATTTAAATCATTCGATGTGATACACCATATTAATAAATTGAAGGTTAAAAACCACATAATTTCAATACATGCATAAAAAGCTTTCAATAAAGTTCCACACCCATTTACGGTAGAAACTCTCCAGAAAGTAGGCATAGAGGGAACTTACCTCAACATAATAAAGGCTATATATGGCAAACCCACAGACAACACCCTTCTCAAAGGTGTAAAACTGAAACCGTTTAACTAAGATCAGGAAGAATACAAGGTTGCCCACTCTCACCACTGTTACTCAACATAGTGTTGGAAGATTTAGCCACAGTAATCAAAGAAAGAAAAATAATAAAAGAATCCATATTGGAAAAGGAGTAAAACTGTCACTGTTTGCAGATGACATGATACTATACATAGAGAATCCTAAAGATGCTACCAGAAAACTACTAGAACTAATCAATGAATTTGGTAAAGTAGCAGGATACAAAATGAAAGCACAGAAATCTCTTGCATTCCTATATGCCAATGATGAAAAATCTGAAAGAGAAATTAAGGAAAGACTCCCATTTACCATTGCAACAAAAAGAATAGGAATAAACCTACCCAGGGAGACAAAAGACCTGTATGAAGAAAACTATAAGACACTGATGAAAGAAATGAAAGAGGATACAAACAGATGGAGAGATATACCATATACTTGGGTTGGAAGAATCAACATTGTGAAAATGACTCTGCTACCCAAAGCAATCTACAGAGTCAATGCAATCCCTAACAAATTACCAATGTCATTTTCCACAGAACTAGAAGAAAAAATTGCACAATGTGTATGGAAATAAAAAGGACACCGAATAACCAAAGCAATCTTGAGAACAAAAAACAGAACTAGATGAATCAGCCTCCTGGACTTCAGACTATACTACAAAGCTACAGTAATCAAGACAGTATGATACTGGCACAAAAACAGAAATATAGATCAATGGAACAGGATAGAAAGCCCAGATGTAAACCCATGCACATATGGTGACCTTATTTTTGATAAAGGAGGAAGAATATGCAATGGAGAAAAGACAGCCTCTTCAACAAGTGGTGCTGGGAAAAATGGACGGCTACATGTACAAGAATGAAATTAGAACACTCCCTAACACCATACACAAAAATAAACTCAAATGGATTAAAGACCTAAATGTAATGTCAGACACTGTCAAACACTTAGAGAAAAATATAGGCAGAACACTCTATGACATAAATCACAGCAAGATTCTTTTTGACCCACCTCCTGGAGAAATGGAAATAAAAACAAAAATAAACAAATGGGGCCTAATGAAACTTAAAAGGTTTTGCACAGCATAGGAAACCATAAACAGGATGAAAAGACAACACTCCAAATGGGAGAAAATATTTGCAAATGAAGCAACTGACAAAGGATTAATCTCCAAAATTTACAAACAACTCATGCAGCTCAAAACCAAAAACACAAACAACAATCCAAAAATGGGCAGAAGACCTAAATACACATTTCTCCAAAGATGATATACAGACTGCCAGAAAACACATGAAAATTTGCTCAACATCATGAATCATTAAAGAAATGCAAATCAAAACTACAATGAGGTATCACCTCACACCAGTCAGAATGGCTATCATCAAAAAATCTACAAACAATAAATGCTGGAGAGGTTGTGGAGAAAAGGGAACCCTCTGGCACTGTTGGTGGGAATGTAAATTGTTACAGCCACTATGGAGAACAGTATGGAGGTCATTAAGAAACTAAAAATAGAACTACCATATGACACAGCAACCCCACTACTGTGCATATACCCCGAGAAAGCCATAATTCAAAAATAGTCATGGACCACAATGTTCATTACAGGTCTATTTACAATAGCCAGGACATGGAAGCAACCTAAGTGTCCATCAACAGGTGAATGGATAAAGAAGGTGTGGCATATATATACAATGGAATATTACTCAGCCATAAATAAAAATGAAATTGAGTTATTTGTAGTGAGGTGGATAGACTTAGAGTCTGTCATACTGTGTGAAGTATGTCAGAAAGAGAAAAACAAATACTATACGCTAACACATATATATGGAATCTAAAAAAAAAAGATTCTGATGTACCTAGGGGCAGAACAGGAATAAAGATGCAGATGTAGAGAATGGACTTGAGAAGATGGGGAGGGGAAAGTGTAATCTGGCCTGAAGTGAGAGAGTCGCATGGACATATATACACTACCAAATGTAAAATAGATATCTAGTGGAAAGCAGCTGTATAGCTAGGGAGATAGTTCAGTGCTTTGTGACCACCTAGTTGGGTGGGATAGGGAGGGTGGGAGGGAGATGCAAGAGGGAGTGGATATGGGGATATATGTATACGTACAGCTGATTCACTTTGTTATACAACAGAAACTAACACAACATTGTAAAGCAATTATACTCCAATATAGATGTTAAAAAAAAAAAGAATATGCTGTCTACAACAGCCATTTTAACTTTAAGGACACACATAAGCTGAAGATGAGGGAATAGAAACTGATAGTCCAAACAGTTTCCAAACAAGAGCAGGACTGGCTCTCCCAATCGCAGGTAATACAGACTTTCAGTCAAAATAGTTCACAAGAGATAAAGAAGATCGTTATACAGTGATAATGGGTCAATTTATCAAGAGGATATAATAATTGTAAATATATATGTACTGAATGTTGAAGGATTAAATAAATATTTAAATCAACCATTAACAGATCTGATAGGAGAAATCAACAGTAAAAATAATAATAGTAAGGAACTATGTTATCCCACTTTCTACCTTAGAAAATAAATAAAGACACAGAATGGACCTAATAAACTTATATAGAACTTCCATCCAACAGT
Source organism: Grampus griseus (assembly GCF_964374135.1). Classification (NCBI taxonomy): domain Eukaryota; kingdom Metazoa; phylum Chordata; class Mammalia; order Artiodactyla; family Delphinidae; genus Grampus; species Grampus griseus. Next base: position 17,423,872 of record NC_139016.1, on the reverse strand, counting down.
ACCAGAATACACATTCTTCTTAAGTGCTGATGGAACATTCCTCAGGATAGACCCTGTCTTGGGACATAAAGCAAGCCTTAACAAATTTAAGATCAAAACTACATTGAGCATCCTTTTTGATCATAACGTTATGAAGCTAGAAATCAATAACAAGAGAAAAAGTGAAAAATTCCTAATATGTAAAATTATACAGCACACACTGAAAAAATCAATGGGTCAAGGAAGAATTCAAAAGGGAAATCTGAAACTATCTTCAGACAGACAAAAATGACAACATACCAGAACTTTGGGGATGTAGCAAAATCAGTCTAAGGAATGATTTTTTTTTAGCAATCATAAATTCTTATATTAAGAGAAAAGAATGATCTAAAATAAACAACTTATCCTTATACCTGAAGGACTAGGAAAAAAGAGTTAAGCTTTTAAAAAAAAATTAAGCTCCAAGAATAAAAGGAAAAAATAAGAAAGTTTCAAATGGAAATGAATAAAATAAAAATCAGATAATTACGAAAAAACTGAATCCAAGAATTGGTATTTGGAAAGGATAATAAAATTGACAAAGCTTTAGCTAGACTAACAAAGAGAAAAATAGAACTTAATAAATAAAACTTTAAATGAAAGAGGAGAAATTGCAACTGACACCATAGCATACAAATCATTATAAAGAATGCTAACAAACAGGGTGACAAAAATGGATAAATCTCCACCAACACCAATATACAATGTACCAAGACGGAATCATGAAGAAGTCAAAAAACAAAAAAAAATCTTGATCATACAAATAATGACTTATGAAATTGATGCAGTATTCAAAACTCTCCCAACAAAGAGAAACCCAGGATCAGATAGTTTCATGGGTGAATTCTACTGAACATTTAATGACGATTTATTGCCAGTCCTTCCCAAACTCTCTCAAATAACTAAAAAAGAGGCAACATTTCAAAACTAATTTTATAAAAACCAGCATTTTCCTGATTAACAAAGCTAGATAAGGACATAATAAGGGAAAAACAACAACAATAAACCCAGAACTTACAGGCTAATATCCTTGTACATCTAGATACAAAAATTCTCAACAAAATTCTAGCAAACCAAATTCAATAGCACACTAAAAGGATCAACATGATAAGGTGGGATAATTCCGGGGGATGCAAGGGGAGTTAACATTTTCAAATCAATAAATTTAATTAACCACATGAATAACATGCAGAAGAAGTGTTTGAAAGAATTTTTTAAACTTTCTTGATTAAAGCTCTCAACTAACTGGGTAGAGAAGAAACATTTTAAATGTAATAAAGGTCATATATTAACAAGCCCACAGCTAACATCATATTCATGGTGAAAAGATGAAAACTTTTCCTCTAAGACAAGAACAAATAAAAAATGCCCACCCGCACCATTCCTCTTCAACATAGTGTTAGAATCCCTAGCCAGAACCATTAGGCAAGAAAAAGAAATAAAAGGGATCAAAAGTGGAAAGGAAGAAGTAAAACTGTCTCTGTTTGAAGATGACATATTCTGTATGCAGGAAATCCTAAAGACTCCACCAAAAACCCCATGAAACTGTTAGAACTAATAAATGAATTCAGTAATGTTGTTGGATATGAAATACAAAATTAGTTGCACTTCTATACACTAACAAGAAAATAGCTGACAGAAAATAAAGAAAATGCTTCCATTTACAACAGCACCAAAAACAATAAAATCTTAGGAATACAGTTAAGCAAGGAGATAAAAAACCTGTACACCAAAAAATAGGACATTTACAAAAACTGAAGAAGACACAAATAAATAGAAAGCTATCACATGTTTATGAATTGAAAGAATGAATACTGTTAAAATGTTCACGCTACCTAAAGCTATCTATAGATTCAATAGAATCCCAATCAAACATTCAATGGCAATTTTCCTAGAAATAGAATAACAATCCTAAAAAATTGTACAAAACAACAAAGGACCCTGAAAATAGCCAAAGCAATTTTGAGCAAGACAAACAAAGCTGGATGCATCTCACTTCCTGGTTTCAAACTATAATACAAAGTTACAGTAATCAAAATAGTGTGAGACTAGCATAAAAACAGACAATAGACCAATAGAACAGGACTGAGAGCTCAGAAATAAACTCATGCATGTACAGTCAACTAATATTTGACAAGAACGTCAAGAATAAACAATGGAGAAAGAACAGTCTTTACACTAAGTTGTGTTGGAAAAACTGGATATCCACATGGAAAAGAATAAAACTGAACACCCATCTTAGACCACTCAAAAATTAACACAAAATGAACAGAAATCAGAAAATCCCTAGAATAAAACAGAAAAAAATCTCCCTGACATTTGTCTCAGCAATGACTTTTATGGATATGATACCAAAAGTACAGGGAACAAAAAGAAAAATCAACATGTGTGACAACATCAAATTAAAAAGCCTCTGCACAAAAAGAAACTTGAACAGAGTGAAGAGGCAATGGAATAGGAGGTATAAGAATTCTCCTATGGAATGGGAGAAAAGATTTGCCAACTACATGCCAGCTAAGGGACTAATGTCCAAACACAAAGGACTCAATCTTTTTTAAAAAGTTGAATAATCTAATTTAAAAGTGGGCTGAAGACCTTAGCAGACATATTCCCCCCATAGGAGACCTACAAATGACCAACAGACACATGAAAATATGCTCAGCATCTCTAATAGTAAGAGAAATGCAAAATAAAACCACAATGAGATATCAACTCACACATTTCAGAATGGTTATTATGAAAAAGACAAGACATAAAAGTGTTGTCAAGCATGTAGAAAAAAGGGAACACTTACAGACTGTTGATGGGCATGTAACTTAGTACAACCACTATGGAAAATAATTCGGATGTTCCTCAAAATACTAAAAATAGTACCACCATATAACCTAGCAATTCCATTTCTGAATTTACATATTTCAAGGAAATGAAATCAGTTACTTTACAGAGATATTTTCACTCCCATGTCCACTGTATTAATATCTAGCTAAAATATGCAAGGCATAGTCACTAAGTGTTTATCAATGGTTAAATGGATTAAGAAATGTATATATTACCATAATGGATATTATAGAGCCATATAAAGGAAATCCTGCAATTTGTGACCACATGGAATAAACTTGCAGGCATTATGCTTAGTGAAAAAATCAGAGAGATAAAGACAAACTCTGTGGTCCCACTTATTTATGAAATCTAAAGTGCTGAGGTCATAAAAACAGAGAGTGTATATGTATTTAATAGGTGTGGGGTTGGGAGGAATAGGAGATGATGGTCAAAGAGTACAAATTTCCTGTTATAAAATGTGTAAGTTCTTGGGATCTAAAGTACAGCATAGTGACTTAGTTAACAATACTTTATTGCATATTTCAAAGTTACTAGGAAAGTAGATCTTAAATGTTCTTACAGCACACACACAAAATTGGTAACTATGTGAGGTGATAGAAGTATTAACTAACATTATTGTGGTATTATTTCATAGCATAGATGTAAATCTAATCATCATGCTGTGTACCTTAAAATTACCAAGGTTATATGTCAATTATATCTCAATAATGTTGGGGAAAATGATTTAAAGATAAGATCCAAAAGTTTCAAAGCCCTTGAGAAAAGGTAAGGAACAAACTTCTCAAGATTGGCCTTGGCAATAATTTCTTGGCTATGACAGCAAAAGAGCAGGCAACAAAATCACAAGTAAAGTGAAGTGAAATTGAAATGAAACATTCCTACATAATAAAGGAAACAACAGAATTAACAGGCAATCTACAGAATAGTATAAAATATTTACAAACACATACCTGATAAGGGGTTAATATCCAACATACATTAAGAAAGTGCAAAAACTCAGTAGTGGAATATCACCTCATACCTATTAGATTGGCTATTTTCAAAAAAGAGAAGATAGCAGGCGTGACAAAAAGGAACACTCCTACACTGTTGGGAATGCAGATTGGTGCAGCCACTGTAGAAAACAGTTTGGAGGTTGCTCAAAAAGGTAAAAAATAGAACTACCAAGTCATCCAGAAAAACCTCTTTGGGTATTTATATAAAGGAAACAAAAACACCGAATCAAAATATATCTGCATCCCATGTACACTGCACCATCATTCTCAAATGCCAACACAGGAAAACAACACACTTAGGTTGAATAGATGGATAAAGGAAATATGGCACAGAAAAGTATTTTGTGTGGCAGAAAAAAATTGTGGCAATAAAATGTTATTCAGTCATAGTAGAGGGAAAATGCTGTCTTTTGTAACAAAATGGGTTGACCTTGAGGGCATTATGTTAAGTGAAGTAAGTCAGACATATAAAAACAAACACGGTGTGATCTCACTTATATCACAAAAACAAAAAAGAAGCCAAACATATAGAAACAGAATATTGTATTTGCCAGCAGCTGAGGTTTGAGGGCAATGGAAAGATATTCATCCAGTTATATAAGTGCTGTGGATCTAATAATCAGCATAATGACAGTAGTTAACAATACTGTATTGCATACAGGCATAACTTGGTGATGTTTCGGGTTTGGTTCCCGACCACCGCAGTAAAGCAAATATCGAAAAAAGTAAGTCACACAATTTATTTGGTTTTCCAGTGCATATAAAAGTTGTTTAAACACTACTGTAGTGTATTAATTTTTATGCAATAGTATTATGTCTAAAAAACACTGTACATACCTTAATTTTGAAATACTTTATTGCTAAAAAATGCTAACCATCATCTGAACTTTCAGTGAGTCATTACATTTTGGATGGTGGAGGCTCTTGCCTTGATCTTGATGGCTGCTGACTAGTTTCATGTTGGTTGCTGAAGGTTGGGGTGGGAATTTCTTAATATCAGACAATGAAATTTGCTGCATCAAATGAGTTTAGGTAATATTCTAAATACTTTATTGTCATTTCAACAGCCTTCACAGCATCTTCACCAGGAGTAGATTCCATCTCGAGAAACCATTGTTTTGGCTAACCCATAAGAAGCAACTCTGCATCTTTTAAAGTTTTATCATGAGACTGCAGCAATTCAGTCACAACTTCAGGCTCCACTTGTAATTCTGGTTCTCTCACTGTTTCCACTAAATCGGCAGAGACTTTCTCCACCGAAGTCATGAACCCCTCAATGTTATCCATGAGGGTTGGAATCAACTTTTTCCAAACTCCTGTTAGTGTTGATACTTTGAGTTCTTCCCATGAATCATGAATGCTCTTATGGCAGCTAGAATGGTGAATCCTTTCCTGAAGGTTTACAATTGATTTTATCCAGAACTCTCAGAGCAAACATCACCTCATAAGCTATAGTCTTATAATGTGTATTTTTTAACAAAGCCTTGAAAGTCAAAGTGACTCCTTGACCCTTTGGCTGCAGAATGGATGTTGTGTAAGCAGGCATGAAAACATTTATCTCATTGTACATCTTCATCAGAGCTCTCAGGTAACCAAGTGCATTGTCAATGAACAGTAATATTTTGGAAGGAATCTTTTTACCTGAGGAGCAGGTCCAACAGTAGGCTAAAAAAATTAAATATATGTTATAAAAGGATGTGCCATCCTTAGGCTTTGCTGTCACATTTACAGAGCACAGGCAGAATAGATATAGCATAATTCTTCAGGGCCCTAGGATTTTCAGAATGGTAAGTGAGCTTCATCTTCATCTTAAATTCGCCAACTGCATTAGCCCCTAACAAGAGTCAGCCTGTCCTTTAAGGCTTTGAAGCCAGTAATTGACTCCTCCTCTGTAGCTAGGAAAGTTCTAGATGGCATCTTCTTCCAGTAGAAGGCTGTTTCATCTACACTGAAAATCTATTGTTTAGTGTATCCACAATCATTAATGATATTAGCTAGATCTTCTGGATAACTTCCTGCAGCTTCTATATCAGTACTTGCCGCTTCAGCTGGTACTTTTGATGTTATGGAGACAATTTCTTTCCTTAAACTTCATGAACCAACCTCTGCTAGATTCAAACTTTTCTTCTGCAGCTTCCTCATTTCTTTCAGGGTTCATAGAGGAGAGTTAAGGCCTTGCTCTGGATTGGATTTTGGCTTAAGGGAATGTTGTGGCTGGTTTGATCTTCTATCCAGACCACTCAAACTTTCTCCACATCACCAAGAAGGCTGCTTTGGTTTCTTATAATTTGTGTTTGCTGGAGCAGCACTTTTAATTTCCTTCAAGAACTTTTCCTTTACATTTACAACTTGGCTAATTACTTGGCACAAGAGGCCTAGCTTTCATCCTTTCTTGGCTTTCAACATGTCTTCCTCATTAAGCTTAATCATTTCTAACTTTTGATTTAAATCGAAAGACATGCAACTCTTCCTTTTTATTTGAGTTGGCCTACATTCAATTCCTTCCCTCAAGGGTGTAGTTACAATAGTAACATCAAAGGTCACTGATCACAGATCACTATAACAAATAAAATAATAATGAAAAAGTATGACATAATGTGATAATTACCAAAATGTGACAGAGACGTGAAGTGAGTAAATGCTGTTGCAAAAGTAGTACCAATAAACTTGCTTCATGTTTATGGATTGCCATAAACTTCAATTTGTAAAAACACACAATATCTTTTAAGTACGATAAAGTAAAATATGCCTGTATTTGAAAACTGCAGAGAGTAAATCATGAGTATTCTCACCACACACACAAAATTGTAATGATGTGAGGTGAGGAATGTGTTAATTAACCTTTCATGGTAGTTATTTTGCAGTATACAGACGTATCAAATCATCACATTATACACCTTAACGTATGTAGTATATTGCAATAAAACTGAAAAAAACTTTAAAAAACAAAAAAGTTATTCTCTCAAATTTTGGGTAAAGTTATTAGAAGGAAAAAAACATAAAATTATTAGATTTTCAAATTATATTACTCCTTAGAGTTCTTGATCCCAAATGGCTATTGCTTTCCCAATAATTTAAAAAAAAAAAAAAAAGTAGGGGCTTCCCTGGTGGCACAGTGGTTGAGAGTCCGCCTGCTGATGCAGGGGACACGGGTTCGTGGCGCAGTCCGGGAAGATCCCAAATGCCGCGGAGCGGCTCGGCCCGTGCGCCATGGCCGCTGAGCCTGTGCGTCCAGAGCCTGTGCACCACAACGGGAGAGGCCACAACACTGAGATACCCGCGTACCACAAAAAAAAAAAAAAAAAAGAATCCTTAAAACTCAAAATTAAAAAGACAACCAATCCAATTAGCCAATTAAAAGAGATGTTTGACCAAAGAGGATAGTCACATGGGAAATAAACACATGAAAAACCATTCAACAGTATTAGTCATATCACTGCAAACATATTAAAACACCTAATATAAAAAGTGGTGACAATAGCAAATGCTGGTGAGGAGGCAGCAAAATTGGATCACTTATACATTGCTGGTCAGCATGTAAAATAATACATTCACTCTGCAAAAGAGTTTGGCAGTTTCTTATAAACATAAACATGCAGTTACAACAAATCCCTGCAATTGTACTCTTGGACATTTGTGAAAACTTGTTTTTGGAAAAACCTGTACATGAAGGTTTACAGTAGCTTTATTCCTAATAACTAAAAACAGAAACTATCTTATAGGAACTTCAGTTGTGAACTGGCAAACAGACTGTCGTATAGTCATAGCATCGGTACTACACAGCAAGTAAAAGGAACTATTAAGACAGGGTATAATTGGATGAATCTCCAGGAAATGATACTGAGTTTAAAACGTTAATCTCAAAAGGTCACATACAGTTTGATTTCATCTAAAAACACTCTCAAAAAACAGTATAAGAATGGAGGACAGATTAGTGATCATCAAAGGCAAGGAAGGTACTGGAGAGCAGAGGGAAGTGAATGTGACTTTAAAAGGTCAACAAAGCCAGGTGAGAGGTTTGGGGGGCAGGGGGATGGCATTTTAGATATAGAGGTTCAAAAAACGCCTTTCTAAGTACATACTCTTTTTGTAGACATCTAAATCTTAAGTCATTCTTGAGGAAAACTAGAGGAAAGGCACATACAGGTGCTGAAGAAGGAGATGTCTAGCATGTTAAAAAAATATTAATGCAGTCAGTTTGGCAGGATCAGAACTCATGAAATAGTAGTACCCCTATTCCCTTAGTAGTAGAAAATGAAACAGTATGAATAGTAGAACATGAAATCAGGAAGTATGGTGACTGAATTTCCCAAGAGTACCACAACGAATTATCATAAATTTGGGCTTCAAACAACCGAAATTGAATCTTTCACAGTTCTGGATGCTAGAAGTCTGAAATAGGATAGTGGCAGGGCAATGCTCCCTCTGAACACTCTAGGAAGGAATCCTTTCTTGACTCTTCTAGCATCTGGAGGTAGCTGGCAATCCTTGGCTTTTTTTGGTTTGCAGCTGCATTACTGCAGTGTGTGCCTCTCTCATCTCATAGTGTTCTGTTAACGTCACAACGCTTCCTTCCATGCATGTTTGTGTGTGTGTCCAAATTTCCCTTTTATAAGAACACTAGTCATATTGGATGAGAGCTCACCCTCTCATGATCTCATTTTAACATAATATCATCTGTAAATAAGGTTACTTTCTAAAGTACTGGTGGTTAGAGGTTCAATATGTCTATTTTGAGGGACTGTAATTCTATCCGTAACAGTGAAGGATTTTTAGGTTATTTTTAGAGACAACTTTTAAAGACTGACTGCATTACGCAGAGACAAACTGAATGATTCTGACAAAATTGCAGGATTTGACTTAGATTTTAACAGAATTCCTGTGGCTATTGTTTGGGGAATAAACCATAGGGAAATAAATGCAGATATGGCAGAGTGTAAAGACAGCTCCAATAATCCAGGCAAGAAATAATGGTGATGATGCAGAATGTTTTTAGTAGAATCTTCCCAATTTCATTTTCTTTGACTAACATCTCTCACCAAGACTATTTTCCTAACTTTACTAGTCTTTCTGATTTCATATTTATTATTTTCTCTATAATTTTTCTGGCTGTTTTTAACCTTATTTTTTCATTTTGTGTGAAATATTTATCAATGCTGGTGTAATATCTAAGCCATTGCCATTTTGCTGTTCTTAGTTTTAATGTCCATTTACTAATCTATTTTTATCAAATCAATAACATCATGGAAGTTCTATCAAGTGTGTTGATTGCCACAGGATAGAACACGTACACTTTATTTTATTTTCTCCTTTGCCTTGACACAAGTTAAAAGCTTATGTTAATTTGGACTGAATAACTTAATATGAGGGATTTGAAGGTCTCTCGGGATTTAACAAAAATTATTTCCACTGCAGCAAAAATTCTTCACTTTGTTACAATGTAGTAGCAGTATAATTTTATTAATTGGTACATATATCCCTTCTGGAACATTTAAAACTCATAAGATAGATTTATTTCAACAACTAGTAATAACTGCCACTGAAAACTCACTGACTCAACATTTGCAAATACGACTATTTCTTTTTTTTTTTCAAATATGTGAAACAACTTTATAAATTGTACTTACCTGACCAGTTGCACAAAAGTATTTGCCTTTCCCACTACTGCTAACAAATTACATTTTTCCCCTAATGCCTTTACAATTATTTCAGATTCTTTTCCATTATAGGATTTTTTTCCATTATAGGTTATTACAAGATATTGAACATAGCTCTCTCTGCTATACCATAGGTCTTTGTTGTTTATCTGTTTTATATATGGTAGTGTGTATCTGTTAATCCCAAAATCCTAATTTATCACTCCCATCCTTTCCCCTTTGGTAACCATAAATTTATTTTCTATGTCTGTGAATCTGTTTGTGCTTTGTAAATAACTTCATTTGTATTATTTTTTAGATTCCACATATATGATATCATATAATATTTGGCTTTGACTTAACTTCAGTTAGTATGATAATCTCTAGATCCATGCATTTCCATCCATACATGCAAATGGCAGTATTTCATTCTTTCTTATGGCTGAGTAATATTCATTATATATACATACCACATGTTCTTCATCCATTCATCTGTTGCTGGACACTTAGGTTGCTTTCATTTCTTGGCTATTGTAAATAATGCTGCTATGAACATAAGGGTACATGTATCTTTTCAAATTAGTGTTTTCATCTCTTCTGGATATATGCCCAGGAGTGGGATTGCTGGATCATATAGTAACTCTATTTTTAGTTTTTAAAGGAACCTCCATACTGTTTTCCATAGTGGTTGAACCATCTTATGCATTCCCATCAATAGTATAGGAGGGTTCCCTTTTCTCCATGACCTCTCCAGCATTTATCTACAGACTTTTTGATGCTAGCCATTCCGACCAGTGTGAGGTGATACTTCATTATAGTTTTGATTTGCATTTCTTTTTTTTCAGCTTTATTGAGATATAATTGACAAATAACATTGTATAAGTTTAAGTGATTTGATATAAATATATATTGTGAAATGATTACCACACTTAGGTTAGTTAACAGATTCATCTCACATATTTATCTTTTTGTGTGTGTGTATATGTGGTTCTAACATGTAAGATCTACTCTCAGCAATTTTTAAGTATACAGTACAGTGTTAACTATAGTCACTGTGCTGTACATTTTTAAAATTTATTTATTTATTTATTTGTTTATTTATTTTTATTTTTGGCTGTGTTGGGTCTTCGTTACTGTGCGTGGGCTTTCTCTAGTTGTGGCGAGTGGGGGCTGCTCTTTGTTGCAGTGTGTGGGCTTCTCATTGCAGTGGCTTCTCTTGTTGAGGGGCTCTAGGTGCGTGGGCTTCAGTAGTTGTGGCATGCGAGCTCAGCAATTGTGGCTCATGGGTTCTAGAGTGCAGACTCAGTAGTTGTGGCTCACAGGCTTAGTTGCTCCATGGCATGTGGGATCTTCCCAGACCAGGGCTCAAACCCATGTCCCCTGCATTGGCAGGTGGATTCTCAACCACTGCTCCACCAGGGAAGTCCCCCATGCTGTACATTTGATCCCCAGAACTTATTCATCTTATAACTGTAACTTTGTACCCTTCAACAAATATCTTCCCATTACCCCTGGTAACCACCAGGGGTTACCCCCTGCCTGGGGGTGCCAGGTTACCCCCTGCCTGGTAACCACCCTGTTTCTATGAGTTTGACTTTTTTAGATTCCACATATAAGTGAAATTGTGCAGTATTTTTCTTCCCCTTACATATACATATATACATAAATATATAACATTTTTTTCAGTTACACATATATATTTTTTTCACATTCTTTTCTATTATGTTTTATCACAGAGTACTGACTATAGTTCTCTGTGCTATACAGTAGGACCCTGTTGTTTATCTATCCTGTATATATTAGTTTGCATCTGCTAATCCCAAACTCCCAATCCTTCCCTTCCTCACCTCCCCTCTCCCTTGCCACCACAAGTCTGTTCTCTATGTCTGTGAATCTGTTTCTGTTCTGTAGAGATGTTCATTTGTGTTGTATTTTAGTTTCACATGTAAGTGATATTAAATGGTATTTGTCTTTCTCTTTCTGAATTTGCTCAGTATGATAATCCATCCATGTTGCTGCAGATGGCATTATTTCATTCTTTTTAAGGCTTAGTAGTATTCCACTGTATGTATATGCATGACATCTTCCTTATCCGTTCACCTGTCAATGGACATTTAGGTCACTTCCATGCTTTGGCTATTGTAAATAATGCTTCTATGAACATAGGGGTGCATGTATCTTTTCGAATTATAGTTTTGTTTGACGCATGCCCAGGAGTGGGATTGCTGGATCATGTGGCAACTGTATTTTTAGTTTTTTGAGGAACCTCCATAGTGTTTTCCATAGTGGCCTAAACAAGTTACATTTGTACCAACGGTGTAAGAGGGTTCCCTTTTCTCCACACCATCTCCAGCCTTTGTTATCTGTTGAATTTTAATGATGGCCATTCTGACTACAGTGATGGTGATACCTTATTGTAGTGTTGATTCACATTTCTCTAATAATTAGCGATGTTGAGCATCTTTTCATGTGCCTGTTGCCCACCTGTGTGTCTTCTTTGAAGAAATGTTTGTTTAGGTCTTCTGCCCATGTATTTGATTGGGTTGTTTGGTTTGGGGTTTTTTTTTTTTTTTTTTTGATATTCTGCTGTATGAGCTGTTTGTATATTTTGGAAACTAATCCATTGTTGGTCACATTGTTTGCAAATTTTTCCTCCCAAACCATAGGTTGTTTTTTTGTTTTGTTTATGGTTTCCTTTACTGTGCAAAAGCTTTTAAGTTTGACTAGGTCCCATTTGTTTTTTTATAAATTTATTTATTTACCTATTTTTGTCTGTGTTGGGTCTTTCTTGCTGCATGCAGGCTTTCTGTAGTTGCAGCGAGCAGGTGTTGCTCTTCATTGCGGTGCGCAGGCTTCTCATTGTGGTGGTTTCTCTTGTTGCACAGCGCTGGCTCTAGGTGTGTGGGCTTCATTAGTTGTGGCTCGCAGGCTCTAGAGTGCAGGCTTAGTAGTTGTGGTGCATGGGCTTACTTGCTCTGCGACATGTGGAATCTTCCCAGACCAGGGCCTGAACCCGTGTCCCCTGCATTGGCAGGTAGATCCCTAACCACTGCACCACCAGGGCAGTGCCCCCATTTGTCTTTTTTTTTTTTTTTTTTGTCTTGGGAGACTGATCTAAGAAAATTTTGCTATGATTTATGTCAGAAAATGTCTTGCCTATGTTCTCTTCTAGTTTTATGGAGTCATGTCTTATATTTAAGTCTTTAAGCCATTTTGATTTTATTTTTGGGTATGGTGTGAGGGAGTGTTCTCTCATTGATTTACATGTGGCTGTCCAACTTTCCAAACACCACTTGCTGAAGAGACTGTCTTTTTTCCCTTGTATATCCTTGCCTCCTTTGTCAAAGATTAGTTAACCATAGGTGTGTGGGTTTATTTCTGGGCTCTCTATTCTGTTCCATTGATCTATATGTTTGTTGTGCCAATACCATGCTTTTTTGATTACTTTATCTTTATAGTATTGTCTGAAGTCTGGGAGGGTTATGCTCCCAGCTCTTTTGCCTTTTCCTCAGGATTATTTTGGCAATTCTGGGTCTTTTGTGGTTCCATATAAATTTTAGGATTATTTGTTCTAGTTGTGAAAAATGTCAAGGGTAATTTGATAGGGATTGCATTGAATCTGTATCTTGCTTTGGGTAGTATGATCATTTTAACAATATTAATTCTTCTAATCCAACAGCATGGAATATCTTTCCATTTCTTTGAATCATCTTCAGTTTCCTTTATCAGTGTTTTATAGTTCTCAACATATAAGTCTTACAACTCCTTGGTTACATTTATTCCTAAGTATTTTATTTTATTTTTTATGTGATTTTTAAATGGGATTTTTAAAACTTTCTCTTTCTGATATTTCATTGTTAGTGTAAAGAAATGCAACAGATTTTTATATATTAATCTTGTAGCCTGCTACCTTGCTGAATTCATTTATCAGTTCTAATAATTTTTGTACGGCCTCATTAAGGATTTCTAAATAGAGTATCATGTCATCTGCATATAAGGACAATTTTACCTCTTCTTTTCCCACTCAGATACATTTTATTTTTTTTTTCTTATTTGATAGCTGTGACTAGGACTTCCAATACTATGTTCAATAGAAGTGATGAGAGTGGGCATCCTTGTCTTGTTCAAGAATTTCGTAGGAAGGCTTTCGGCTTTTCACCAGAATATTATGTTGGTTGTGGGTTTGTCATAAATAATTTTTATATTATGTTTAGATATGTTCCTGCTGTACCAACTTTAGTGAGAGTTTATATTATGAATGGATTTTGAATTTTTTCAAAAGCTTTTTCTACATCTATTGAGATGGGTTTTGCCTTTTCTTTTGTGGATGTGGTGTATCACATTGATTGATTTGCATATGTTGAACCATCCTTGTGACCCTGGAATGAATCCAACTTGATCATGGTGTATGATTCTATTGGCCTATACTTTTCTTTTTTGGTAGTGTCTTTGTCTGGTTTTAGTATTAAGGTGATGATAGCTTCATAGAATGACTTTGGGTGTGCTCCCTCCTCTGCAATCTTTTGGAAGAGTTTGAGAAGGATAGGTATAAGTTTTTCTCTGTATGTTTGGTAGAATTTGTCTGTGAAGCCATCTGGTCCTGGACTTTTGTTTGTAGGGAGTTTTTTGTTTTCTTTTTTTCTTGGTACAATATATATGGAATCTAAAAAAATGGTTTTGTAAGGACTTTTAAAATTACAGATTCTATATTATTTCTAGTGATTGGTGTGTTCAAATTATCTATTTGTTCTTGATTCAGTTTTGGTGGGCTGTATGTTTCTAGAAACCTGTCCATTTCTTCTTGGTTGTCCAGTTTGTTGGCATTTAACTGTTCATAGTATTTTCTTATGATTTTTTATATTTCTGTGGTATTGTTTTTTATTTCTCACCTTTTATTTCTTATTTTGTTTATTTGGGTCCTGTCTCTTTTCTTCTTGGTGAGCCTGTCCAGTAATCAAAAAAAATTTTTTTACTGAAGTCTAGTTTATTAAAAAGGTGCCACTTGAAGAGTGATCAGGGGATTTGATTCCTGCTGTTTCTTCCCTATATATGCTTTGACACACATTTTTTTGCAGTTTTATTAGTGTGTCACTGGCTATACCATAAACTGTACATATTTAAAGTACAGTTTGATGTTTTGACACCTGTAAGATCATCATCACAATTAAGATAATGAACATATTCGCCCCCTCAAGAGTTTTCTTGTGCCCTTCTTAATTCGTTCTTTCTCACTGCTCTTTTCCCATCCCCAGCCTCCCCTAGGGAACCACTGATCTAGCTGCTTTCTGGTATGATAGATTGATTTGTATTTTTGAAAATTTTATATAAATGCAGTAATAAAATATGCAATTTCTTTAGCCTCGCTTCTTTTGCTCAGTATAATTAGTTTAAGATTCATCCATGTTGTTGTGTATATGGTCCTTTTTATTGTTGAGTGGTATCCTATTGTATGAATATACCACTTTGTTTATCCATGAACTCATTGATAAACATGTGGGTTGTTTCCAGTTCTGAGTGTTTACAAATGAAGCTGCTCTGAGCATTGTATGGGCATATGTTTTAACTTATCTTGGATGGATACTTCAAGGAGATGAATGGCTTGGTTCTATAGTAGGTATATGTTTAACTGACCCATTTTCAAATCCCTATTTTAGTTTTGAAGGAATCAGAGGGCTAGATGAACGATTTGTAACTTGCCCAAAATGACACAGCTTTTCAAGGAGTGGAACTGAGATGTGGTTTTAGATTCGTGTGATTCTAAGTCCAACCTTTTCCAGAAACCTATGCTGTTAAGCTATCTGCTTGGTCTGGTTTGGCCTGGCTGCCTGTGTGACCTATTGAGAAAGCTGATATCAGAGAATATGGCTGGTATGGGACAAGTAGGAGTTTGGAATGCGATAGATTTCCTCATTTCATTACTGGCAACCCTGGGCCACAGCAGGCTTTCTGGGCAGCAGGCTGATTTCCAATAAGTGTACTGTGTGCGAAGTTAAGAACACATGGTTTCTCTAGGATGTTAGCTTCCATGAGGAAGAAAGAATTAAGAAGTTGGGCCACATGTGACTACTTTCTCCCTCCAAACTTATCAGTTAGCTCCATTTCCCTTGAGGTGGAATAAGGGGGCAGAAAGAAGCCAGGAGTGTAATACTTTTGGAAACCTATTCACATGGAAGGAGACACCCAGAATAGAAAAGTGTTCCTTCTCAACACCTTTATGTGTGATAACATACAAGACAGATAAGATCTTGAGATAGAATAGGAAAAAAGATGGTCTGAGTCAAGGTGAAGTTTAGGAGGTAAGATTGAAGAACATTTCTTTTCCATCCTTCGTTTGACTCACTCTAGACCCCATGACTTTTGTTCTGTATATTTGGAAAGTTCCCAGGTGGTCTCCTGTGTGAAGAACATATTGAGGCCATTCTTAAATCCTTTGTGACTTTTAGGAGAGCCACTTCCAGGAAATCTGGCAAGACCTACATGATTTCAGATCACATGTGACCCTGGTAGATAGTAAATCCTGAGAGAGCTTCCCATTCCATCAGGAAGTGGTGGGAACTGACATTCACTGAGTATATTCTATGTGCCAGGGACTGCAAGATGCTAGTGCTTCTGATCAGTTTTCATGTCATGGCACATGTAGAAAATTCTAATATTTTATACTGGAATAAAAGATGAATGAGGATGCTCAAGGCCAGAGGTGACTGGCCCAGGGGCTCTAGGCAACCCAAAGGCTGAGGGATCAAATTCTTGCCATGCCCATCATTTAGTCACAGTGCAGCATTGAACCTAATTGTTGGGAGGCCCTGCACTACATATCCAGTATCCCTTATTCCATTAATCCTCTCATTTATAGACAAGGAGATTGAGGCCCAGGGGTTAAGCAGCTTGCCCTAGGTTGCACAACCATAACTTGGTATCATACCAAACTTTTTCATAACCTAAAACCCACATTTTTTGCACCACATGATGGTTTCTTCTAAAGGATCTCTGAATATTTCAGTCCATCCCTGCATATCACTCACTGGATAATTTCTGATTGACAGTTCATTCAATTGTTGTTCATTTCAACAAGTATTTATGTGGTTCTGACAATCTGTCAGCAGTGCTTGGTGCTAGGACTTAAAGATGAACAAGACCCAGTCTTGTTCATTTTTAAAATGATAAAGCTTTAGCTTGTTTCCAGTTTTCATTATTATAGATAATGTTTCAGTGAACATACTTAAACATGTCTCTTTATACACGTTGTGTGGGAATTTCAATCCAGACTGTATGCCTAGAAATGGAATTTCTGCATCATAGGATACATATTTTAGTTCTACAAAATAATGCCAAATTGCTCTCCAAATGGCTGTACCAATATATGCTTCTTCTAGTGGTTTATGAGTATATTGGACATTTGCCTTTCTGTTTGTTCATTTTTGGGCTGCCCAGAGTCTAACCTCATTTCTGTGGTTTTGTGAGCTGAAAAGCCAGATTCTTGCTCTGCCTGATCCCAAGAACCTGGGCATAAGTATGTGGCCAAAATATGCCAACTGGATGCTTCCTCCTGGGACATTGAATCTGGAGTGTGAGAGACACAGAAGACAACCTGGTTTGGCATTGATTTCAGTGACAGTGTCATGACATCCTGTGTCCAGGGGCAGAGGTGGAAGTAACATCAACAATGGTTTCAGGTTTCATCTTGACAGGCCCTTCCCATGACAAGATTTTAGTTGTGATTCTGGGTTTCCGGAAGTCCCTACCTGTTTTCTGAATCTTATTTTCTAGCCTTCTTATTCATACCATGATCTCTCCAATAGCCTTCCAACAAATTCCAATTCGCCTACTAGAACTGAGTGAAGTGCACTGTTTTCATACTGATAATCACACATCGGAGGTTTGTGAAATCAATTTAGCGGGTATGACCAACAGTTAAAAAATTAGGTAGTATAGAATAGAATAGAATAGAATAGAAATATTGACGTTCATTGATTGTGGTAAGGGTAGGGATTGTTTCATGAAACATACACACATATAAACATGCACAGATACACACATATAAACATGCACAGATACACACATATATGTACTAAGTTGCTAAGTAAAATGCTTTTCTTGTTTTAGGTTATCATTCAGAGATTTGAAAGTAGTGTTATAGGGTTTAAGATCATGGCCTCTAGAATTAGCTGCTTGTGTTCCTGTCGCACTTGCCAGCCATTTGACTTTGGGCAAATTACTACAGCTCTGTACCTTGCTTTCTTCATTTGTAACATATGCAGAGACTGCTAGTTTCCTACCAAAATTATTTCCCCTTCTGTCAAAGCTATGTTATTTTTTAAGTCAGTTCAAGCTGTTATAACAATACCAAAGACTGGGTGGCTCAAACAACAAACATTTATTTCTCACAGTTCTGGAGGCTGGAAGTCCAAGATCAGTGTGCCAGCATTGTCAGATTCTTAGTGAATACCCATTTCCTGGTTTACAGATGGTCACCTTTTGCTCTGTCTTCACATCACAGAGATAGAGATCATTTCTCCTGTGTCTCATAAGGGCACTAATCCCATTCATGAGGGCTCCACCATAATGACCTAAATACCTCCCACAGGCCCTACTACCAAATAATATCACAGTGCAGATTAGGGCTTCAACACGAATTTCGGGGGACACAAACATTCAATCCACAGTTGTAGCTGAACACACGATTGTGCAGTTAGGCACTATTTGCTGGTTGATTTATAATTAAATGTGGGGATGCAGCTAAGTTCTTGCCAATGGAATGTGTGACATAATGGGTACCACTTTCAAATCTCAACCTTGAAAGGCATTGTGTATACTTCCTCCATTACCTTTTCCCTTTCTTGGTGGGTGGAACCCTGATGTGGTGGTCATCCAGCTTTGGCCATGTAGAGAATGATAATGTAGACCAAATAGACAATAAATGGAAGGGGCTTGGGTCCTTAAATGACTGTAGAATTCCACCAACCTGCACTACTCATATAAAGACCATTGAATATGAGAAAAATGTCTTTGTTCTCTAAGCTATTGCATTTTGGGATCTCTTTGTTATACAAATCTTGTCTTTACCCTAATTAGTACACTGTCTCGTGGAGCTGCTGAGGATTATTTGAGCAATTCGTCACATATAATAAGTACTAAATAAGGTATACCTGTTATTAATTTTTTGAAATCAAGAACACTCATTAGTAAAATGAGGGGTGAATTTAGCTCAGTGGTTCTCTATGAGGGGTGATTTTTATCCTCATCCCTCTCCTCCTTGGGGAACATTTGGCAATGCCTAGAAGTATGTTTGGTTATCTTAACTGTAGAGTATCATAAAGGCATGTAGTGGGTATAGTCCCAGTGGTGCTGCTGAATATTCTACAATATACAGGACAGACCCCCACATGTAGAGCCCCAAATGTCAGTAGTTCCAAGGCTGAAACCCTGATTTAGCTGATTGGTTTAAGCTACTTGGGATACATTGCTGAAACAGAATTTGGGGTCAAACTGCATGGCTGAGAAACACGAGGTGGGGTATTTCCCCAAAAGAAATGCCATTCTATTTTACCATGACAGGGGGAGAATGAATGCTGGGCAGCAGTGAATATATGTCTCCAGTACCTTTTGAATACTGACATTCATTCACACCCTTCTTTCCATACATACATAAACCCACTCATTTATTCTTCAGAATCATATGCAGCTAATGCATCAGCTCCAAGTCCAGAATTTCAGGGTGATACACAGTCCTTGTCTTTAGTCTAGATCTTGCAACCAATAGCTAAATAATATGCCATTAACTCTAACACAATTGTTATACCATGATGGAGAGAGAACAGGATAACCACATAAAGACCATCTTTAGTCTTGCAGATAGATGGTGCTAGGTCACGAAGCTGCCATTCCTTACTTGGTATTTGGGGGCAGACAGCAGAGGAGTTGCTGAATCTATTCAGACTTCACTGAGCCACCAATCCACCATTATGGAGCCCAAGGTGAAATCCAATTACAGTTTTCTTTTGCTTCATTTGGGAGTTAAAGGGATAGGAAACAAGACAATAGAGGCATTGACAGGGAGGCTTAGAGATGTTTTCATTGTCCCTCAGAACAGATATAACCTATGAAAAGAACCTAGTGACTTTCGCTTAGTTTATTTATAATTATGGGCATAATCTATTAGTCTTAATTGATCCCTAGAGAAGGAAAAAGCAGCCAATGTACCAGGTGTCTCAGTCTATTTTGGAATTTTCTACTAATAGGCTCCTACCCTCCATTTATGTGCTCCTTTTAGCTTCAATCCGTCTCCTTCTCTTCAAATCATGTACCTCTAGTCAAAAGACTTGTTTTTCACTATGAGACTTTCACAGTATTGGAATGTAGGTGTCACCTCCTTCATGCACTGCAGTTGTAGGTGCCATTTTTCCTACATCAAATCAACTTTGTCAAAGTAACTTCTTCCAAGTGCCAATAACAAACTCCCTCTCTCATTGTTTTAGAGATTGCTCACCATATGGATATTTCCCGTTGGAACTTAGTTTTTCTTGCTCTCATCATGTATGTAGAGCAGTTAAGAAAAGAGTAATCTGAATCGAACAAATGACCAACATTTCCTGGGCTTCATTATCTGCACCACCTCCTTCCCCAGGAGCTCTGCTGCATCAGACCTTGGGTGTTTCCACGAGTGTAACTGTCAGAACTCGATCACGACAGTTTAACAATGTCAAAATTACTTTACATACATAGTGGAAGTAGCTGACTTCATTTCCTTCGAGAGAAAGGGAGGGTTGTTTTGTAATGGTGGTCTCCTTTCATCATGGAATTGCATGACTCTTTAGCATTTGAAAGAAATTACTAAATTTTACTAACAAAAGTCTTTGAAAAGCAAACCAGAAAATTGGAAGCAGGAGCAAAGAAGAATTTATTTATTTATTTATTTATTTATTTATTTATTTATTTATTTATTTATTTATTTGATACTGACATAGTTATTTTTCTGGGTTAGATGTAACAGATGTTATTAATGATAATATTTAATAACAACACAATAGCTGATATTTATTGAGTATTTAAATATCCCAGGCATAGTAGCTAGAAAAGCTCTGTTGAAAGTTTAATAAGGAAGGGGTAAATGGCCACTTTCATCATGACTGTAAAACGTCTGACTTGCCTGGTTCCACCCATTTTTGGTAGTTGATTGTTCAGGTCAAGTATCTATTTCATTTATCTATTTTTTTAGGGAGGACACTGTAGAGTAGCTTACAATCCACAGTAAGTGCTGGGAAATATTCTTTGTGTTTAAGATCATGAATGTTTGAATCAGGTACTTCCTTCAAAATAAAAGAGTTATTCAGACATGTAAATTAGGATATTACCTTTTTTAGCATGGATATTATTCTTTCATAATGTCAGTTAACACGTGTTTACTGTGCACCTGTATTCAATACCTGATACAGCATGTGAGTTAAGGGTTTAGGAAGGTGAATAATAGCAACCAGGATGTGATATTTAGTTTGAGTAGAACAAATAATATTTTATACAAGGGAAATGCATGAAATTTCATTATTTTATTTATTTTTCATATATAGTATGGACCCTGAAGTAGATTCTCATCATCTTGCCTTGTCATTTACTAGCTTAGCCCGTGGCAGGTTGTTTAACCTCTATAAGGCTCTCAGCATTCATGGGTAAATGAGGGTAATAATGGTACCTGCATGATAGGGTTGTTGGAAGGATTAAATATGTGTAGTGGAGAAGCAATCTTTTTCTCTTGCCATCTTGGGTTCTCCAGCTGGGACCTTGTAAATTAGACGAGACAGATTAATAAGAGAAAAACAAGTTTATTGACCTATGTGTCGCACATACATATGGGAGCACTCAGAAATAAGTTACTCAAAGAGGTGGTTAGAACTTCACCTTATATACCATTTTAAAAGAACAATACATTTTTTAAACATCTTTTTTGGAGTATAATTGCTTTACAATAGTGTGTTAGTTTCTGCTTTATAACAAAGTGAATCAGCTATACATACACATATATCCCCATATCTCCTCCCTCTTGCGTCTCCCTCCCACCCTCCCTATCCCACCCGTATAGGTGGTCACAAAGCACCGAGCTGATCTCCCTGTGCTCTGTGGCTGCTTCCCACTAGCTATCTACCTTACGTTTGGTAGTGTATATATGTCCATGTCACTCTCTCACTTTGTCCTAGCTTACCCTTACACCTCCCCATGTACTCAAGTCCATTCTCTACGTCTGTGTCTTTATGCCCCTAAAAAGATATCTACAAACAATAAGTGCTGGAGAGGGTGTGGAGAAAAGGGGATCCTCTTGCACTGTTGGTGGGAATGTAAATTGATATATCCACTATGGAAAACAGTATGAAGATTCCTTAAAAAACTAAAAATAGGACTACCATACGACCCAGCAATCCCACTACTGGAGATATACCCTGAGAAAACCATAATTCAAAAAGTGTCATGTACCACAATGTTCATTGCAGCTCTATTTACAATAGCCAGAACATGGAAGCAACCTAAGTATACATCGACAGATGAATGGATAAAGAAGATGTGGCACATATATACAATGGAATATTAGCCATAAAAAGAAATGAAATTGAGTTATTTGTAGTGAGGTGGATGGACTTAGAGTCTGTCATACAGAGCGAAGTAAGTCAGAAAGAGAAAAACAAATACCGTATGCTAACGCATGTACATGGAATCTAAAAAAACAAATACATTTTTAAAGATGTGACAAGACAAAAGAAAAGGGCTTTGAGTTTCTAGGGGTGAGAAGGCAAATATGTGGGGAAAACAGCTGTAGTTAAGTTTTGTCAGGTAGGTTCCTTTGGGCTGCCAAGGGTCTCTGTGTTGTTTACAGTGATTAATTGCTGCCCTTCCTGGTAGACAGGGGAGAGGAAACACTTTTACAAATTTATGGCCTGCTTTTAGTCAAATAGGGGGAGGATAAGGAACTCTTCTTGTATCTGCTTCTTTTTAATTGCCTCTGGTCAAAATAATCCTTATGCCAAAGTGGCATATTTTGGGGTGGCAGATTCTATAACCCTTCCTATGTAACAGATGTATCACAAGGCCTGGCACTATTTTTTTTTTTTTTTTTTTTTTTTTTGTGGTACGTGGGCCTCTCACTGCTGTGGCCTCTCCCGCTGCAGAGCACAGGCTCCGGACGCGCAGGCTCAGCGGCCATGGCTCACGGGCCCAGCCGCTCCGCGGCATGTGGGATCTTCCCGGACCGGGGCATGACCCCGTGTCCCCTGCATCGACAGACGGACTCTCAACCACTGCGCCACCAGGGAAGCCCTACATACTCAATTTTTTAAAAAAAATTTTTTGAATGTTGGGCATTGTTCTCGTGTAACCATTTTACAGTTTCTAAAAGCAGTATTGTCCAAAGCTGGAAGAACTTAAGTCTTCGCCATGTGAATGAATGGAGGGAGTTAAACAAAAAATAAAATTTAAAAAGAGAAGGTCTGATAGGAGAGCAGCTGGATAAGAAAATCAAAAAAGGAATAGTAATTTAAAGTTTATTCCAACCTTAATGTGGCTTATTCTGACCTCAAGGCAGCATCACATGGCGTACTTCTGAGTCCATTCCTGAGATATTCTGTTGTACTTAGCTCTGTCTTATAGATCCATGCAATCTCTGGTACTAGGGAGTCATCTGGGTTTGAATCACACAGCAGTGAACAAATGGATTAAAGAACTTTAGAAATAGTTAAAGCAGGTGACCACTGTGATCTTAGAATATCAAGACAAATGCAGCCATTCCTGTTGATATTTGGATGATGAATTCTTATGGTAAATGCAACCTGGTTTGAAGGGGTAGTCCATAAGAAGATGAACTGTCAAAAAGAATACATATATATGTGTTAGCATACGGTATTTGTTTTTCTCTTTCTGACTTACTTCACTCTGTATGACAGTTTCTAGGCCCATCCACCTCACTACAAATAACTCAATTTCATTTCTTTTTATGGCCGAGTAATATTGCATTGTATATATGTGCCACATCTTCTTTATCCATTCATCTGTCAATGGACACTGAGGTTGCTTCCATGTCCTGGCTATTGTAAATAGTGCTGCGGTGAACATGTGGTATAGGTCTTTTTTTAAATTAAGGTTTTCTCAGGGGATATGCCCAGTAGTGGGATTGCTGGGTCATAAGAACCAATAATAAAATAATACTGAATTTTATATTTACCTATTAAAAAAAAAAGAATACACCACTTTGACATGGACTGTCATTAGGTCCCATAATTGTGACTTGCCAATGAAACATATCATTCCCAATTGGACCTGCAGAACATTGTGCCAGAGGATCATGGACCAAATCACTAAGTTCCTTATGAATTCATTTCAGCACCATAGTCTGTGCTTTTTGTCTGGCTCCTCACTACCTCAGTATGTGCTCAAAGGTCCAGCACAAACTCTTCATTTTCCAGGCTACTGGGAAGGGTAGTTTCTTCATCTCACACCGACTCTACACAGGTGGAGAGGGGCCAAGGCAACCCTCAAGCTGTGGCCTCGGCCTCCTCCCTGCCCACCCGACAGCTGCTGCATAGCTGACCCTACGGTGCTAATGCACGTGATGTGAGGTGATAGTATTTTTGAATACTATCAAAAGGTGTGATTTTTTTTTTTTTTTTTTTTTTGGCTGCACCCACCGGCTTGTGGGATCTTAGTTCCCCAGCCAGAGACTGAACCTAGGCCCTGGACAGTGATAGCGCAGAGTCCTAAGCACTGGACTACCAGGGACTTCCCAAGGTTTGATTTTTTTAAAATATAGAATTAGGCTTTCTATCTTGTGTCATTTAACAGTCTGTTTCCTTACCACCAATTTATTTTAATTTTGGATTAAATAAATAGTTTTGTTTTTGAGATATCTCTCATGAGTTTACCTAAGCTCTTTTGGAACCTATAGGATTCTTTTTTTTTTTTTGGCCACACTGCACCATGGCTTGCGGGATCACAGTTCCCTGACCAGGAATTGAACCTGGGCCTGGAATCCTAACCACTAGGCCACCAGG
This sequence comes from Grampus griseus, assembly GCF_964374135.1. NCBI lineage: Eukaryota > Metazoa > Chordata > Mammalia > Artiodactyla > Delphinidae > Grampus > Grampus griseus. The sequence goes on along the minus strand of NC_139016.1, from coordinate 17,399,356 downwards.
GAACTCCCTATAGGATTTTTTTAAAATTTATTTTATTTTTGGTTGTGCTGCATGCAGCATGCGGGATCTTAGTTCCTCAGCCAGGGATGGAACCCATGCCGCCTGCAGTGGAAGTGCAGAGTCTTAACTGGATAGCCAAGGAAATCCCCAAAATTGATTTTATTAAAATATAGTTGATTTACAATGTTGTATTGGTTTCTGATGTACAGCAAAGTGATTCAGTTATATATATATTACATATATAAAATATATATATATATTCTTTTTCATATTCTTTTTCATTCGGGATACTGAATACAGTTCCCTGTACTATATAGTAGGACCTAATAGTTTGCAACTGCTAATCCCAACTTCAAATCCATCCCTCCCCCACTCTCCCTTCCCCTGGGCAAGCACAACTCTGTTCTCCAGGTCTGTGAGTCTGTTTCATAGATAAATTCATTTGTGTCATATTTTAGATTTCACATATAAGTAATAGCATATGGTATTTGTCCTTGTCTTTCTGGCTGACTTTCCTTAGTAGGATAATCTCTAGGTCCAACCAAGTCTCTACAAATGACCCAATTTCATTCCTTTTTATGGCTGAGTAATATTCCATTGTATATATGTACCACATCTTCTTTATCCGTTCATTTGTCAATGGACATTTAGGTTGTTTTGATGTCTTGGCTATTGTAAATAGCACTGCTATGGACATAGGGGTGCATGTGTCTTTTCAAATTAGAGTTTTGTCCAGATTTACACCCAGGAGTGGGATTGCTGGATCATATGGTAACTCTATTTTTAGTTTTTTTTTTTAATTAAGCTTTATTGGAGTATGGTTGTATTAGTTTCTTGCTGTACAGCAAAGTGAATTAGTCATACGTATACAAATGTCCCCTCTTTTTTAGATTTCCTTTCCATGTAGGTCACCACAGAGCACTGAGTAGAGTTCCCTGTGCTATACAGCAGGCTTTCATTAGTTATCTATTTTATACATAGTAGTGTATATATGTCAGTCCCAGTCTCCCAATTCATCCCACCCCCCTATCCTCCTTGGTAACCATTCATTTGTTCTCTACATCTATGTCTCTACTTCTGCTTTGCATCCTTTCAAATTATGGTCTTCTCAGGGTATATGCTGAGTAGTGAGATTGCTGGGTCGTATGGTAGTTCTATTTGTAGTTTTTTAAGGAACCTCCATACTGTTCTCCAGAGTGGCTGTATCAATTTATATTCCCACCAACAGTGCAAGAGTGTTCCCTTTTCTCCACACCCTCTCCAGCATTTATTGTTTGTATATTTTTTGATGATGGCCATTCTGACCAGTGTGAAGTGATACCTCATTGTAGTTTTGATTTGCATTTCTCTAATAATTAGTGGTGTTGCACATCTTTTCTTGTGTCACTTGGCCATCTCTATGTCTTCTTTGGAGAAATGTCTGTTTAGGTCTTCTACCCATTTTTTGATTGGGTTGTTTGTTTTTTTTGATATTGAGCTGCATGAGCTGTTTGTATATTTGGGAGATTAATCAGTTGCTTCATTTGAAATATTTTCTCCCATTCTGAGGGTTATCTTTTTGTATAGTGTATGGTTTCCTTTGCTGTGCAAAAGCTTTTAAGTTTCATTAGATCCCATTTGTTTATTTTTGTTTTTATTTTCATTACTCTAGGCAGTGGATCAAAAAAATATCTTGCTGTGATTTATGTCAGAGAGTGTTCTGCCTATATTTTCCTCTGAGAGTTTTACAGTATCCAGCCTTACAGTTAGGTCTTTAATTCATTTTATTTTTGTTTTTGTGTATGCTGTTAGGGAGTGTTCTTTTTTTGAGGGGGGGCAAAAAATCCTTTTATTTCCCCCCCACATTCCAGCTCTCCACTTTTTGTAACATCTCTTCCAACTCAGAATCAAGGCCCAAGAAGTTGACTCACACCTGAGAATGAGACGGGAACTAGGCCAGTGCCCTCAGAACCAGGTTCTAGACCAGTAGGACTCTGGCGCAGCTGGAAGCACACAGCAGTGAGACAGCAGAGAAAGCCACAGAAGAGAAGAAGGAAGGAGCCCAAAACCAGCAGCCTAGAGCTACACAGAGCCAACTCCTCAGAGGTGAGCAACTTGCTGAGCACAAGACCTCTGTGGCTTCAGACGCTGACATACTCCTCAGTCATCCTAGGGCTCAGGGTAGAATTTCCTGCTCCCTCCTCCAAGCAGGACATGGGAGGCTGGCTGGAGGGCAGGATTACTGGAGCACCACTAAAATATAGGCAGGTTCCTGGGGTCCTTTCTTTGGTCACCCTGGCTGTAATGAGGACCATCTCTCCTGCAGAAGATCCTTTCAATCCCATCTGACTACCCTGGACCTCGGCTTGGAATGTCTGGGTCTTGTTCCTGTCTAGACCATCTCTGAAGTTCAAGGTAGTCAATAAGCCCACAATGTGAGCCACGCCACTTCTCTGTGACTGTCCCATTCACAGGGCAAAGGGTCAGCTGGCCAAAAGATCTCAAGAAGGAGACCTAGTCCTGAGGGATGTCAGAGCTGAACAGGCCAGTCTTGTGGGTGAGGAGGAAGCAACCAAGGCCCAGGCCAGAAAGTTCCAGAAGCAGCAGGATCAAAGTGATACAGACCAGAGGTGGGTGGTGGGCCAGGCAGAGATACAGGTTGTGCCCTGCCTGACAGATGCCCATGGGGAGCAGAGGGGTCTGGGCATCCAGGAAGAGCCACTTGGAGGCAGGCAGAGGCTGGCGTCCCCTGTGACGTCACGTGTGGAGTAGCAAAGGGTGGGAGTGTTCTAATTTCATTCTTTTACATGTAGCCATCCAGTTTTCCCAGCACCACTTTTGAAAATACTGTCATTTCTCCATTGTATATTCTGGCCTCCTTTGTCATAGATTAGGTGGCCATAGGTGCGTGGGTTTATCTCCGGACTTTCTATCCTGTTCCATTGATCTATATTTCTATTTCATAGGTAGGTTCGCTTGTGTCATATTTTAGATTCCACATATAAGTGATACCATATGGTATTTGTCTTTCTCTTTCTGACTTACTTCATTTAGTATGATAATCTCTAGGGCCATCCATGTTGCAAGTGGCATTATTTCATTCTTTTTATGGCTGAGTAATATTCCATTTTACATCTTTATCCATTCATCTGTCAGTGGAGAGTTAGGTTGTTTCTATGTCTTGGCTATTGTGAATAGTGCTGTTGTGAGCAAAGGGGTGCCTGTGTCTTTTCAAATTATAGTTTTGTCCAGATATATGTTCAGGACTGGAATTACTGGATCCTATGGTAACTCTATTTTTAGTTTTTTGAGGAACCTCCATACTATTTTCCTCAGTGGCTGCACCAATTTACATTCCCACCAACAGTATAGGAGGTGGAACCTATAGGATTTTTTTTTTAAAGAATTCTATCCTTTTTAAATTAATTTATTTACTTTTGCTGTGTTGGGTCTTCGTTTCTGTGCGAGGGCTTTCTCTAGTTGTGGCAAGCGGGGGCCACTCTTCATTGCGGTGCGTGGGCCTCTCACTGTCGCGGCCTCTCTTGTTGCAGAGCACAGGCTCCAGACGCGCAGGCTCAGTAGTTGTGGCTCATGGGCCTAGTTGCTCCGCAGCATGTGGGATCCTCCCAGACTAGGGCTCGAACCCATGTCCCCTGCATTAGCAGGCAGATTCTCAGCCACTGCACCACCAGGGAAGCCCTATAGGATTTTTTATGTTCTTCAAGCTCCTAGAAGTTTCGTGTTGTGCTAATTTTCAGAGTTTTGTAAACAATTCCTTAGCCATATTTAATCACCTTTCTTTTTGGCACTTTCACTCTGCCTTTACATTCTCAACCTGAAGAAGGTGGGCTGTTTAGTTGGTTTTCCTGAAGAAAATCTTTAACCTCTAATTCTATCTGCAGAGAATAGAAATACATGAAACATTTCCTGTGGTTTGTAGAATTAGATCTCAAAATTAGGGTACATGTATGTTGAACATATTCAAGTGCATTTTAAGCTTGTGAGCATATGAGATAAATTTAGAGATTAGGGATTATTTGGTTTCTTTATCTTTATGCCAAATAACAGTGTTTTATCCCTGAGCTATTTCTAAGGGTTGCCAGGATTTTCTGCATGATCATGCTACCAACTACTTTCGTTGTTTCCACTTCAGTGTGGTTCAGGGAAATGTAAGCTGAGAATTAGACTGGGATTTAATACCCCAGGGTTACAACTAACTTGCCTAATAACCTTGGACAAATCACAAAAGCCTTACTAGGCCTTTGTTTCCTTATATGTGAAGTGGGGAATGATAATACTTACCTCTTAGTTTGGATATGAAGATTAAATTGTATCTCACAATCCACCTTGCTAGCATGGGTTGTAAGTTTGGATTTTAAAATTTTCTAATTAATCACTAGAATCTCTACATGTAAATAGGTTTGGGGTCCCCTATTTAAAATCTCCTTTACAAATTTACTAAGAACTCTAGGTGCTTACTCTTCCAAAGGAGCCTCTTGTCAACCCCAAATGGAGAGAAACTCAGAAAAGCACGACCAGTCCACTGGTAGGTCCTGGTCTCAAATGCTGTTGTTTTGTTGAGACCTTTTGAATAAATTGATTCTACTGAGGCCATTGAGTGCTCACCCACTGCTGGCATGCCCCTCCTGGTCCAGGTCCTTGCACACAACTTGGTGGTGCCCAAGCTTGGCCTCTCAAGGTTACTTGTCTACTGGTTACATTCATCTACTCAGTTATTGTGTCCTGTATCACCCTGTGACATCTGTGTCAAGACAACTGGATCCAGAGGAACTTGTCACCAGTCCAGACATCACTTCCTTTCTTGATGTGTAACTAGATTTTAATATATTTTCCTACCAGTGGACCTCAGTTGGAATCATCCTAATTCATTTGAGAAATTCTGATAACGCTGAATTTCAAAAGGTAAGGCCAAGAACAACTTCACCTTTGGAGACTCCTTAAGTCCATTTTGCATATTTAGCCCACTCCTCCCAGCTATCAGAGCTGAGTACCAAGCAAATCACCAAAGTTCATATCACTTCATCATCTATCAGGAATGGCTTACTAAACTTAAATTTGTATTATTAAGAAGGGTCTTTCAGGTGATTTGGGAACAAGGAAGGACTACCAAGGGACTTATTTTTTTCAACCAAGGGACTTTTTGACAATATCCAGACAGAAATAATCTGATACCTTCTTACTAAATAAGGTTAAAAAAAAGTTCTGCTTCACCCCACAGAGCCACATATGTGTAAAGTACCTAGCATGCCTCTGTTATTTATTAGGTGCTCAAAAAATGTTAGTTCTCTCCTTTCTCCATTCCCCCTCATCTTGACCACCCGTCTGCATCATTTAGGTGGGAACACATAGCTTTCTGTGAGAAAGAGTGTGGCATCTAGTGTTTTGAAGCTTCAGTTTAGTGGAACCATATATTCCTTGTCTGGTTTTGCCAACAAAACATGTGTCTGTGTGGTTAAGGCACACAGAGGAGGCCCAGGTCATTGCAGTCAGAGGCTAACCTCACGCTCTGTCTTCAGCTTTCAAGACAAGTTCTTTACTACATTTATAGCTGAATTCCCAGACCTCACTACAAGACCCAGGGTTGTGGCATCTCAAAGCTGACTCTATTCTTCAAAAGAAAGTGACAGCTCCCTTGAATTATTTTGGGTTCAGTAGTGAGTCACCACATGTTTCATGAGACAAATCAGGTGCTTAATACCATATTAGTCTTACAGGTGTTTAATTATTGGCTTTAGACACAAATTCTAATAGAAATAGAAAGAAGAAAAAGTGAGACTAATTCCAAAGCTCTCGTGAAATTATCCTTAGTCCCTGCTGACATTTCCTTAACTGACCTTTTGTTTTAATGTCTTCAGCAGAAGAGTTTTGCTAATGCTCTGAGGTGTGGTTTTGGTTTAGCTGCCTTTGTTTTTTCCAGAGTTAGCCTTGCTCTCTGAAAAACATTGCATCCTGGCTTTTGCAAATCTCCACTGAGTTTGGAGAAATTATGCCTTGCCATCCAACCTCTTTCCTGGAACACAATGTGATTGCTGATGACATACCAGTTGTTCCACTTGACAATGTTTGCTTGTCGTCTCATTTCACTTGAATATTCACTGGTGAGTAAGAACAGAAGTGGAAAGCCTTACTTATCACAGTTTATTATATGTTTCATGCCCATGGTAATTACTTTTATAATGCCACTCATGAATAAATTGATCAGATTAGGGTGAATCACCTGACTGGCCAACAGTTATTGGAATGATCCTCCATGTGTGACCTGGTGGAAGTATTACAAAATGTGGCAGGATAGACCTGCCCAGCATCGCAGCAGTTGTTCATTTGTAATGCTGCCTTAAGGAGATAAGAAGATGAGAGCAAATTTTTCCAGCAGCTCAGCCTGCCTTGCCAATAGTTCGGAGGAGGAGTTGCCAGTGGGGCTGGAGACCTATGGGAACCTGGAACTTGTTTTCACAGTGATGTCAGCCGTGATGATCGGCCTGCTCATGTTCTCCTTGGGATGCTCTGTGGACATCCAGAGGCTCTGGTCACACATCAGGGGACCCTGGGGAATTGCTGTACGACTGCTCTGCCAATTTGGGCTCATGCCTCTTGCTGCCTATCTCCTGGTCATCAGCTTCTCTCTTAAGCCAGTCCAAGCTATGGTTATCCTCATCATGGGGTGCTGCCCAGGGGGAACCACCTCGAACATTTTCACCTACTGGGTTGATGGAGATATGGATCTCAGGTAAGTTACACTACGGAAGCTCAGCTGTCTTCCCCTGATAGCACTCTGTCTGGGGTGGGGGTGGGGATGGGGGGGACTGACACCTTCACGTTAAAAACTTTGCCAATCTAGGTAGAGATTCCAGTGAGAAACATGTTACAGAGACTTGTTCAGTCCTAGAAGGACTTTCCTTTTCTGAGCTTAGAATTTACTTTGCTGTGATTGTCCTCTGTTTTACTGGCAACTGCTTTTCTGAATAGAGGGGTTTGGTTAATATGCAATAATGAAGACAGGTCTCCTTCCTCACCCAGTGGCCCTTGCTAGGCATGAACTCATTCTCATTCACACTGATGACTTTAGCAACAGTCCTGGTTGCACAGTCTCCCAGGGCAGAATCCCAGGAAGCTAAGGATACTTGTTGGTAGCTATTGTAGTAGTGATGGTGGCAGTGGCATAACCAGAATGAGGGCCTCATGGCTCAAATCAGCAAGTGATGCCTGAACACCTACTTTATGAGATCAGTATTTTGGGGAACTGGATAAGGGAGCTTTAGTGGTATGTGATAGATGCATCCTGTTTTGAGTGGCCTATTGAGTTGACTTGGAGAGCAACATAAAGACTTATGACTAAAACTGTTCTTTCTTGTTGCTTTGCAGATGTTTAACATTCATTACTAGAATCTCACTCCTTTCATTTAAGCCAGTGACCTTATTTCCAATTATGGTGTAGATAAATACGCCTGGGAAAGATTAAGCTTTATCATTCATTTACATTTTAATGAGATTGAGTTAATCACATGTATTTTGCAGTGCTTGTTTTGATGGGGAAAAAAGGGCATTTGAATGAAGAATAGAGGAGTCACAATTGGAGAAAATGACAGTGGTCTTTCTAGAATCTTTGCTTACTTCCAAAAAACCTCTTTCACATTTTGCCCAGGGAAAGAACTACTTACAAATTTTAATCTTTGTTTGATGTGTATGTCATTTGGTTGAGATTTATTATACAGTGAATGAATGAATCAGAGGTGCTGACTGTGCTGGGAGTTGATGTTACTGAGTCAGCTGCAGATATGGGTTTCTAGTTTCCTGCATGTGCTGCATTTTCAGCATATGGAACTTATTTCACCTATTAATTTTAATGAGTTCATGCCAAGCAGGCCAATAATTAATTTTCATATGGCATATGTTTTTAGTTACCCACTTATCAAAGATTTGAAGTGAATCACTTGCATTGCTAATTTAAAAAACCTCCTTAATGTGCACTAATTCAAATTCAGTAAAGTTGACCATTAACATAATAATTAGGAAATGACAAATATTCTTTACACAAAGTCCACATAACAGTGATAAATTCCAGGGCCTGAAAGTTTTGGGAAAGAAGAAGGAAAGACATTTATTAAGTATCCTGATAGTCAGGAGGTTTATGCTTTCATGTATTTTCTTTCTCTCCTTTCTTGGCTCTCAAAATAACCTTGTAAATGACCTTTTATTATTCTGAATTTTACAGCTGAGAAAATTGTGTGTCAGATCTGTTAAGTATGGTGCCAAATCCTACAAATGAGTATGGCAGAACTCAGATTTAAAGGCACATCTGTTTCTCATCAGTCAGCAATTTAGGGACTTTCTTCAATGCCATTTATTAACACAACTAGATCTTCTGAGTAGGAACATAAATCTTTAAACAGTGTTCTCAAACACTTCTGTTCTAGAAAAGAGAACATTTATTACCTTCATCTCTTATTAGCCAAAATTATAATAAAAACACCAATTAATAGGAAGTCTATAAAAGATAAATCTCATTTTACTTCCCTTAATTAGCTTTTAACTTTGGTCAAATTATTTAACCTATATGCCTTATTAGTAAAACAGGGTTAAAATTACCTGTTCCTCACAAGGATGTATTTTAAGGGGGAAAGATATATGCAGAATGCCAGGCACAGAGTAGGTATGTAGTAAATATTAGCTACTTTCCCATTTTTCTTAAAATTTTGATTTTGAGTCTCACAAACAAAAACAAGCATAAAATTTAAATTCTAAGAAATGAAATTTTAAAATGGGGACTAAATATTAGATTTTCAAAAGCTTATAGATACAAGAGTAATATATCTTAATTCTCAGTAAAAATTGCAAATAGGAAATTCAGTACTATCGAGTGAAACAATATCCAAGTTCATTATGTTTTTCTGACTTAATTACCAGCAAAGAAAACTTTTAAGCAAAACTCAATAGACAGTCATTGACAAAAATTCTATTTTTCATACCAGAAAAAATCCAAGAGCATTTAGTAAAACGTCTTCATTTTACAAATGGGGAAATTTAGATTTAGCACTCTTGAGATGAGCACTAAATCTAAGTGTGTTTCTCATGCCTTAACTCCGTGCTTCATTCAATCTACTTGCAGTTCTCCATGCATTCACACCAACCAAGGTGTTTCAGAATGAACATGTGTGAACCAGTTTCTGCATTCTGAGTATCTGATGCTGATACCAGTCATCCTCCCAGTCACCTGGGCTCATCATCTTAGCAGTCCTGCACCCCCACCCCCTGATTCCCTTCATGCTTCACTTTCTTTAGTTAGTTCTCTGGCTAGTATGTAGCCCACCCTCTTGATGTCACCCATAGCTATTGCTTCCTATCTGTCCACTGCCATCACCTCAGGTCAGACACCACAATTTCTTTCTTGGTCAATTGAAGTATCTTCACAATGTTCTCTTCTACCTTCAATCTCTGCTTCATGGTTTTGTAGTAAGTGGGTAAGGCAGGCTCTGGGGTCAGGCTGCCTGTCTTTATATCCTGACTTGGGACCTCTTTTCTGTAACTGCAAATCATAGTACTTCCTGTATGGTGTTGTGAGGTGAAAAGGAACATTAGTATATGTGTAAAGGCTTCTCAACACCTGCTAAATTGGGTAGAACCTAAGCTGGGTCTAACAAACTCCTGCAAGTTTATTTACCATTAAGCCCTTAAGTACAACTGGTCTTTAGTCAAAATGAGCTATTAACTGCTCTTTTTTTTTTTAATAGATTTTAGTTTTATTTATTTTGGCTGCGCTGGGTCTTAGTTGTGGCGTGGGATCTTTGTTACGGCATGTGTGTGGGATCTAGTTCCCTGACCAAGGATTGAACCCAGGCTCCCTGAATTGGGAGTGCAGAGTCTTATCCACTGGACCACCAGGTAAGTCCCTATTAACTGTTTTTAAACATACCCAGCACTTTTCCAACTTTCTTTTGCTCATTGTCCTCACAGCCTGCAATGACAACTGGCCTGATCTGTCTCCTCCAATCATCCTTCAATATAACTGTTCTGGAAAGCAGTTGGCCCACATGTATGAAGAGCCTTAAAATTATCCTGCTCATGGACTGAGCTCTGCTCATCTTTGCAGGGCTCTGTTACATGTCCAGGACTGGCTAAATGTAGACTGATCTCAGATGGCCTCAGCTGGGACAACTGGGCTCTCCTCCATGTGTTCTCTCATTCTCTGGCAGGCTAGCCTAGACCTAACCAAATGACAGTGTCTGGAAAGCTTATAAGGTCTCTTGAGGCCTGAGCTTGAAGGCATTTCATCATAACTTCCACTACATTCCAGTGGCTAACGCAGATTGCAAGGTCAGCCGAGTTACAAGGACTGGAGAAGTAGATTCTGCCTCTCAATAGAATGAACTGCAAAGTCATAATGCAGAGGGCATGGAAAAGTGGGGGTAAAGGAACTGGGGACATTTTTTGCAATGTACTGTACTAAGGATGGACAGAATTCTTGCCTTGGACAGTAGGACATGAAAACTGATATCTGGCAGTACAGTGTCATAGTTAAGTGCACCAGAAAGTAGATCCATCACTTACTAACTGGGTCATCTCAGTAGGTTACGTAAATTCTCTATGCTTTAGTTTCCTCACTACTAAAATAGGGAGAAACATAAATGGGTTGTTGTAAGGATTGAATTAGTTAATATATATAAAGTGCTTAGAGTCTTACTGGTACAAAATTCTCTATGAGTTAATATTATAAGGGTCAGGCAAAAGAGCACTGTATCAGGGGTCTGTGTTTTAGTCTCTGCTCAAGGAACCATGTGCCTTTGAGCAATTTACCTTTCTGGACCTTTGTCCTCATTTGTAAAATCATTGGGTTAGACTTTCTGAGGTCCCTTTTTCTTTTTCTTTTCTTTTCCATTATGGTTTATTACAGGATATTGAATATAGTTCCCTATGCCATACAGTAGGACCTTATTGTTTATCCATTCTACATATAATAGTTTGCATCTGCTAATCCCAAACTCCCAATCCATCCTCCCCTGCCCACTTGCCCCTTGGCAATCACAAGTCTGTTCTCTATGTCTGTGAGTCCATTTCTGTTTCGTAGATAAGTTCATTTGTGTCATATGAGGTCCTTTTTTATAATGTGATAAAATATACATAACATAGCATTTACCATTTTAACATTTTTAAATGTACAGTTCAGTGGCATTAAATACGTTCACATTGCTGTACAATCATTACGACCATCCATCTCTAGAACTTTTTCATCTTTCCAAATTGAAACTCTGTATCCATTAAACAATAATTTCTCCTTCTCTTCAGGCCCTGGCAACTGCTATTCTACTTTCTATTTCTATGAATTTGACTGCTTTAGATATCTCATATTAGTGAAATCATAAAACACTTGTCCTTTTGTGTCTGGCTTATTTCACTTAGCATAATGTCTTCAAAGTGCACCTATATTGTAGATTGTCAGAATTTCCTTTCTTTTTAAGGCTGAATAATAATCCATTGTATGTATATAAGACATTTTGTTTATCCATTCATCCATTGATGGACACTTGGGTTGTTTCTACATTTTGGCTACTGTAAGTAATGCTGCCATGAATACGGGTGTGCAAATGTCAGTTGGAGTCATTGCTATCAATTCTTTTGGGTATAAACCAGAAATGGATCTGAGGCTCTTTTAAGTATTTTGTGACAATAGGAAAAGAAAAGCAAATTATAAAATCTAAGCATCCCCCCTCCCACCCCAGTTTTTAGTGTTTCTTCTGAAACTATTCAACAGAGATGCCTCTCCTCTGTCCTATAGCACTAAATATGCAATGCTTTCTTGTCATCTATCGGAGGACACTGCATTAGTTGGGCTACTTTCAGCCTCACTAGGTCTCTGAGCTCCTCCAGGGCTTGTTCCTCTGCATGCTTAGTGCTAGCCTGGTGGTGGCAGGTGCTTGATAGACGAGAGTGAATGACTGAAGGAAATTTTCTGATTGCCTGTGTGTTACGAAAGCTTCTTTTGAAATGCAATCAGTTTATTGGCACAACTCAGGATAGCTTGCACTGTCCTTAGTTTGATAACTTTTTTTTTTTTTTCTGGCCATACTGTGTGGCTTGCAGGATCTCAGTTCCCCAACCAGGGATTAAACTCTGGCCCCAACATTGAAAGCCTGGAATCCTAACACTAGGCCACCAGGGAACTCTAGTTTGATAACTTTTGATATGTGAGGTCTATTCATCCCTGAGGACATATTTGTGTCCTCTACAGCAGAGAAAGACCACTGGTAGTGGTAGAGCCTGAGGGATTCAGTGGCCAATTTTGACTTTTGAACTTTAAAGGAGCTCCTGATCCTCAGCAGAAACCCTGAAAATAGGACTTCAGATTCTTCAGGTCTGTCTGACAGGGCCTGGTGGAGAACTGAAGATCATCTTGTGAGACAGAACTTAGATTGAATCCATGTGACTTAGTGTGTTTCTATAATGCTATGCACCTTGTCTATAAAATGAAAATAATACTCACCCATAGGGTTGTCTTTTAGATGAAAAGAGAAAGTGTATGTAATGAGGTGTGATACTTAGCAGGTGGTACTCAATAAATGCTGGTTACTGTTCTTGAGATGGAGCAGACAGCAGTAACATGTATATTTGGGGGTTGAAAACCTGGCCTTTAATTCTTCTGTAGGACCAAGTCTGTTGATCTGATCTTATAGCATATTCCATGTCCATCTGACTAGCTAGGTAATTTTAAAGATTTTTTTCAGTGGGGAAGCAAGTGTGTACTTTCGTAATTTTGAGTGTTAGAGTTCCTGAGTTTATTGGTTTCAAACTAAAACAACATGTGTATAATTTAAATCCCAACTGCAAAATGGTATACTCATCAATACTACATTTTGATATAATGCATATATGTATAATGTTCATGTTTTAAAGGAGGTTCAGGATTTCTACGTTTTTGCACACTTGCTGAATCTGTCTCATTATTCTCTGTAGTAGTTTGCAGATAGTTATGCCATTCTTCTAAGTGCAGGTGGAATCTTGTTATATTGAAGTTAGATTTTGCCAACAATTTTCCTATATGTGAACAGCCAAGAGACTCAGTTGACCACATCCTCTGTTTATGTTACATTGGAATTTCATGGCATTAAAACAAAAGGTGTGACTATCCAATGTACTCTGGCACATTCACTGTTTGCTTTTCCAGCTTTGTTGGTATTTATAACTGTCAGCAGAGCACCAGGGTTATCTGTTGCCTTCCTTGACCATTACTGTGAACGTTATGGGTAGTTGTATAAAGGACGGAAGTAGTAACCTGTGTAATCAAGGATATAGAATCAGTCTGATATAATCTTACACTTTGCTTCTCACAGTCATGAATCTTACCTTTCTGGTGTTTGAGCCAAAGCCATACAGGAGGAAAATGCTCTGCTAGTTCAACAGAAGTTCAAGATCAAAGTGACATAATATGGAATTCCTTTCAGGATGTGGTGATATGAAGAGCCAGGAATGTAGCACTATCATAAACTAGGAAGTTGGAGAAGCATTCCAAACACACTCTTCATAGATACAGAGGTTTGAGAGCTGTGGCAAGCTGCTTTTCTTCCTTCACCTGCTCTCTAGTTAGGAGGAGATAAGATAAGATAACATAATTTTAAATCTCATATGGAGTAAAATATTTGCAAGAACTGCTCAGAAAAGCTTGAAAAGAAAGACTTACGTGGAAGTGTCTGCTCTATCGTATACCAAAATACACTATGAAAACACCATAATTAAAAGTCTGGTATTTGCTTAGGAAAAAATGACATTTTGAACATACTTGAACATATATTTAATGTATAATGAAGCTGGAACTTCAGTTTAGTGGAAAAGTGTTTATCTGGAAAATTTAACACACTTGCCTCACAATATAGAAGACAATAGATCAGTTTCATACCTTACACAATATAAAATATAGATTTTAGATAGGTTAAAGATATAAATGTAAAATATAAACCTATGAAAATGTAAAAAGTGGTGGCAATATTTGAATAACCTCAGGAGAGGGGGGAATGTTTAACAAAACAAGGAACTCAGAAGCCAGGAAAAAAAAAATTGACAGATGGACAGATTTGACTAGCTCAGAGTTATTTACCATGACAAAAGTCATAAGCATAATAAAAATATAAAATAAGCTTGGCAAAAATATTTGTATTACATTTGATTATATGTACCCTAATTTTAAAGCAGCTCCTACAAGTTGAGAAAATAATCAGACAAGCAAGGCTGTTGAGAGGGGGTATACAAGAGGTAATAAACTTGACGGAAAGCACAACCTTGCAGAGAGTCAGGTGTATAACAAAAGAAGAGTGAGATGCAGTTTTCAGTGTTCTCATGAGAGTTAAAAGGGATTGATGGCCTCCAGTGTAGGCAAGATTGTGAAATGCAACAAGCTTTTTTTGAAAGTAATCAGTAGTATCTATTAAAATAAAAACATAGACTTTTGACACAGTGATTCCACTTTGGAGAATCTATTCTACAGAAAGAAAAGAATTATTTAAAAGTGAAATATATGTAAGAATGTTTATTATAACATTGTTTATAATGGAAGAAAACTCAAGTTTTTCATCATTAATGGAGTGATTAAAGAAATTACGGCATATTTATATTGTACTTGCAGTTCTTTAAAAAATATAAATTTGTTATATCTTTTGTCCTGAAAAATGCCTATGATATTAAGTGGAGAATAAAACAAAAGCAGCAAAGCTGCAGAGTAAGTTGTATCCTTTGATTTTTTTAAAAAGAAAGCAACAAAGAATAAACCTCTATTCCCTGAACAAGCAGCTATGAAACAAGATTGTTCAAATGAAAACAAAGAGGAAAAGAGATATATACAAATACTTGTGAATTACCTAAGTCTGGTTTTCTGAAGAGGGTCACCAATTAGTTAAATATTTGACAGTGCATCTTTGGGCTAGATTCCCAGATGGGCAATTGTTGGGCCAAAGAATTAACACATATGTAATTTTGCTAGATATTACAAAACTCCCTCCAGGGCTTGTGCCATTTTGCATTTTCACCAGCAATGACTGAGAGTACAGAAGGAGTATTTTCAATATCATTGAAGTATAATGGTTACTGCTTTGCTGGGAGTATAAACATTGTTCTGATAGAAAATGTCAAAGTTATCACAGACAGATTATTTTATAGCCAGGGTAATTAGATGGAAACATTGGTGATTCATATTATGAGGAAGAATGATGGATGACTTGCAGGCCTGATCAAGTGCTGGAGGACATTTGCTGTCTCTGGAAGAGACCTTAGTCCTACGAAGGATCTCCTTCCCCTCCTTGGTGGGCTGGGAGGTAGTGAGCCTCAGTCTCTTGGCCATTTGCACCATAAACACAGGTTGGGCATATACTATGTGCAAGGCAGTCTGTTGTGAGAACTTAAACAATGAATATTAAAACAATCCCAGACTCTTGAAGCCTAGTGTTGAAGGGAACAAACTCTTGCTTTACCACTGGGTTGTGTTGCATGATGTTCCCCGTGCCTCGTCTCATCTGTAGAGCAGCATTAATCGTATCTATAAACAGTTTGTATGTGCTTAAACAGATTGTGTAATTTTCTCAGTGATTTAAAGATAAAGTATTTTGTTGGCCTGAAGAATATCTCATTTCCATTTACCTTATTTCCCTTAATTTTACTGATTGATTTTGTTGCTGGTTTTATCAGATAGGGACAAAATCCTATAAGGAAGAAAATCAATTCCTGGTTGTCAGGGACTGGGGGAAGAAGGTTATGGGGAGGTACTGCTAATGGGGCGGAGCTTCTTTTTGGGGTGATAAAAAGATTCTGGAAATAGAATAGTAGTCACATATACTAAAAGATACTTTAAAATGAATGAATTTTATTGTCTATGAATTATATATCAATAAAGGAGAACCGTATAAGGAAAAATATGAATCTTATAGTGACTAGCAGAATGTTTAGGACGAGTAAATGCTCATAAAATATGAGTTAATTGATAGATGGCAAGAACTGCAAGAAACTTTTTTCTAGGCCACAAATACAGTCATCATTTGTTGAATAATAAAACAGGAGGGAGTTTCAAGTAACTTGCCCTACATAATCTCTAAGAAGTTGTACCCCAGAAGTTGTTTTTGTAAGGACTAAATTCTTCATTTCAAACTCTCCATCTTAAGCAACTACTTTAATTTTACTTTCAGCATCAGTATGACAACCTGTTCCACAGTGGCTGCCCTGAGAATGATGCCACTCCACCTTTATCTCTACACCTTGTCCTGGAATCTTGAGCAGAATCTCACCATTTCATATCAAAACATAGGTCTGGGGCTTCCGTGGTGGCGCAGTGGTTGAGAGCCTGCCGATGCAGGGGACGCGGGTTCATGCCCCGGTCCGGGAAGATCCCACATGCCGCGGAGTGGCTGGGCCCATGAGCCATGGCTGCTGAGCCTGCGCGTCCGGAGCCTCTGCTCCGCAATGGGAGAGGCCACAACAGTGAGAGGCCCGTGTACAGCAAAAAAAAAAAAAACATAGGTCTGTATTGGGCTTGTGACATGAAATAATAATAGTAATGGAGACGGTAATAATAATAGCTGTTGTTTACTATGTGTCTCATTTATACAGGGGTTTTAATATATTATCTAATTTAATTTTCCATATAACCCTACAATATAGATTCTATTACCAGTTCCATATCCTGCATTTTCAGAATTAGGGAGGTGAAGTAACTCGACCAAGGTTGTGCAGCTGGTAAGTGCAGACTAGAATTCTGACTCGTGAATCTGACTGCGAAGTCCAAGCTCTGAACCCCTGCAAGTATTCACTTTTGAAAACAAAGCCAGAAAACTTACTTATTAAAAAAACAAATAACCCTTATATAATTCCCTAGAAAGCAATTAGACTCATCATGACCCACAGGTTAACTGAATCACAGTGCCTCTAATGAGACCTTAGTTCCCTCAGCTCCACCTTTTACATCACCTGTGAGCCTTGACTTCTTTACTGATCAACATAATGATTCCTATTGAGTATTAAAAGCATATCCACATGTCACAACCACACCCATATCTCTTTCATTATCTCCTTAACTCTGAGAGCTCTGTGAACTTACTAGGCTTGGAAGAAAAACTGGGTGAGATGATGTCTATTCTGGTTTGATCAGAGTCTTTGGAGAATTGGTAGAAACTATGATTCGTAAACTCCAAAGTGTCAATCTGGAGTCTCAAGTAATTACTTACAGAGCTTACAACCCATGGCCCATAGTTCAGAACCATGAATAGAGCCATGTCCTGATAACAGCTGAAGCCCATTAAATTTGTAAAGTTTGAGTTAAATCTTAATTTAGAAATCATGATTTTATGTGCAACTTTTTCTTATCACTAAGTTATTGCCATATTCTGTTTTAATAATATACTCTAAAAGTCACTTGTAAACAATTAAAGCCCCAAATATGAACAACTCATATGACTTTGGAGCTAGTATTGCAAGTGAGCAGGTTTGGAAAGTGGCACTGGAAAATGTCAGTGTATGGATCCTATTGGCAAGTAGACTTCTGCTCTGTTGAGCCTGTCCTTATTCTCTTATGTTAATTAAAAGATGTATTTCTCTACCTGCCTTTGGGTTACCTGGCTACACTTGGAAATATGAGAACTTGCTTTGGTTTCTGTAGCAAATGCCATCTTTGTCTTGTAATAGATATTCTTTACTTTGCGAAGCAAATCACCCATTGGCTTCAAATAGAGAAATAATAGCTATAGTTGTAGAGTGGTAACCCCATACATAGCAACCAGAGAATTTTGCAGATATAAAAGGGTCCTCCTTTTTTCTAATCCTTACATTTTCAGTTGTGTCTAAAATTCCATGTGATTGTTGAGGGATTCTGAGAGAAATGATAGACTGTGTGTGATGGCATTCAGTGGTATCATATACCCTTCAAAGATTGTCTTATAAAGATTTAAAAAATTTATTTTGGAGGTGGATGCAGAAATAAAATGCATCTTTAATTAAAGCTTTTATCTAATTGAAATAGACATAAGTTGTTGAGGACTGGGCAGTCAGGGTGAGAGGGGATACCATCTGACAGATTTTTCTTCTCTTCAGGAGTTACCCTTGTGTGCCTGACCATTCCTGTGGCCCTCGGTGTCTATGGGAATTACAGGTGGCCAAAACAATCCAAAATTATTCTTAAGGTAAGCAACTCCATGGGACAGTTAGCACATTTCAGAATCAGAGACTTGACAAATAGATGTAGGCAATGACCAGAACAAATGGGCCAATCAAATACAACCCCTCACCTAGCACTGTTTTCTTTACATGTCCTGCATTTTTGGATCCAACCACCATATTTCCTCCACACTAAGCCTTGCTCCACTCCCATGGGACCCTACACTGAGGCTTATGACACCCTGCAAACCGTGGAACTCATGCTTTAGTGACAGAAAACCTTAGGCCTGCATGTGGCCAGAGAGCACCAATTTGTTCACAAGGCTTCACACCGGTGCTCTCAAGTGAAGGCTGTCCAAGTCTGTATGAAATGGGACTCAGCGTTTAGGAGTGTGGCTGATTTCCTGGAATAGCAGAATGAAGGGATGTCTTTTGGAAGCATTCCTGGGGGAGCCTCTAAAGATGGAGTTTGTACACACGAGCAAGGGCTGCTGACCACACGAATAACTGTCAAAATGAAATCATCCAGAACACACTAAGGAGTCTGGCCCTGGAATGATGGGAGGTGGAATACCCTACCTCCTCTTAACTTTACAGGGTTGTCTTTTATGTGCTAGAGAAACAAGCCAATGTCCATGTTAAATAGCTTTTAAAATTATGTGGCTTGGGCTTCCCTGGTGGCGCAGTGGTTGGGGGTCCGCCTGCCGATGCAGGGCACGCAGGTTCGTACCCCGGTCCGGGAGGGTCCCACGTGCCGCGGAGCAGCTGCGCCCGTGGGCCATGGCCGCTGGGCCTGCGCGTATTATGTGGCTTGAGTGGAGGCATTCTCAACAATGGTGTCCATCTCCTATAGGGTTTGTCCATTTTTCCAGTTATGCATTGTTTTAGACGATACAGACTTTTATTACATACTTTCATGAAGATTACATGCTTTCATGAAGATTTAAAAAATGTTTTTATTTCTACATTTATAAAGAAAGACATTTGGAGCTAACTGGAGGTTCAGCAAATAAATCTCAGTTTATTTTAGTTTGGGATTTATGGTTTGGTTCAGTTTAAGCTCTTGATGTTTGGCTCTACCTGACAAAACATGCCACTCCATTTGCCTGCGCGAATAGATGATGCTTCCCCAGCTTGGCACGAGACTAAAAAACTCTCGCTATTCCTCCAGTGAGATGGAGAATGGGAAGAAGCGTTGACAAGCAGACAAATCAGTTGAGCACAGGCAGCTGGAGGAAGGCTTAGATGCTGTGGATTCGGATTGCTCATGGTGACTTTACTGTTATTTCAGTAGGAGAAAATTTCCACTGTGTCAGCATGTGGTTATAATTTTGTTTACAAAACAAGAGGAGAGAGTATGATCATGGGAACCTCTTACTTTTCAAGTACTCTACCTTGCATTACTTTATAAAAAGGGCATCTAACAAAAAAATTATGATTTTGGTGTTTCCATATCCTCTACTAGGCCATCATTGTCAATGGAGAAATCAGATAAATTTTCTGTATGTCTGTAAAGAGTAAATGAAAACCATAGGCAAATTAAAAACCATTTGGCTATTCCATAGGCGCTGTGGCAGAAAATATTTAGTAATATGTATAAACAGTCTAGAGCACTTTAGTTAAAACTAGGACACTTTTATCATTATTTTGGGATGTCTTCATTTTCTATTCCTAGTCCTCTTTTAATTTTAGATCTGATTTATTTTCTGAATCAGTTGCTTTTGGTAAATTTTAAACTTTGATATCCCTTTCTTGGGAGAAAGTTAAAGGAGGATTTTTACAATCAGAGGCCTTTGTGTGTTCCAGCATCTTCCTGTTAGGCAGAGGCCCAGTCTTTCCCTATATTTGAGCAGTAAAAATGATCCCAGAACACATCTATGGTACATTGCGTTGTTTTTATTTTGTTTTGGTTCTTCATGACCATCTTCTTCCATACCCTGAATCACTTCAAATCAAGGTTGATGCTGAACTGGGTGCATAGTTTGCTGTTTACATGATGTGAATGGGAGCTTGCCAACATCCTGATTTTCTCCCAAATATTCTGGGTCTTGCTTCCTCTCTCTCTGGTTTAAAACTCAGACCACTAGGAAAATTTTTGGTTGATTTTTGTTTGTTTGTTTCTGTTAACAAAGTAAGAGACAGTCTTCATTTGGGAGAAGATATCAGTATATTCAGTACTATCTCATTTTCCATTAATATTAGCTCAGGTTTTCTAATGAAGAATGGGTAAATTTCATTTGAAGGAGAGAAGAACAGGGAACAAAGCAGTAAGAAATTGTTGGTGTTTGAAGGGGTGGTGGGAAGACAGTGGAGGATGGTCAGGCAGGGCAGATCTCAGATAAGAGCTTACCAGCACAGGGCCTGTGAGGTTGTGTAAGAGGTGTTGGATGCTTATTATCAGATTTTTCACTTATTTCACAAATCTGTCCTATCCACGAAAAATGCCACTACCCAATCCTTCTGGCAAAATCCTCCCCTTGAAAGGAATACATTCTGATCATAAAATAAGAAGACTTAGATTTGTGCAAGTCACTTGACCATTTTGGACCTCAGTGTGGTATTGACAAGAAGATATATATAGAGATTGATGGAAAAGAATTGAGATTCTGGGGGCTTCCCTGGTGGCGCAGTTGTTGAGAGTCCGCCTGCCGATGCAGGGGACACGGGTTCGTGCCCCAGTCTGCGAAGATCCCACATGCAGCAGAGAGGCTGGGCCTGTGAACCATGGTCTCTGGGACTGCGCCAGAGCCTGTGCTCTGCAATGGGAGAGGCCACAGCAGTGAGAGGCCCGCGTACTGCAAAGGAAAAAAAAAAAAAGAATTGAGACTCTGGAAATAGAGCAAAATATATTTATGGACTATTGATTGTCATCAAATGTGCCAAGAAGTCAATGGAGAAATAATAATATATTATAATAATAGTAATTTTAATATAGTAATTAATACTTTGGATAAGGTTCAGGCACCTGTACTCTTCTAGGAAAAGAAGTTTCACTATATTTTGTTTCATGCCTCTCAATTTATTTCAACCATTTTTTCTTACTATAAATACAACATATGTTCACTGTAGAAATTTTTTAAAATTAGAAAATTCTGAAGGAAAAAAATTATCTGATATTTGACACAACTCTGTGAGAGTTGCACAACTCTAAATATACTAAAACCACTAGGTTGTGTACTTTAAAAATGGAGAATTTTATGTTTATCTCAATAAAGCTGTTGTATAAAAAACTATTTTAAAGTATCAAAACTGCTCTTCACTGATTTAGGGAGATTTTCATTGTTATATAAATGTGTGAAACTAGATTCAGCAGAGTTCTTTCATAATTACTCTGCATATACAAAAAAATAAAAAACTGCAGCCTGTGATCATTTCAAAATCTTTTTATATTCAGATACTGAGGCTTCATAAGGGTTGACTACCTCAGATTTGCTGCACTCATTGTGGATCACAACTTCTAGATAAGAAGTTTACAGCTATTGTGTCGAAGTGAAATTTGAAAGTAGCTCTACTGGATTCCTATCAGAAATCCTGCAGAAAGTCAGACATCTTGGCTCTGATCTGCTATAAAAGATGTAAATTTAAGTGACCTTAATTACCCTGTCCTGTGCTCCATCCCTAAGGAATACTCTGTAGTGGACGGTGGCTTTATTAGACTTCCTGGACCATGCTACTCTCAAAAGAACTGATGTGTTCAGATAATCTGTGTAGGGCTGTGATTCATAATTTAAACTTTGAGTTGTCTCCTGAGGTAACCACAAACTAAATTCAACCAAACTTGAGTCCACCAAGTGGGAAAAGGGGTGGGGGAGGAAATAATCTTATTTCTTTTAGCAATTTTTTAATTTGGTAGTGCTTTTCTGTGTTCCATGTTAAGGCTTTTTTTTTTCTTTGACTTGGAATAGTTTTTGGCAGAGCATATTGCTTGGTTAAGTAACATGAAATATGCATTGGAATTATGAAATGCCTCATGAGTTTGCCAATCTCTAGAGTGGAACCAAACAGCCTTTGATGTAAAGGCTACCCAGGATTACCGAAAAGTCTTTCCATCTAATGAGATAGTCTAGTAGTTTCCTAGTTCTGTATCTTTGGTTCAGTAGAAATATTTCAAAGTGTCATGTGACCACTTGATTCAGAGTCTGGGTTTGTCCATAATAAATCCGTTTGTCAAATGTTGGAGTTGCAGACTTGCTACTGGTGAGAGTGAAGCAAATGGGTAAGCAAAACTATCCTGATGTGGGAATGTTTTCCTCTAGGAGTTCAGTCTTGATAAAAGTGTCAATACTACTCCTAGGAGGGTTACAGAATCACCTGACAGGACCTGCAAACAACATCTGGGCAATAATGTTGGCATTATTTGACGTGACAGGGAGGATGCCTACGTTCTGATATACTTGGGTGAGTATTTGAGCCAGGCAAGGAGAGGTTGTATGATTGAGAAACAAAGCATTCTTGGTTAATATGAAGACTTCATTTGGCAACCAAAACTCTTAATAATGTCTTGGACCTTAGCCACATATTTCCCCTGAAAAGTATGCCTTTTTTTCCAGCAAAATTTTGCTGGGGTTTATGTTATTGAAGAATGAACTAATATGAATATGTGGAACTGGTATTTAATGGCATACTGTCCTAGAAATCTGAAGACCTGCAGGAGATTTAAAAATTCCAACCCTTGTTGTAACTTTTTAAAGAAGATTGTGATATTGTCAAAATACACATGAATGAAGTTTTAACATGCTGTATGATGGGTGGATAAGGCTGTCCATTGTACCATTTCTTTGTTTGAATTCTCAGGCATGGTTTGGCAGTGCAAACACTCTTGAAATTAACAAATTCAATACACAATAAATATACGCATTAAAAAATTGTGGAGTAGAAGTAGATCTAACCATTTGAAAGACCTAATCATTTGAAAGATTAATAATACTGCGTAAACTATGGCAAATCTGATTTTATGAAACAAAAAAAAGTAAAAGTCCCACACGATAGAAACAAAATAAACATAAAAACATTTAAATATAAATAATGTTTAATCTAGCATAATAAAATAATGTTGATAACACAGATCAAGTGGATAAAGTTCTGGAAAAACATAAATGGTAAGAATAGAATTAAATAAAACAATATTCAAGTCAGACTAACAAACTTTGAATCAAAGATTTATTTCCAGTTCCCTTTAAAACGGGGCCTAACAGTTAATTTTTTAAAGCATTTTTTAAAAGAAATGGATACTTCCTAAATTTTGCAAAATGTTAAAAAATATAGCGCTAAGAAGATACCATGAAATAAATTTTACAAATGTAAAATTGACTTCAAGCTAAGTGGAGAACACCAATTATGGGAAATTTCACTCATTAACAAAGACGTAAAAAACTGTAAATAATGTTATGGACAGCAAAGTGTTAACAGCTTGTTTTAACATAAAACCTCACGAACAAATAGAATTTGTTTTGAGAAAACAGTGAAGTGTTCGACACCGCAAAATTGAGCATAGTTATTCCATCCACTGAAAGAATAACGTAGAAATAAGCGGGACAAGTTGTAGTCAGAGTGTTTTCACGGTACTTTTGTTTTTTGCTTTTTTTTTTTTTTTTTTTTTTTGCTATTAAGAATCCAATCTGCAGTTTGCATAAATGGAATAATAAACGTGCGCATGGAAAGTGGGTCGTGAGTGAAGTACTGTACATGAACGTAAATAATTTATATTCTATCATGGTTCCAGGTTTGTAAAACTCCTGCAACGGGTTCTTTTCCCATAAAGCCTGGCCTGTCACAGATAACTCGGTAAGTGTCTAGAGAAACTGCGTTTTGGCAAACGCATGCACGTTGCTGTGGTTTACACTGGTGGAGTAACGGAGGAACATTTGGGCTGCAGTTTCAGTGTTCAGCCACACTGGTGATTTTTCAGATTTTTTTTTTTCCTCGCTAATGCGCAGGCGTAACATGCGCAATGGCACATTAAAAAAAAGATCCGGTGCTTCTGGTCGTAACTCTACCCCTCTGTTCCGTTAAAGAACTACTTAATATCACGCTAGCGGCTAATTTGTGGTGATTTTACGGTGGTGAACTTGCTTCTGCAATCTCAGCTTTTACCTGGCGTTCAGAACGTCGTTCAGGTTTGTAGATAACTGCTGAAGAATCGGTGCGCGGAGTGACACGGCACGCAAAGAGACCGGAACGGCTGGCGGTTCAAGATGGTGGTTGTTAAAACGCGTCCTTGACGATTGGTAAGCAGGTAAATGCGTTAAAATAACTCGGGAGTTTACTAGAAAATAAAGGCTGTGTGGCACTTACTTTTTATGTAGTAAGGATCCATGCGCTATTGAAAAAAACAGCAAAATCGTATTTTACAGATTAGCGTTCGGGCCCGACATGCAACCGGAGACGGACGACTTCCTACCGCCGCCAGAGTGTCCGGTGTTCGAGCCTAGTTGGGCAGAATTTCGAGACCCCCTAGGCTACATCGCGAAAATCAGGCCCATTGCCGAGAAATCGGGTATTTGCAAGATTCGCCCACCCGCGGTAAGCCTCTAAAGCAGAATTTGGCCTGAAGGTGACTTTTGCAGTGACCGCAGGACCACTGTGCTACTTTAACAACGCCTTAGATTCGGAACCAGTTAATTGAATCCTCCAGGTAGCTCCTAGTTTCTCCCCTTGTAAATGTTTGACTAAAACGCGCTGGTGTCGGAAAACTAATATCCTATCACTAGACTTCGTGGAGTAACAAAAAATTTATGTGAATAACTAAAAAACCTGAATCGGTACCAATTCTCAACTGTGCCAGTGTTACACCCATCTCTATTATAGGGATATGTGTCTTTTATACTTTCTTTAAATGACATTTAGTTCATTCCAAGTTATTTGATATGTAATTGAACCGATGAAAAGTTGCATGAATTTGTGCCACTGAGCCTCCGTTGTTTACATTTTCTCATATGACCTGCGATGTGTATAATAAACATACCTAAAAATGGGAAGGGATATGGAACCCCTACCACCAACCGAAGTACTGTTATTTCACTTAGAGTCTTCTCTTCTGTTTTGGGATACTTAAAACTGCTAATTGAAACCGTTATTTGACTGAATTTTGAATGCAAATTGAAATGAACCTAGGCCATCAGTTTAAACAACTAATATGACATCCAGAGTAGATGTCCACTTACTGCACAGCATGCTGCTCATTAGTTACATGCTGAGCCAGACTCCCAGATTCTCTTTTTTTCTATTTCAATGGCAGTACTTTTCTCGGTATAGTAGTTTTGCGTTGGTTGATCTTTTCCAGACCACCAAGAGTAGGAAAAGATAATGGTCTAAGTTTGAAAATTAAACAGTTTCTTGTTCATAATAGGGTTATCCTCATTTCAGTAAGGACCTTTCTCACAGCCTTTTTGTCCTTTGTTCTTAAAGTGAGCTTTAGGCCTCATTTTGTCAGAATTTGGGACTTTTTTCTTTTGTTTCTGTTTGTTGTCTTTTTTTGGAGGAGACATACCAAGCAGACCTTTGGATTAGTAGATTTTTTTTTCCCAGTGACCTAGTGTTAAAGATGCAACAGCTTGAGGCTTTTAGAGGCAAAAATAGTAATGTCTTAAAAGTGAGGGATATTAAGATAGAAACAGGTGGTTCTAGTTCTATCTTTATCCTTTGTTATGCCATAATAACCAAGTTGTTTCTCTTTATTTTAGGACTGGCAGCCTCCGTTCGCAGTAGAAGTCGACAACTTCAAATTTACTCCACGCATCCAGAGGCTAAATGAACTAGAGGTATTTTAATATTTAAGTCACCCTCTTAGAGTGGAATCTCAGCTGTAATCTTGTTTTGCTTGTAGTTTGATAACAACGCATTTAAGAGGTTAGGTTTTGAAGTAAATATATTTTGATTGTAACACCAGCTTCATTATTTCCAACAATATTGATCCTGCAAAAAGTCTTGTGCAGAATGGCAGGACATATAGAGGGTTTAAATTTAGGGAGATGAATCACATATTTTTTTCTGCCATAAATGGGCTAAAACTAGACCTATCAAGAAAAGAGATACTGTCTTTCCCATTTTTTCCCCCATACCTTCGTATTTTATTATTTTGGATTTTCCCTGATTTCTTTAACAAAAGCAAAGTACAGAGCAAAAATCTGGCCTCCTGAATTTCTACCTTAAGGCTGGTGGTGGTGTATGTATGACTGTATTTAAGAATGGGTTAGAGTAAGTAGGAGAGGAAAATCTTGTTTTTTAAAGTACTCAAGAGTGTCCATATTCGGTTTAGTATTATTTTTGGAAAGTATATGAATGGTTTGGCATTGTCTGTTAGAAGTTTTGACTGTGGTTGGTGACTAAAAGCACCAAAATGACTTAGGGTAAGAGAATGATAGTTCATAAACTGGTCTCACGTCTTAAGTTTTTGACATGGAAAGGAAAACTACTTTATTCCCTTCAGTTGTGTTTCTGTAGACTCTAGATGGCTATCTGGAGGAAGATATTAGATTGAGCCTAAATACTCTTATTCAGCATTCAGTAAGCCCAAAGATAACGCTTTAAACTTAGGCACGAAGTGTTTTGACTTTGAGGCATCACTTTCTGAGTTCCTCCTCTCACGTGAAAGAATTAGTTTATTTGAGCTTTTTATGGACAACAGTGGTGTTAAAGGCAGTGAAGCCTAGATTCTAGCCTAGTAGAAAACCATAGAAAATACAGAACGATACTTGCTCATCCATTTCATACTGCACCAAAGTTCGGATAAGGAGTAAGACAAACTCATAGGGCTCTCTATTCTCTAGGCTCAGACCAGAGTGAAACTGAATTATTTGGACCAGATTGCAAAATTCTGGGAAATTCAAGGTTCTTCTTTAAAAATTCCCAATGTGGAGCGGAGGATCTTGGACCTCTACAGTCTTAGTAAGGTAAGAGTACTTCTGCTTTTAAAAGGAAAAACAAATAAAAAACCTTACTTTGGACACATCTGTTGTTGAACATTGTCTTTGGACAGGAAAGGAAAGAAGACAAGAGTCCGCCAACATTTTTTCCCTCAGTGCTCCAGCAGTGATTTATTAGATTTTCATAGAAACCAGGACTTAGAGAGAGTCACTTGTATGCAGATTTTCAGTCTGATGGGACTTCCTATACCAACTAGTACTAGAGCAGGTAAACTAGGGCTCAGTCTTCAAGATGAAAACCCTAATTTAACTTTCACTTGGTTCATAGTCCTGCCAACATTGCTTGACACAATATTTGAGACCTGGAATCATTGGTACTGGGGGGCAGAGAGCACTCATTTTAAGCCTCATTGCAATTTTTTAGGTTTTTCCAATGTGTTCACAGTTAATCTATACCCTTTCTTATCCTTTCAGATTGTGATGGAGGAAGGTGGCTATGAAGCCATCTGTAAGGACCGACGATGGGCCCGAGTTGCCCAGCGCCTCAACTACCCAGCAGGCAAAAACATTGGCTCCCTGTTACGATCTCACTATGAACGTATCATTTATCCTTATGAAATGTTTCAGTCTGGAGCTAACCTTCTGGTGAGGTCCCTTAGCTGGTTTGGAGCCTAATGTGATTTTGCTGTTTTTCCTCTTACCTTCCCTTTTCTGGTTGGGATTTCTTCTGAATAGTCAAGGTTTAGAGAGTTTTAAGCTCATTGACAAAATTAGAAATTCCAAGAATTGGCCCTGTAAAATATTTTGTATCATGTGTGAAGAGGTTTTACACCTTCTAGGTTAGATCATGGGAAGTGGAGTGTCCTTTCCCTCTGTCTTAGGGTTTTCATGGACAAGGTCTTAAAGTAGGAGTTAGAGAAAAGCAGTTCTTATTTTAGTCATCCTCTGTGAAAAAGATAATTCTTAAGAGTTATTAAATTTTCGGAGGATAGTTCATGTATAAAGAGTTTAGGAATAAAACCATGGTGTGACTTGGGCTTAACAAGGAGTGGCAACTGATTTAGCTGGTTATCTTAAATAATAACTTTTAAAGTTTTATTACCTCCAGAACACTTTTTAAAACTACGTGTGTATCATGTATGTGTGCAAACATATTAAATTTAGCTTACCTGGTTCTATTAGATTTGAAGTGCATAAGGCACACAGAAAGTAAGGGGGGAAGTCCAGGTTCAAACCTTGGTCCAAGACTGTGGGCCTTCACTACTGCTTATATGTATGCAAAGATGTAGAGGAATTTTCATGATGTGTTCTGTCATTCCAAAGAACAGAAGGGTAGATTTCTATAATTTACCAAGAAGTACAGCTTTTCTTGCCAGAGATTTAGGATGAGAGAATCAGTTATTTGCTGATTGTGACTATTACACATTTCCTGATACTTCACTTTTCCCTATATCCCCAGCAGTGTAACACTCAACCATTTGACACTGAGGAGAAAGACAAGGAATACAAACCCCACAGCATTCCTCTTAGACAGTCTGTGCAGCCTTCCAAGTTCAGCAGCTATAGTCGGCGGGCAAAAAGACTACAGCCTGATGTGAGTGCCTGGTTGTTTTTCCCTACAAACTGCCAAAGGTCATCTAGGACTCCCTTTTAGGGACAGTCCATTTGTATAAGACATTTTTCTTTTTTAACCTATAGCTGGTTCACGGTTGAATTAATTGAAAGTGAATGAGTTGTTTCATAGGTATGGTGTGCAGTATTTTTCTTTTGTAGTTTTCCTTTTGTACATTTTAAAAGCAAACGTGTATTCTTCTATTGTTGTCTTAAGGGTGAACTTTTGTGAATCTTGTGATGTTTTTATTAAGCATACTATATAGTTTATTTTTTAAACCATTGGTTTTCATTATGTGTTCTTTTATGAGATGGGCAGTCAGATGAGGTGACATAAGAAAGGCTCAGGAAAACAAAATATAGTAGAAACATGAGTGTGGGGCAGGAGAGAAGGGTGAGCCTAAACCACAGCCTTTATTTAGGTTTCCAGGGGAAGGGCAGGTTGGGATTGGCTACTTTGAACAATTTCAGCGAGCTTTGACTTGCAGGGTGGTCCCTACTTTCCTGACACCTGACCCTGCATGATTATGGCAGAGAAATGTTGCCTCCTGGGGTGCAGGAGCCAGACACAGGACATATGGCTCTGGGCTGGTTAGTTTGCTTATCAAGGTGTGCTCTCTGGTGAGTCCAATCTTGAAGAATTTGCTAGCCTGGAAGGGGCAGTCTCTCCACTGCCAGAAAACCTTTCAAGATGTCACACATCATAATGTACAGAAAATTTTAAATATGAATAGGTACAGTCTTATTATTTGGCTTAGCCTGTTTTGCTTAGCCTGTTTTGTATGTCTGCGTATATTTTCATAAAATTTTGAATGTGTCTACTTCTGAAATATCTTAGCATAAGGTTGTGTGTATCTTTAGTTATGTTGTGAATAATCCTAGTACTATTAAGTTTTAAAATACTTAACACTGTAATGTAGAATGAAGAAATGAGTAATAGTGATGTTCAGATTATTGAAATTGAAATGGATTCTGCATTAATACTTTAGTTCTTTATAGAGACAGGTGTCTGAAAATGAGTTGAATAAGAAAAACTGAGCAGGTAATAACTTGGAAACAGATACGTTTGAAAGTTGTCAGTGCCAGTCAAAAGCAAAAAAATTTTCACAATCAAATGATCTTTAGTCGAATGGGATTGTCCACTGTGCTGGAAAGGTTTTAAAAATTCTTGAAAACCATATGGTTACTAAAATAAAGAAAGGAGTTGTATTTCCAAAACATTATTACCAGGGAAAAAATACAAATAAATTCTAAGTAAAGCAGAAAAGAAAACAAGTAAATCTAGTGACAAAGAAATTGTGAGGACTAACATGTACATCGTTTTTCCACTTCATACATAAGTGTATGTAATATAGGAATTAATAGTAAGATGTCTGAAAGATTAAGAGTAGTACTGTGTTAGTTCATATTTTAAGACAAGCAGGTATTAGGTCTTTTAAAAGGTATTTGGTTTGCCAGCCATCACCTATAGAGTATATTAAGGGAATATGTCATGGTATAGTTAATATGATATAAGCGGAAATTATAAACGTACAAGGCACCTAGGAGTCCCATGCCTACAAACTGATGCAGTTGTCTTTCACAGTGTGTTTTCAAGATTCCTCTTACATTAACCTTACTAAATAATTAAATGTTTTACCTTACAAATTGAAAATATAAAATAGTTACATATTTCTTTTTACAATAACTAATTGGCCAAAAAGCGAAAATGTGTCAAGGATAAGGAACTAGGGATCTTAGTATATTGTTGGTAGGGTGAAAGATTGTACTAAAATTAAAATTTTTAATTCAAATTTTAGATGTGCATGCACTCCTGTTTTAACTCAATTAATCTTTCATAATAGCATGCAGCCATTATATGAGTATTATAATTTGTTCCCAGGACTTAATTTATAAAAATGCCTGAATGCCAACAGGGAGATCTCAGTGCCTTTGAAAGAAAAGTTTTAATGTTACTCACAGTGCCCCTAGAAGCAAGAGGAATACCATGCCACATGGGGCGACAGGAGGAAGGAAACATTAGTGTCTGTGGGGGGCAGAAAAGAGTAGGGAGAAGGCATAGGCCACAGCCTTTATCAGCGTATCCTCAGGGAAAGCAAGGCAAAGTAGGGTAAACATCCTAGAACTAACTGGCTAGTTTGAATAATCCCAGCAAGCTTTGGGGCCTAGGGAATTTTCCTAGTTGTTTGGTTCCTGGCCAGAGGTTGATTTGGCCAGGAACCAAACCATGGTCGTCATTTGTAAGTGTTAGATAAGGAGGTGGTTGGGGGTATGGACTTGGGATTAGTTAGTTTGTATATGACAGTTGTTTGTTGCCTCTAGAAATTAGCTAGACCTGGGAGGAACAGTCTCCCCAGTCAGCAAGGCCCTTCAAAAGATGTCAAAACATAAAATATAAAAAATTTAGAACATGATTAGTATAAGTAATTACATCATTTGTTTATAATACCAAAAAAAATAAAATAAAAGAGTAGGTTGAATCTTTCCTGATGCCATAATAATAGAATAATAAGCTAGGGGACAGATATATATGTTGATGGTCCTTTTAAACTCAAGCCTCCTGTGTTTCGTTTCTTTTAATCATTTCTGCCTAATCACTGAGTGATATCTTTGCTACCACTGTGTCCCTAGTTAATGCTGTGTTTGTCATGGATATGGTCATACAATATATATACTGTTTGCATAAATTATTTTGGAAATAAAACCAGGAAATCGGCTATCATATGTGTTTTTATATATATGTAGAATAAAAGTTAGATAACGTCAGATTTTAGATGGAAAGAAGAAATGTAATAGAGCTTAAATTTGTTTTTGTTCAAAACTGATACAGTCGATAAAATACATTTCGTGGTGTTCACTAAAAAGAGATGTACTGAAAATGGCATACAATGTGTGTATTTTTTGACACATAACATTTCTGCTTTCCTAGGTCTTTAAATACATTGTCAGGAGAAGGGAATTATTTCTTATTATCTGAGTTCAAACAGAACAGTAGAATAGTAGGAGTCCTCTTATCTTCCCATTTGCGTCTTCAACTGAGTTGCAGAAAGGGGCTTTTTTATAATTTATTTATTGTACTCTTTGGTATAAGTTATATATTTTGTGATACTTAAGCTTAACATACTGGAGTACTGTACCATATCCTTTATAGTGTGAAAAAAATCGAGACTATTACCTCTCAAATTTCTGTCTTCGTTTGTCCATCCCTGGTCACCCCTTACCCACAGATAAAAATACATCCATCAGTAAACAAGGTGGAGGCTGTTGACTGACTTGAATTTTTATGACCTCTTTTCCATTTATACTGCTGGAATATTTTGCGAATTGAAAGTCTAGATCTTAAGTATAATGCCCGTTTATATAAAACCACTTCCTTCTCTGAACCTTCTTTCAACAGCCAGAACCCACAGAAGAAGACATTGAGAAAAACCCAGAGCTGAAGAAGCTACAAATCTATGGGGCAGGTCCCAAGATGATGGGCTTGGGCCTTGTAGCCAAGGATAAGACTTTACGGAAGAAAGGTGAAGCCTAATAGGCTATGAGGCAAAGTGAAGGGTAAAGTACTAAAGTACCATGGGGGAGACAGTTTGTTAATCCTGATGGCAGATGGATTTGTTTGTTTTCAGGTTTGTTTCTGACTCCCCTAGATAAAGAAGGGGTCATATGCCCCTCAACTGTTACAATGAAGGAGGAACCGAGTGGGAACTGGAAAGTGATGTCGGCACTGCCCAAGGAGGATTCGAGTAACAGCCTAGAGCCCTGCACCAAGATGACCATGCAGCTGCGGAAGAATCAAAGCAATACCCAGTTTGTAAGGACTCTTAACACTGTTTATGAACTATCAGGATGAGGTGGAAGCTAAAATTATTTTATCGCACCTTACTTTCTCCTTCCTTCAGTTTACTTCTAAGCCCTTTAAATATGAAGACAGTGACGGCCAGGAGGGAGAAAGAACATACTCAAGTATTGTAGTCAGGAGCAAAGTTCATATCCTATGTTCTATATCAGAAATTTCCTCCAAATTTTTGTGTCTTTTCAACTCCAGTGATAAGCACATTCTTAACTTTTACATCTTAATGTAGTAGGAGACAATGTGATTAAATATAAATTATGTGAAAGAGCTGTTTTCTGGCAAATGCTTCAGGGCTCTAAAAATCACATTTTACATAGTAGTGCCTCTCCTATGATCTTGCTTTACTTAAGTCTTTTATGTATATAAATCTTTCTTTTCACCTTTTCTTCCACCTCATCTGAAAGATTTTATAATCTCTTTAGTATGCTAGAGTTGCTACATTTTTATAAAGTGATAAATTTGCTTTTTCCTTCCTCTTAATCATGTCCACTGAGAGATTATCGTTACTACCACCATTGGGATTGTGTCCCCACTTAACCCTGTGTTTTTAGTACTTTCCAGATTGGGGCTACTATAGATAATACTATTAAATTACATGACTTTAGGTAAGCTATGTAGACACTTACGTGGTGTATATATATAGTATTGGAATTGCTGTGACTGAGGGTAACTGCCTACATACATATATGTAAGTATATGCCAATGTATATATCTGTGTATAAACGTGTATATTTTATAAATTTACATATATTTATGTATGTGTGTAAATACATATATTTACATATACATGTTCTTGACAAATTATTATATCTACAGATTAATAAGAGAATTTATGTGTGTGTGTCTACCTCCATATACTCAGCAGATTTTTTTTTCCCACTCTCAGTTGTGTCTTTCTGCCCTTTACTGATCTTGTTACTTCTGCATTCTCCCAATGTAGCCTATCCTCACTGCAAGTAATTTTTTAGTAATGAATCCTTCCTGGTAAAAGTCTACTAGTGTCTCTTCTTTTTAAAGTGTACTTAATAATAAATTATTTCTGTAGTAGCTAAGGATCCAAGTTGTTAGACCTTGCCTTAATCTTTCTCTCCTTATGACCTATCTAATTCATTATCTAAACTGAAGACAGTTAAATGAAATGGAAACCTATTAAACTTCACATTAGAATAGCAGGTATAACTGGATAGTGGGTCATTGGACCTACTTATATTCAACTTGCAGTCTATACCAGCTATTACTAACATAGGTAATTCTCTGAATGATCTATGCTAGTATGTACCTTCATGCTTTGGGTTTGTACCGTGAAACTTAAATAAAGTCTACTTTTTGTTTCTTCCAACACACGTTAATTATGGTTCATTTCTTAACATGCATAGTAATTATTTATGTTGTCATATTTTTCACCAGACAGTGAAAAGTCATGAGTGAAGTCATGAGTAGAACAATGCATAGTCATTGACTGGTGGTGGCTGTTCAGAATGAATGGTCTGGAAGCCTAGGATAAAGTTTCCTTGAACAAGCAGCTTATATTATTTTATTTTTCCTGGTAGATTGACTCATATGTTTGCCGAATGTGCTCTAGAGGGGATGAAGATGATAAACTTCTTCTTTGTGATGTCTGTGATGACAATTATCACATCTTTTGCCTATTGCCACCCCTTCCTGAAATCCCCAGAGGGGTCTGGAGGTGCCCAAAGTGTATCATGGCGGTAAGGGCTGTCCACCATAGATGTTTTAAATTTAGTTCTTGGTAATTGTTTTTAATACAGACTCCTGGTTTTAGGGAAGAGTAAAGTAGGTTCCTCCATTTTTCTAAGTTAATAACTTTTGTTAGGTTATAATTAGCTATCAGTGACACAGTAAATGAGAGAATGGCTGGGTAGAGTAGCTGTAGGATGGTAGAAATTTAAGACAGACAGGAAGGACTGTAATCCAGATGATGTGAACCAAAGGAACAAAAGGAAATAAGTTTAGTAGATATTAAAGAAACTATTCCACCTGGAAAATTAAAGTGGAGGAATAGCATAAGATATATCTCTAGCTGGTTTTTTGAAGGGGTTTGTTGTCTATTGCCTCTGTCTTACTGAAATATTTTCTATTTCAGGAGTGTAAGAGACCCCCGGAAGCCTTTGGCTTTGAGCAGGCTACCCAGGAGTACACTTTGCAGAGCTTTGGTGAAATGGCTGATTCCTTCAAGGTGGACTACTTCAACATGCCTGTTCACGTATGTGATTGTGGAATGCGGATGTAGGGATTGGTGTCTGATAGTCTTAGTGCTCATGGACACGTGGGGCCAAAATATAGTGGGCTACGATCATCTTTTACACCTGTTATCACAGATGGTACCTACGGAACTTGTGGAGAAGGAATTCTGGAGGCTGGTGAGCAGCATTGAGGAGGATGTGACAGTTGAGTATGGAGCAGACATTCATTCCAAAGAATTTGGCAGTGGTTTTCCTGTTAGCAGTAGCAAAGGAAACCTGTCTCCTGAGGAGGAGGTAATGTGGTTGGTAATTCATATTTACACTGTGACTGGGGAGCAGGCCAATAAAATTTAATGCCATTGGAAAATCTTGTCAGTGACCCAGAATTTGGATAGCCACTATTACTACCACATTTTCCTCTTTGGTATTTTCCTGGGGATAGGCACAAGGAATAGCATGATACCTTGCAGTTATCTGTTAGAATCCACAGTAGTCCTTCCTCTTTCCCCACATGTAATTGTTGGAAGTTACCACCTTTTAGTTACCTGCATAATAGAAAAACACAAATGCTACAACTAACTTGTTCACACATTTATGATTTGAAAGAACTAGGAGGGCATCAAGAAATGGCTTCATTTTATTCTTTAATACAAGGAGATCTCTTACCTACTCAGAGGTCAATTTAGATGTCCTAAATTCTGACTAAATCTTGTTAGCAATCTCTCCCTCAGTGCAGAACCAAAAAATACGATGGATGAAGCAACCTTATTTGGGGTGAAGAAGCTAAAAAAATAATCCATCTCATGTGTTATTGATGAATTATCCCTATAATAATTGTTGTTTTGCCATGCTAGTTACAACCAAGAAAATTAGTGTTTGGTTTTTTTATATAGATTGTCCTACATGTTAAGCCTTATGTGACAATTGATCCAGACCGCAAAAAAGTCTGGATTCTAAGAAGTACTGATTCTAAGAAGATAGAGATTCAGCAAGGCACATTCAGTTTTTGTGTATGTATACTGTGTTACTGTATATATGTTTGTGTGTATGTAGAAACACTTGAAGAGTCTGTTTCCCCCCAGTTTTTTTTTAATAGTATTTACATCAATTGTGGCAAATTGAAAAATATAAATGAAAAGGAAGAAAATCACCCAGAGCTTCTCTTTAAAAAAAAAAAAAAAATTATTTATTTGTTTATTTATTTATTTGGCTGTGCCAGATATTCATTTTGGCATACAGGATCTTCATTGCTGCATGTGGGATCTTTAGTTGCAGCATGCGGGATCTTTCTCTCTTTTTTTTTTCCTCCATTTTGCAGATGTTTCAGCAGCATTTACTATCACAGAAGAAGTGGCAACATGTTCTACTTTTTTTTCTATTTTTATTTATTTTTTGAAAATTATTTTTTTATACAGCAGATTCTTATTAGTTATCCATTTTATACATATTACTGTATCCATGTCAATCCCAATCTCTCAATTCATCCCACCACCCCCACCCCACCCCCCAGCCACTTTCCCCCGTTGGTGTCCATACGTTTGTTCTCTACATCTGTGTCTCAATTTCTGCCCTGCAAACCGGTTCATCGCTACCATTTTTCTAGGTTCCACATATATGCATTAATATTCGGTATTTGTTTTTCTCTTTCTGACTTACTTCACTCTGTATGAGTCTCTAGATCCATCCACGTCTCTACAAATGACCCAATTTCGTTCCCTTTTATGGCTGAGTAATATTCCATTGTATATATGTACCACATCTTCTTGATCTGTTCATCTGTCGATGGGCATTTAGGTTGCTTCCATGACCTGGCTGTTGTAAATAGTGCTGCAATGAACATTGGGGTGCGTGTGTCTTTTTGAATTATGGTTTTCTCTGGATATATGCCCAGTAGTGGGATTGCTGGGTCATATAGTAATTCTGTTTTTAGATTTTTAAGGAACCTGCATACTGTTCTCCACAGTGGCTATGTCAATTTACATTCCCACCAGTAGTGCAAGAGGGTTTCCTTTTCTCCACACCCTCTCCAGCATTTGCTGTTTGTAGATTTTCTGATTATGCCCATTCTAACTGGTGTGAGGTGATAACCTAATTTTAAGTTTGATTTTCATTTCTTTAATAATTTGTGATGTTGAGCATCTTTTCATGTAGTCCTTGAGCATTTGTATGTCTTCTTTAGAGAAATGTCTCTTTAGGTCTTCCACCCATTTTTTCATTGGGTTTTTTGTTTTTTTAATACTGAACTGCATGTGCTGTTTATATACTTAGGAGATTAATCCTTTGTCCATTGATTTCGTTTGCAAATATTATCTCCCATTCTGAGGGTTGCCTTTTCATCTTGTTTGTAATTTCCATTGCTGTGCAAAAGCTTTTAAGTTACATTAAGTCCCATTTGTTTATTTTTGTTTTTATTTCCAGTATTCTAGGAGGTTGGTCAAAAAAGATCTTGCTGTGGTTTATGTCAAAGAGTGTTCTTTCTGTATTTTCCTCTAAGAGTTTTATAGTGTCCAATCTTACATTTAGGTCTTTAGTCTATTTTGAGTTTATTTTTGTGTATGGTGTTGGGAAGTGTCCTAATTTCATTCTTTTACATGTAGCTGTCCAGTTTTCCCAGCACCACTTATTGAAGAGACTGTCTTTACTCCCTTGTATATTCTGGCCTCCTTTGTCATAGATTAGTTGACCACAGGTGCATGGGTTTATCTCTGGGCTTTCTATCCTGTTCCATTGATCTATATTTCTGTTTTTTGTGCCAGTACCCTATTGTCTTGATTACTGTAACTTTGTAGTGTAGTCTGAAGTCAGGGAGTCTGATTCCTCCAACTCTGTTTACATTTTCCCTCAAAATTGCTTTGGCTATTCAGGGTCTTCTGTGTCTCCATACAAATTTTAACATTTTTTGTTCTAGTTCTGTAAAACATGCCATTGGTAATTTGTTAAGGATTGCATTGAATCTGTAGATTGCTTTTAGGTAGTATAGTCATTTTTACTATAGTCATTTTAGTGTTGATTCTTCCAGTCCAAGAACATGATATATCTACCTCTCCATCCGTTTGTATCATCTTTAATTTCTTTCATCAGTCTCTTACAGTTTTCTGCATACAGTCTTTTGCCTCCTTAGGTAGGTTTATTCCTAGGTATTTTATTCTTTTTGTTGCTGTGGTGAATGGGAGTGTTTCCTCCAGCTCTTGACAACTATGATTCTAACTTTACTTTCTCTAAATTTGACTGCTTAGGTACCTTATATGTATTTGTCCTTTGTGGCTGGCTTCTTTCACTTGGTGTACTGTTTTCAGAGTTTATAAACTTCAAGGTTTATATCTTGTAGCATGTGTCATAATTTCCTACATTTGATCTTCTTTTCATTGGTTGATGGATATTTGGGTTGCTTCTGCCTTTTGGCTATATTGAATAATACTTTCATGAATACAGATGTACAGATATCTGTGCAAGACCCTTTTTCAGTTCTTTTGCATATAGTATTCCCAGAGGTGGAATTCCTGAAACATGAAGTTTAATCTTTTGAAGAGCAACCATGTCATTTTTCACAGTGGTTCTGTCATTTTACACTCCCACCAGAAAGGCAATCCAGTACCTTTTTCTGAATAGTACTGTGAAGAATGATCAGACTTATTCCTTATTCTTCTTGTTTCTTATTCTTTAGAGGAAGAGCTTTCAATCTTTCATTATTGATTGTGAAATTAGCTGTGGGCTTTTTATGTATATCCTTTATTATGTTGAGGTATTTTCCTTCTTTTCCTTGTTTGTTAATGTTTTATTATGAAAGAGTATTGAATTTGTTAAGTGAACATTCCTGTACACTTTTGGTTTGAACACCAGTTTCCATTTTTCTTGAGTATGTATTTAGGAATGGAATTACTGGATTACGTGATAATCTATGTTTAATTTGTTAAACTGTTTACCACACCACTAGTAGCAAATGAGGGTTCCGCTTTCCACATGGCTACTAATGCTTGTTATTGACTGTTACATGGTTGTAGTCATCTCATTATAATAACTAATGTCAAGCATCTTTTCATGTGTATGTTGACCATTTATGTAACTCCTTTGGAGAAATACCTATTTAGGTCCTTTTCATATTTTAATTGAAGTTTTTGACTTTTGTAGTTGATATTTTTCAAATTATGGTAAAATATGCATAATATAAAATTTACTGTATTATTTTTAATTATATACTTGAGTGGCATTAAGTACAGTCACAAGGTCATGCAACCATCACCATCATCCTTTCTTATCACCCCAAACACAAACTTTGTACCCATTAAATAATTTCCCATTCTCCTTTCCCTCCAGCTTCTAGTAACCACTGTTATTTTCTGCCTATGAATTTGACTGCCCTAGATATGTCATGTAAATGGAGTCATACTTCTGTGTCTTGCTTATTGCATTTAGCATAGTGTCTTAAAGATTCATCAGTATTGTAGCATATAACAGAATTTCATTCCTTTCTAAAACTGAATAATATATATATATATAGCACATTTTGTTCATTAATTCTTCTGTTGTTGGACATTTGGATTGTTTGTATCTTTTTGCCATTGTGAATAATGCTTTTGTGAACATTGGTGTAGCAAATTTCTTTTTGACTTCCTGCTTTTATTTGGGTATAGGCTTAGATTAGAATTACTAGATTATATAATTTGAAACCCCAACAGCAGCGATTCCATTTTACATTCTGTCCAGCAGCGCACCAGGTTTCTAATTTCTCCATGTATAGGTCAACACATGTCTTCTGCTATTTGTCTTTTGGTCAGTTTGTGGGCTGGTTTTTTGTTTTGGTAATAGCAGTTTCCTAATGTGTGAAAGTAAACTATTATCTTCCATCTGGATTTGCATTTCCCTAAATGATGAGGCGCTGAGAATCTTTTCATGTACTTGTTGCCGACTTTGGAGTCTTACAGCTTTAGCTCTTTTGTATATCTCTTTGACTTACTTGGAGTTGAAATTTTGTATGTGGGCCAGCCTCATTCTTTTGTAGTGGATATCTAAGTTTCCTATTTATTGGAAAGGCTGTCCTTCCCCATTAAGTGGTGTTGACACCCTTGTCAAAATCAGTTGACTGTATTTGCAGTAATTTATTTCTGGGCTTTCTGTTCTATTCCATCGGTCTCTAATGTATCCTATGCCAGTACCACACTGATTTCTGTAGCTTCTTGAAACGTAATACCTTCAACTGTACTTTGTGGCTATTTGGTGTCCTTGAGATTCCATGTGAATTTTAGGGTGGATTTTTCTATTTCAGGAAAATTTTAGATGGATTTTTTCACTTCTCCATTGTTGTTTGAATTTTGATAAAGATTGAGTCTGTAGAATACTTCGGTAGTATTGACATCTTAAGTCTTAGAATTCATGAACACAGATGTGTTTCCATTAATTATGTCTTTAATATCTTTCAGCGATGTTTTGTAGTTTTTAATGTTTGTATACTTCTACTGCTTGGTATTCATTTTGATACTGTTGTTAGTAGAATTATTTACTTAATTTTCTTTTTGGATTGTTAATTGTCAGCTTTTAAAAATGCAACTGTTTTTTGTAGGTTGATTTCTGTAGCGTGCAACTTCACTAAGTTTATTTGTTGTAACAGGTTTTTGGTAGATTTTTTAGGGTTCTTTACGTATAGGATAATGTCATCTGCAAACAGATGATTTTACTTCTTCCTTTTCAATTTTGATTGCATTTTTTTTTTCTTGACTAATTGTTGTGACTGTAACTTGCAATTCCGTGTTGAATGGAAATGGTGAAAGTAGGCATTTGACTTGTTTCTGATCTTAGGGGCAAAGCTTCAGTCTTTTAATATTGAATTGAGTATAATGTCATCTAGAGGTTTTTCATATGTAGTCTTTATCGTCCTGAAGAAATTTCTGTTTCCTTCCATTTCTTGTTTGTATTAGGAAAAGTTGTAGAATTTTGTCAGATGTGCTTTTTCTGAATAACTTAAGAGGATTGTGTGTCTTTTTCCCTTACATTTTATTAATGAAAAGTTTACATTCATTAATTTTTGTATGTTGAACCATTTTTGCATTTCGGGAATAAATTCCAGTTACAAGTGGAATTTCCACTTCCACTTATAAGCGGTGTAGTATTCTAATGTGTAGCTGAATTAGATTTGCTCATATTATACTTTGTTGAGGTTATTGTTGACTTTGAGTTCTTATGTATGTTTGGAATAAAAGACCCTTATCAGATACATGACTTAACGTGACTTAAAAGAGTTTTTTGTCGTATTACAGGATTAAAAATAATTTTGATAGTGTTCTGAAAAGTGCTCATTTTAAAGAAGTGCAATTTTTTTTTTTTTTTTTTTTTTTTTTTGTCGCCTGTACTTTTTGTGTTATTTTCAGAATCCACCAAATCCAAAGCAGTGAAGATTTACCACTGTGTTTTCTTTTTCTAGTTAGGTCTTGGACCCATTTTGTTTTACTTTTCCCTTACAATGTGAAATAAAGTTTCAGCTTCATTCTTTTGAAGTTAAATATCCAGTAGTCATAGCACCATTTCTCGAAGAGACTGCTCTTTCTCCACTGAGTAGTTTTGGCATCCTTGTCAAAATTGACATAGAAATGTGGCTTTGTTTATGATCTCTCATTTTTACTCCATTAGTCTAAATGCTACCCTGTTTTGATTACTCTAGCTTTGTGGTAAATTTAGAAATTTGAAACTGTGAATCCTTCAACTTTGTTCTTTTTCAAGACTGGCTGTTCTGGATCACTTGTAATTGTATTTGAATATTAAGATTGGCTTACCAGTACTGCTAAGAAGGTCATTGCAATTTTGATAAGGGTTGCATTGAATGTGTAGATTGCTTTGAGTACTTTTGCCACGTTAATGATATTAAGACTTCTAACCAGGGCTTCTCTGGTAGCGCAGTGTTTGAGAGTCTGCCTGCCAATGCGGGGGACACGGGTTCGAGCGCTGGTCTGGGAGGATCCCACATGCTGCGGAGCAACTTGGCCAGTGAGCCACAACTACTGAGCCTGCGCGTCTGGAGCTTGTGCTCCACAGCAGGAGAGGCCGCAACAGTGAGAGGCCCGCGCACCACGATGAAGAGTGGCCCCCGCTCGCCGCAACTAGAGAAAGCCCTCGCACAGAAACGAGGACCCAACACAGCCAAAAATAAATAAATAAATAAATAAATAAAGACTTTTAACCTATGAACACATATCTCTTTCCATTTCTTTGTCTTGT
Source organism: Grampus griseus (assembly GCF_964374135.1). NCBI lineage: Eukaryota > Metazoa > Chordata > Mammalia > Artiodactyla > Delphinidae > Grampus > Grampus griseus. The sequence goes on along the minus strand of NC_139016.1, from coordinate 17,357,501 downwards.
TTAATTTTGTCAGCAGAGCTTTGTGGTTTTCATTGTATTAGTTTTTCATCTCTGATTAAATTTATTCCTAAATATTTTATTCTTTATAATGCTGTTTTTAACAGACTTGTTTTTTAAATTTTCTTTTCAGGTAAAGAAGCACAATTGAATTTTGTGTGATTGTGTGTTGTGTAACTTAGCTGAATTCCTTTACTAGCTCGGTTTTTTATGGGTACATTCTTCAGGATTTTCTGTGTATTAGATCATGTGGTATGCAAATATAGCTATACATCTACTTTACTTAATATTTTAAAATTTTTCTGCTAAATTGCTTTGCATAGAACTTACACTACAGTACTGAATGGACGTGGCAAAATGTTGGAATCCTTGTCTTGTTCCTGATCTTAGAGGAAAGCTTTCAGTCTTTAATCATTGAGTATGATATTAGCTGTGGGTTTTTCACAAGTGCTTTTAGTAGGTTGAGAAAGTTCTCTTTTAATCTGAGACTGTTGAGGATAGTTACCATGAAAGGGTGCTGATTATTGTTAAATGCATCAGTTAGGATGATCATGAGTTTTTTAACCCTTTTTATTTTACTGATATAGGGTAGTACATTGGCTGGTTTTTATATTTGAACCATCCTCTATATTCCTGGGACAATTTCACTGGATCATGATGTATAATCCTTTTAATAAGCAGCTAGACTTGGTTTGTTAGTATTTGCTGAAGTGCCTTGTATCAGTGTATAATGTATAGCGGTTTGTAGTTCTTGTGTGCTGTCTTTGTCTGACTTGATGTCATAAAGTGAGTTAAGGATGCATTCCTTTTCTGGTTTTCAGAGAGTTTGAGTCAGATTGCAGTTTTTCTTGTAATTTTTCTTTCACTGGTAGAATTCACCAGTGAAGCCATCTCATTCTAGCATTTCTTTGTTCAAAGGTTTTAGATTACTGATTAAATCTCTTTATGTGTTATCAGTCTTCACATTTTTTATTTCTTGAGTCAGTTTGGGGAGATTGTTTTTAGTAGATTGTTCATTTCATCTAGATTATATGATTTGTTGGTATACAGTTTTTACATTGTCCTCTTATATAATACCTTTTTCTGTGAAGTTTTCAGTTATACCCATTTTCTTTTGTGATTTTAGTCATTTGAACTTCTTTCTCTTAGATTAAGCTTTTTCAGTTGTTATTCATCTGTCTCAAAGTATCTTTTAATTTCTCCTTTGTGAGTTCATCTTTGACCCATGGTTTTTAAAAGTGTGTAGTTTAATTTTCACATATCTGTAAATTTTCTGGTTTTTCATTGGATATTGATCTCTAGTTCCATTTGTTTGTGGTGCAGAAAGATTTTATTATTTTAGTTTTTTTATACTTCATTGGGATTTGTTTTATGGCCTAACATGTTTTATCCTGGGGAATGGTCTGTTTTACACTTGTGAAAAATATGAATTCTGCTGTTACTGGATGGGATTGTCTGTGTCTACCTTAAGCTGATTTATAGTGTTGTTCACATTTCCTATTTTCATATTCATATCTGCTCTGGTGGTGTTCTGGCCATTATTGTCTTAGCAATATTAAAACCTTCAATTATTTTTATAGAATTTTCTATTTCTCCCTTCAACTTTGTCAATTTTTGCTTCATTTATATTGGGGCTAGTTTTTAGGTGTGTGTTGTTTTGTCTTCTTGATGGATTGACCATTCTTATCAATGTATAATGTCTTTTTATCTTGAATAATTCTCAAAATCTATCTTGTCTGATAGTGATACAATGACCCCATCTCTCCTTTGGTTACTATTTGCACAAAATAAGTTCTTCAGATTTTTTCCCTTTTAATTTGTGTTTAAGGCTTTGAGTCTTTTCAAGACATAATAGATCAGGTCTTTTTCTTATTCTGCCAGTTTCTGCCTTTTAATTGAAGAGGCATTCCTCTTCGATCCATTTACATTTAAGGTATTTACTGATAATGAAGAACTTAATTCTGCTCTTTTTTTCTTACGTCGTTAATCATTTTTCTTCTCAATTCCCACATTACTCCTTCATTTTGGGTTTAATTTTTAATTGATTATTTTTCTCCTTTATTACTCATTTATCATTGCTCTTTTGTGTTTAATTGATTGTTTAATTGACTTTTTTCCTCAGTATGTCATTTCCCTTTTTGTATATTTTTTAGTTATTTTCTTGGTGGTTACCTTATACAACTAATATATATTACACTTGGTTAATACCACCTTAGTTTTAAACATTGTTCCTGCACAGAGTCTTCTCTATCCCTTTGTTATTATGGTAAATTATATCTTCATAAATTGTGTGCCCATTAACATAGACTTATAATTATTATTTTATATCAATACATTTGTGTTTATATCATAAGGGTAAAAAGAGTCACAAATCAGAACTGCAATAGTATTGAGCTTTTACATTTATACATGTAGTTACCTGTATCATATTTTCTCATAAATCTTTGAGTTACCATCTAGTGATTTTTGAACTTTTGCCTAGATAACTCTCTTTACTATTTCTTGTGGTGCAGATCCCTCATTTTTGTTTGGGAATGTCAGTTTGTCCTTCAGTTTTGATGGATAGTTTTTATCAGTTATAGAATTCTTGACTTATTTATTTTTTCTTTTATAACTTACAATATGTTAGCCTACTGTCTGTGGTTTCCATAGTTTCTAGTGAGAAATAGGCTAATCATATTGAGAATACTTTGTAGGAGAGATAACACTTCTCTCTTGCTGCTTGTAAGAATCACTATCAGCTTCCAATAGTTTGGCTATGCTTGGATTGCATTAGGCTTGTTGGATGTGTAGATTAATATCTTTAGGGAAGTTTTCAGCTGTTATTTCTTCAAATATTCTATTTCTTGTTTTATCTTCTCTCCCTTTAGGACTCTTATTAAGAGTATGTTGGTTTGCTTCAATGTTTCCCACAGCTGACTTAAAGGCTCTGTTCATTTTCCTTTATTCTTTATGCTCCTCAGTGTAAATAATCTCAATTGACCTGTCTTCGGATTTCCTGATACTAAGTTCTGACTTTTCATTCTATTGAACTGCTCCAGTGAATTTTTTGCTTCAAATATGATACTTTTCAGCTCCAGAATTTCTATTTGAGACCTTTTTTTTCTTCTGTCTCTCGAGTTTTCTGAGGAGACATTGGTCTCCTGGTTTCCTTTGGTTCTTTGTCAATGGTTTCCTTTAGCTTTTTGAGCATATTTAAGATGCTGAAAGCCTTTTTCTAGCAAGTCCAGTGTCTCTGCTCTCTCAGTGACAGTTTCTCTTCTTTTTTTTTTCCCCTGTCATTGAATGGGTCATATTTTCTGGGTTTTTTTTTTTTTTTTTTTTTGCATGCATCATAATTTTTTATTGACAGCTGAACATTTTGAGTATTTTAATGTGACAGCTCTGGAAATCATATTCTCCTTCCCTTGGGGTATTTGTTGCTATTTTTTGGGATTGTGTAGTGTGTATGTTTTATATGACTTTTTTTAAAGGATTTTGCAAAGAAAAATTTTTTGTTAGATCTCTGAATACTCTTATTAAATTCTTTGCAGATTGGCTCTGTGTATGACCTTTCAATGCATAGATATTTACAACTCATCACTTAAGCACAGCTTGGAGGTATAGCAAGAGGTGGTATTCCTTGAAATATAAGGAAGCTTTCAAAAGCAGGAGTTTTGGAGTTTTTCCTCCCAAGTGTACTGCAGTATCTGTTGTTTCACCCAACCGCTTTTTCCTACTCTGAGATTTCACCAGTGACTTTGATACTCCAAAAAATGAATTAATAACAATGTGTCAAACACAACCAAGAAATAAATGAGATGGTATAAATAATTTACTTAATAATTTAGTAGTTTGGAAGTAAGAGACAGCCTAAAATATCCTATGGAAACTACCCAGAGTAGTACTAAGGTTTGGGCAAGACTTCCAGAATAATATATCTGTGTGTGTTTGTTTTGGACAAGTAATAGAAAGGCATAAAGAAAAGAAAAATATGATGATATTTAGAAGATGTAAGTAATTTAAGGAGTAACATCGTTGTCTGTAAATTTTCATTAGGGGCACAGCATACCTGGAGTGTAACTGAGATAAAGTGATTTTAAAGAACATTTATGAAGAGTGTTAATTTCAGGGGCAGATAAATCTTAACTGGATTATAGATAATTAATATTTTGAGTCATAGTCTTCCCTCTCTATGCAGAAAAATGATTTGCATTCAGAAAACACAGTGGACCTTCTGTGGGCCCATGAAAACTAGGTTTTTATTCCCAAACTAGAGCAAGCAGTTATCTTTCTTCACCCACCTGCTCCCTACTCACTCTGGTAAATCTCTGACCTGACAGGAGTATGCAAACAGTGGATGGAACCTGAATGTGATGCCAGTGCTGGATCAGTCTGTTCTCTGCCACATTAATGCAGATATCTCAGGCATGAAGGTTCCCTGGCTCTATGTAGGCATGGTATTCTCAGCATTTTGTTGGCATATTGAGGATCACTGGAGTTACTCCATTAACTACCTACACTGGTGAGCAGGCTCCAAATGGCTGGGATGGATATCAAGATTCCCTCAGTATGCAAGGATATTTCCAGTCTTTATGTGTCTCTCTTTACCTGAGCAGGGGTGAGCCGAAGACCTGGTATGGTGTACCCTCACTGGCAGCAGAGCATTTGGAGGAGGTGATGAAGAGGCTAACACCTGAGCTCTTTGATAGCCAGCCTGACCTCCTACATCAGCTCGTCACCCTCATGAATCCCAACACCCTCATGTCTCATGGTGTGCCAGTAAGTACCTGGAAATAGGGGACAAATGGATTTAATGTTTGCCATGAAGTGAATGGCAGTGAATGAAAAACTTAGTTTTGGAGGAAATAAAAGTTTTGGAGACTGGGTTTAGCAATGCATCTCTCTTTCCCTTTATATGCTATTTCAAGCTGCAATCCTGTGTAGACCACCAGGGTGTGGGGTATCCTTAAGATGAAGAGAAAAAAATCAGAAAATTATTGAACAGCATAAAACCTAAAACCTTGTTTCTGGCCTTTTAATCTGCCTCATAGTCTGTAATAGGTTTTCTGATAACATTACTGGATATAGATTCTAATTTTATAGTGCTTAAACAGAGGTGGGAGGGGTGGTTTCAGACTTCAAATTTTTCAGGATTCATTTATATCACCCTGTTTTGCAAAGGTTACTAAGCCAGGAATTTCTAGGAGATAAAATAGCACACTCTCTCTGTCTGCAACACACTACACATTTTCTCATTTGAACACTTTTAGATTTAGATTAACCTCCACAAAACATTTTCATAACTTTTATGTCCATCTCCCTCAGTTTTTCCATCCACATAAAATGGACTTGACACCTCCAGTACTCTCTTCCAGTTCTGACATTTTACAAGTTCTTGAATTTTTTCTTTCTTCCTAATAACATCACTATTGTTTCATTAAAAAACATAGCCCTGAATATTGATTATAATGAGATCATACAGCTAATCTAGTTTTACCATTTTTCTTGCCTCATGATTCTTACTTTTTTTCCCCCACATATATTGGGGACTACCATTCATATTCGGGACTAGAATTTGTGCATCATCTTTTTTTTTTGTAATCTAATTTGCTGATGTAGTTATTCATAGTATTTTCTTATTATCCTTTTTATTTATGTAAAGTTAGCAGTAATCCACTTTCATTTCTGATTTTAATAATTTGTCTTGTCTCTCTTTGTCATACTCTTCTTAAAGGTTTCTCAATTTTGTTAATCATTTCAAGCAACTAGGTTATGGTTTTGGTGATTCTCTGTTGGTTTTCTATTCTCTATTTTACTTATTTTGTTAAGAAATTGACCCTTTTATAAATATATCATGTCCGTCTTCATTGCTTGACAATTTTTTACTTGAAGTCTAATTTCATCTCATATTCCTACAACCACTCCTACTCTCTTTTCATCACTATTTACCTGTAGTCTATTTTTTCATTGTTTTACTTTGAGTCCACTTGTGTCTTATTTGTAGGTGAGTTTCTTATAAAGAAGATAATAGTTGAATGAAGTTTTTTATTAATTCTGCCAGTCTTTGCTTTTTGAAACTTTAATTTTAAACTTAATATAATTGTCAGTAAGGAAGAACTTTACTTCTTTCTGCCATTTGTTGTTTTGTGCATGTCCTGAATCTTTTTTTTTTTTTTTTTCTGAATCTTTTTTATTCCTCAGTTATTCCATTACTTCCTTCCTTGTGATTAATTGGTTTATTCCAGTTTAATTCTACTTAATGCCCTTATCTGGTGTTTATTTTCTAGTTATTTTCTTAATGGTTACCTTGGTGATTACAATTACTGTTTTAAAACAATCTGGTCTGAATTAATACCAATTTATTTTCAATAGTAAGTTTCAAACAAAATTCTTCGTTCCTATGTAGGTCTGTCCCTCTTCTTTTATATTATTATTGTCACAAATTACTTGTTTGCCCTTGGACATGGTATTAAAATTTTCATTCCATGCACTTGTCATTTATAAAGAAAATAGGAGTCATAAAAAATGCACCACTGGTTTTTGTGTTTGCCAATTTAGATACCTTTTTCAGTGTTCTTATTTTCTTTGTATGGATTCTGGTTACACTCTAGTGTCCTTTAATTTCAGTCTGAAGGACTCCCTTTAACATTTCTTACAGAGCACACATATCTGCTAGACACAAACTTCCTCAGCTTTTGATTCTCTAGGAATAGCTCTCTTTTTTTTAATTTCCTTTTTTTTTAAATTAATTTTTATTGGAGTACAGTTGCTTTACAGTGTTGTGTTAGTTTCTGCTCTACAGCAAATTGAATCAGTTATACATAGAAATATATCCCTTCTTTTTTGGATTTCCTTCCCATTTAGGTCACAACAGAGTATAAAATTCCCTGTACTGTGCAGTAGGTTCTTGGTAGTTATCTATTTTATACATAGTAGTGTATATACGTCAATCCAGTAGTGTATATATGTCAATCCCAATCTCCCAATTCATCCCACCCCTCCTTTCCCGCCTTGGTGTCCTTATGTTTTGTTCTCTACATCTGTGTCTCTGTTTCTGCTTTGCAAATAAATTCATCTGTATCGTTTTTCTAGATTCCACATATAAGCAATGTTATCTTTATTTCTTCTTCATTCTTTTTTCTTTCATCACTCTGTGTTATCGCAAACTTCTGACATCCCTGATTTCTGATGAGAAATCTGCTGATAGTCTTATTGAGGATTCATTATATATGATAAATTGCTTCTCCGTTGCTACTCTCAAGATTCTGTCTTTGGTTTTGGCTTTTGAGAGTTTGGTTAAAGTTTTTAAATTTATTCTACTTAGAGTGGATTGAGTGGATTGAGCTTCTTGGATGTGCACACTTTTTCCTAAAATTTGGGAATTGTTCAGCCATTATTTCTTCAAATGTCTTTCTGCCATTTTATTTCTGTCCTCTTTCTCTGGAGTTCCGTAATGCATGTATTGATGTTGTTATTGGTGTCCCACAGGTGTTTTAGGTTATTTTTCTTTATTCTTTTTTCTCCAGTGCTTCTCAGACTGAATAATCTCAGTCAACCTATTTTAAAGCTTGCTGATTTTTTCTTTAGCCTACCCAAATCTGTTGAAACCATCCAGTGACTTTCTCCCCTTAATTATTTTCATTTATAGCTTAGGAATACTTCTCTGTCTCCTTTTTGTAATTTTTTTCTTTATTGAAATTCTCTATTTGCAGGGGACACCATTCCCCTGTTTTTCTTCAGTCCTTTGAACAGTATTTTAACTATGCTTATTTAAGACAGTTGATTTTCAGATTTTGTCAGGTCCAGTTTTCAGGGATAGTTTTGTTGAATAGGCCATACTTTCCTATTTTTTCATTTGCCTTCTAATATTTTCTCTTTTTTTTTTACATCTTTATTGGGGTATAATTGCTTTACAGTGGTGTGTTAGTTTCTGCTTTATAACAAAGTGAATCAGTTATACATATTTTCTTGAAAATAGGACTTCTGAGTATTGTATTGTGGCAGCTCCAGAAATCAGATTATGTCATTACCACCTCCTCTCAGTATTTGTTATTACTGCTTTTGTGGTAGCGTTGTTGTTTAGTGACTTTTCTGAACTAATTTGGGGGTTGTCATTTGAGATAATGCATAATACAAATACATAATACAAAATACACTGTAGAAAATAAACGATTTAAAAGTGAATAATTCAGTGGGTTAAGTACATCCACAGTGTTGTGCAACTACCACCTCTGTGTAGTTCCAAAAACAAATCTTTGGCCATCTAGTCAGTCTCCATTCACCCCTTTCTCCTAGTCCTTGAGCCAAAGACTTATTTTTGGTCTGTACAGATGACCTATTCTGGATATTTCCTGTAAATGTAATTGTACAGTATGTGGCCTTCGTGTCTCACTTTCTTTCACTTACTATAATTCCAGGGTTTATCCATGTTGTAGCATGTCAGTTTGTCATTGATTTTTTGGCCTAAAAGTATTCCATTATATATGTATGCCACATTTTGTTTATCCATTCTTCTCTCCATAGACATTTAGGTTTTTTCCACTTTTTGACTATTGTGAATAATAATGCTTTTCAACATTTGTCTATAAAAATGTTTGAGCAGTTTTTTCTTTAAGGATTTTTTTGATGTGGACCATTTTCTTTTAAGTTTTTTTATTAAATTTGTTACAATATTACCTCTTTTTATGTTTTATGCTTTTATGTTTTATGTTTCAGTTTTCTGGACTAGAGGCATTTGGGACCTTAGCTCCCGGACCAGAGATCAAACCCGCACCCCTACATTGGAAAGCAAAGATGTTTTTTTAACATCTTTATTGGAGTATAATTTCTTTACAATGTTGTGTTAGTTTCTGCTGTATAACAAAGCAAATCAGCTATATGTGTGCATACATCCGCATATCCCCTCTCTCTTAAACCTCCCTCCCACCCTTCCTATCCCCCCCACTAGGTGGTCACAAAGCACTGAGCTGATCTCCCTGTGCTATGCAGCAGCTTCCCACTAGCCATCCATTTTACATTTGGTAGTGTAGATATGTTAGTGCTACTCTCTTACTTCATCCCGGCTTACTCTTCCCACGCCCCTCCGTGTCCTCAGGTCCATTCTCTACGTCTCCATCTTTATTCCTGTTGAGCCCCTAGGTTCATCACATCCATTTATTTTAGATTCCATATATATGTATTAGCATATGGTGTTTGTTTTTCTCTTTCTGGCTTACTTCACTCTGTATGACACACTGTAGGTCCATCCACCTCACTACAAATAACTCAGTTTGGTTTCTTGTATATTTTGGAGATTTATCCTTTGTCAGTTGCTTCATTTGCAAATATTTTCTCCCATTCTGAGGGTTGTCTTTTTGTCTTGTTTATGGTTTCCTTTGCTGTCGAAACATTTTAAGTTTCATTAGGTCCCATTTGTTTACTTTTGTTTTTATTTTAATTAATCTAGGAGTTGGATCTGTAGTGGAATAACTGAGGACATGGAAAGGAGACGTGACCCATAAGCCAGAACCCCTCTGCAAAGCAAGGGGCTGGCAGCCCTCGGCAAACCGAGGGCGGGCGAATAAGCCAGGACTGCAGGCAGTCCTGGATACTCTGGGCACTGATCCATGAAATGACCTCAGTATAATCAGAACACAAGGAAACGTCCTTGTGTTACTTTAGTATAATCAGAATGATGGGAACATGAGGAGATGTCCTTGTGCTGCTTATGAGCTCAAGGACGAAGCACGGCATGTCTTCAAGAAAGCCCATTGTTGCCTATAATCAATAAAAGCATATGTTGCTGCTTTGGCATTTCTGGAATGTTAAGAAAACAAGTCTTAAGGTGTAAACATAGATAATGCTTAAATAAAACCTACCACAGCAGGACAGACGGCGCTGTTCTGCCTGAGCCAGCGGCAGCCCTCTACTGCTGTGCTTCGGCACAGTTCATCCCATGTGATGAGCTTGCTTTCGGAAACCCTGTCATAAGATAAACTGCAACAGGATCAAAAAGGATCTTGCTGTGATTTATGTCATAGAGTGTTCTGGTTATTGTAAATAGAGCTGCAGTGAATATTGTGGTACATGTCTCTTTTTGAACTATGGTTTTTTCACACTATATACCCAGTAGTGGGATGGCTGGGTCATATGGTAGTTCTATTTGTAGTTTTCTGAGGAACCTCCATACTGTTCTCCATAGTGGCTGTATCAGTTTACATTCCCACCACCCTTTCCGGCATTTATTGTTTGTAGATTTTTTGATGATGGCCATTCTGACCGGTGTGAGATGATATCTCATTGTAGTTTTGATTTACATTTCTCTAATGATGAATGATGAACATTCTTTCATGTGTTTGTTGGCCATCTGTATATCTTCTTGGGAGAAATGTCTGTTTACGTCTTCTGCCCATTTTTGGATTGGGTTGATTGTTTTTTTGATATTAAGCTGCATGAGCTGATTGTGTATTTCAGAAATTAATCCTTTGTGAATTGCTTCATTTGCAAATACTTTCTCCCATTCTCAGGGTTGTCTTTGTGTCTTCTTTATGGTTTCCTTTGCTGTGGAAAAGCTTTTAAGTTTCATCAGGCCCAATTGTTTATTTTTGTTTTTATTGCCATTTCTCTAGGAGGTGGGTCAAAAAGGATCTTGCTGTGATTTGTGTCATAGAGAGCTGCCTGTGTTTCCCTCTAAGAGTTTTGCAGTGTCTGGCCTTACATTTAGGTCTTTAATCCATTTTGAGTTTTTGTGTATGGTGTTAGGAAGAGTTCTAACTTCATTCTTTTACATGTAGCTGTGCAGTTTTCCCAGCACCACTTATTGAAGAGACTGTCTTTTCTCCACTCTGTATTCTTGCCTCCTTTGTCGTACATAAGGTGACCAAAGATGCATGGTTTATCTCTGGGCTTTCTATCCTGTTGCATTGATCTATATTTCTTTTATTGTGCCAGTACCATACGGTCTTGATTACTGTAGCTTTGTAATATAGTCTGAAGTCCAGGAGCCTGATTCCTCCAGCTCTGTTTTTCTTTCTCAAGATTGCTTTGGCTATTTGGGGTCTTTCGTGTTTCCATACAAATTGTGGCATTTTTTTGTTATAGTTCTGTGAAAAATGCCAGGGGTAGTTTGATAGGGATTGCATTGAATCTGTAGATTGTTTTGGGTAGTAGAGTCATTTTCACAATGTTGATTCTTGCAATCCAAGAACATGGTATATCTCTCCATCTATTTGTATCATCTTTAATTTCTTTCATCAGTGTCTTATAGTTTTCTGCATACAGGTCTTGTGTCTCCTTAGATAGGTTTATTCCTAGATATTTTATTCTTTTTGTTGCAATCGTTATTTTTTCAAAAGCTTTTTCTGCATCTGTTGAGATGATCACATGGTTTTTCTCCATCAGTTTGTTAATATGGTGTATCACATTGATTGATTTGCACATATTGAAGAATCTTTGCATTCCTGGAAGAAACCCCACTTGGTCATGGTGTATGATCCTTTTAATGTGCTGTCAGATTCTGTTTGCTAGTATTTTTTTGAGGATTTTTGTTTCTATGTTCATCAGTGATATTGGCCTGTAGTTTTCTTTCTTTGTGACATCTTGTCTGGTTTTGGTATCAAGGCATTGGTGGCCTTGTAGAATGACCCTGGGAGTGTTCCTCCCTCTGCTGTGAAGAGTTTGAGAAGGATGGTTATTAGCTTTTCTCTAAATGTTTGATAGAATTCACCTGTGAAACCATCTGGTCCTCGAATTTTGTTGGCTGGAAGATTGTTAAGCACAGTTTCAATTTCATTACTTGCGATTGGTCTGTTCATGTTTTCTGTTTCTTCCTGGTTCAGTCTTAGAAGGTTATATCTTTCTAAGAATTTGTCCATTTCTTCCAGGTTGTCCATTTTATTGGCATAAAGTTGCTTGAAGTAGACTCTCATGATCCTTTGTATTTCTGCAGTGTCAGTGTTACTTCTTTTTCATTTCTAATTCTGATGATTTGAGTCTTCTCCCTTTTTTTCTGGATGAGCCTGGCTAATGGTTTATTAATTTTGTTTATCTTCTCAAAGAGCCAGCTTTTAGTTTTATCAGTCTTTGCTAATGTTTCTTTTATTTTTTTTTCATTTATTTCTGATCTGATCTTTATGATTATTTTCTTTCTGCTAACTTCAGGCTTTTTTGGTTCTTTTTTCTCTAATTGCTTAAGGTGTAAGGTTATGTTGTTTATTTGAGATGTTTCTTGTGGTAGGGTTGTATTGCTCTAAACTTCTCTCTTAGAACTGCTTTTGCTGTTTCCCATAGGTTTTGGATCATTATGCTTTCATTTTCCTTTCTCTCTAGGTACTTTTTGTTTTCCTCTTTGATTTCGTCAGTGATCCATTGGTTGTTTAGTAGTGTGTTGTTTAGCCTCCATGTTTTTGTATTTTTTTGCAGTTTTTTTCCTGTAGTTGATACCTAGTCTCATAGCATTGTGGTCAGAAAAGATACTTGATATGATTTCAATTTTCTTAAATACTGAGGCTTGATTTGTGACCCAAGATATGGTCTCTTCTGGAGAATGTTCCATGTGCGCTTGAGAAGAAAATGTATTCTGTTGTTTTGGGATAGAATATCCTATAAATATCAATTAAGTCCATCTGTGTCATTTAAAACTTGTGTTTCCTTATTTATATTCACTTGGATGATCTGTCCACTGGTGAAAGTGGGGTATAAAGTCCCCTACTATTACTCTGTTACTGTCGATTTCCCCTTTTAGGCTGTTAGCATTTGCCTTATCTATTAAGGATCGCCTGTGTCGGGTGCATAAATATTTAATTGTTGTATCTTCTTCTTAGATTCATCCTTTGATCATTATGTGGTGTCCTTCTTTGTCTCTTCTAATAATCTTTTAGAGTCTGTTTTGTCTGACATGAGTATTGCTACTCCACCTTTCTTTTGATTTCCATTTGCATGGAATATCTTTTTCCATTCCCCCAATTTTAGTCTGTTTGTGTCCCTAGGTTTGAAGTGTGTCTCTTGTAGACAGCATATATATGGGTCTTGTTTTTGTATCCATTCAGCCAGTCTCTACCATTTGATTGGAGCATTTTATCCATTTACATTTAAGGTAATTATTGATACGTATGTTCCTATTACCATTTTCTTAATTGTTTGGGGTTTGTTATTGTAGGTCTTTTCCTTCTCTTGTGTTTCCTGCCTAGAGAAGTTCCTTTATCATTCGTTGTAAAGCTGGTTTGGTGGTGCTGAATTCTCTTAGCTTTTGCTTGTCTATAAAGGTTTTAATTTCTCCGTTGAATCTGAATGAGATCCTTGCTGGGTAGAGTAATCTCGATTGTAGTTTTTTCCCTTTCATCACTTTAAATATGTCCTGCCACTCCCTTCTGCCTTGCAGAGTTTCTGCTGAAAGGTCAGCTGTTAACCTGACAGGGATTCCCTTGTATGTTATTTGCTGCTTTTCCCTTGCTGTTTTAATATTTTTTTCTTTGTATTTCTTTTTTGATAGTTTGATTAATATGTGTCTTGGCGTTTTTTCTCCTTGGATTTATCCTATCTGGGACTCTCTGCGCTCCCTGGACTTGACTATTTCCTTTCCCATATTAGGGACGTTTTCAACTATAATCTCTTCAAATATTTTCTCAGTCCCTTTCTTTTTCTCTTCTTGTTCTGGGACCCGTATAATGCGAATGTTGGTGCGTTTAATGTTGTCCCAGGTCTCTGAGACTGTCCTCAATTCTTTTCATTCTTTTTTCTTTATTCTGCTCTGTGGCAGTTATTTCCACTATTTTATCTTCCAGGTCACTCCTCTGTTCTTCTGCCTCAGTTATTCTGCTATTGATTCCTTCTAGAGAATTTTCAGTTTCATTTATTGTGTTGTTCATCATTGTTTGCTTGCACGTTAGTTCTCCTAGGTCCTTGTTAAAGGTTTCTTGTATTTTCTCCATTCTGTTTCCAAGATCTCGGATCGTCTTTACTGTCATTCCTCTGAGTTCTTTGTCAGGTTGACTGCCTATTCCCTCTTCATTTGTTTGGTCTGGTGGGGTTTTACTTTGCTCCTTCATCTGCTGTGTATGTCTCTGTCTTCTCATTTTGCTTATCTAACTGTGTTTGGGGTCTCCTTTTCTCAGGCTGCAGGTTCATAGTTCCCATTGCTTCTGGTGTCTGCCCCCAGTGGGTAAGGTTGGTTCAGTGGGTTGTGTAGGCTTCGCGGTGGAGGGGACTGGTGCCTGTGTTCTGGTGGATGAGGCTGGATCTTGTCTTTCTGGTGGGCAGGTCCACGTCTGGTGGTGTGTTTTGAGGTGTCTGTGAACTTATTATGATTTTAGGCAGCCTCTCTGCTAATGGGTGGGGTTGTTGCTCTCTTGCTTGTTGTTTGTCATGAGTCATCCAGCACTGCAGCTTGCTTGCTGTTGGGTGGAGCTCAGTCTTAGTGTTGAGACAGAGATCTCTGGGAGAGCTCTCACTGATTGTTATTATGTGGGGCTGGAAGGTCTCTGCTGGTCCAGTGTCCTGGACTTGGCTCTACCACCTTGGAGGCTCAGGCCCAACACCTGTTCGTAAGCACCAATATCTGCCAGCTGCACAGCTTGGAAGAAAAGGAAGAAAAAAAAAAAAAAGAATCCCAAAACAAATGGTAAAGCAAAACTAAACAGACAAAATCACACAAAGAAACACACACACACTCATAAAAAGAAACAAAACAAAAAGTGTAAAAAAAACCAAAAACACTCTAGGACAAGTGGTAAAAGCAAACCTAAACAGACAAAATCACATAAAGAAACACACACATTCACGAAAAGAGAAAAAAGGAAAAACAAAATAAAGAGGAAGAGAGCAACGAAACCAATAAACTAATCCACAATGATAAAAACTAAACTAAAATAAACATAAAACGAGAAAGAAATTAGGTGCAGGAAGCAAACCCCAAGTCTACAGTTCCTCCCAAAGTCCACCACCTCAATTTTGGGGTGATGCGTTGTCTATTCAGGTATTCCACAGATGCAGGTACATCAAGTTGATTGTGGAGCTTTAATCCGATGCTTCTGAGGCTGCTGGGAGAGATTTCCCTTTCTCTTCTTTGTGCTCACAGCTCCCGGGGCTCAGCTTTGGATTTGGCCCGGCCTCTGCGTGTAGGTCGCCGGAGGGCGTCTGTTCTTTGCTCAGACAGGACGGGGTTAAAGGAGCCGCTGATTCGGGGGCTCTGCCTCACTCAGGCCAGGGGGAGGGAGGGGATCAGAGTGCGGGGCGAACCTGCGGCGGCAGAGGCCGGCGTGACGTTGCACCAGCCTGAGGCGCGCCGTGCGTTCTCCCTGGGAAGTTGTCCCTGGATCCCGGGAACCTGGCAGTGGTGGGCTGCACGGGCTCCCTGGAAGGGAGGTGTGGATAGTGACCTGTGCTCGCACACAGGCCCCTTGGTGGTGGCAGCAGCCGCAACCTTAGCGTCTCATGCCCATCTCTGGGGTCTGTGCTGATAGCCGCGGCTCATGCCCATTTCTGGAGCTCGTTTAGGTGGTGTTCTGAATCCCCTCTCCTCACGCACCCTGAAACAGTGGTCTCTTAACTCTTAGGCAGTTCCACACTGTTTCCCTGACTTTCTCCCAGGTAGCTGTGACACACTAGCCCCCTTCCGGCTGTGTTCACGCAATCAACCCCAGTCCTCTCCCTGGGATCTGACCTCCAAAGCCCGAGCCTCAGCTCCCAGCCACCACCTGCTGCAGCAGGTGAGCAGACAAGCGCCTCAGGCTGGTGAGTGCCGGTTGGCACCGATCCTCTGTGTGGGAATCTCTCCACTTTGCCCTCCGCACCCCTGTTGCTGTGCTCTCCTCCATGGCTCCAAAGCTTCCTCACCGCCACCCCCATCTCCGCCAGTGAAGGGTCTCCCTAGTGTGTGGAAACTTGTCCTCCTTCACAGCTTCCTCCCAGAGGTGTGGGTCTTGTCCCTATTCTTTTGTCTCTGTTTTTTTCTTCTTTTTCCCTACCCAGGTACATGGGGGGTTTCTTGCCTTTTGGGAATTCTGAGGTCTTCTGCCCGCGTTCAGTAGGTGTTCTGTAGGAGTTGTTCCACGTGTAGATGTATTTTTGATGTATTTGTGGAGAGGAAGGTGATCTCCATGTCTTACTCCTCCGCTATCTTGAAGGTCTTCCTTGAAGGCGAAGTCTTAACCACTGGACCGCCAGGGAAGTCCCTGAGCGCTTGCTTTCAATTCTTTGTTATATAGCCAGAAATGCTGCATCATATGATTCAACGTTTATCTTTCTAAGGAACCTCCGTACTGTGTTCCATAGTGGATCCACCAGTATACTTTCCTACTGACAGGTTCCATTTTTTTCTACATCTTCCCCATCTTGTTATTTTCTTTAAAAAAAATCTTTGGCCATCACAGTGGTAAAAAGTATCTCATGTGATTTTGATGTGTATTTCCCTAATGACTAATGACTTTGAGTGTCTTTTTTATGGGCTTGAAGTAATCTTGTAAAGTCTGTTGTTTTTCTCTGTTCCATTAGAGTGATAGTCATCTATCAGTGAGACTTTTCCTTAAACCAAGAAGAGAGAAAGAAAAATATATCCTCCCAGTCTTCCCAGGTTGGCTCTGGTTGGGGGCTCTTTTTCAGTGATTAGTGAAAGCTGTTTAAAACTGTCACCACCTGATTGTAGCCAAAAAATCAGCCAGAGGTTGGAGTTTAGGGTCTTCACAGGTTTTTTTCCTTAGTATTCATATAGCCTTCTCAATTTTCAGAAATAAGTAGGAGGTTTTCAGAGCCCTTATTTCCCCAAATACCTCTTTCCCTTGCCTTTTACTTCCCAGGCATTTTAGAATTTATTTTTTGGTCAGCCTTTTTTTATCATAGTAAAGGTGACAGCGGGTAATACATTTTTCTTTGCATGCTTTCAACAAACAGAACATGTGAAGCCGCTTCTATTCGTGAGGGGAAACCCTCAGGCAGATGAAATAAGGGGAGATACTTGAGCTGATTTTTCAGGGAGCCATGTGACAGGTCAAAATACACATCAGTTTTTTGAAAACAAGATTTACATTGTGCTGCAGGCACCAGCAGGCTGCACCAGGATCTTAAAACTGCTGTCCTCAAGGTAGCTGTTGAGATTGGGTGAAGGGGTCATAGACTGAGAAATTATGACACCATGGTGTACTTGTGACAGTTTAAAAATTTCTTCTTGTTTCTTCCTTTTTTTAATTTATGGTTTTTGTAGTTTGTGATTTTACTGCAGAATTTTGAAAATGCTTAGGAAACTTTTTGCCAGCCTAGTCATTGGTAGAGGGAGAAAAGTTTGGAGTTCCCATTCCATCATTCGTGCTGATATTATTTCCCAACCTTTGAAATTGACATTTCTTTATTTGTTGATGTTACGAATTTTCTTCTCGTTTATGGATGACTGATGTATTTAATTCTTGAATTGTGCATTATTTTCATCTGTACTTCTGTCTGAATATCACTTTTAACCATCACACTCTTCATTTTCTCTTTTAGGGCACATAAATGCTGAAGTAGAATTTATGTGAAAGGCATTCTTGACTCTACATCCCATCCTTAGTCCTGACCCACACCCTCCTGTCTCTTCTTTTCAGGTTGTGCGTACAAATCAGTGTGCAGGAGAATTTGTCATCACTTTCCCTCGAGCTTATCACAGCGGCTTTAACCAAGGCTACAACTTTGCAGAGGCTGTCAACTTTTGTACTGCTGATTGGGTGAGTCTGGAATGGATGGGTTTGCAGATAGAAAAGTGTAAAGAATATGAGTAGAGGTTATTGTGGAGAAGGTAAGCACTCTGGTCTCCAGATTCTCTAACAAAGACTTGAACTGCTTACAGCTGCCTTCTGGACGCCAGTGCATCGAACACTACCGCCGACTTCGGCGCTACTGTGTCTTCTCCCATGAGGAGCTCATATGCAAAATGGCTGCTTTTCCAGAGAAGTTAGACTTGAACCTGGCTGTGGCTGTGTACAAGGAGATGTTCATTATGGTGCAGGAGGAGCGACATTTACGGAAGTCCCTATTGGACAAGGTGCGTGGTGGAGAACAAAACTCAGGGATTCAGTGAAGTAGACTATGGATGGGAGACATAGACAGAAATTGAGTAAGAATTCTGTTCCTCATCTCTAAGTCACACATTTTGAAGATGAAGGAAAACTATATTTGTTTATATTTTTTTCTTCCGATTTCTCTACAGCTGTCCTTACACGGTTGAGCCCACAGCAGGGCTCGGTGTTGGCTGAGGTGGGGTGTCCACAACCCTGCTCCTAGTCTTTACAGTATATGTGGGTTGAACACCCCCAGGGCATCACGGAGGCTGAGCGAGAGGCTTTTGAGCTGCTCCCAGATGATGAACGCCAGTGCATCAAGTGCAAGACCACATGCTTCCTATCAGCCCTGGCCTGCTATGACTGCCCAGATGGCCTCGTCTGCCTTTCCCACATCAATGACCTCTGCAAGTGTTCCAGTAGCCGGCAGTACCTGCGGTGAGCATGGGGCCTACTTGGAGGACACAGAGCAGTTTATAGAACTGGGCCAGATGTGCTTTTCTTTGCACCATTCCCCCAGATACCGTTACACCTTGGATGAGCTCCCCGCCATGCTACATAAGCTGAAGGTTCGCGCCGAGTCCTTTGACACCTGGGCTAACAAAGTGCGAGAGGCCCTAGAGGTAGAGGATGGCCGGAAGCGGAGTAAGTGATAAGAGGTGGAACAACCCAAGGGCAAGCACTGTTTCTTTTTCTTCAGCACTCCCAGTCCCTCTTCTCCAGCTGTTCATAATACTGCCTACCTCTTGAAACTTTAACTGTCTCTCCAGGCTTTGAAGAGCTAAGGGCACTGGAGTCTGAGGCCCGTGAAAGAAGGTTCCCTAACAGTGAGCTGCTTCAGCGATTGACGAATTGCCTGAATGAAGCAGAGGCTTGTGTCACCCAAGTGTTGGGTCTGGTCAGTGACCAAGAGGTCAGGTATGTTAGAGAAGAGACCCAAAAAGGATGGGCAGTATGTGAAAATCGGTAAGAAGAAATGGGTAGACTGTAAGTGAAGAATCCATGTAACAAAAGTTAATATGTTCTATATCTGTGTATATATAATCAGTTATATTTATTGGTGACCAATAGTTAATAATCTAGTTGACAAGGCATGGATTCAACATAGGATAACTTACAGTGAGAACTTATTAAGACATGAAAACAGTGGGATATGAACAACAAACCATTGAAAATAGGCAACTTCAAACATAATATGTCATGAATGGAAAAATTGTAGTCCTGACCTATCAGCAAATTTCATGAAGATATTCAACCACTGGAATTTCCACAAAATTTTAGAATTTGGAAGAAATCCTCACATTGTGTTTACATAATTGGTTGCAGGAGTATATGATTAACTGATACACGCCTGCTTCTCTGACTGAAAAATTAACTTATTATTTATATATATATGCTTTATAAATTTTAAGTAAAGGAAAAATAGGAGCTATTAATCAGAATGTCAGAGTCATTTTTTTTTAACTTGAAGTTTTTAAACAGTTAAAATAGTAGAGGTGATTCCCTCTTGTAGATAACTTGTTTTCTTTTTCTACTTCAAAAGAAATAAAAACTTTCGCACCTTGACAAGGGATACTCATGGTCAGTGGCCTTGACTACTGCTCATATCCTGCTGGCTGTTTACTTTTATGTCTTACTTATTCTACATTTAGGTCTCCTTATATGTCTTAACTGAATACTACAGCAAATAAGTTACCTAGGGACCATCTCATATTTTTGTTATGTCCAGAAAAACTCTGTATTTATTTTCACTCTTCTAACTAATGACACTTACCCTAGACCCCAAACTATTAAATTTCCTCAAAAAGTTAGATTCTCTCACTTAGGTTATCTCCAGTCTTCGTTAACAGTTTCTGTCAGCTGTCAATTGTCCTCAAGTCTTTTTTATCTTAACTTATTGGTTCACAGTACCAATTTAGAAAATGACTTTGGAAGCATTACTATTACATGGAAGAGAAATAAGGATGATGGGTTTCTCATGAATGCATGAAGTATGGACTTCGCAGGTTTATTGAGTGAATTTTTTCTGCCTGACTCCTGCAGGATTGAAACACCACAACTGACCCTGACTGAGCTCCGGGTCCTTCTTGAGCAGATGGGCAGCCTCCCTTGTGCCATGCGTCAGATGGGGCTTGTCAAGGTGAAGAGGGATGTGGCGTGGCATCTTTGTTAACATCAGATACTAGCAAAGTCTAAGATGCTATAGGAAGGTGTGAGAACTGATTGTTCTAAGTAGCTCCTTATAATACATCTTTCTTAGAAGCTACGGAGATGGCTGGTCCAACAATGTCTATCCTGATAGCTTACAGTACAAGGTGATATCCTCCAAACAAAAGTTACTGTACATACTAAGCAGAGGGCTACATGAAAGTCTTACTCCTGGCATTGGAGAACCTGAAGGGGGTGGGAAGATTTTTTTTTTTTTTTTCACTTTAAAGTGTCAGGAAGCTTTCTAGAAGAGTAAGATGGTATTAAAGTAGGCCAAACAAAAGTAGGTATTAAAGTAGGCCAAACAAACAAAGGCCAAACAAAATTTCAAATAATTAAAGGAGAAGCAGGAGTATTTATGGTAAATAAATGAGTTGATATCAAGCAGGCCATGTCTTAGGACATCACTGAAGATAAGTGGGAGCACAATAAGGCCAGCTGGTTGACTATCAGGATGAATAAAGAATATGTTTGTTATTCAATTTCTCTGCAGGATTTCCTGCAGCAGGTGGAGGACTACCAAGCTGAGGCCCGGAAAACCCTGGCCTCACTGCCAGCCAGTCTGGGGCAACTGCGGTCCCTGTTGGAAAGGGGGCAGCAGCTGGGTGTGGAAGTACCTGAAGCCCGTCAGCTCCAGCAGCAAGTGGAGCAAGCACGATGGCTAGATGAAGTAAAGCAAGCACTGGACCCTTCGGCCCAAAGGGGCTCCCTGGTCATCATGCAGGGGCTGTTGGTTACAGGTGCCAAAGTAGCTTCTAGCCCTTCTGTGGACAAGGCCCGGGCTGAGCTTCAGGAACTGCTGACCATTGCAGAGCGCTGGGAAGAAAAGGCTCATTTCTGCCTGGAGGCCAGGTGGAGCCCGCACTTTTTTCATATTACTGTGACTCAAAGTCTTTGTAGTTTGGGGATGATCCTAAGTATGGCTTCTAATGCACGACTCTGGTACCAGAGTCCCAGTTACCCATCCAGTAAACTATAAACGATTAATATGACATGTCATACAGTCCTATAGATACTTTACTGTTTAAAGGCAATAATTGAGGAAATACTCCTGGCCTGAGTTTGTTCTCGGATGAGAGACACTGGACATGACTTCTAAAAGAGTCACATGTTTACTTCAGTGTTTAGAGAGTTCCTAAGAATTGGAGAATTGTTGCTCACTTTCTCTGTCAAAGTTTTCATAACCTCTGATTTTGCCAAAGAAATCTAGGACCAGAAAAGAACCCAGTATATGTATACATTTAAGGATTGGTTCTTTTTTCCCCAAACATTTTTAGGCAGAAGCATCCACCAGCTACGCTGGAAGCCATAATTCGTGAGGCAGAAAACATCCCTGTTCACCTGCCTAACATCCAGGCACTCAAAGAGGCTCTGACCAAGGCACAGGCTTGGATTGCTGATGTGGATGAGATACAAGTGAGAACTTTGTTTCTTTTCCTACCTCAAACATTCAGCTGAAAGAAGGACACTTTGGTCTTAGACAACTCAGTTGGGTTGTGCTAGAAAGTGGAAGCTGCAGGTTGAAGGGCACCCTTAAGGAACTAAGGATATCAGCATGAGAACAGGTGAAAGGGGGAAGCACGTGCATGGGCCTAGAGCAGAGAGTATCAATGTGGAAAGTGCCAGACAAAGCAAAGCAGAACAGAACAAGTGGCCTGTTAAGTAGGTGTTTTTTCCTGAACTGGTGAAACTAGGAGTTCTGTTAGAAAAGTTGTTGCTATCCCTCTTTTTCCTCCAGAATAGTCTATAGAGTCTTATCATGACTATGCAGCTTGAAACTCAACATTGGTCAGCATGTCTGCACTTACTAGTTTTGTTTTGTTTTGGTTTGGTTTTTTTTGCGGTATGCAGGCCTCTCACTGCCCTGGCCTCTCCCGCTGTGGAGCACAGGCTCCGGACGCGCAGGCTCAGCGGCCATGGCTCACGGGCCCAGCCGGTCCACGGCATGTGGGATCTTCCTGGACCGGGGCACAAACCTGTGTCCCCTGCATTGGCAGGCGGACTCTCAACCACTGTGCCACCAGGGAGGCCCCCATGCACTTAGTAGTTTTTGACATGACTCACCTGAGCTTTTCTCTTGCCCCTGTCCCAGAATGGTGACCACTACCCATGCTTGGATGATTTGGAGGGCTTGGTAGCTGTGGGCCGGGACCTACCAGTAGGGCTGGAAGAGCTGAGACAGCTAGAGTTGCAGGTACTGACAGCACACTCGTGGAGAGAGAAGGCTTCCAAGATATTCCTGAAGAAGAATTCATGCTACACGTTGCTGGAGGTGCGTCCTGTGACCGTGAACCACACCAGTCATATCCCTGGCCTTGCTATTGTGACATGACTCACATGAGAACATGGGACCTTGGAGGGTCCTGGGAGGAGAGGAAAGTGAGTGTGAGGTGGGGAAATCCTGACTTCTCTGCTGTGTGCCTCAGGTGCTTTGCCCATGTGCAGACACTGGTTCAGACAGGACCAAGCGCCGGTGGATGGAGAAGGAGATGGGGTTATATAAATCTGATACAGAGCTGCTGGGACTTTCTGCGAAGGACCTCAGGGACCCAGGATCCGTGGTAAGGAACTTGGGCACAGATGGGGTGAAGAAACTGCCTGCAAGTGTCACAGCTGTGTGACTGTAGGTAGACCACTTGCTCCCTGAGCATTAGTACTCGTGGTTTGTGGTGTTAATGGCACCAGAAGAGGGAGGGGGTAGAGTGCTGATCTACCATTCTTCTGTCCTGGGCCTGGCAGATTATGGCCTTCAAGGAGGGGGAACAGAAGGAGAAGGAGGGAATCCTGCAGCTTCGTCACACCAACTCCGCCAAGCTCAGTCCATCAGCTACAGCCTCCTCTGCAACCTCCATCTGTGTGTGTGGGCAGGTGCCAGCCGGGGTGGGAGCTCTGCAGTGTGACCTATGTCAGGACTGGTTCCATGGGCGATGTGTGTCAGTACCCCACCTCTTCAGCTCCCTGAGACCCAGTGTCACCTCATCACCACTGCTGGCCTGGTGGGAGTGGGACACCAAATTCTTGTGTCCACTGTGCATGCGCTCACGGCGCCCACGCCTGGAGACCATACTGGCACTGCTGGTAGCACTGCAGAGACTGCCTGTGCGGCTGCCGGAGGGTGAGGCCCTGCAGTGCCTCACAGAGAGGGCCATTCGGTGGCAAGGCCGTGCCAGAGAAGCTCTGGCGTCTAAGGATGTGACTGCTCTGTTGGAACGGCTGGCTGAGCTTCACCAGCAGCTGCAGCTTGAACCCACACCCAAGGATCCCCATACTTGCTCTTCAGCTGCTGTCTCTGACTGTCTCAGAAAAGACAATGGCAAGGAGATGACCAAGGTTAGCAGCCGAGTGCCAGCTCTTGTTCTTAAATTTCAGTCTCCTCTCACTACCCATATTTACTATGCATCCCTGTTTTTGTTCTTGAATTTTCAGTCTCCCTTGGTCTAGCCTCCCTGCCCCATTCATGTTCTGCAGATCCCTAGACTTCCCACTTTTATAAACTTGTGTCTGCTTTCCTGTTCCAGGAGGTGGAGGATCCCATGCTTGGTGTTGGGGGAGGAACAATAGGGCCTGGTTCTTCTGTTATTGTGACTCATCTTTGCTCTCATTTGCAGGTCCAGGGGTTGCTGGAGAACAGAGACAGTGTAAGCAGTCCTGAGAAGGTAGCTGCCAGTTATGACTCACATAAGACAGGTATGTCTAAGTGTGGGTAAGCTGTTGAATAGATACTACCAGAGTAATCCATGTGGTCCTTGGCTTTGTCAAGGTGTTGTGGATCAGACAGAGGCACACTCTAACGCAGCCTGTCTCCGCATGCCCCAGACTTGGAACAGCTCTCCTCAGTACTGCCTCAGTTGATTGGCCCCGTATTGGAACTGCCTGAGGCAACTAGGGCCCCGCTGGAGGAGCTCATGTTGGAGGGGGATCTCCTTGAGGTGACTCTGGATGAGAACCACAGCATCTGGCAGCTGTTGCAAGCTGGGCAGCCTCCAGACCTAGCACGGATCCGCACGCTTCTGGAGGTGATGTGGTGGGGTGATGGCCAGGGCCAGGAGAGCAGACCAAGTAGGCAGAAATTCCAGGCCTGGCCACTGACCCACAACTCCTTTCTGCTTGTCTGTGTATTATTCTAGCTGGAGAAGCCTGAGCACCAAGGAAGTCAGATAAGGAGCCAGGTACTTGAGAAGCGACAGCGGCGGCAGCGGAAAGTAGATCTGGGTAGAAAGAGTGAGCGTATTGTTCACGAAGAGCTGGAGTCAAAAAAGGCCCGGAGTTCACAGATAAAGCCTGAGGAGGGCCAAGAGGAAAAAGAATTTGAAGAGGGAACAGTTTGTGAAAATATATTCATGACACCTCCTGCAGAGCATAACCCTATCTTGAAAGGGATCCAAAATAACTTACAAGAGAAGGATTCAACTTCTACAACACCATACCCTGAGCAGCAAAAGTGTGACAGTAACACAAAAGATTTTTATTTAATACCACTGCCTCCTGGACCTTTGTAGGTTCTATACCTTCTTTTCTATCTGGGATTTGTCACTTCAGATAGTTTTCAAATCTTAACTCCTAAAGGTGATGTTTTTTAAGCTCTGTCCCTATGGATAGCACCTTTTCCCAGCAACGTTACTGTGACTAGCATACAAGGAGATATTTCCCAAGCCACTTTTTTTCCTAGACTGGTGCAGATAAAACTTGAGAAAGGCAAATGTCTCTTTTTTTTTTTTTCTCTTCCTGTATTCCTCTTTTTTTCCTCTTATATCTTTAAAATATTTTGGTGCTTGAAGTCTTTTTCCAACTTCATTCTACCTCCTTTTATTTTCTCACCTTAGTTCACATTGTAATAGACATTTATGATGTAATTATTCGGTAAGGCAAAAAAGAATAGAGCAAAACAAATTGTTGGTTAGAGCTGTTGTCTATGTTTAATTTATTTACTTAGAAATAAAACATCACCAGGTGTGTTTTGAAACTGCAGATTTTTTTTTAGCACTTTTGGGAATACAAGAAAAGTGAAGGGCTGAGGTTTGGAAATGTAAAAATTTAGTTTTAAAATGCATAATGTCTTTCTTGGTAGGGGTGGAGGACTGTTAATTGTATAAGGTGTTAGCCTTTGGTCAAGGTTCACTTTTTTTCTCATGGATGCCAGTTTCAGCACCACTTACTGAAAAGTTATTTTCTTTCTTGTTTTATTATCATTATGTCAGAAACGTTGCTTCTACTGTGTGTCTGTGTTTTGACCTATTCCATTATGTCTGTCCCTTTGGCAATATTCCATTGTCTTGATTAATGTAGCTTTTAGAAAGTTTTACATTAAGGTAGAGTGGTTCCTCCCACTTCTTTCTTTTTCAAATCGTTGTAGTAGCCTAGAACCAATCTGTTTTTCCATATACAGTTGGCTATGAGTTCTGTTTCATATAGATTTGAAGTTGAAAATGTTACTTGTTAAGCTTTTCCTGTGCTTTCAAATGATAAATATAACATCTCATCTAATAGTATTTTTTGTAAGATTTCAATGTGTAAATATCTCGGGCAACACCAGTACAAGACCTTTAATCAGTTTTTCGTGTTTCTCTCTAAGGGGTCTAGTCATATAGATGCTGTTGTACTGTTACTCCTTTCCAGTAATCTAATTCTGTCAACCTGGTTTGAATGTCTTAAGTCAATGCTGCTCCCTCTCTTCCTGCTGACCCCAGCCAGTGTAGACTTCTTTGTTTTTCTATGAAATTCCATGCCTGTAATCACTGCCACCCTCTTTATTCTCTTCCCTTTTCTTTATTCCAGCAGGTGATCCTAAAGTATAGCTTTGTTACTGGGAAACCTAATCATAGTCTCTTTCCCCCAGTTTTATCTTTTTCACTTGTCCAAAAAAAAAAAAAAGTGATATCCTCTTGCAGCATAAGGATCAGGTAAAATAGAATGTCTTGTGATATTTTATCGAAGTAAAAGAATTATTTCTTAAGCTTTTGTGTCTTTCTTCTTCCTCTGCAATGTGGCAAAAGGACCTATGACTCCCCATGGGCCTCAGAAATTTTGTATTTTCTAAAGAGTGTCTTCTAAATACAGCATCTGCTCCCTGTATTTGTTCTCTCACAGTTTACATATGCAGCTCACTGTTTTGAGAATTACCATTTAATGGAAAATACTGATAATGTAGTGAAAGAGTTGAGCTTCTGCCTGCAGAGTAGAACTATACAACCCAGCAGTCCCACTGCTGGGAATGCCCTGAGAAAACCATAATTCAAAAAGTCACATGTACCCCAGGGTTCATTGCAGCTCTATTTACAATCGCCAGGACATGGAAGCAACCTAATGTCTGTGTCCATTGACAGACGAATGGATAAAGAAGATGCGGTGTATACACACAAAGAAATGTTACTCAGCCATAAACAGGAATGAAATTGGCTCAGTTGTAGAGATGTGGACGGACCTAGAGACTGTCTTACAGAGGGAAGTGAGAGAAAACCAATATATTAACACATATATGTGGAATCTGGAAAAGTGGTACAGATGAACCAGTTTGCAAGGCATAGAGACAGGTGTAGAGAACAAATGTATGGACACCAAGGTGGGAGAGTGAGGGGTGGGATGAACTGGTAGATTGGGATTGACATATATACACTAATATAGATAACAACCTACTGTGTAGCATGGGGAACTCCACTGTACAGTAGAAACTAACACAACATTGTAAAACAACTATACCCCAATAAAATTTTTTTGAAAAAGAAACATTATCTCGTATGTGGAACCTAGAAAAATGGTACAGATGAGCTTATTTGCGTGACAGGAATAGAGACGCAGACGTAGGGAACGGAGTGAACACAGTGCGGGAAGGGGAGAGTGGGACGAATACGGAGATTAGGTTTGACGTATATACACTACCACACGTGAAACAGATAGCTAGTGGGCACCTGCTGTATAGCACAGGGAGCTCAGCTCGGTGCTCTGTGGTGACCTAGATGGGTGGGATGGGGGGTGGGAGGGAGGTCCAAAAGGGAGGGGATATGTGTACATATATAGCTGATTCACTTTGTTGTACAACAGGAAGTACCACAACATTGTAAAGCAACTATACCCCAATGAAAAACAAATTTACTGACCGGACACAGATTAAGAAGTGCAAAACCATGGTGTGTTGATAGAAAAGACACAGAAGGACTCAAGTAGATACTCAGTTAATATATGGTCAAAACAAGGTACTGGCTAGAAAAAAACAAGATTATGAGTGCTCCGGATATTCCCTTTTAAAGCCGGTGATTTGGAACCTCCCTTCAGTACTTTTAACATCTCTTTGTAAATCGAGTTAAGGCAATGATTGGAAGAGGGATTCCTCTGTCATCTGGCAGATGACCAGTCAGGCCTCTTCGTTAAGACTTATGGATCTTCCAGGCACTGATTCATTGTTCTGTTACATTCTGCTGTATCTTTGGAAATTAACCCTACAGAGAATGAAAAGAGAAATTCACGTCTTCAGCACATGCACTGAAAAGTTCTCTTCAGTTGTTGCGTTGCCTCTGCAGGATGAAGGGGTGGGGATGATGAATAGGCATCTCTTGCCTTCATATGGCTTAAATCTTCAGTCACAGAAGTGGTTCACTAGCAATGTACTGGAAGGTTTGTTTGGTCCTCAGTGTTCTGGGCTGTGCACTCAGAACCACAGAAGCACGTGTGCCCATGCAGAGCTGGCTAATCGAGTATGTACTGGAAGGTTTGTTTGGTCCTCAGTGTTCTGGGCTGTGCACTCAGAACCACAGAAGCACGTGTGCCCATGCAGAGCTGGCTAATCGAGTATGTACTGGAAGGTTTGTTTGGTCCTCAGTGTTCTGGGCTGTGCACTCAGAACCACAGAAGCACGTGTGCCCATACAGAGCTGGCTAATCGAGATGCTGGGCGGATGTCCATCAAGCTGGAGACCTAGGAGTATACGGCATGACCCAAGTTACATCACTCCGGGGCAAGATGCTGTTTTTATAAGGTCCCAGCGAGTCACTGTAGCTCAGGACATCTATTTCCACCCAATATCCACTGAGTTAGTCTCAAATCCTAAAAGAACAATTGCCCTGTTAGCTTTCCAACAGCCTTCCCAGCTCGGGTCAATCTGTACTGCATCCCACCTCCTTTTGGATCCATAACCTATGAGAGATCCGGACAGAACTTTGAGGCAACCACTATAGTCTCATGTGCCTAATTAGAACGGCTATCAGGGAATCGAATAAACTTCTACCACTATGATCCATGGATTTTGCTGATGGGAAGCATTCTCGGATCATTTTCAAACACACTAAGGAAGAAAAGAGATTAGCTGGAGTGCCCATAAACTCAAAGCGGAAGCACATTTCAGAGTTGTGCTTTGTTTCTAACAGAGAGACCCGAGTAAGTACTTTTCTTTTTTAGTCAAGGTATTGTGTTAGTTCTATTTCATCAGCGTATTTCCCACCCACTAATATAGGGCCGTTCAATACCATCTTGCTTATGTCAGACACCTGTGCACATCTTCCTCTCACCTTTTAGTAGAACACAGATTCAAAAATGCCGAGGTCTATTACAGCAATTTTAAGGGCGCAAACGGTAACTCTGATATTTTTCTGAAATGCTTTGTTTGGAGTCTGAGATTCATTGTTCAGCTTTCTCTGTCAGAGACAATGAAATAACACCTGTTTTGTTTTCAGGGGAAAAAAAAAAGTGTTCTGTTTCTGTGGAGTAATTTCCAATTTAGTTTGTGGCTCTCCTTTAAATGTCAAGAAGAATAAAGACTGGGAGACAAAACACCGTAACGTTGATGCTCTGAAAAAAGAGGTTTCTGGGGTTTTTTTCTTCTTGTTTTCACTTTTCTACATTTTCTGCATTTCTCCTAATGGATAATTATTTTTATCATTGTGATTATTTAACATATACCAAAGTTGGTGATTCCATAGTTCCTAAAGTCTTCGTGGGATTCCAAAAATCACTAATGATTTGGGAGCATCAGTAACATTGTCTGCAGGGTCCATTCTAATCTGTATGATGAATAACCTACCTGAGCATTGCTCTGGATGATCTCTTTTCTCCAGATGTGTCCACATCTGGTTTCCAATGAGACACCTCAATCCTTGCCGTGCTTCTTCTAACCCGTTGGGCCTGGGTCCCTTAGGATGAAATATTTTTTTAAAAATCTGCCCCATTTTCAAAGAGAGGCAACTCTCTATATCACAAATATTGTGATTCATTGCTTTTCTGCACAGCTCATCAGAATGCTACACTAATTTTGTTCCAAATAAACTGTTGCTCCTGAATTTTCAGGTTCATAGGAGCAGCAAGCCATCTTAATAATAATAACTACAATTTACTGAACAGTTAACTATCTGCTAGGTGCTCTGCTAAGCATTCTGAATATGCCGTTTGATTCAATTCTCCAAGCAACACTCTTATGGAAGCAATATTAATAGCCTGATTTTTTTTTATGAGAAAGCTGACATGTAGAGAATTTAAGAATCTTATCCACCTTCTCCAAACCAATTAATGATCATGCCAGGATTTGAACACAGGGCTCCTTTGCTGCAGAGAAAGGCAGGCCACACTGCCATGGGATTCGACAGCCAATGTCCATTTTATTGCTTTATCTTTCGGGCAAGAATGTAAGTTCCATAAATGCAGGTTCTCTATCGGCTTTGATTAAGCAGCCAATTTCCTGGTGTTCTTAAGGATATCTGAATATATCTTGAAGGTTTTCCCCCTTTATTAGTTGATTTCCTCCATAGGACACCAGGATGCAGTAGTACCAGCATGCCTCAAAAGTGATAACCTCTAAACCCACTTTTCATCTCAGTGACACAGCTGTTAACCTCATAATGGTGTGAAACGATGGAACTCTGCCCCTCTTGTAGTAACATAATTGTTATAATTATTAACACATTACGTTAATATATGAGGGCTGGAGGATGTTATATTAACTCATAATAAATTTATTAATTTAACCAAAAGATGGACTGACCGCATGCCTGCATACATGGCAAAAAATAAGATGCACATACTCTATTCTAGGGGGGGTGATTTCAGTGTATTGCCAATCAAACAAGAGCACGCTGAAGAAAAGATCACTTATCTAGTAGCACCATAAAGCCGCATAACAAACATCCCTTAGGTCAGTGGCTTAAAGTACAGTTATTTAGCTAATGAGGCAGAAGGGTGGATTTTTAGATTGCATTCATTTGGGTTCTTTGCTGTCTACTGACTTCACTCACAGGGTCTGCCTAGGTCTGGTTGTCAGCTGAGAAATGTCACCATAGATGTCTTATTTCCAACAAGCTTGCTCAGGCACGCTCTCAGGACTGGGGTGAGCAGTGGCAGCAAACCGAAAAGCACAAGCCCTTTCAAAACCTCTGCTTATATCACAAGTGTGGACACCCACTGGCTATAGCATGTAAACCGGGGCAAACTTATTACCAAGCGGTGCAGAACTCTCTCCCACCTTGTGCTAGAAGGAGCCACAAACTCCCATTGTGAAGGGTGTGTCGGCAGGAAAGGATGACGGATCAGGGCGCTCATGCAATCTCTATACCTCAAGGAACAGTTGAATATGGTGCAACATAACTGTTAGAAAGAACAGCTATGTAGACCCTACAAAACGTTGTTTAGAGCAGATGCTTCTCACAGTTTAATTCAACAGGAGTGCGGGTAAACCAGGGCGGACCCCATACCTAATTCATCCTGGCAGTTGCCTTGGGACACTGTGATGCACAAAACCGGAACCACCAAAGCACGACGCAGTTGCGCTTCTACATTTGTAACGATCCACGGGTAGCCCACGCACAATACTATCTAAGCCAAAATAGTACCTTCTCGCTCTAAGTCACAGAAGGGAGAAGTCTCGAGTGAGTAAGTGCACGCACTGTTGAACCGCTACCGTTTCATGAGATACATATTGATAAAAATCCGGTGTGCGGACAAAACTGGGATTGATTCTCTTTCTTGACAACCATGTAAGTAAAGATCTTTCTTTCAATAACAATAATAAAACATCAACTCCATCACCCACAGAATAATTCTATTAGAGGCATTAATTCAGGGACAAACTGGACAATGTGGAATTCAGTATACAACTTCTTACAAAAACACAACTGAAATTATGCATCTGTTGGAGAAAGTATTTTAAGTGGCATATTATCGCACACAACCTTTATACTTTCTAAGTGGTTCCTTTATCGAAATGTGTCCTCAGAAATAGTCACCCCTCTCACAATAGACTATCTCCCTTTGATTAGTAAGCATCTGTTTTTAGAATGAGACATATAAAAACATTTTTTTGTATTTTCTTTAACATAGCTACTATATAAACTGCCCATGAGACAAATCCCTCTTAAAATCTGGCATCAGAAAGAGAAAATTTATCTGACAAACTTGTTTGCTTCCTTGATCAACCTTATAAAAAAAGACAATTTTGTGCCTCACCTTACTGCAAAAAGAACAGAGCAAATATTAGCACATAATTGCGGTTTCTACATCAACTGAGGTCTGAATTAACGCTGTTATCTTTGATCAGCCTTTGCCTACTTTCATTTTGTAATGAACTCTTTGGGCATGTTTGGTGAGGGATACTGTCTCCTTTCTATAGAGATGCAGAATCATACATTCAAAATGTAATGGCTCAAAACAGCCATTGTTTATTTTTCTCGTGATACTGTGGGATGATCATTTGGGTGGGGCTCAGAGGACATGGCTCAAGTCTGTGGCTTGTGGGATCTCTGTATCTTATTTCTGGGGCCTCGGCTGGGACAGGTAAAATAGCTCTGCCCCTTGTCCTTAGGGTCTCGCTTCCTCCAGGAGGGTAGCCCGGGCTTGTTCACGTTATAACAGGGTCAAAGAAAGCAGAAGGGGAGGCTATGTAGCTTCTAGAAGTTCAGGTTTGGATTTCTAACAGCATCACTTCATGGCATTCTATTGGTGGAAGCCAACCATGAGGCCAGTCCCAATGGAAAGGGTAGGGAAAGAGCTTCCATCTCCTGGGAACTGCCAAAAACGTGCGACCATATCTTCAACCTACCACAGCTAGAGATAAAGTCTAAGTGATTCACCCCTACAGGCAATCACTGGTACAAACCCACACACTTTTCTTGATACTTCTGTCACTCATGTACTATTTAGTCTATGGAGAGGAATTCCATGTAAAAAGGCACCAGGAAAAAACATCCTTCAAAACCTAGAATGTGGATATTCTACAGTAAATGGCTTGGCTTCCCCAACAAATGGGTGGCACGGAAAAAGGCAGAGGGGGAGGCAATAAAAGTTTAAATAACAAAAAGATACATTTCAGCAATGTGTTCGTCTCTGTGCTCCCAGTTTGGAATACAGATAAAATGAAGAAAAGTTCTTACTGTACACAGTTCTTTTATTCCTCATGGAAATCTTTCATCTTATAGAAAATCAGAATTTCATCTTGAAAGGTTTCCAACATTTTTTGGCCACCCGTCTTCCATTAAGATTGGGACCTTGCACTATGGAGATAAGTATATCCCCTGTAAACTTAAAATTTTTATTTAAAAAAAATAAGCCTAACCTGAACCTAAAGAGAGATCAAAAAAGCCTAAAGACATTCTGCAAAAGAGTTAACCTGCTCTCTTCAAAAGTGTCAAAGTCCTACATTACCAGGAAAGATTCAGGAGTTATTCCAGCTTAAAAGACAGGACAGCTGAAGGATAACTTGGACATTATTCTTACAAT
The DNA here is from genome assembly GCF_964374135.1 of Grampus griseus. Lineage (NCBI taxonomy): Eukaryota > Metazoa > Chordata > Mammalia > Artiodactyla > Delphinidae > Grampus > Grampus griseus. The sequence goes on along the minus strand of NC_139016.1, from coordinate 17,324,622 downwards.
TGGCAGTATCTGAGTAAGTCTCCACAGAGACAATAGTATTAGATCCATGTTAGGTTACCGATTTTGATCATTGCACTGTGGTTACGTTAATACAAGGCCTCGTTTTAGTGTACTATTCCTACTGCTCTTATCTGCGCAAGTTTTGAACGTGTTGTACCTGCGCAAGTTTTGAACGTGTTGCAGGAAAGTGCTGTTGAATACTTCTGTAGGATTCAACTGTCTATATTATGTCTGAAAAATGTATCCCTTCCAACCTTGCAGTCTCCCATGCTTTCCCAGAGTTCTCCATTCTGAATTCACATTTATATGCAACAGTTCTCATTCAACTAAATATTTTTTGGTAATGAAGCACAGTTCCATCTCCCATCGTAGCAGCCTGGTTTATTTTCAAGACAACCTAGCAGCAACTTCAGAACACAGTGACGTATGAATGGCATAAACCAGGAACGAACCTTTTTCAGAAGTGGGGAAAACCTTCCTCTTCGACTAGGCAGCAGAAGGAAGTTCGCCAGAGCGAGCTCGGAAAGCAGTGATACTCAAAGCGTGGTTTTCAGACCAGGCACACTAGCGTCCTCTGGCACTGATACACAGGCAGATTCCTGGGACCCACTCCAGACCCACTGAATCAGAGTCTCTACGGATTTGGCTGGGAAAATGCACATTTTAAATACACGGCCCAGGTGCTTCTTATCATTCAGTACTGAACAAATATTTATTAGTATCCTCTGTGCACCAGATGCCATTCAAGGTCCTAAAGATAAAAGTGTGTAAAACAGCAAAGAGGATGCAAAATGGTACGGACAGTTTGGAAGACAGTTTGGTGGTTTCTTACAAAACTACACATACTCTTACCAGACGATCCAGCAATCTCATTCCTTAATATTTACCCAAAGGAGATGAAAACTTACATCCATGTGGATGCTTGCAGCAGCTGTATTCCTAATTGCCAAGACCTGAAAGCAACTAAGATGTCCCTCAGGAGCTGAATGGATAAATAAACTGTAAAGCATCCGGACAATGGAATATTACGCAGCACTGAAAAGAAATGAGCTATCAAGCCAGGAGAAGACATGGAGGAACCTTAATGCATATTCCTAAGCGAAGAAACCCATCTGTACATCTGTAAAGGATACACACTGTACGATTCTAACTAGATGACATTCTGGAAAAGGCAAAACTATGGAGACAGTGAAGAGCTCAGTGGTTGCCAGGGGTTCGGGGGGAAAGAGGGATGAATGGGTGGAGCACAGAGAATTTTTAGGGCAGTGAAATTACTCTATATGATACTATAATGGTGGATACATGTCATACATTTGTCCTAGGTATAATACGAGGTATAATAGCAAGATGAACCCAATGTAAACTATGGACTTTGGGTGATAATTTTTTAAAAAAAGAGCGTATCATTGGATGCACACAAAATTAAAAAACAAAATCCCACTTATCCTTGCATTCATGGAGCTCAGAGTGGCAGTGAAGCTTGAGAACAAATATTCTAAGGGATGGGTGGGAATTCAACTGAGGATTTGATGACCCAGCCAGAGAAACACCTCCCAAACAGAAGTAATGCTACAGCTGCAAAACTGATGCAAAAGCCTCAGAGTCAAGGTTTCCTGTTGTTTTTTTTTAAATGAACTTTTAATTTTGGAATACATTTAGATTTATGGGAAAGTTACAAAGATAGTGCAGTGTGTACCTCTCACCCATTTCTCTAGTGTCAGCACCTTACATAGCTATGGTGCATTTGTCACAACTAAAAAGCCAACACTGTATATTCGTGCTAACTAAATTCTGTACATTATTGGGATTTCACTAATTCCGTATTTTTTTTGTTTGTTTTTTTGCATTACGCGGGCCTCTCACTGTTGTGGCCTCTCCCGTTGCGGAGCACAGGCTCCGGACGCGCAAGATCAGCGGCCATGGCTCACAGGACCAGCTGCTCCACAGCATGTGGGATCTTCCCGGACCGGGGCATGAACCCATGTCCCCTGCATCAGCAGGCGGACTCTCAACCACTGCACCACCAGGGAAGCCCTAATTCCGTGTTTCTGTCCTTAGTCTCCTCTGCTCTGTGACCATTTCTCTAACTTTCCTTGTTTTTCAAACCTTTGACAGCCTTGAGAAGTAATGGGCAGGTATCCTGTATAACACTTTTTATTTCGAGTTTTCCTGAAGTTTTTCTCATGATTAGATAGGGGTTAAGGGCTTCAGGTTGAAGACCACAAGGTGAAGGGTCCTTCTGTTCACTTCATACCATGGGGGACAGAAGAGCAACCTGACTTATCACTGGCAATGATCTTGATCTTGTACTTGACCTTGACTATCTAGCCAAGGTAATGCTTGGGCTATTCTTGTTGATGTCAGGGTAGCCATAGGATGGTAGGAATGCCCAGGGGACGATGTAGGTTGAAGGGCCAACGGGACATCCAGATGGAATCAGTGGCAATGGAGGTTCGTCTTTCAGGGGAACGATCTGTGACAGATACTCACTCTAGTCACCTCCCAAGTGCCATGCATATGACAGAAAGGGCATCAACACCTGGTCATCCTTCTCCAAGCAACTCGTTATCTTCATTTTGCTCCACCCTCCTAGTGGCAGTGTTTTATTTCATCCAAGGATAAAACGCCTCATTGATCAAACACCTTTCAGAATTTAGAATGACACTGCTCCCTCACAAAATCAACACCTTTATTTGAACTGAAAAGTGGAATCCCATTTTTTGGTAGACAATAGGTCTAATCTGGATTTTGGATCAGACCATGGGGATTGGGAATTGGTTTTTACAAGTTTCATTATATACTGCACATTTTTCCATCAATATATCTGAATCTGCTGGTCCAGTACTTCTCCAGAAATATACCTGATATATGTATAATCCATACATAATATGCTGATAATGAAATGATTTGCCAGGGCTCAGCATATGAACATTTTGGGTGGTGACTTTAAAATAGGTGCGGAAGTATGCTTTTCAAAACTATTTAAAAATAGTGGGTACTACACTAACAAATGTAAGGTAGATAGCTAGTGGGAAGCAACCGCATAGCACAGTGATATCAGCTCGGTGCTTTGTGACTGCCTGGAGGGGTGGGATAGGGAGGGTGGGAGGGAGGGAGACGCAAGAGCGAAGAGATATGGGAACATATGTATATGTATAACTGATTCACTTTGTTATAAAGCAGAACTAACACACCATTGTAAAGCAATTAAACCCCAATAAAGATGTTAAAAAAAACAGTGCGTACTAGAGGAAAACTTTTGAAGAAGTGTGTTTGGTTCACCATTCACGTTTAACATTTGAGTTTGTATGGAGCTGATTACAGACTAAAGATAGTGTATAAAGAGATGAAGATGGGATACCAAGAGTGAGCATAAATTGCAATAAAATTGGAGGCAATTGAGAGAAAAGCATGGGAAAGCATCCAGTAGAATTAACAGCTTACTTTCCTGCATGTAGTGAAACCTATTTTTATCATCGCATATATGTGGAATCTAGAAAAATGGTACAGGTGAGCCAGTTTGCAAGGCAGAAATAGAGACACAGATGTAGAGAACAAACATATGGACACCAAGGTGGGAAAGCAGGGCTGGGGGGAGGGGGGTGGGATGAATGGGAGATTGGGATTGACATATATACAGTAATATGTATAAAATGGATAACTAATAAGAACCTGCTGTATAAAAACAACAACAAAAAGCTGGGACAAAGTAAGAGAGTGGCATGGACATACATACACTACCAAACGTAAAACAGATAACTAGTGGGAAGCAGCCACCTAGAGGGGTGGGATAGGGAGGGTGGGAGGGAGGGAGATGCAAGAGGGAGGAGATATGGGAACATATGTATATGTATAACTGATTCACTTTGTTATACAGCAGAAACTAACACACCATTGTAAAGCAATTATACTCCAATAAAGATGTAAAAAAATAATAATAATAAAATGGTAAAACACTTCAACTTCATAAAAACTAAAAAGAAAGACAATCTTGTACGTTTTCCAAATTGTGTTTTAGATAAAGCAGATATATATTTTCATATGTAATAATGTCCCTTCTTTACAGACAAAGCTGTATTTAAACAATAATGCACAGGATTAACACCACAACACATTTTGTATACAGTGAAACTAAACTGCTCAGTGGTCTTCCAGGGCCACATCACTGGGATTTAACCACTCCACAGAGGGGCCGAGCAGAGTCTGAAGTTCATTTGATAATTCAACCAAATCTAGTAGCTCTTTGCTTTCAGGATTGAAGGCTTCCAGGTCTTTGGGGCAAGAGAACAAGAGACTTGCAGAAACCTGCCTGTAAAACTCTGACTCTGCGACTGTGACAATTTCAATATTGGGAAAATTGCAGCGGAATACACAGGAGGACGTTTTCAATTTTTTAAGCACATCTGAAAGCAATAACCAGTTTCGTGGCCTACAAAATAAAAAAGAAAGTGGTTCAAGTTTCTGGCAAAAATTACTGACTACTATCCTGAATAAACCCATCTACAGCCATAACAAGAGCCAATAGCTTTTTCTAACTATACCCATCATTGACCAATGCTCTCTTATCAAAGTAAGGGAAAGTATTTACTTCTAGTATGAGTAACTCAGAACTCATCTGGTTTTAAGAGAACATCTAGAGAAGGCCATCTGATTTTTAGAAAGCAGAAGGAACATCTTAATGAGATTCATCAAATGTGTTTTCACTGCTCTCACTGCTAACAAATGGGTTAATTCCTATTCACTCAGCTCTTACCACAATTCAAGTTATAACTCTCTGTGTGTTCCACTATATTCACTGAGGGAAGTCTGTATCCCAACCCAAGAGGATTGATTACAAACACCTTTTCTGATCCCTCCTCCTACCCCCACAATAGAATACATTTTAAACACACATTACACCACATTTCTTTTCACACATGCCACACACTAAATTTCATCTCTTTCGGGATTGATGGTTTTTAGAAGCAAACTGTAACATTCCTTACATGCACAGTGCAACACAACTTTATGTTTTCTGTTACTATAAAATTTCACTGTTTTAATGGCATATATACTTTTATTTATTAAGTACCTTTGTTTACACAGCAAAGGATTAATCTCTTATGTGTATACGATATATAAAAGCCCATGAATAAATGATTTTTCTAATCCTACACGAGAAGGCAGATTATCAATACACTGTTACACACTTCGTGTGCCTAAGGAGTCCCCTATGTTGGGAGCTCCTAGGACTCTTTCCCAAAGATTTCGTGACCAAAGTCTCCAAGGGAGCAACTATTCTGTGAAATTCCACTGAATGACAGCTTCAACACTTTGGGCCCAGCGTCTTATTTGCCTTGGTGGTGTTCAATAGTTTATCCTCAATAAACTATTGAGGATAGTTTATACTGTGCTATGAATCTGATCCCCACTGTGTATAATTAATCTTTTCCAGAAATTTTCATTAAGTGAGGTTCATGGAGAATTAGAAATCATTCACCCACCCTCATCTGCTTAAAAGGGGTTTTAGGTCCTGCTTCCCCAAGAAAACTACTGCAAGCTATTTTTCAACTACATGATATATACATCCTTACCTCTGAGCAACAGACACTTGGATGTTATAACAAGGTAAGAGAGGACTATCTGAAAATTCAAATTCAAACACATCGCTGAAAGCCTTATCCTCATCATCCTCATCCTCTGGTCCTGGAGGATCTGTCAAAACATTAAGTCCAGCCTTTTTATCTGGTTCTAATGCAGGTAAAAAGAAAGAAAGGAGTCAGTAGGCTCTACCACATTTCAGCTCTCAATAATTAAACAATTCTGAATAAAAACAGATAATTTCCTAATGATCCCTGCTTACAATACCCATCACCCATCATCCCCTCACCCATACCAGAGAGAAATATTCTGTAACTCATTCACTTCCCGCTGAAAGAAAAATGTGGAGGAAAAATGTTTCTCACCACATACAGAGCTTCCATAGAACTCCCAAGGGCCACCAAGTTTATCATCATTGTGACCCTGTAGGTCCTTTAAATAATCTAGAGAGATGACAAAATAAAAAGGTTTTTAAAAAAATGTTAGAAGTAATAAATGATTTCAGGAGAGTTGCATGATAGTCAACATACAAAAATGAGTTGCAATTTTATATACTAACAATAAACAATTCAAAAGGGAAATAAAACAATCTCACAGTAGCATTGAAAAAATACTTAAGAATAAACTTAATAACGAAGGGACATCTTAAAAAAAATGGTTCTGAAGAACCTAGGGGTAAGACAGGAATAAAGACACAGACCTACTAGAGAATGGACTTGAGGTTATGGGGAGGGGGAAGGGCGAGCTGTGACAAAGTGAGAGAGTGGCATGGACATATATACACTACGAAACGTAAAATAGCTAGCTAGTGGGAAGCAGCCACATAGCACAGGGAGATCAGCTCAGTGCTTTGTGACCACCTAGAGGGGTGGGATAGGGAGGGTGGGAGGGAGAGAGATGCAAGAGGGAAGAGATATGGGAACATGTGTATATGTATAACTGATTCACTTTGTTATAAAGCAGAAACTAACACAACACTGTGAAGTTATTATACTCCAATAAAGATGTAAAAACAAAACACAAAGAGACAAAGACTTGTACACTAAAATCTACAAAACTTAGCTAAAAGGAATCTAAGAAGATTCAGATAAATGGAAAGATATCCCATGTTCACAGATTAAGCAGACTTTATTGTTAAAATGTCCATACTACCCAATGCAGTCTACAGATTCAAGGCAATCTTTCTCAAAATCCCAGCCTTTTTTTTATATTTTTGCAAAATTAGAGAAGTCTATTCTAAATTCACGTGGAATCTCGAGGGATTCTGAATAGCCTAAGTAATCTTGAAAAAGAACAAAGTTGGTGGCCTCACACTCCCTGATTTCAAAACACACCACAAAACAAAGTAATCAAAACAATACAGCACTGGCATAAAGACAATACACTGTCAAATAATCTTTGACAAGAGTGCCAAGGCTACACGTGGAGAAAGCCTCTTCAACAAAGGGTGCTGCGGGAACTACCTGACGGTCTAGTGGTTAGGACTTCGTGATTTCACTGCGGTGGCCCTGATTCAATCCATGGTCAGGGAACTAAGATCCCACGAGCCATGTGGTGTGGCCAAGAAAACAAAACGACAGCAACAAAAAAATGATGCTGGGAAAAGAATGAAGCTGGACCCTTACCTTACACCAAATGCAAAAATTAACTCAAAATGGATATAATAAATAAGACCTAACACCATAAAAACATAGGAGGAAAGGTTCAGGAAATTGAATTTGACCAACATTTCTTGGATATGACACCAAAACACAGGCAACAAGAGCAAAATCAGATAAATCTGACTACGTCAAACTAAAAAATTTCTCCGTATCAAAGGAAATACAGTGAAAAGACAATCTACAGAACGGGAGAAAATACTGCAAGTCTGATACGGGTTTATAGCCAGAATATAAAAGGAACTCCTGCAAGTCAACAAAAAACAAATAAACTAATATTAAAATGGGCAAAGAACCTGAATAAACATCTCTCCAAAGAAGATCTATAAATGGCCAATAAGCACGTTTTCATTAATTAGCAAATAAAATCTATAGTAAGATACCACCTCACATCAATTAGAACAAAAAACAGTGAGAGTGAGGATCTAGAGAAATTAGAAGTGTTGCAAATTACCATCTAATTTTTAATTTAAAACATTTGTTAAACTTTGTCATTCCTATTCTTTGAAGTTACCTACCTGCCAGAAACATTTCCATAAGTTTGCTGTGAGTCATACTCATGACAGTTCTACCGGAATATGTAGCCAAAGTGGGGTCAGCACCATAGGAGAGAAGCAGGCGAACAATATCCAAGAAATCACTCTCAACTGCATCATGAAGAGGCCTAGGAAGAGATGTGCAGTGGGATTAACCTTGTGTACACATACTTGCTTCTGGAGTAGTTTCATTTAACAATAAGCAAAATACGGTGTGTGTACTATGTGTGATAAACCTCCTACATGGAATATTTCACCAAGAAAGTATGTACTTTCAAACCATTCTACACAAAGGGAAACTGAGGCATGATAACTGACCCAAGATGAAATGATAAATTACTGTTAGTTCTGTATCAGTCATTTATAAGACAGGTGAACAAACAATTTCAGAAATAATTCTCAAATGAAAATCTATTTTAGTCCAAGACCTAATTCAAGACAAAGATGAAAATATTTTGAAGGAATTTAACTAATGACAGACTGTATAACGATAAATCAGAGAGAAAAAAATCCCATCGTTATGGAAGCCAATAGAAGTATCAATTGTTACACAATTTTTTAAAATACCTACTCCATTTTAAAAAGAACCAGGGTACAAATATCAGTATCAGTGAAAATTTCTCTTGGAAGCTGGGCTCTAGGAACTTATAGACATTAATGATGAACTCTCTGCCTCAGAACCTCAGTGACTGAAGGGGAGAGAAGAAACAGGGTCCAGAGTCAGCCCAGAACCAGAGTCATTACGATGAGTTCTCATGAGGATACAGAGTCCTCCATCCATTTGCACTAGGGAATGAAACATTGCCTGCATTCCCAACCTGAATGGGTAGTAATTTGAAACTATAGAATACCACAAACATTTCAATTTTGCTTATTTTATAACTGTGAGGAGAGCCCTAGTACATTGCCTCTTGGTAGCTTTTCGTGGACACAAGCACAAACTTGGTCCTCAGGCCAATAAATTGTGACCATGTTGGGGATGGGGCCAGGTCTGAGGATGTGGGTTATGACATCAGGTTGTACACAAAGCCAACACAGGTCTGTACTCTGTACTATTGGGACTTGAAGATCATATATTTTTTGAACACAGTGATTTAAAGAAATGATTAAAGAGTTCAGTGTCTTAAAACTTAGCACTACTATTTATTCATATAACCCTTGATTATTTCAGGGACTAACCTACCGGGGTGTTGTACGACTGACCAATGTTTTACGCCTTGACTCTAATAAGCCATCTGAGGAGAAGAAATAAACACACAGAAAATTAAGAAGAAACAATAGTGCAAATTGCCAATAATGTGCAAGAGGAGGCCCCAAAACAAAGGCTGGTACTGAACGTTGGAGTAGGAGCTTGCAATTACTGAGAAGAGGCATAAAGTGTGGAGAAGGATTATGGAGGCCAAGCATACCTCATGGAGCAGAAAGTTTCTTCTGCTGGACACAGTGGAAAGCTACATAAATTCGGGGGGGAAAAAAAGTGGTCAAAATAATGTCTCGTTGCCCTGAACTGAACTGTATCTTACTTTTTATTGGTTTTGAACAGTGAAATAATTTAGTTACTGACTTTTGGAAAGAAAAAAACTGAAAGGCCAATAACTAAAGTGGAAATGATCAAGGTTTTTAAAAACAACAGTAAACAATAATATTATAAAATCAGAACAACAAAATTAGAGTCCATCACTGACGCATCCCTAACTGGGCTGAACAAGCACACACGTGCACACATGAACACACAAATACACACACTTATCAACTTAGAAACCACAATCAATCCTACGAGGGTAACTACTTACAGAATGCCTTTTTTCTTTCAATTTTTGAATTTTATTATATTTTTTTATACAGCAAGTCCTTTATTACTTATCCATTTTATACATATATACATGTCAATCCCAGTCTCCCAATTCATCCCACCACCACCCCCATCCCCCGTGCTGCTTTCCCACCTTGGTGTCCATATGTTTGTTCTCTACATCTGTGTCTCAATTCCTGCCCTACAAACCAGTTCATCTGTACCATTTTTCTAGGTTCCACATATATGCATTAATATACGATATTTGTCTTTCTCTTTCTGACTTTCTTCACTCTGTATGAGTCTCTAGATCCATCCACCTCATTACAAATAGCTCAATTTCGTCTCTTTTTATGGCTGAGTAATATTCCATCGTATATATGTGCCACATCTTCTTTATCCATTCATCCAATTATGGGCACTTAGGTTGTTTTCATCTCCTGGCTATTGTAAATAGAGCTGCAATGAACATTTTGGTGCATGACTCTTTTTGAACTATGGTTTTCTCAGGGTATATGCCCAGTAGTGGGATGGCTGGGTCATATGGTAGTTCTATTTGTAGTTTTTTAAGGAACCTCCATACTGTTCTCCACAGTGGCTGAACCAATTCACATTCCCACCAGCAGTGCAAGAGTGTTCCCTTTTCTCCACACCCTCTCCAGCAGTTATTGTTTGTAGATTTTTTGATGATGGCCATTCTGACTGGTGTGAGATGATACCTCATTGTAGTTTTGATTTGCATTTCTCTAATGATTAGTGATGTTGAGCATTCTTTCATGTGTTTGTTGGCAATCTGTATATCTTCTTTGGAGAAATGTCTATTTAGGTCTTCTGTCCATTTTTGGATTGACTTGTTTATTTTTGTCATATTGAGATGCAGGAGCCGCTTGTAAATTTTGGAGATTGATCCTTTGTCAGTGGCTTCATTTGCAAATATTTTCTCCCATTCCAAGGGCTATCCTTTTGTCTTGTTTATGGTTTCCTTTGCTGTGCAAAAACTTTTAAGTTTCATTAGGTCCCATTTGTTTATTTTTATTTGCATTACTCTAGGAGGTTGATCAAAAAAGATCTTGCTGTGATTCATGTCAAAGATTGCTCTTCCTATGTTTTCCTCTAAGACATTTATAGTGTCCGGTCTTACATTTAGGTCTCTAATCCATTTGGAGTTTATTTTTGTGTATAGTGTTAGGGAGTGTTCTAATCTCATTCTTTTACATGTAGCTGTCCAGTTTTCCCAGCACCACTTATTGAAGAGGTTATCTTTTCTTCATTGTATGTTCTTGCCTCCTTTATCAAAAATAAGGTGACCATACGTGCATGGGTTTATCTCTGGGCTTTCTTTCCTGTTCCATTCATCTATCTTTCTGTTTTTGTTTGGCAGTACCATACTCTCTTGATTACTGTAGCTTTGTAGTATAGTCTGAAGTCAGAGACCCTGATTCCTCCAGCTCCATTTTTCGTTCTCAAGATTGCTTTGGCTATTCGGGGGTTTTTCTGTTTTCATACAAAGTGTGAAATTTTTTGTTCTAGTTCTGTGAAAAATGCCAGTGGTAGTTTGATAGGGATTGCATTGAATCTGTAGATTGCTTTGGGTAGTAGAGTCATTTTCACAATGTTGATTCTTCCAATCCAAGAACATGGTATATCTCTCCATCTAATTGTATTATCTTTAATTTCTTTCATCAGTGTCTTATAATTTTCTGCATACAGGTCTTTTGTCTCCTTAGGTAGGTTTATTCCTAGATATTTTATTCTTTTTCTTGCAATGGTAAACAGGAGTGTTTTCTTGATTTCTTTCACTTTCAGATTTTTCATCATTTAGTGTATAGGAATGACAGAGATTTCTGTGCATTCATTTTGTATCCTGCTACTTTACCAAATTCATTGATTAGCTCTAGTAGTTTTCTGGAAGCATCTTTAGGATTCTCTACATATAGTATCATGTCATCTGCAAACAGTGACAGCTTTACTTCTTCTTTTCCAACTTGGACTCCTTTTATTTACTTTTATTCTCTGATGGCTGTGGCTAAAACTTCCAAAACTATGTTGAATAAGAGTGGTGAGAGTGGACAACCTTGTCTTGTTCCTGATCTTAGTGGAAATGCTTTCAGTTTTTCACCACTGAGAATGTTGTTTGCTGTCGGTCTGTCATACATGGGCTTTATTATGCTGAGGTAGTTCCTTCTATGCCCACTTTCTGGAGAGTTTTTATCATAAATTGGTGTTGAATTTTGTCAAAAGCTTTTTCTGCATCTATCCAGATGATCATATGGTTTTTATTCCTTAATTTGTTAATACGGTGTATCACACTGATTGATTTATTTGCGTATACTGAAGAATCCTTTGCATCCCTGGGATAACTCCCACTTGATCATGGTGTATGATCCTTTTAATGTGCTGTTGGATTCTGTTTGCTAGTATTTTGTTGAGGATTTCTGCATCTATGTTCATCAGAGATATTGGTCTGTAATTTTCTCTTTTTGTAGTATTTCTGTCTGGCTTTGATATCAGGGTGATGGTGGCCTTGTAGAATGAAATTGGGAGTGTTCCTTCCTCTGCAATTTTTTGGAAGAGTTTGAGAAGGATGGGTGTTAGCTCTTCTCTAAATGTTTGACGGAATTCACCTGTGAAGCCATCTGGTCCTGGACTTTTGTTTGTTGGAAGATTTTTAATCACAGTTTCAATGTCATCACTTGTGATTGGTATGTTCATATTTTCTATTTCTTCCTGGTTCAGTCTTGGAAGGTTATACCTTTGTAAGAATTTGTCCATTGCTTTCAGGTTTTCCATTTTATTGGCATAGAGTTGCTTTTAGTAACTCTTAGGATGCTTTGTATTTCTGCGGTGTCTGTTATAACTTCTCCTTTTTCATTTCTAAATTTATTGATTTGAGTTCTCTCCCTCTTTTTCTTGATGAGTCTGGCTAATGGTTTATCAATTTTGTTTGTCTTCTCAAAGAACCAGCTTTTAGTTTTATTGACCTTTGCTATTGTTTTCTTTGCTTCTATTTCATTTATTTCTGCTCCGATCTTTATGATTTCTTTCCTTCTGCTAACTTTGGGTTTTGTTTGTTCTTCTTTCTCTATTTCCTTTAGGTGTAAGGTTAGATTGTTTACTTGAGGGGTTTCTTGTTTCTTGAGGTAGGCTTGTATAGCTATAAACTTCCCTCTTAGAACTGCTTTTGCTGCATCCCATAGGTTTTGGATCGTGTTTTCATTGTCATTTGTCTCTAGGTATTTTTGGATTTGCCCTTTGATTTCTTCAGTGATCTCTTGGTTATTTAGTAACGTCTTGTTTAGCATCCATGTGTTTGTGTTTTTGACTTTTTTCCCCTGTAATTCATTTCTAATCTCATAGCCTTGTGGTCAGAAAAGATGCTTGATATGAATTCAATTTTCTTAAATTTACTGAGGCTTGATTTGTGACCCAAGGTGTGATCTATCCTGGAGAATCTTCCGGGCGCACTTGAAAAGAAAGTGTAATCTGCTGTTTTTGGATGGAATATCCTATAAATATCAATTAATTCTATCTGGTCTATTGTGTCTTGTGTTTCCTTATTAATTTTCTGTCTGGATGATCTGTCCATTGGTGTGAGGTGTTAAAGTCCCCCACTATGATTGTGTTACTGGCGATTTCCTCTTTTACAGCTGTTAGCAGTTGCCTTATGTATTGAGGTGCTCCTATGTTGGATGCATATATATTTGTAATTGTTATATTTTCTTCTTGGATTGATCCCTTGATCATTATGTAGTGTCCCTCCTTGTTTCTTTTAACATTTGTTATTTTAAAGTCTATTTTTCCTGATATGAGTATTGCTACTCCAGCTTTCTTTTGATTTCCATTTGCATGGAATATCATTTCCATTCCCTCACTTTCAGTCTGTATGTGTCCCTAGGTCTGAAGTGGGTCTCTTGTAGACAGCATATATATTGCCCTTGTTTTTGTATCCATTCAGCAAGCCTGTGTCTTTTGGTTGGAGCATTTCATCCATTCACATTTAAGATAATTATCGATATTACCATTTTCTTAATTGTTTTGGGTTTGTTTTTGTAGGTCCTTGTCTTCTCTTGTGTTTCCCACTTAGAGAAGTTCCTTTAGCATTTGTTGTAGAGCTGGTTTGGTGGTGCTGAATTCTCTTAGCTTTTGCTTCTCTGTAAAGCTTTTGATTTCTCCATCGAGTCTGAATGAGATCCTTGCTGGGTAGAGTAATCTTGGTTGTAGGTTCTTCCCTTTCTTCACTTTAAGTATATCATGCCACTCCCTTCTGGCTTGTAGAGTTTCTGCTGAGAAATCAGCTGTTAACCTTATGGGAGTTCCCTTGTATGTTATTTGTTGTTTTTCCCTTGCTGCTTTCAATAATTTTTCTTTGTCTTTAATTTTTGCCCATTTGATTACTATGTGTCTCGGCATGTTTCTCCTTGGGTTTATCTGGTATGGGACTCTCTCTGTTTCCTGGACTTGGGTGGCTATTTCCTTTCCCATGTTAGGGAAGTTTTCGACTGTAATCTCTTCAAATATCTTCCTGGGTCCTTTCTCTCTCTCTTTTCCTTCTGGGACCCCTATAATGCGAATGTCGGTGCGTTTAATGTTGTCCCAGAGGTCTCTTATGCTGTCTTCATTTCTTTTCATTCTTTTTTCTTTATTTTGTTCCGCAGCAGTGAATTCTACCATTTTGTCTTCCAAGTTATTCATCTGTTCTTCTTCTGCCTGTTATTCTGCTATTGATTCCTTCTAGTGTACTTTTCATTTCAGTTATTATATTGTTCATCTCTGTTTGTTTGTTCTTTAATTCTTCTAGGTCTTTGTTAAACATTTCTTGCATCTTCTCGATCTTTGCCTCCATTCTTTTTCCGAGGTCCTGGATCATCTTCACTATCATTATTCTGAATTCTTTTTCTGGAAGGTTGCCTATCTCTGCTTCATTTAGTTGTTTTCCCGGGGTTTTATCTTGTTCCTTCATCTGGTACACAGTCCTCTGCCTTTTCATCTTGTCTGCCTTTCTGTGAATGTGATTTTTGTTCCACAGCCTGCAGGATTGTAGTTCTTCTTGCTTCTTCTGTCTGCCCTCTGGTGGATGAGGCTATCTAAGAGGCTTGTCGAACCCTTTTTATTAACACCTTCTTAGGTACAAATTTTCAAATAATTTCTCCCATTGTTTTCCCTCTTATTGAATGTATCCTTTGACAAGTAGAAATTTATATAATCCCATTTGTCTGTTTTTGCTTTTACTGCTTCTGCTTTTGATGTCATATCCAACAAATCAATACCAAGTCAAATGTCATAAAGCTTTATCCCTAGTTTTCCTCTAGCAGTTTTATAGTTTTACGTCTTACATTTACATACTTAATCCATCATAAGTTAACTTTTGTATATGGAGTAAGGTAGGGATTCAACTTCACTGCTTTGCATGCGGACGTGTAGGTTTACTTGCAACTGTGGATGAAGAAATTTGTCCATCCCATGAGCAATGTGGCCACACCTGCAGAGCCTCATTTGACTATATACACAATGGTTTATTTCTCTATTTTATTCCATTGGACAATATGACTGTCTTTATGCTACTCACATGCCGCTTTCATTAGTGTGGCTTTGTACTAAATGTTGAAGTTAGGACAAATCAAGACAAAAAAAAAACAAACCTTGCCTTTTAAAACAGATTTTAAACATTATTCAGGGCTCCTTGAAATTCAACATGAATTGTAAGATGGATTTTTCTCTCTCTTCAATAAATACTGTTGGTACTTTCATAAGACTGCACTAAAATCATAGAACTGAGTAACATTGACAAGACAAAGGAATCAGAAGCCTTAGGCCATCATTCCCCAACCAAGAGACACTGATTTAACAACAATATACAGACTAAATTGTCTTTATGATAATACCAGAAACTGGTTAAGAAGCTGTAGCAACCCAAGCAAGTGCAAAATCAAGAAGAGCTGCAATGAAGCAGGTAAGAATATTTGTTCCATTTACATGTGAGGGGACTCCCACCCCCTACACTTAGCACAATGCAGGAACAATCAGGAAAAAGTTCTCAGCTTCTTCCTAGAGAGGGAAAGGCAAGAATGGAATGTGTAGCAAATGTTCTAGCATTGCAGTGGGTCTACCTGAGGGACTGACTGAGGGACTGAGTCTATATGCCTGACTCAGAACACTGAAGTGGACAGAGGTATTCTTTGGATGCTATATTAGTCTGTTCAGGCTACCGTAAATTAATAAAGCAAAATGGGTGGCTTAAAAAAGATAAATTTATTTCTTACAGCTCTGGAAGTTGGCAAGTACAAGATAAAGATTCCTAGTGATTGACTCACCTCCTGATTTGCAGGTGGCTACCTTCTCACTGTGTTCTCATATGATAGAAAGAAAAAGAGATTCCTCTTTTAATAAGGCCACAGGCCTATTGTATTAGGGTCCTACTCTTATGACCTCAGTTCCTTTATTCATGTCGTATTGTTTTTTCTTCGTGGTTACCATGTGAATTATTTACCTCTTCAATTTATACTATATGAAAAATGGATGAAATGAGCTAGTTGTTTGAAAAGATCAACAAAACTGTCAAACCTTTAACAAGACTCAAATAACATCAGAAATGAAAGAGGAAATGTTACAACTGATGCTATAGAAATGGAGAGAAATAATTTGCTCTGTAATTATTTAATATAAACAGTTGAATTTCCACAAATTGGATAACCTGGAAAAAAAGATAATTTCCTAGAAACATGAAACACTTCAAAGCTGAATCGTGAAGAAACAGGAAATCTGAACGAGTAATGAGTAAGCAATCAAAAGTTTCCCAACAAAGAAAACCCCAGGGTCAAATGACTTCACTGGTAAATACCAAACATTTAAAGTCAAATTAACAACATACCCCTCAACTCCTTCTAAAAACATGGAAAGCGGGATCACTTCCAAACTTCATGGCCCAGCTTTGCAGGATCAGGAGAATGCATACAAGCTCAAGAATTCTGCCTCAAGAGAGTGCTAGAAGCATGGATCAGGTATGGCCTATCTATACAAGGTCTAAGAAAGCCTCAGAATCTGTAGCAGGACTGACTTAAACGTATTTCCACCCTGAAGGAAATTAGCTAAAAAGTGGAGGAGGTGACTGTGCCAACATGAAAACCGCAACACAAAATTCCAAGGAACTTGAAAACTCAAGGAAACATAAAATCACCAAAGGATTTCAATAATCTTCCAGTAACCAACCCAAAGACACAGACATCTATATTTACTAATTAAAGAATTCAAATGAGCTATTTAAGGAAACTCAATAAGCTACAAGAAAATACAGAAAAACAATTCAATGAAATAAAACAAAACACAATCCAAATGTGAAATTTAACAGAGACAGAAATCATAAAAAGAGTCATAGGGAAATTCTGGATCTGAAGAATTCAATAAATGAAATGAAAAATGCAACAGACAGCACCAATATCAGAACAGACCAAATAGAATACAGAATCAGTGAGATAGAGTCAATGAAAGGAAAAGAGATACCATAAAGCTAACAACAACAACAACATCCAAATCACCGAAAATCCAAAAGGAAAAGAGAGGGAGAAGGGAACAGAAAAGTTTAATATTGAATCACTATGCTGTACACCTGAAACTAATATAATATTGTAAACCAACTATAATTCAATGAATGAATGAATGAATGAATGGAAGGCCAAGAACTTCCCAAACCTGGGGAGAGACTTGGAATCCAAAAATCGTGAAGATATATATCCCCCCCATTATTTCAGTTCAAAATGTTCTTATCTGAGAAACATTCTAGCAAACTGTCAAAAATCAAAGGTTCTAAAGGAAGCAAGAGAAAAAAATATTGTAACCTACAAGAAAATCCCATTAGGCTACCAACAGATTTCTGAGCACAATTATAGGCCGGGCAAAAAAGCAGAATAATATACTCATAGTGTCAAAACAGAAAAGCTGCCAACTTATCCTTTAGAAACAGACAGGAGAGAATTCATCACTACCAGACCTGTCTTAAAAGAAATGCTGAAAGGAGTTCTTCAGGCTGATACGAAAGGATGCTAATTAGTAATTAAAACATATGAAAATATACAACACACTGGTAAATGCAAATATATAGTCAAATTGTGAAACTCTAATACTGTAACATGAGGGTGTGTTAAACCAATTAACTATATTAAAAAGGTCAAAGGTATCAAAAATTACTCAGGCTACTATAATCTGTTGAAGAATATATAATATAAAAATCAAATTGCAACTCTAAACACTTGAAGGAGTGCATGAAAGGATAATGTGTTTGTAAGGCATAGACATGATGTTGCCAACCACATAAAATAGACTGTTATACCTAAAAGATGTTTAATGTAAGTCTCATGGCAACTACAGAGCAAAGACTAACTGTAGATTCACAAAAATAAAGACAGGAAATCATAGCAAACTATCACAGAAAATCAATAGTTCAAAGAAACATACTGAAAGAATAAGAAAGTAACAAGACGAACTACAAAACAGCCAGAAAACAGTTATATGGCAATAGTAAGTCCCTACATATCAATAACTACTCTAAATTTACATGGACCAGACCAGAGGAGGTGAAGCGGGCGCTCCCCCACCCACTCAGCTCCAGGAACCCTCTTGGGCTTCCAGGTCTGGTCCTCTGCCTTCTGGGGCCCCCTCTAGCTGCCCCAGGGGGCATAGGAGGAAGGAGCAAGAAGAGAACCCAAGGGGAAGGGGCCCTCTGGGATCGGAGGATCGGGGGGAACACACCTAGTGTCTCCCATGCCCACTTGGGCCCAGTGATGAGCCTGTTGGGTCCTGGACCTGGTCCTCTGCCCTCCAAGGCCAGAGGCACTCCTGGGACCCTCTTCCTGCACTGAGCCTAAGCCGCACCCCCAACAGCCCCCCAGGGCCTTTTTCGGCCCTGTGGGTCCTAAGCGTAGACTCCCCACAACAGCCTAAACCCCGCCCCTGCCTAAGCCCCACCCCCCACAGCCAAGGTCTTTTCCGGCTTTTTGTTTGGTTTTACTCCTCTTTTTTTCACTATTGTGGTTCTGTTTTATCTTACGGTTATTTTGTCATCTATATTTTTATTTAATTCTTTGTAACATATCTGTTAGTTATCTAATCTTATTTTATTTTTTTACTATTTGTTATTCTTCTGCTCCTTTATTTCTTTTTTTTTTCCCCGCCCCATGTGGCTTCTGGGATCTTGGTTCATGAGCCAGGGATCAAGCCAGAGCTCCTGTAGTAGAAGCATTGAGTATGAACCACTGGACTAACAGAAAACCTCAGACTCCAAGGAATATTCCTCAGGGTGAGGTCTCCCAGAAATCCTCTCTCGGTACAAAGACCCAGCTCCACCCAACAGCCTACAAACTCCAGTTCTAGAAGCCTCAGGCCAAACAGTAAGACAGGAACACATTCTCATCCATCCAAAAAAAAAAAAAAAAATTAGACGACAAAAACCTACAAGACCAAATAAATGAAGAGGAAATAGGCAACCAACCTGAAAAAAGAATATAGAGTAATGACAATAAAGGCCCAGAATCTCAGAAATAGAATGGAGGCACGGATTGAGAAAATACAAGAAATGTTTAATAATGATCTAGAAGGACTAAAGAACAAACCAACAGAGATGAACAACAAAATAACAAATGAAAAATACACTAGAAGGAATCAATAACAGAATAACTGAGGCAGAAAAATGAGTAAGTGAGCTGGAAGACAGAATGGTGGAAATAACTTCCGAGAAGCAGAATAAAGAAAAAAGAATGAAAAGAATTGAGAACAATCTCACAGACCTCTGGGACAACACTAAACATGCCAACATTCGAATCATAAGGGTCCCAGAGAAGAACAGAAAAGCAAAGGGTCTGAGAAAATATTTGAAGAGATTACAGTGGAAAACTTCCCTAACATGGGAAAGAAAATAGTCAATCAAGTCAGGGAAGCGCAGAGGGTCCCATACAGGATAAATCCAAGAAAAAACACTCCTAGACACATATTAATCAAACTATCAAAATTAAATAAAAAGAAAAAATATTAAAAGCAGCAAAGGAAAAGTGAAAAATAACATACAAAGGAATCCCCATAAGGTTATCAGCTGATTTTTCAGCAGACACTCTGCAGGCCAGAATGGAGAGGCAGGATAGACTTAAAGTGATGAAAGAGAAAAACTTACCGCACTCTACGCAGCAAGGATTTCATTCACATTTCACAGGGGAACTAAAACCTTTACAAAAAAGCAAAAGCTAAGCAAATTCAGCACCACCAAACCAGCTTTACAACAAATGCTAAAGGAACTTCTCTAGGCAGGAAACACAAGAGAAGGAAAACACCTACAAAAACAAACCCAAAACAATTAAGAAAATGGTAATAGGAACATACATATCGATAACTACCTTAAATGTAAATGGATTAAACCTCCCACCAAAAGACGCAGACTGGTTGAATGGATACAAAAATAAGACCCATATATATGCTGTCTGCAAGAGACCCACTTCACACCTAGGGACACATAAAGACTGAAAGTGAAGGGATGGAAAAAGATTCCACGCAAATGGAAATCAGAAGAAAGCTGGAGCTGCAATACTTGTATCAGAATAGACTCTAAAATAAAGACTGTTACAAGAGATAAGGAAGGACACTATATAATGCTCAAGGGATCGATCCAGGAAGAAGATATACCAATTATAAATATTTATGCACCAACAAAGGAGCACCTCAATACATAAAGCAAATACTATCAACCATAAAAGAGGAAATTAACAGTAACACAATAATATTAGGAGACTTTAACACCATTTACAACAATGCACAGATTATCCAAACAGAAACTAAGTAAGGAAACACAAGCTTTAAATGACATGACAGACCAGATAAATTTAATTGATATCTATAGGATATTCCACCCAAAGGTGTGAAAACACACTTGCTTCTCAAGTGCACACGGAACATTCTCCAGGAAGATCACATCTTGAGTCACAAATCAAGCCTTGGAAAATTTAAGAAAACTGAAACTGTACCAAGCATCTTTTCTGACCACAATGCTATGAGACTGAAAATCAATTACAGGAAAAAAACTAAAAAACATAAATACATGGAGCCTAAACAGTGCGCTACTAAATAACCAAGAGATCACTGAAGAAATCAAAGAAGAAATAAAAAAATACACAGAAACAAATGACAAAGAAAACACAACAACGCAAAACCTATGGGATGCAGCAAAAGCAGTTCTAAGAGGGAAGTTTATAGCAATTCAATCTCACCTCAAGAAACAAGAAAAATATCAAATAAACAATCTAACCCTACATGTAAAGCAACCAGAGAACCCAAAGTCAGGAGAAGGAAAGAAATCATAAAGATGAGAACAGGAATAAATGAAATAGAAATGAAGAATACAATAGCAAAGGTCAATAAAACTAAAAGTTGGTTTTCTGAGAAGATAAAATCGATAAACCTTCAGCCAGACTCATTGAGAAAAACAGGGAGAGGACACAAATCAATAAAATTAGGAATGAAAAAAGAAAAATCACACCAGACAATGCAAAGGATTATACAAAGGATTATAAGAGACTACTACAAACATGTATATGCCAATAAAAAGGACAACCACGAAGAAATGGACAAATTCTTGCAAAGGCACAATTTTCCAATACTGAACCAGGAAGAGTTAGAAAATATAAACAGACCTATCACAAGTAATAAAATTGAAAACGTCATTTAAAATCTTCCACCAAACAAAACTCCAGGACCAGATATGGCTTCACAGGTGAATTCTATCAAATATTTACAGAAGAGCTAACAGAGATCCTTCTCAAACCCTTCCAAAAAACTGCAAAGGGAGAAACACTCCCAAATTCATTCTACGAAACCACCAACCACCTGATATACCAAAACCAGACAAAATATCACAAAAAAAGAAAATTACGGACCAACATCACTGATGAATGTAGATGCAAAAATCCTCAACAAAATACTAGCAAACAGACTCCAACAACACATTAAAAGCATAATACACCACGATCAAGTGGAATTTATCCCAGAGATGCAAGGATTCTTCAATACACAAATCAATCAGTGTGATACACCATATTAAAACTTTGAAGGGGCTTCCCTGGTGGCGCAGTGGTTGAGAGTCCACCTGCCAATGCAGGGGACACGGGTTCATGCCCTGGTCCGGGAAGATAGCACATGCCGCAGAGCGGCTGGGTCTGTGAGCCATGGCCGCTGAGCCTGCGCGTCCGGAGCCTGTGCTCCGCAATGGGAGAGGCCACAACAGTGAGAGGCCCGCGTACCGCCCCCGCGCCCCCCCCCAAAAAATAACTGAATAAAAATCATATGATCATCTCAATAGATGCAGAAAAAGCTTCTGACAAAATTTGACATCCATTTATGATAAAAACTCTCCAGAAAGTGGGCATACAGGGAACCTACTTCAACATAATAAAGGCCATATATGACAAACCCACAGCAAACACTATTCTCAGTGGTGAGAAACTGAAAGCATTTCCACTAAGATCAGGTACAAGACAAGGATGTCCAATCTCGCCACTCTTATTCAACACAGTTTTGGAAGTCCTAGCCACGGCAATCAGAGAAGAAAAAGAAATAAAAGGAATACAAATTGGAAAAGAAGAAGTAAAATTGTCACTGTTTGCAGATGACATAATACTACACTTAGAAAATCCTAAAGATGCCATCAGAAAACTACTAGAGCTAATCAATGAATTTGGTAAAGTTGCAGGATTCAAAATTAATGCACAGAAATCTCTGGCATTCCTATACACTAACAACGGAAAATCAGAAAGAGAAATCAAGGAAACAATCCCATTTACTATCACAACAAAAAGAATAAAATACCTAGGAATAAACCTACTTAAGGAAGCAAAAGACCTGTACTCAGAAAACTATAAAACACTGATGAAAGAAATCAAAGATGACATAAACAGATGGAGAAATATACCATGTTCTTTGATTGGAAGATTCAATATTGTGAAAATGACTATTGTGCCCAAAGCCATCTACAGATTGAATGCAATCCATATTAAATTACCAATGGAATTCTTCACGAATTATAACAAAAATTTTACAATTTGCATGGAAATACAAAACACCCCGAATAGCCAAGGCAATCTTGAGAAAGAAAAATGGAGGTGGAGGAATCAGGCACCCCAACTTTAAACTATACTACAAAGCTACAATAATCAAGACGGTATGGTACTGGCACAAAAACAGAAATACAGATCCATGGTACAGGACAGAAAGCCCAGAGATAGATTAGGTGACCATATGTGCATGGATTTATGACAAAGGAGGCAGGAACATACAATGGAGAAAAGATAGCCTCTTCAATAAGTGGTGCTGGGAGATTACCTCCTAGAGTAATGAAAATAAAAAAAATAAACAAATGGTACCTAATGAAATTTAAAAGCTTTTGCACAGCAAAGGAAACCATAAACAAAAAGACAACTCTCAGAATGGGAGAAAATATTTGCCAAGAAAGCAACTGACAAAGGATTAATCTCCAAAATACATAAGCAGCTCATGAAGCTCAATATCTAAAAAAAGCAAACAACCCAATCCAAAAATGGGCAGAAGACCTAAACAGACACTTCTCCAAAGCAGACATACAGAGGGCCAAGAGGCACAAGAAAAGATGTGCAACATCACTAATTATTAGAGAAATGTAAGTCAAAACTACAATGAGGTATCACCTTACACCAGTCAAAATGGCCATCGTCAAAAATTCTACAAACAATAAATGCTGCAGAGGGTGTGGAGAAAAGGGAACCCTCTTGCACTGTTGGTGGGAATGTAAATTGATACAGCCACTCTGGAGAACAGTATGGAGGTTCCTTAAAATACTACAAATAGAACTACCATAGGACCGAGCAATCCCACTACTGGGCATACACCCTGAGAAAACCATAATTCAAAAGGACACATATAGCCCAATGTTCATTGCAGCATTATTTACTATAGCCAGGACATGGAAACAACCTAAATGTCCAACAACAGATGAATGGATAAAGATGTGGTACATATATACAATGGAATATTACTCAGCCATAAAAAGGAATGAACTGGGTCATTTGCAGAGACATGGATGGAACTAGAGTCTGTCACACAGAGTGAGGTTAACCAGAAAAAGAAAAACAAATATCATATATTAATGCATGTATGTGGAATCTAAAAAAATGATACAGATGAACCCATTTGTAGGGCAGGAATAGAGACACAGACATAGAGAATGGACATATGGACACAGCGGGGAAGGGGAGGGTGGGACAAACTGGGAGATTTGGTTTGACATAAATACACTACCATGTGTAAAACAGATAGCTAGTGGGTCGTGCTGTATATAGCACATGGCTAAGCTGGGTGCTCTGTGACAACCAAGATGGTGAGATGAGGGGGGTGGGAGGGAGGTCCAAGAGGGAGGGGATACACGTATACACATAGATGGTTCACTTCCTTGTACAGCAGAAACTAACAGAACATTGTAAAGCAATTTTACTCCAATAAAAATAAATAAATAAAAATTTAAAAAATTTAACCCCCCCCCAGAAAAAAAAACCCGAACAGTATGGTATTGGCATAAAACAGATAAAGAGATCAACAGAACAGGGTAGAAAGCCCAGAAATTACTCATGCACTTATGGTCACCTACTCTATGACAAAGGAGACAAGAATATGTACTAGAGAAAAGATAGCCTCTTCAATAAGGTATGGTGGAAGAACTGGAGAGCTCCATGTAAAAGAATATAATTAGAATAGTGTCTATCACCATATACAAATATAAACTCAAAATGGATTAAACACCTAAATGTAAGGTGGGACAGTATAAAACTCCTTGAGAAAAACATAGGGAGAACACTCTTTGACATAATTGCAGCAATATCGTTTTGGTTCTATCTCCTAAAGTAAAGGAAACAACAGCAAAAATTAACAAACAGAACGTAATTAGACTTTAGTACAGTACAGGAAACCAACCACAAAATTAAAGGACAACTTTTGTGCACATTGGTGGGAATGTAAATTGGTATAGCCACTGTGGAAAACAGTATGGAGGTTTCTAAAAATAACTAAAAACAGAACTACCACATGATCCTGCAATCCCACTCCCAGGCATGTATAAGGAGAAAACTCTAATTAGTAACGATACATGCACCCCAATGTTCACAGCAGCACTTTTACAATAGTCAAGACACTAAAGCAAGCTAAATGTCCACTGACAGATGAATGGATAGAGAAAATGAGACACATAAATATAATGGAATATTACTCAGCCATAAAAAAGAATGAAGTAATGTTATTTGCAGCAACATGGATGGACCTCCGAGATTGTCACAGTAAGTAAAGTCAAAGACAAATACCATATGATACCACTTACATGTAGAATCTAAAAAATGATACAAATGAACTTATTTATAAAACAGAAATAGACTCAAAGACATAGAAAACAAACTTATTGTTACCAAAAGGGAAAGGGGGGAAGGGATTAATTAGGAGTTTGGGATGAATATACACACTATTATATATAAAATAGACAATCAACAAGGATTTATAATGTATAGCACAAAGAACTATATATATCTTGCAATAAACTGTAATGGAAAAGAATCAGAAAAATATACATATGTTTATAGGTATAACTGAATCACCTTGCTGTATACTTGAAGCTAACACAACACTGTAAATCACCTATATACTTCAATTGAAAAACATAAGAAAAATTGAAGTAATACTCAACTTGGCCAGAAATATACATTTGATTCAATTCTGGAGTACTTTGTCATCAATGTGATTACTCATATTTCCTTAAGTGTTTCCCACATACCTGAGGACCACTGCTAGTGCCCTAGCAAGACACAACACTAACCTGGTTCCAACCTGGGCACTGCAGTTGACGTCAGCACCGTATTTAAGAAGATGTTCAGCAATATGGAGCCACCCTCCTGCACAAGCTTCATGTAGAGCACAGTAACCTGCATTGTCCTGATGATTAATGTCACAAATCTTGTTTTTCAGGCAGTACAAGACCAATTCTTACGTGGAGGAGAAAAGGGGATGCCATCAGATTGCACACAATAAACCTCATAATAATGATCTCTCCATAGCTTGGTAGTATCCATTTTCAAAGACGTCCACCCTCAGGCCTGAGAACCACTGTAGCATGGGCAGGCAATATCCATCTTGGTGGAAGGTGTGTGTGTGAAAGTCTTGATGATGGAGACAGTGTTGTCAAGGGCTGCTAATACCTTAGACGATGCATTGGTAAGTACAAAAGCACTCCCATTTGATGGGTATACTTGGCAGGTGGTAGTGGATGACAATACAAGTTTAGATAAAAATATAGAAAACCAACACACAAGAAGAGAGTAAATGAGGTAAAGAACATCCCTAACCTTAAAGAGGGAGGGAAACCCAGGAGGTTAGCCAGGTCCTCACGCTCCTGTAAAGATCAGAACCTGGGAAGCAAATGCTTCTGTTTTTATATTAAAGAAGAGTCTCTCTCGAAAATGATCATAGAGAAAACCCAGACTGTCACAGAAGCAAGGAGCCACCATTGAGTGACACGCAGGAGTGGAGCCTGTTATCACAGCCTCTTTCTCCATGTGCTGGCCCCATGCCCCGCCAGGCACTACGAAAGCCCCCACCAGGGCTGACCTTCTCAGGCCTGCTACCAGGAACTAGGAAAAGCCCCCTCCAGGGCTGATCTTCTCATGCCTGCGGCCAAGGCTAAGAAAAGCCTCCTCCAGGGCTGACTTTGTCACACCTGCCGCAGGCACAAGGAAAAGCCACCACCAGGGCTGAGCTTCTTGTGCCTGCAGCTAGGGCTAAGAAAAGCCCCCTCCAGGGCTAACCTTCTTGCACAGACAGCCAGGTATTAGGGCTACATCTATTGTGCCCATGGCCTCCAGCTTTCTCATGCACCTGTCACTGCCAGGGTTCCCGCAACCCAGGGAGTTGTGCCACCTCCACAACCTGCCCTCACAGGGGCAGACCCGAGTGCTCCAGGGCAGTCTCAGAAGCACAACCCTGTGGGTGGCCCACACACAGAGGTGGGGCTAAAACCACAGCTGAGCCCCAGGAGCAGGGCAACTAAGGAACAAGAAAAAAAATCTTTCTGAGCAAATGCACAAGTCGCAGATTAAGTCCCTACAATCAGCTTGGTAAACCCTGCATCTATGGAATAACTGAATGGATTAGTGTTCACACAAATGACACTGGTCTAGCTCTAAGCAGTTGTGGACTCTGGGTACTAGTACATGCAGGAGTTGGGCCAGGACAGAGTCCGAGCTGCCTCCACAGTGCCCACAGGGGAAACAGAGACCTACTGAGAGGCTTTGGAGGGCCTCCTGGCGAGGTGGAGGTTCGCCGTGCCTCATGGTGGAGGCAAGGACACTGACATCTGAGACCCAGGAAAATATTATTATTACTATTTTTTATGTTTTGTTCTGTTCTCTTGTTTGTTGTTTGTTTTTATTTTTATTTCTATTGTTTATACTTTCCATATATTTTTAATTTTTTATATTTCTATTTCTCTGTTACTTTTTCCTTGTTCTGTTTCTTCCTTGTGTTTTTTCTTTTCCTTTGTTCTACTTTCTATCTTTTTCCTTTTTTCAATTTGTTCTTATCTTTTCTTACTTTTTTTATTTGTGTGTTTGTGTTTTTGCTTTTTACTTCAGTTTGCATTCTGCTTTTGTATTTTTTATTTCTTTGTATTTCTTATTTCCGTTTTTAATTGTTTGATTTCATATTGGGATACTTTTGTCTAGTTGTCCTCTTGTTTTTTGTTTTCTCTGTTTTTGTTTCTTATTTTGTATGTGTGTATGTTTTGTTCTGTTCTGTTGGTTTTTAAAAATTTATTTGTTTTTCTTTTCATTTAGTTTTTTAAATTTTTTCAGGTTCTTAAAATTGTTTTTATATTTCTATTTCTCTGTTACTTTTTTCTTGCTCTGTTTTTCTTCCTTGTTTTTTTCCTTTCCTTTGTTCTATTTTGTTGTTTTTTTCTATGTTCTATTTGTTCTCATCTTTATTTTTTGTTTAATCATTTTTCTGTTTGCTTTGTTTTCTTTCCTTTTTCCTTCAGTTTGCATTCTGCCTTTTTTTCTTTTTTGTTTTTGTCAGTTTTGTTTTTAATTGTTTGATTTCATTTTGGGGTTCTTTTGTTTCTGTTTTTTTCTCTTGTTTTTTGGTTTCCCTGTTTTTTTGTTTCTCTTTTTTTGTATGTTTGCGTGTTTCTTTTTTTGTTGTTGTTCTTGTTTGGCTCTGCTTTTACCATCTGTCTGGGGTCTTGTCTGTCTGTTCATTTGTTTGTTCTTAATTGTTGTTGCTGTTTGCTTGTTTTGTCATTGCTATTTGTCTTGGGGTTGAATGTTTGTTTTCATTCAACCCTTTCTCTTTTTTTCCCCTTTTATGCCAAGCTGTGTGGCTTGCTGGGTCTTAGTTCCCAGCCTGGAGGTCGAGCCTGAGCCTCTGGGGTGGGAGAACCAAGTCCAGGATGCTGGAACACTAGACAATTCCCAGCCCCAGGGAATATTAAACCGCTCTCCTAGAGCTCTCCTGCAGGTCTCCATCTCAACTCTAAGACCCAGCTCCACCCAACTGCCTGCAGGCTCCAGTGCTGAACGGCCCACGCCAAACAACAAGCAAGACAGGAACACAAACCCACTCACCAGCAGACAGGCTGCCTAAAGTACTAAGCCCACAGACACCCCAAAACACACCAACTAAAGAACAAACAGAGATGAACAAAACAATGACTGAAATTAAAACTATTCTAGAAGGAATCAATAGCAGAATAACTGAAGCAGAAGAATGAGTGAGCTGAAAGACAGAATGGTGGAAATAACTGCTGCAGAGCAGAATAAAGAAAAAAGAAAGAAAATAAATGAGGACAATCTCAGAGACCTCCGGGACAACCTTAAATGCACCATATTCGAATCATAGGTGTCCCAGAAGAAGAAAGAGAGAAAGGGTCTGAAAATATTTGGAGGCTATAGTCAAAAACTTCCCTAACATGGGAAAGGAAATAGTCAATCAAGTCCAGGAAGTGCAGAGAGTCCCATACAGGACAAACCCAAGGAGAAACATGCCGAGACACGTATTAATCAAATTAACAAAAATTAAATTAAAAGAAAACATATTAAAAGCAGCAAATGAAAAGCAAAAAATAATATACAAAGGAATCCCCATAAGGTTATCAGCTGATTTTTCAGCAGAAACTCTGCAGGCCAGATGGGAGTGGCAGAATATACTTAAAGTGATGAAAGAGAAAAGCTTACAGCCAAGATTACTCTACCCAGCAAGCATCTCATTCAGATTCGATGGAGAAATCAAAAGCTTTACAGAGAAGCAAAAGCTAAGAGAAATCAGCACTACCAAGCCAGCTTTACAACAAATAATAAAGGAACTTCTCTAGGCAGGAAACACAAGAGAAGGAAAAGACCTACAATAACAAACCCAAAACAATTAAGAAAATGGTAATAGAAACAAACTTATCAATAATTACCTTAAATGTAAATGGATTAAACGCTCCAACCAAAAGACATAGGCTGGCTGAATGGATACAAAAACAAGACCTTATATATGTTGTCTACAAAAGACCCACTTCACTCAGGAACACATACAGACTGAAAGTGAAGGGACGGAAAAAGATATTCCATCCAAATGGAAATCAAAAGAAAACTGGGGTAGCAATACTCGTTTCACGAAAAATAGACTTTAAAATAAAGACTGTAACAAGAGATAAGGAAGGACACTATATAATGATCAACGGACCAATGCAAGAAGAAGATATAACAATTATAAATATATACGCATCCAACATAGGAGCACCTCAATACATAAGGCAACTGCTAACAGCCATAAAAGGGGAAATTGACAGTAAAACAATAAGACTGGGGGACTTTAACAACCCACTAACACCAATGGACAGATCATCCAAAATGAAAATAAATAAGGAAACACAAGCTTTAAACGACACATTAAAAAGATGGACTTAATTGATATTTATAGGACATTCCTTCCAAAAGTGGCACAATACACTTTCTTCTCAAGTGCTCATGGAACATTCTTCAGGACAGACCACATCCTGGGTCACAAATCAAAGCCTTGGTAAATTTAAGAAAACTGAAATCATATCAAGCCTCTTTTCTAACCACAATGCTATGATATTAGAAATAAATTACAGGAAAAAAAACTGTAAAAAATACAAACACATGGAGGATAAATAATATGCTACTAAATGACCAATGAGATCACTGAAGAAACCAAAGAGGAAATCAAAAAAATACCTACAAACAAATGACAATGAAAACATTGTCTATAATCTATGGGACACAACAAAAGCAGTTCTAACTGGGAAGTTTATAGCAACACACTCTTAACTCAAGAAACAAGAAAAGGGCTTCCCTCGTGGCACAGTGGTTGACAAGTCTGCCTGCCGATGCAGGGGAAGCAGGTTTGTGCCCCATTCTGGGAAGATCCCACGTGCTGTGGAGCGGCTGGGCCCGTGAGCCATGGCCGCTGAGCCTGCGCGTCCGGAGCCTGTGCTCCGCAATGGGAGAGGCCACAACAGTGAGAGGCCCGTGTACCACAAAAAAAAAAAAAAAAGAAAAAAGAAACAAGAAAAGTCTCAAACAAACTGAACTTACACCTAACACAACTAGGGAAAAAAGAACAAATAAAACCCAAATTTAGTAGAGGAAAGATCATAAAGATCAGAAGATCTGATCATCAGATCAGAAGATCAGATCAGAGCAGAAATAAATAAAATAGAAATGAAAAAAAAACAATAGCAATGATCAATAAAACGAAAAGCTGGTTCTTTGAAAAGATAAACAAAATTGATAAACCTTTAGCCATACTCATCAAGAAAAAGGGGGAGAGAGGACTCAAATCAACAAAATTAGAAATGAAAAAAACCTTACAACTGATACCGCAGAAATACAAAGGATCAAAGGCTACTACAAGCAGCCATATGTCAATAAAATGGACAACCTGGAAGAAATGGACAAATTCTTAGAAAAGTACAACCTTCCAAGACTGAACCAGGAAGAAATAGAACATATGAACAGACCAATCACAAGTAATGAAACTGAAGCTGTGATTAAAAATATTCCAACAAACAAAAGTCCAGGACCAGATGGCTTCACAGGCTAATTCTATCAAACATTTACAGAAGAGCTAACACCTATCCTTCTAAAACTCTGGAAAAAATTACACAGAGGAGCACTCCCAAACTCATTCTACAAGGCCACCATCACCTTGGTACCAAAACCAGACAAAGAAAGCACAAAAAAAAGAAAATTACAGACCAATATCAAATTTTTGAACACTGATGCAAAAATCCTCAACAAAATAAATCCAACAACACATTAAAAAGATCATACACCATGATCAAGTAGGATTTATCCCAGGGATGCAAGGATTCTTCAATATATGCAAATCAATCACTGTGATACACCATGGTAACAAACTGAAGGATAAAAACCATATGATCCAAAAAAAAAAAAAAACCCAAAAACCATATGATCATCTCAATAGATGCAGGAAAATTTTTTGACAAAATTCAACAGCCATTTATGATAAAATCTCTCCAGAAAGTGGGCATAGGGGGAACATTTCTCAACATAATAAAGGCCAGATATGACAAACCCACAGCAAACACTATTCTCAGTGGTGAGAAACTGAAAGCATTTCCTATAAAATCAGAAACAAAAAGGTGTCCACTCTCGCTACTGTTATTCAACATAGTTTTGGAAGTCCTAGCCGTGGCAATCAGAGAAGAAAAAGAAATAAAAGGGATCCAAATTGGAAAAGTAAAACTGTCACTGTTTGCAGATGACATGATACTATACCTAGAAAATCCTAAAGATGCCACCAGAAAACTATTAGAGCTCATCCATGAATTTGGTAAAGTTGCAGGATACAAAAGTAATGCGCAGAAATCTCTCGCATTCCTGTACACTAACAATGGAAGATCAGAAAGAGAAATCAAGGGAACATTCCCATTTACCAATGCAACAAAAAGAATAAAATACCTAGGAATAAATCTACTTAAGGAGGCAAAAGACCAGTACACAGAAAACTACAAGATACTGATGAAAGAAGTCAAAGACAACAGAAACAGATGGAGAGATATACCATGTTCTTGGATTGGAGGAATCAACATTGTGACAATGACTGTACTACCCAAAGCAATCTACAGAATCAATGTAATCCTTATCAAGTTACCAATGGGATTTCTCACAGAATTAGAACAAAAAATTTTACAACTTGTATAGAACCACAAAATACCTCAAATAGCAAAAGCAAACCTGAGAAAGAAAAATGGAGCTGCAGTAATCAGGCTCCCTGACTTCAGACTATACTATAAAGCTACAGTAATCAAGACAGTATGGTACTGGCAGAAAAAGAGAAAGATACATCCATAGTACAGGACAGAAAGCCCAGAGGTAAACCCACACACCTATGGTCACCTAATCTATGACAAAGGAGGCCAGAATATACAATGGGGAAAAGACAGCCACTTCAATAAGTGATGCTGAGAAAACTGAACATCTACATGTAAAAGAATGTAATTAGAACACTCCCTAACATCATACACAAAAATAAACTCAAAATGGATTAAAGACCTAAATGTAAATTAGAACACTATAAACTCTTAGAGGAAAACATAGGAAAAACACTCTTTGACATAAACCACAGCAAGATCTTTTTTGCCCAGCTCCTAAAGTAATGAAAATAAAAGCAAAAGTAAAGAAATTGGACCTAATTAAACTTAAAAGCTTTTGCATAGCAAAGGAAACCATAAACAAGATAAAGAGACAATGCTACAGAATGGGAGAAAATATTTGCAAACAAAGCAACGGACAAAGGATTAACCTTCAAAATATACAAACAGTTCATGGAGCAAACAAACAACCCAATCAAAAAATGGGTGGAAGACCTAAATGGAGAAGACCTAAATTTCTCTGAAGAAGACATACAGATGGCCAAGAGGCACATGAAAAGATGCTCATCATCACTAATTATTAGAGAAATGCAAATCAAAACTACAAGGAGGTATATCACCTCCCATCAGTCAGAATGGCCATCATCAAAAAATCTACAAACAATAAATGTTGGAGAGAATGTGGAGAAAAGGGAACCCTCTTGCACTCCTGGTGGGAATGTAAACTGATACAGCCACTACGGAGAACAGTATTGAGGTTCCTATAAAAACTGAAAATAGAACTACCATACGACCCAGCAATCCCACTACTGGGCATACACCCTGAGAAAACCATAATTCAAAAATAGTCATGTACCACAATGTTCATTGCAGCACTATTTACAATAGCCAGGTCAAGGAAGCAACCTAAATGCCCATCTACAGGCAAATGACAAAGAACATGTGGTACATATACACAATGGAATATTACTTAGCTATAAAAAGGAACAAAATTGGGCCATTTGTAGAGACGTGGATGGACCTAGAGACTGTCATACAGAGTGAAGTCAGTCAGAAAGAGAAAAATAAATATCGTATATTGACTCACATATGTGGCATCTGAGAAAACTGGTATAGACGATCTTATTTACAAAGCAGAAATAGAGACACCGACATAGAGAACAAACATATGGGATGCCAAGGGGGATGGGGGGTGAGTGGGATGAACTGGGAGTTTGGGACTGACATATATACACTACTATGTATAAAACAGGTAATTAGCGAGAACATACTGTATAGCACAGGGAACTCTACTCAATGCTCTGTGGTGACCTTAATGGGAAGGAAATGTAAAACAATGGATATATGTGTATGTATAACTGATTCACTTTGCTGTACAGCAGAAACTAACACAATATTGTAAAGCAAGTATACTGCAATAAAAAAATACAGAAAAAAATAAGAGGCTCTCCCCATGGACTATATAAAGTGCTGTATTTTGCTTCATTCTCCATCCCAGTTGGGGTTGAATCAATGTAATATTTCATATTTACTTATGTTGGTGACAGGAATCAACCTACGCATTTCACGTATTAAGTAAAAGTGTATAATCCCTCCTACTTTTCAGAATGTGAACAGAATATAAAGAGTTTGTATTAGAATCACTGTTACTAATTTCATTTCTTTGGTATGTTATAATATCAGTAGTTAATCAAAACCAGAGCCTGTAGAAAACAGAGTGAACTTTAATGTAAACTATGAACTTTAGTTACTAATAATGTGTCACTATCAACATATCAACTGTAACAAAACATTAATAATAGGAATTTGGGGGGGGGAGAAGTTTGTACAAATACAGGGAACTCTGTATTTTTGCTCAATTCTAAAAACCTAAAGCTGCTAAAAAATAGTTTATTAAAAAAAATAGTTTATTAAAAATGTGTAAATATATACACAGATATACTCCCACTACACAAGAGAAGCAACTTATTCAATGTTTTATCACCTTGGTTAAGAAATGTGCCACCAATAAACAAGTTACACTGTTTTCCTACAAGGCATGCTCAGCAGAGAGCTATCATGTTCTGACAACAAAGGAAACAAAGTAGATGGAGACTACAGGGGACCCAATACTTGTTAAGGGGGAGCTCACTGGAGTCACAGCAGGCCTCATTGTGACAACTCTTAAATAACTCACCTGCTAAATTTAAAACAAGGGCCATTCCAGCCACTCACAGAAGTGAGGTGGGTTGTGAGAAGCCTTTTATGACTTTTCAAGGACACATCAACCAAAGGTGACCACCCACTTGGGAGCTAACTAGGATATTCCATTTGCTCATCCCATGAACCTAATGTGACATGCTGGCAAACCTGGCCATCAGCACCCTGTTACTTTGGGTCACTGCAGCAGCTCCCTCCCAAAACAAGAGAAGAAAGAGAGAAGGCACGCCCACAAATGGATTCCTTCATTCAGATCCTAACCTGCCAGAGAGCCCACAATCCTCTGGACTCCCAGGCCACCTGCACCGAAGCCCTGGTTACTGAACTGGGATACCGCATGAAGCTGCTCTTTTAGCAGGCCCTCACTAGGCAGACTCGAGTGAACACCTGCAAAGCTAATGAGTTTTGTGCTCCAGCCAGGGTGAGGCCCTGTCACAAGGCTCTGAAAGGCACTGACTGCTCTGTACAGATGAATTTACCCAGATCTTGGCAGCCCACCTGGTATCCTATCAACCCAGGGTTTATTTGCTCTGACAATTATGGCCTTCATCTGGAGATCTTCATCACTACTACAGCTAATTCAAGGGTACACAGAAATAAAAAGACATGATAGCTAATGGGTATTTCAACTCTCTTCATGTGGAGGGTGGCAACAAAGCAGCAGTAACCAGGTCAGACTTTCTGCCATCAACTGTCAACTCAACTGTGTTACTATCACATAGTACTTTTCATTTCTGCAAA
This sequence comes from Grampus griseus, assembly GCF_964374135.1. NCBI lineage: Eukaryota > Metazoa > Chordata > Mammalia > Artiodactyla > Delphinidae > Grampus > Grampus griseus. The sequence continues at coordinate 17,289,675 of NC_139016.1, read as the reverse complement.
TGAATGTATCTTATGTTATCCCACAGAAATACCTATGAGATACCAGGAACAGGATTATTCTTACTCAACACCTGGGGAAATTGCAGACAAGAGAGGTCAAACCCCAACTTCAAGTTTACATGACCTATGAAACTTAGAACTCATGTCTAGTGTTGAGAGTCAAAAGGTCAAATCAATAGCCCCGGCTAGAGAAATGTAACCTAAATGTGATAACCACCTGAAAACCCTTCTCTGTTGCAGGCAAGTTGGTTAAATACATGCATCCTAATTTTTAAGGATGGTGGCTTCTAAACAAATGATAACTGCTGTCACCAACAGTCAGAATGGTTATGAGGCCAGGCAAGTCTCCCATACAATACATTTCTGGTTTATTTTTTAACACTAGAAATTGGGAATGTCTGAAGGGTACCCCACCCATTCCCAAACAAAATCAAACTGTTTTTGTTGGCACAAATTAAAAATATCCCAGACTAAGAAAATGCTACTGTTTCAAAGGACTGTCCCACAGGGTGCTAGCTTACTTACAACTTCCCACCCACTCATGAAGTGTGCTCAGGGTCAATGGGAGACCTACAACTGGGCACTCAGAAAGGGCTCACGGGACACTGGACAGCAGCACAAATCTGGCCAAGGTGAAGGAGACACAGTTTCAGTTAAATCCTGTGTGGTGGTAAAGATGCACAGTGGCAGTAATCTATTTCACAGATATTTCAAATTGTAAGTAGGGCAATTCCAATGTGACACAGTCCTTGGAGAGCAGTGGGGTAGGGGAGAGAAGGGAAGATGGGGGGCCTTGGCTTTGGAGCCATACTGGTGAACTGCTACCTGCATAAGTAGCACTTTAACCCCTCTGGGGTTCAAATTCCTCATCTGAAGTCAAGATAATACTTGTTACTACCACACGAAAAGGCTGAAACGATGAAATGCGTTACCATGATCTTGTGGGCTTAGAACGAGTGCTGAGACAATACAATCTACCACTGACATCAGCCATGCTAGGTGGGGAAATGCAGGTGAAATGGGCAGGGAGTTCGGAGCAAAGTCTAAGTCCCTCCTCTCATCTGCCCTTGGGCTCTCCTACCCTCTCAGGAATAGAGGTCTGTCCCCCTCCATTTCCACAACCCTGCTGCCTCAGCACCTACCCTGCAGACACTGACCAACAGCTGACCCCCATGTGTATCTGTTCATAAACAAGCCAAAATGGGGCTAGTAAGTTCTCTTCCCCTTGCTAATCAGAATCCAAAAGGCTTATTTCCACAAGCCCTGAATTATGTCAAATTTGATAGCAGATGTAAGTGAGCAAGCCTAGAGGATGCCAAACCAAGCTACCTGCTTAAACAAAGTAAATATCAGAGCGGCCTTTCTTTTCACACCCTGACTGAACAAGTCACCAAAAGAAGGGCAGCACCAGCAGGGCTAATATAAACATCCTGGGAGAATACCTAAGCCCAGCTCCTAATGCGAAGGGCGCTGGGCTCTGAATGCCATCTCCTCCCCTGCCCTGGTCCCAGGCAGTGCACCCTCCTACCGCATGTCACGGAGGAGTGGCCAGTGATTTCTGAATCTAGGAACCCACAAAAACACACACGAGGACACCCACCTCGTAGCCAAGTCGGGCAGCCCGCTGCAGGAGGGTCTCTCCAGTATTCTTATTGACAGAAAGTCTCCGTGCTTTCGGGTGCAAAGGGCGACACTGGGTTGTCTGTGGAGATGACCCTGAGTATAGCAGCTGTGAGGTCTGTGAAGCTGGCAGCAATTGCTGCACACTGTTGAAGTACTTCTGGTCCTGCTTGGCTGGTGACTGTTCGCAGTTAGATGTGAGCTCAGGCTGATTTCGGAATCTCTGGATGTTCACCTATCACAAAACCAGGCAGTACAAACATTTAAGGCCATCTTCCAACAGCTGATTCTTGCCCTGACTTACAAACCTGAGAAGGAGGCACTTTTTCCTTTTCAGGTGTTTGGAGGAGGGAGGGGTGTCAGAGGGTACTGGGGAAAGGATTTCATTCGTACTAGTTTGAAACTTCATCACCACCTAGGAGATATGGTCGCTAGGACAAGTGAGTCAACTTGGGGAATGAGATCAGGAAAAGGAAAGCTTTGTTCTTTGAGAAGCAGGAAACAGGTAGGCAAGCAATAACTTATGGAGTGCCTGCACAAGCCTGATTCAGGAGGAGATGTCAAAAGGTACCTGGCTATCTGCACTGTCGCTTTTCAGTGAGGTGCACCGCCTGGGCCCCTGAGGAATCAAATGCTTGGTTTTGCACAGTCTCTTCCCAGATGTTTTCTCAGTGCCATTAGTGTATTTCTGCAGCAGCATGGCACCCTGGCAATCCTCTTGATCATCTCTGTGCAGTACACCTGGCTTATGGCTTTGTTTAATTCTCTGCTGTTTGGTATGCAACATCAAGCCTGATGTGCAGCTTGGCTGGGGCTGCATTTGGTTGCCCACAATGGTAGATAAAAGCCTCTTCGTGGGCACGGAGCTGGAGGATACAGGAAAGTCTAAAAGGGGGGGTGGAGGGGTGAGGTGTAGGGAAGGCAGAAACGTGCGTTACAAGTTTTAGCTGGTACAGGAAGAAAAAACTACTGTTAACACTGATCACTTCAGTTTTCAAAGGTATACTAATTACATTTCAAAGCCTTAATTTTTTTTTTTTTTTTTTTTGCGGTACGTGGGCCTCTCACTGTTGTGGCGTCTCCTGTTGCGGAGCACAGGCTCCAGACACGCAGGCCCAGCGGCCATGGCTCACAGGCCCAGCCGTTCCGCGGCACGCGGGATCTTCCCTGACCGGGGCACGAACCCGTGTCCCCCGCAACAGCAGGCGGACTCTCAACCACTGCGCCATCAGGGAAGCCCAAGCCTTAATATTTTAATGACTCAAATTCAAACAGCAAATAAGTTAACCCACAAAATGAGTGTCATGTTTGTTCAAAGAACCATGACAAGAGAGCAAGAGTCAGCTCTTCATGATTTTACACCCCCACCTAGTGGGCTCAGATGCAGGACCTTCCCAACCAAGGACAACCAGCCTACATTCTAAGGAACTACCAAATTGACATACTAAGGTGCTGGAATGAGGGCACTGTCACGCCACAGGGTCAACAAGACTTACCTTCCTGAGCAGCCATGGTCTGGGTAAGAAAAGCCCAAGAAATAAATCTCCCTCCTTTCAACTGAGCTCCTCACTGTACATTGCAGAAGGAAGAAGTATGGAGGCTAGCAGGACCTCAGGAGAGAACTCCCCACCTACCACGTACTACTCAGCCAACTTCGATGGTGCTCAGGTCCTGTCCAGGGCCCTTTGCCACAGACGACAGGTGACCCACCCTCCAGGAGAGGCCCCCGTGTACCTTGATCATTGTTACTGGATTTGAGGAACTCCTCCGACCAGCTTCTGTTGCCTTTGGCCTCTGCACTCGTTCTGCTGGGTTTCTCTTCAGAGATTTCACTGCTCTGGGCAATGACCTCAGGCTTAACAGCCTGAGTCACTTCCTTCCTGCCTTGCCAGGCAGGTTTGCTCTCTGCCGCCAACACCTGATGCTCCCGTTCTGTAAGATGCAGCAAGTAGCGCTGCTTTTTGGGATGCAGCCCTGTTAATTCAATGCACACCTGTCATTTCCCTCTCAGGCCAGTCATCTAATGGAGAAATAACTACAAATTAATCAAAAAGTACCCTGGTGGGGTGGGTTAGTTAGCCTGTCTTACACATCAGTAATGGGAGTATAGGAAGGGAGGAGGAGTGTGGTCACTCTCTTTGCTGGAACTTAAGTCTTGGGAGACTTTGTCTCTCTGTCTTTAGCTATCTTGGGGCTTAAGTATCCAGCAACCGGGAAGAGGAGGTACGAGCACCTTTCCAAGGGCCTGTAGGTTGTATGTAATCATTACTATACTGCCCTGGAGGTGGTATGAGAACAGAGCTCTTCCACTACAACTGTTCAAAATACAAATGCCTTATCTTCTATACTGAATGGACTAGTAACTTCATGCTTTTACAGTTGGGGGCATGAAGGAAACAACCAAAATGAGGCACGAAGCATATGCAGTCCTTTTAAGCATACATGGTCCTTTCTTTTGGCAGCAAAATCTAAGCAAGCCAAGACTGACCTGAAAACCTCTATGAAAACATATGTCCATATTTTCAATTAAGTGAAGGCTGATATAATAAACAGACCAAGTATCTACCAAATATCACCTACAGAAAGAAAAACACTAATACTCACTTGGGTCAACAGGAAAAATGATGAAGGAAAAGGGACAGTAAACAAAGTGGTGAAAGACAGCCCACATCCTTTATGGGACAAAGCATATGGTCTCTACTATATGTTCTGGGCCTACAGCCCAGGCTACTACTGCAACCTTCAAGATAAGCAGAGGAATGCAGGGAACCTGAGAAGACCAATGGCACTAGGACGAGGAACCCTTTAGCAAAGTTTATTAGTGTATGTACAGGTTCAGAGGCAACTTCAAAGAAATCAATCTAGTTACTGCTAATCCTTCTCTGTCCTCTCATCACACTTAAAGTGAAAACTGTATCACTGAAACCATGTAACTGTTACCATTTCCTGTCCAGGAGAAAGGTCCTTGATATCTCAGCACCCCCGTGACACTATGTACTTCTATCCCTTTCATTGGCACGTATGCCTTTCACGGATGTCTCAAGACAGGTGGTTTGAAGACTGATTAGCTAGGTGATATTTTGTGTCTTCCAGATGAACAACAAAACAGTTGTTGAATAGACAGGACCCTATCTTCCTTGTCATATAACTTATCATCAGATTAAGAATCAGTTTATCAGCACAAGTGTTTCAGATTCCAAGTCCAAATTTTACATTTTAACTTCAGGTGTCATGTAATCACCTGTATCTCTAATAACAGTTTCAACCATTCCTAAACAGGCATCATTCTCAAGGAGAATATTTTCTACTTAAGTTTTCACCCTCATGCAAACTTCGTAAAAGTGATATTAGTTTATATCTCACCCACCTGATTTTTTGGCTGGCATCTTCTGCCCACAGAAAATACCCAGAACACTTGTGATGACTTATTTCACATGTGCTGGCAAAGAGTGATTCACTGGTAACTTCATCTCCCTGCTCCTCACTGAATGACAGCACCCCCACAGAAAGAGCCCTTTCCTGACAGGCTCTAGGCTTCCCACCTGGTAAAACCTGCCTGGGTGCAGAGGGTGCCCCTTCACCCACCAGGTCTGGGAGCATGCAGCCCATGTGTTGCCCTTCCCGCTCAGCCAGGCATGGGACTCCTGTGCCTGAACTTACAGTCTCCTCATGCCTTGTCCCCAGGGACCCCAAAGTGTGATGTCTGTGGCGCCTCATTCTGAACTATTATCAGAAAGCTCCATTGCTAAAGTCATGGTTCACTGAAATCACTCATCCACACACACAGTTTATGTTTTCTTCTGCTTTTCACAAGAGGATCTTTTCCCAAACTAGGTCCATCCACCCTTTCCCCAAATACCCACTTAAGACACTACAAGAAAAAAAAATAGAACAACTGAGACCTTTTCAGTGCTGCCTCTCACAGCAAAGATCTGGATTCTCTTAAATGAAGCCCTCTCAAGAGGGCTCTTGAAGAACACCTATGACTGTGCAAGATACACAGGCTATACAACCTACATGGGAGAGAAGCTATACAGCACATTCCTGCAGATATCAATTTAGTCTTTTGCAATTGAGGTCATTTTAAGGCCTATCCAAATGACTACCCTTGAAGACAAAGAAGACAGACAAAGAGATATGTAGGTGCACTGACCATGAGGATCTGCCATTGTAGCTACTTTTCTAAAAACAGAAAGTCACATGTCCTTGGTCTTGCAGTCTAGGCAGATGTTACCATGACTATGTTCTTTTCTTTTCTTTTCTTTTTTTTCAGCATGCGGGCCTCTCACTGTTGTGGCCTCCTCCGTTGCGGAGCACAGGCTCCAGACGCACAGGCTCAGCGGCCATGGCTCACGGACCCAGCCGCTCCGCAGCACGTGGGATCCTCCCGGACCGGGGCACGAAGCCGTGTCCCCTGCATTGGCAGGCGGACTCTCAACCACTGCGCCACCAGGGAAGCCCCATGTCTATGTTTAACACTTGCTTCCTGCACCACGGTCATATGATTCACAGCACATATGTCCCATAATATATCATGTTGTACCACAGTATTTCCTCACAAAAGCATCACCACGGCAACATTTACAAGTCATCACAGCAACAAAGCAACCTCTCTACTATTGAGCCATGCCCAGTTAGCACTAAACAAAATGGGGAAGTATTGATTGTTTAAGACTTACCAATGATCTAAATTCCATCCTCTGCAGGTAATTATGGAAACTCCAGCAAAAGCTAACCTTGTTAAAACTTATTTCCTCTACAGAAGAGGCATTGGGAATCTCTGTTCAAAACTCAAAGTAGTTTACAAAACATACACATGCTGTAGTGTAAGAGAGGTTTCCTGACCTAAAAAGTTTCATGAAGCTCTTTGACTCAGCCTTCTTCCAATTCCTGCCCAGCCATTTCCACTGAGCAGGTCCTAAGTCTGACCCAGCCAAACAGCTGGCAAAGAAGACCGTCACTGCGTGTTTGAGAAGGAAGGGATGAATGCCTCCTTGTCCTTCCCACTGATGGTTCCTATTTATGCACGTCCTAGTTTTAAGAACCTAACTCATATGTTGTCTTCTAAAGTGAAAATTTACCTCAACTGCCTATACTATCATGGAGTAAATGAAAATCTTGACCACCACATTTTCAAGTTAATTCACCTTTTTGTAGGCCACTGCCACAGAGATGTACCCAGAGACGTACCATATTAGAGTATTTCTAAATTCAGGGCCAGTGCTTCTTTGAAAAAGGATATATGTCCCAAGAAATAACCCACCCTAGGTGCTTCTTTCTTGGATGCCACAGCTTTCAAAAGGACAATCAACCCTTCACTCTGCAGACTGAAAGAGCAGCCTATTTCCCCCTGCAGCCACCAAACTGCAGAGTGAATTCCTTCCTCTCAACTCTGAGAATAGACTCAACCCCATTCTCATAGATGTGGTACCACACTCAAGCTACTTACCTCTCTCACTATCATTCTGGTTGTCAATGGCCTCCAGGGTTACCTTTTTCCGCTTTTTGCCCTGATTTCCTTTCAGCCTTTCCCGGTCAGTAGGGCTGAACTTGCACACCTCAGAGTCTTTGGTTGCAGGGTGGCCACATTTTCTCTCTTTCCTCTCCATCTCTGAGAAGCGCAACATTGCATGCTAGAAAGAGAATGAATATGGAAAAAGTACAGCTTACCATTAAAGACGTTTTAGTTGCCTTATCTTAAAGGAAAGTATCTCCAAAAAACGGTTTGCCTGAAAACAAATACAATTTATGAAATAAAGCTGTTTTACCGTATCCTTTTCATAAAATTTGGCATGCAAATACATATGCTGCATGTATGTATATTCATGAACACACTATTGCAAAAATACATTCTCTTTTGGAGATAAAAACAAAGATAAAACAGTAGTAAGAAGAGATGCACAATGAACAAAGATGGGCGTAAGCTATAAGCTTCCCTTCAAATATTTTGTAATAAAATTTAATTCTAAAAGTTTATGTAATATTCTAGTAAAAATAATTTGAAAAACAGAAAATTGCAGAATTGATGGTGAGCCAGGTAGATGTAATACTGTCCTTTTGCAATCCTTCTATTCATGTAATTAAGGTGGGCATTCAATGAGTCATTTACATAACTTTATCCATTTTTATAAACATGTGCCAACTTTTTTCATGACTTTACAGCAATAATTTGACTTTATTCATCTTTTAAATAATGCTAAAAATCTTGATAAATTCCTGCATGAATGATAATTCACTACTGAGTTTAGTAACAGGCTATAGCTCATTATACAAGGGGTGTGTGTGAAGGCTGCACGAATGCCACAGACATGCAGCTCCCACACACTTCCACCAACTATCACCACATAGGGCATTCTGAACAGCAATTCTAGGTATAACTGTTAACATACAGTAACAGCACAGAAATTAAAGCAACTTGTAAACATCACACAATCTTTGCAATTATTAAAACTTCTGATATTAGCATTTGAGTGAAGTCCTTTTAGAGTCTACACAATAATTTGGAGTATGCAGATACACGAACCTCCTAAGTCCTACCATGTACTCCCCTTACTGGAGACCTTTCAAACATTTCAATTACCATAAGCTTCATTAATTAAATCTGCCTACTGTCCTGCCCTACCATGTCCCCCCAATCCTCTTCATACATTTAAAACACTGACAACTACTCAACCTCCTGAAATTTGGGTGGGGGGCTCACCTGCAATGCCCACTGCTCCCGGCTGAGCTGCCTGGAATCTGTATACAGTTCAGTAGTGACACATTTGAACTGGTCACCCACATAACCAGTAGAGTTTGCAATTCTCTTTGCCAGCTTAGATGGCTTTGGTTTCAGAACTTTGATATTGTTTGATTCTGCCTCATCAACTCCATCCTTGGTATAAATGGGGGTGATGTCCACGCTCGGTGGGGCACTGCCCAAGCAAAGTGGTTTGGGATCCTTTTGGGTTTCACCAGAAGTTACCGCAGGGCCATCATTCCCAAGGCTTGGCTCCAGGAATAAAGACCGACATCGCCAGGTTCTCCTTGTTGGTTCCCACTGGAATATTCTCCGTGCTTAAACGGAAGACAGACTGGCCTGGAGCTTGTTTGAAAGTACAAGCTTCCTGAAAGTCACTGATCTGCCCCGACTCCTCTTTCAGGGCAATAAAATCCTGGCGTGGCTGCAGGGCTGGGCCAGTTGGGGGTTTAGTGGGCTCAGCACTCTGGCCAACACTCTCAGCCATGAACCTGGCTTTGGATAGGTCTGCATCAGGTTTCGCACCTGGCTCTTCCTTGAGAAGATGTACACAGATAAGACTGTCACTCCTGATGAGAGTTTTCCCTTGATTCCAGATAAGGCTTGCATTTAGGTTCTTTTCAGTGGAGACTTGTGGATGTAACGTGGTGCTGTTAGCTTCCAACACCTCAGGAAACTGATTCCAAACGGCTGAGTCCTCATAGGAGGCTCTGTCGTGGGACCAGGACAACTTCTCTGTTTTCTCTTCTTTAGTGGGCATAATGGGCTGCACCATATCCAACACATCTTGGTTGGCCACAAACTCTGGCTGGCCCAAGGGTACCCTGTAGGGCAATCTAGGTTTTGTGGCAAGGTGCCCGGGAAAGACAGTACTGTTTGGCAACAAAACTGGGTGAGGGTAGATAGGTCGCTCACCATGTAAGGAGACGCGACTCAGATGCGCGCTTTCAGGTGCTGGGTAAGGGAGGTAACTCCTAGGGTAAGAAATTGGTGGGGACCTGAACGCCTCATTTGGAGATAGAAATATTGAATTTGGTGGGAGGCCATTCTCATTTGCTTTGAAACTCGATTCTGGGTTGCTGGCTTTGGTGCCCTTGCTGCTGATGCCACTGCCATGCTTGGCAGTTGTGGCCAGGGGCTGGCCCATGTGTTGATTAAAACATGCCATGGAATCCATGGAGCTCCTGCTAGTCTTGTTGCCATCTGCACTGGCATTTGGGACTGGCAACACAAAGGCTGGGTGACCCGTGCTCAGCACTGACCCCGAAACGTTAGTGACTGCAGTACCTGTGTTTCCCACTTGGAGACGTGAAGAACTGTGCAGCTGCGAGATGGCCCAGTCCAAGGCCTTGTTTTTCAGTGTCAGGCCTTTGCCATTGTTCTCTTTGTTACACCTTGGTCCAGGCACCACCCAGGATGAGGTAGCCATGTTAGTGATCTCAGATCTACAGGCAGTACAGCTGTTTCCTGGAGGAGACAGTGTTTCTTTCGGAATCTCACTTCTGGAGAGCACTTGGCCACTTCCAGTTCTGCTGTAAACCAGGACCTTGGGAGCCATCTTTTTCATGTGGTCAGCTGTGGAAGCATCTACGCCCACCACTTCAGAAAACAAGTCTAGGGGCTTATTAGTGACATCTTTGGTAACCATCTGCTTCTCCAACACAGGAGGTGAGCAGACAGCTTTTCTGTGTTCACCTGCTGTTTTCCAGATGTGCTCAGGAACTGGCTGAGTACTTCTGCCTCCTTCTGGAGTCTTCAGATATTTGCTGCTGCAGAGCCTGGCCACGGGGAACTCGCTGCTGACGGTCATATATGGCTTTGACAGGGAAATGGAGGGCGAGGTGGAAATCGTGGCATAGTGCTTATGAAATTCAGAGTAGGTGTCTGCACTGGGCTGGGAAGGAAAGCGGACTCTTGGTAAAGGCCAAGGTGAGGGGGGCAGTAGAGGAGCTGTGTCCTCCAGCTGGCCATGGGTGACTACCTTGGCAGAGAGCACCCTAGAGTGCTCACTGTTCTGAACGTGGAAATGTGAGTGGGAATTAAACAGGTTCCCAGGACTGACGTCCATCTCCCAGGGCAGGCTTTTGTCTGCACAGTGGACCAGAGGCGGGACAGGTGGAGAGTCTGAAGGCACTGGGAGCCTCACAGCTGAAGCAAGAGATGATGGGATGTAGGGACTGACAGAGTGAGGGACTGACAGTTTTCGCTCATTTGTGAAAACTGGAGAATACAGCGGCTGGGCTAAGCTGTGAGACTGCTGAAGTGGCAAGGTCTTGTATTCACTGAACAGTGAATACTTATTTGGTGAGCTGTGGAAAGGAGAGATGGCTGGCATGGCCTGCTCCATGTAAGGACTGACCCAGGGCATCTGCTGGTAATTAGCACCCCTGATGTTGAAAGGGCTGTATCTGGCACTGGCAGAGCTATCTAAGCCCAATGTTTCTCTTGTAGGTATAACGCTTTTTTGTATACTAGGTGGTGTTTTGTAAACAGCACTGAAGCTATCTGGGGGTTCTCCAGAGACAGCAGAAGCCTCCACTGTCTCGGGTATATTCAGTTTGAACTGCATCTCTGGACTTCTTTCTGAAGAAAACCCAGGGCCACCTAAAGAGCTCATGGCAGCCTCCTGACCTTTCTCTGAGCCCAGTTCACACAAGCCAGAAGATATAATGCCTTCAGGTACACAGAGCTCTTTTGGAATCTGGCCACTGCGGTCCATGCTCACCACTGCCACGCCATCAATCCAGTGGGCAGTAGTCACATCCACCTTTACAGAAAAAGAACATGGGTGTTACTTACCATTCCTTCAAAGCAGCAGTACCCACCCCAAAGAAAATCTGCAAGTTAATTTATTATGACAGCAGCCTAACATTAGAGCATCCATGGTTAAAGATGAACTAAAAATAAAATACTCACAGGGAAAAAAAAATAAATAAATAAAAAAAAAATAAAAAAAAAAAATACTCACAGGGTTTGCTTTTTCCACTACTACAAATAAATCCTATCTCATGGCAGTGAAATGTGCTGCCTGCTTTCTTCACTGCTCCGTTCAACTAGCATTCTAAAAGCATGTGAAATGTTTACCCCTTTAGAGTTAATATACATTAATTAAGTCATCTATTAACTCTGAGAAGTTCACCTTCTTGGCAAAAATTCTATATTACAATTGAGAGGACACCATCTCCACCACTTTGCACTACCCTCATGGGATTCAGAACTCACACTAAACCTCCCCAGCCCTGTCAGGGTTGTGGGAGGGATTCTTTCCTGGATATAGGAAGGCACAAATCAATATAACCAGAAACAATCTTCCATTGGACAACTGGAACATGGCATATTACCTGTCTCATTTCTAAATCAATGAAGAGTCTAAGGGTCAAACTGTGGTTGCATCTTTTGATTTCCTCTCCCTAGTATCTGAAGATAGTCCTGTGTTTCATATTTTACTGGTAAAAGGTAAACCGTAAGGGTCTACTTAAAGGCTCGAAATGTATCCAGCTGATGGCACTGACAGAGCCAAAGACAGAATCTCAAAGGCAGTAAGAGAAAAGTGACTCATCACAAACATGGGAACCTCTATAAAATTATTAACCAATTTCTTAGCTGAAATCTTGCAGGCAAAAAGGCAGTGGATGATAATATTAAAAGTGTGCAAGAAAATAACTGTTAACCAAGAATACAACATTACAACATCTGCAAAACTGTCCTTCAAAATCGGAGGAAAAATTAAGGCTTTTCCCAGATTAAAAAACACACACACACAAAACAAAAACGATGAAGGAATTCATTACCACAAGAACTTCCCTAGAAGAAATTCTAAAGGGAGTCCTTGAAGTTGAAACAAAATGATGCTCTATAGCAACACAAAGTTACATGGATTACAAGATTCTCCCATAAAGTTAAATACCCAGGTAAATAAAGGACCTTGTACCACTGTAATGTGGGTCCATCTTTTAACTCTATTATGAAACAAAAAAATTTTATCTATGTTAATGGATACAATATATATAAAGACATAATTTTTGACACCTATATGGAGACAGTGAACCTAAAAATACATAGTTTTTATACACCATGGACGCTACCAATCTAAAATATATTATTACTACTGAAAGATGTTTTATATAATCCCCACGGTAACCAGAAAGAAAATATGTATAGAATATACACAAAGGAAATAAGGAGGGAATCAAAGCATATCACTACAGAAAGTTGACAAAACAAAGACATTAAAAGAAGAAATAAGGGACCAAAACACTCAAGACATACAGAAAACAGCAAAGGTAACAGTAAATCCTTCCCTATCAGTAATTATTTCAAATGTAAATTAATTAAACTCCAGTCAAAATAAATACATTGACTGACTTGATAAAAAAAAACACAGGATCTAACTATATGCTGTCTAATAGAGACTCACTTTAGAACACTTGCCAAAAGACGCATCCTAGGACCCTATAAACATCCCCTACAACACCACCCCCACATTTGCACAGGGCAAAGACTGCTCCCAAAGTTGTGACCACCAGAAGTTCTTGGACCTCTCACCTGCTCTGCCCCTGCCATCTTGACCTGAATTATCCACTCCCCTCTGTTTGCACCTAAACAAATTTAATTTCGCTTATGGTCTTTAATTTTAGCATGACCACTGCATGTAAATCAATTATGACGATCACCATCTAAATCGTCCCCTAATCCTAAATCAGGGTAAACTGATCACTGTTCGCCTCCTGTCTTTTGGCTCACAAATTATATTTTGTCCTGTTAGGACCTTCTCCAACCTGACTTCCCACACCTGATCACCGGGTGTGCAACACAGAGGTGCCGAGTGCCAGTGTTAGCTTGGGAGACACAGCTCGATTCACTCTATTATAAAGAAGAAACTAACACACCATTGTAAAACAATTATACACCAATAAAGATGTTAATAAATAAATAATTAATTTAAAAAAAAATAAAGGAAGAACATTCTACTTTCTGTTACCCTCAATGAACTCTTACTCAACAAAAAATCAGATATTCCTCCCAAGGAACACCTTGGGGACAACCAGCAAGCCTGGCCTGACTTTGGAGAGGTCAATGGATCACTCACTCCCCTGGGCAAACTGAGGAGTCCATCACTCCAGCCCCAGCTGCTTCTCATTGTGGTGGCCACAACCTAGGAGTCAGCAAGGTACACAGTTGCAAACAGACAGACTCCCAGAGGCCATAAACATTGGCAAAGAAATTGGGGTGGCCCAAGTCAGCATCTGCCTCCATTCCAGGCCCTAACCATGTGAGGGAGTGGCTAGGGCCCTGAAGCAAGGAGAAGGTGTGTATTTGCTGAAAGCACCACCCTCCTTCCCATCTGAGGCTCCCAGGGCACCAATCTGACCTGACGCCTAACAAACAAAGGGCCTTTCCTCCTTAGGACAGTGGGAGAAGAGTCAACCCACTGCCCTCCATGAAGCAATGTCATGAGGACCATCCCGGCAATGCTGGAGTTTGGGAAGCACTGCATCCCACTGTTCCCTGCACTGCCTGATCCCACACAAGCTTCATCCATGTGTGAGCCTCCCAATAAAAACTGGAATGCTGGGATGGGCTCAAACAGAGGCAAACAGACTCTGCAGGCAAACCAGGCTGGAATTTAAGTGTGCCTCTAGGGTTGTCAGGCACCTGCTAATCCACCCTACAAGTGCCATATTCCCTTGGTCTCCTCCAGAAAAAAAAAAAAAAAAAAATTAAAGCATCCCAAATTAAAAGGCAATAATTACCATTTATTCCTCCCAGAAGCAGTACTTCTTTCAGTTCTGTCCTTGTCCACTAGGCCCTGCTCCACCTAAGCAACAGAACCACAAGCAATATACACTCCCCATGACCACAAAGTAGAAAGATATTCCTCTTTTTCCACCACCATCCATCCACTAAAGGTCAATAACTCAAAATCTCTTAGAAGTGTTCCTTTATATTTAACACATACCCTATCCCCAGCTTGAGAGAAGAAAATATAACCAGGAGCAATTGAGGGCCATCCTACTTAGCTAGAACACTTTGCCCTTCCTGGCCAAAGATGCACTACTTCACTGTAAGTGAGTTTGTGAATGAATAGTTGGGCCCAGGCTTCGCTGCCTGTGTTGCTTTCACTGAGCAGGAAAGTTTTTGTCAAGCACTGAGGAATTTTTGTCATTCAGACTGTGTATCTAACCATGAATATTTGTATTTGAATTATTTTTGTTTCCAAGTGACCCTCTTCACATTTTTTAAATGACTTTTGTCTCTAGAAACATCTTATAAAAATTCTGCCCAGTTTTCAATTCAACAAAATCCTGTATCTCGTCTTAGAATGCAGCAATACCTTATGTCCTCTGTATTTACATACCCATGTTTACTTCTCAATTGGCCAGTTATCTCTAGTTTGGTACATCATCCGAGTCCACCTGTCTTGATTTGTTCCAGCACATGTTAATCAGGGGAACTTCTTAATCTAAATATTCCTAACATATACAGCTTTCTAGGTCCTTATGGCGTTTTTGTTCCGCCTATTGCCTATAACATTACACATTCCCAAGCCAGAACAACACAGGTTTACAAGGGAAAAAGAGACAGTAGATTCAAGAATTAGCAACTTTTATTTCCAGGGTGTAAAATGTGTTATCTGTAACCCACCCACTCAAATCAAGTTTTGGAAAGAACTAGACAAATACCTGCATCAGTATATTAAGTTTTTAGACCAATCCAATACTGGCTCCAAAGCATCCACATATTAGTCTCCAATTCCTGCTTGGAGGCTGTCTCCCTGCCCATTTCTCATCTGTCTCCCCCAAAAGGTCATGGTTGAAGGTGTGTCTATTTATACATATGACTCAAGGTCCTCTTTGTTCTCTCCAGTGGCTACCTGTACACACTGCTCTGGTATTTTAGGCTTAGGTCTTCCTTCTGCATAAACATTGGTCAGGGTCTCTACGCAACCACAGAGCTCTACGCAGACTTTCCTGTATTTGAAGACCAGCATGAATCCTTTCTCTGAATACTGGGGTTAGTACGTCAAGTTCCATTCCTTAAGGGAGCATGCCTATTGTGTATGTTCACTGTTACCCCACTAAGAATGACCAAGTAAAACTAGACACTCTAGCACCTGCTTTTGGTACGTCAAAGAATTAAACCCCATGCACCTGGATGTGAACAGAAAAGAAAAGAAAGTAGCAGGCCAAGACTGCCATCCTTTCCCTATGGAGGATACTCTGCCTCCAGGAATATCCATCAGACTTTGTTCCACCACCTTGTCCATTATATAATTTCCAGTACCTCTACAGGGTTAAGAGCAAAGAAAACCCAGAAGCCTTCCTTCCACTTTGCTCCATGAGACCTGTAAGGCTGGGTTGCACAATCCTGCTAGTGGGTGTTGGCCAGCGCTTCTGCATCCCACCCTTCCCCCAGCTACCAGTCTTCCTCCTCTCCCCCTTCTTCAGCCAGAAGGAGTGTCCGTTTCTGTCGAACCAATCTATTACAAGCACACCAACAATCCCCTCGAGGGCGCAGTACAGTCCACGGCGGACACAACCAAGGAACCCTGATGACGCCTACGTGGTGGGGGTCGGGGACATACATGCACCCGAAGGCACTAGTGCATAGGTGTTCCTTCCCGGGCCAGCCTGGCTGCCTGCGCAGTCACAGTGCTGCATTCTAGGATATACACACACGTATGTAGTCTATGTATAAAGTTTGTTTACTTATTTATTTTCTTGCCTAATCCCCAAGCGGGCAAGGAGCACAGGCGTAGCGCTTCGACAAGAGTTTAGGGAGGGAGGCAAGGAGGAGCTGGTCGGCAGCGACGCGAAGCAGAGCAAGTTAGACATGTGTCCAGGCGACAAAGAGCGGGAACAAAGGGCTGAGTGCTCGGCCTTTACGCGCAGCGTATAACGCGTCAGTCGGGATAAGTTATGCTACCCTCATGGCCGTCCTCACTGCCAGTAACCCTCCACTTGCCAGCGGAGCTTTTCTCAACCGGTGCCTCAGGGACACAGCCCAGGAGGCACAGAACTGGCCCTCACTTCAAAAGTCTAGAGAGAATGGCCAATGACCTGTCGAATTCATTCATCAGAACATTTATTAACTCTCAGGCACCCAGGGCCTCAAAGGACCTCAATGTGCCCCACACAGTCCCAGCCAAAAGCGCCAAAAAGCCTCAGGACCTACTTCCCAACGCAGGAAATCCCGGCTTAGGAAGGCATATAGTTAGTTACACAAGGGCGACCAGTCTAGGAATAAACATCAACCACCTATTAATAATCGCCATCTCCTGCGCTCCTCTAAGCAGTGAAGTAAGTGTCCGAAGTAAATACGATAAGAAACATGAGAAAATCCAGACCACACAACGGGTGGGAGTGTAGTGCGAAGGCTGGAGAAGCTAGTTATAATTGAAATCTCCGAGTATGAGCACCTATTTAATGACCTACCATTTAAATGCCCTCCACATACGGAATTCTGTCACAGCAAAAGAAATCCAACAGACGCAGCGTCCATTTTCAGAGGGTAGGGCAAGTGTCAGAAATAAATATATCTGTGCTGGCCACTCAGCACACTTTCTGGGATGATGCTGTTTCTTCCTCATTTTTAGTCCCATGTCAAGAAGCTTCTCCAGGGACGCAATACCACTTGTCCTGCCCTAGCCTCATCCCCAAAAGGGGACAAATGCAGCTAAAACACAGAGCTGTCTCATTCACACTACTCTATACAAATACCTACTTGAAGCGAGCTAATTCCTCTCTGAGCTTTGTTTTAAAATACAGCCCTCGCGTATTTAAATACACCTCTTCAAATAATTCTCCTTCTGCTCTCCTCTTCCCCCTCCCTCATCCATTCTGCAACCGCCACCCTTAAGACGCCGAACGCCAATACAGGCACTCAGCGTCTAGTTGCAAATCGCGAACTTTCTGGAAAAACCTCTTTAATGGTAAATTTACCCTGAGCCTACAAGCCAGGGAAGGTGTTTGTCTCCAGAGCCCCGGAATGTGCCGTCTGGCAAGCGACAGGCGGTGAGCCAGCCGGAACAACGCTCGCGTCCAGCCGCACACCTTGCACACAACAGGGGAACCGAGTAGCCACCCGCAAACCCCAACCCACGACCTCACGCCGCACACGGATATTCTTCTTCCACTCCCAGGAACTTATAACCAAAAATTCAGAACAGCAACGCCTGAGAATGGAGACAACCGTTAAACTGTATTTACTTATCAACATGTCTAACCCGACGGCGGATCAACCGAATGGGAACCCCTTACTTTGTTCTGTTTCCTGGCAGTTGGTTTGAGATGCCGCGCCGAGCGCTACCGTTGCCCTAGGTCTCGCTCCGCCGCGTCCTGGACGCTCGCTACGTAATCTTAAAACACGCACCCGCCGTGGCACTAATTCTAGGGAACTATCCATCCGCCAAGAGGTAAGGCCGGGGAGGCGGCGTGTCTTCAGAGAACCAAGTCCAAAAAAGAAAACCGTGGAAATCCGCCGCCTTCTTTTTCCTGCTCTCGAGAGAATGCAGCAGAGCTTCCAGCCTAGCTCTCTCCCCTTAGGCGAACGTCTTCCGCAGCGCAGTCCCCAGGCAAATGGCGGGGCCCCTTTCACACCCTCCCGTTCTTCCCCGGTTTCCATGCGGCGCTGCTTAAGTTGGCTGCAGTTTTAATTACTTCTAGCTATGAAATAAAAACGAGAGCGAACAATGCAGCCAAAGGGACGCGCGAAGGAGAAAGCCTCACAGGATGCGTGAAAGAATCCGCGAAGAAACCGGTGCGGGAGTCCGAGGAAAGGCAGCCAACTACAGCCCGAAGCGCCTTAAAAAGAGTATGAAGCTACGGCCTCCTGAGTGAGAGGGTTCCGGCGCTGACCTGAAGTCCTCAACTAGGGACTGGCGAAAAGTGGGTCGAGAGGGAAGTTGCGTAATTGGGTCATGGAAAGGGGTATGTTAAGAAGCGAAGGGGGTCCGGCTGAGGAAGCTTCGGGAGCGGCAAAGTTTGCCATCTCCGAGTGCCCGACGTTGCTTTCGCCCCTGTCACCTGTTTTTAGCCAGGTGCTGTCAGGTCCGACTAGTAGAGGGCTGGGCTCTGGGCAGAGGTGGAGGCAGCGGGCTCCGCCACTTCAGGCAAGTGACCTAACCCTACGGGACCCTGCAGGACCCAGCGACTAGGCGGGGCCCCAGAAGCCGCATCAGCTTCCCCTCTGATTTCTGCCTCGTTCCAGCGCTCGGTGGCTGTCCGAGCCCCAGCGCCTCTGCCGCGAGGCCGCGAAGTTACGCCTGCCTTCAACGAGGAGTGCATCTCTGCCTCACCTTTTTGCTAAGATCCGGAGTTCAGTCACTCGGCCGCTGCACCCCTCGATCCCACTGCGTCTTCCTCGTGGGTTAACTGCACTCCCTCCGCCAGCCCTCCTTTCCCACTAGCCACTCCCTCCCACGCCCTCTCTCCTCCCCCCACCCCCGCCGCCCCGGCAAACGTAGCTGGAGAGACAAAAGCCCTCCCGCCACCGCCTCCAGTTGCAGTTTTTCTTTTGTTTTGTTTCGTTTTGTTTTGTTTTCCGGTACGCGGGCCTCCCACTGCCCTGGCCTCTCCCGCTGCGGAGCACAGGCTCCGGACGCGCAGACCCAGCGGCCACGGCTCACGAGCCCAGCCGCTCCGCGGCACGTGGGATCCTCCCGGACCGGGGCACGACCCCGCGTCCCCCGCATCGGCAGGCGGACCCCCAACCACCGCCCCACCAGGGAAGCCCTCCAGTTGCAGTTTTGATCTTCCCCCAGCCTTCCCTCACTTCGGCCTCCTCGGTGGTTGGGTTTTCAGGACGGGTGATTCACAAGGGAAGGTGTACCTGAGTTTCCCGGAACGTCGGCAGCCTGACCCGTTTAGTATCTCTGATCGCAATCCCCGGCCACTCCGGGGCGTTCCTCCTCTTCCCCCAGTTCTCCCCTCCCCCACCAGGCAAAGTAGGCAGCACGCGTACGCAACTGCGGCGAGAGCTGCCCCTCGGCGCCTGAGCAGGGGACTAGTGGGGCGCATTCCTAGCCGTGCTCCAAGGATCCCCTGGCTATCCAGAAGGCCTGTAGAGGACCACAGCTGCCGTAACTCACCTAGTACTCCACTCAGCCAGAGTTACCAGATACCATCGGCAGCAGTCTCTTGTCACCTGCGCTACTTTCTCCAGGCCTCGAGTCCTCTCTGGGACTACACAGAACTTGGCGAGTGCTCGTCAACGCCAAGCCTCACGCCAGATCTCCATTTCCTCCCAGTGGCGCCCATTCGCATTTCCCTATCAAGTGCTCAAGAAAACACTACCTAGAAAATAGTAGCCGGTGCCCCGAACTCAACGCCCGAATTCCTGGGATGTTTTGATCGTACAGTAATTATTTAAAGAGTGGGGAGGAGAAGGGGGAATACCCGTGGGGGCACTAGGTGAGCGGATGACAGAGTAGAGGAAATCCGCCTTAATTTCTCACCGTTCGCAGGCACCTCAGATGGTTGCTGGATCTGCCCTGCTTCCTATCCCCGGCCTTGGGAAATTTTCTTCAGCGTTTTCTTTTTCTTGGCACGGAGCAATTTTTGGCTTACAGTGTTCTCTAATAACCTTTCGTCTTGTATGGTGGTGCTGATCTGTGCTTGAGCTCCATGCGTAGCCTGCACTGTGCGGATCGATTTTATTGGCACGTATTGAGACCCTCTTGCTCAGCTGCTAGGGATCCGGGGACGGAGCAAGGGCGAGAGCCGGTAGGCGGCAGCGCAAAGCAGGGAGGCAAAGCTCCCACCTCCTCCGCGCGGGGAGGAGTGCTCCAGTTTAAGCCTCAAAGGCTGCAGACAAGGACATCGCTGACAAAGATGTCCCAGTCATCTCCTCCTGAAGGTCTTTTTATGCCGGGGTCGGGAACTCTCTTCCTGCCTAAGGACAGAATTATGCAGGGTCGATGAGAATATCAATTTGAAATGGAAGTAACTTGTGAATCCACACTGAAAGTTTTAAAATACCCGGGCGTGTCCTCATTCTAAAAACAATCAATAGTAAGTTGACTCCTAAGTCAAGATCAAGATTGAAACCAGCTCTACGTACCACATATTTACCTTTAAAAACTCGAAGTATTATTCACAGCGGGATTTAGGTTAGATAGTATTCGTTCTGTTTACTTCTCAGTGCATAGCTATAACAACAGGTCTTTTAGAAGTGAAACATCTCTGTCTGTTGAAACCGTAAACTTAAGGCACAGCTACACCTTCACAGTCCAAACCTGCTTATAATCACTGATGCAAAATGAGAACCTACTATATATATAGCACAAGGAACTCTACTCAGTGTTCTGCGGTGACCTAAATGGGGAGGAAATCCGAAAAAGGGGATATATGTATTCACATAGGTGATTCACTTCACTATACAGCAGAAACTAACACATTGTAAGGTAACTATACCCCAATTAAACAAACAAACAAACAAGACAGTTGGGCAGTTGCCCTCCGACCAGTACCCAAGTTGGGCTGGACTGCCAATGCAGGCAACTGCGCACACTTTCACCTAGGAGGCAAAAGAGAATACATACCTTTCTATTTTCTTTTGGCGGGGTGGATGTCTCTGAAAGCTAACCCACGCATTTTTCTTTTTAAATCCCTGGTAACAAGCAGAAAGACAGCTAATTTTTGTAAAGACATTTTCGTCCAAATATTAAAAGTTCTTAGACCGAATGCGAGTTACAGACGCAGAAAGGCCTCTTGTTGTATTATATAACATCACTTATTTTTAAGCATCTCCTTTTATTCAAAACAAGTCTAAAATAACCAGATGACTGAGTTGGGAATTTCTGAGGAAATCCTCTGAATGTGCCTCCAGGTAAGGAAGCGCTATCCCTCTTTGAGCTGCTGAGGAGCGCTGACCTGGGTGAGCACAGGTCATGCCAGCCTCTTCCAGCTGGATTAGGCTGCACTATGCGCATGCAAAAACCTCTTCCTCCACCCCTCGCTTCCTCAACTCCTCCTCAAGCTACAGGCTTTCCCCAGAATTACAATAGGAAAAACCAAGAACTGAGCAAGAGCTTGGAGCCTGCTGCTTCTCTGAGTCCAAGGGCCTCTAGCAGTGAGGGTGGGGTAGGGCTGACAAAAGGGCCTGTTTGTCTACCTTTCAAAGTTCTGGAGGTAATATGAGTAGGAAGGGAGTATTTTAAAGAGGGCAAGCGTGCAAGGAGGGCTGACTATGGAAAAATAAATTGTTGCTGGAGACAAACAGGCCAGTAGATTTGCCTTTGAGGTAATTTGCTCTTTAAGCCATCCTTTTTAAAAGTGTGCCTGGGGCTTCCCTGGTGGCGCAGTGGTTGAGAATCTGTCTGCTTAATGCAGGGGACACGGGTTCGAGCTCTGGTCTGGGAAGATCCCACATGCCGCGGAGCAACTAGGCCCGTGAGCCACAACTACTGAGCCTGCGCGTCTGGAGCCTGTGCTTCGCAACAGGGGAGGAGAGGCCTGCGCACCGCAATGAAGGGTGCCCCCCCCCCTCGCTTGCCACAACTAGAAAGAGCCCTCGCACAGGAATGAAGACCCAACACAGCCAAAAATAAATAAATAAATAAGCCAAGAATTTAAAAAAAAAAAAAAAAGTGAACCTGGCTCCATTGTATTCTGCACAGGCTGGTGGAATTAAAAGTGTTTCCTTTTCATCTCTAAAGGAATATATTTTCCAATTCCATTGACTTTTTAAAGCATTATTATAAGGAAACCCAACTGTATCCTACATTCTAAAGAGTTTGGAATGATTTAAGAGAAATTCTAGGGACTTTCCTTGTGGTCCAGTGGTTAAGACTCCATGGTTATGCAGGGGGCCTGGGTTCAATCCCTGGTCAGATCCCTGGTCGGATCTTAGTTCCCACATGCTGCGTTGCGTGGCAAAAAAAAAAAAAAGAGAGAGAGAGAGAGAAATTCTAAAAAGGATTGAATGGGATTTAATGGAAATTAAAATGTGAGATTTTCTTTATCCATTTGAGATATTTACAGTTTGCTATTAGTCCTGCATCTGGTTAGGTGAAACTGAGAGAAGTCAGTCACAAAGCTGCAAAAGAACAATTTATACAATTTATACGCCATCTCCGACGACTGCCACTGTCAAGGAACTGAGGCTGATCTTCTCCACGATGGCCTTATAGACTGCTTATTGTGCAGCATCACCAGACCCTTCTTCTCCCTTTCTCTCTCTGCATCCTAACTCTCTGCTAGCCCCTTAAAAACTGAGAGGGTAGTCAGACTGCTCTACTTGACACTCAGCAAAGGGGAAACTCTCATGAAATTGAAGGAGACAGAGAGAACTAGAGAACTACAATCAGCAAGGTGGAGGGAGTAGAGGGCATCAGATAGCAGAGGAAAAAAGAAAGATGTGAGGTTCCACAGGCAAAAGATCCTGTGATTATAAAACATGGCTCCATCTAAGGTACTTTCCTCATGCAGATTCTTATTCAGTCTCTAACCCTCTTACACTCTGCTTGATGCTACTGTATGCAGGCCTCTCTATCCTAGTTACTGCTTTCATACCACACTGATGTTGCCAAGATCAGCCAGGACCCTTTCGCTCCTCTCAGGCTAAAGGGCGAGGCCACTACACCTGTGGTAAGGCCCTTACCCTGGTTATATTGGAGACCGGTGGCTCCCAACTCTGTCCTGGGGTTGATCTGTGATAGGCAACCTCACAGGCTTGTCCGGTGGTCCTTCCCAGAAGCTTTGCTCTGGGCTCGGAGATACCAGTACTTCATCAGGAGGATTTGGGTAACTACAGATATTGTGTTTCTACTTTACGTAGTATAAAGTAGCTTGTTCATGTGAAACAGCAATATAAGACAACAAGACAAACACAATGAAAGTCTTGCAGTCGTTTTGTAAAAGAAGTGTAAGCAGCTACTGAATGGCACTAAAAGATCCATTGACCCCAGGTCTTCTTCTCCACCTGCCAGCTACCTTCAAGCATAGTTTTGTTTGCCTTCCTTTCCCTGGTAAATGAAATAATATCTGAAGACTTAGTCTTTCTCAGGGATTTCTGTATCAGGAAGTATCTAAGGTCACTGTCTTCCTGGGAAACGAGCCTAGTCTAGAGCTTGGATCTGGGGCCCAGAGAATGAAATTGTTGGAATCAGGGGGTCACTAGGGAGAAGAAGGCTAATCTTTCTGTCTGTCCTTTTTGAAGGATTATTGAGCATTTTAGGAAAGAGGCCCTAAAGGGCAGGCCCAAAATAGTATCAGTAATATTGTCTCAGAATTTCCGGCCTGGGCTTACTTTAATGTCAGACCTTTAGTGCCCCCAAATTGAGGCACCAGTGGGTGAGCTGGTGTCTATACTGCAGAGTCAGGCAAGAGTTCTAGTGTCAGCTCAGTGGACGTAAATACAGGCTGCACAGGAATTTAGTGAGTGTGGCGACTCAGGAGGTGATCTCTTTGCTCAACCCAGCCCCTGGAATCTGCTGTGCTCAGACCAGTACTCCTGTACTGTATTGGGGGCAGTAAATGGGAACCTCAGGAGACGGGGCAACTAAGGCCAACTATACCTATCTTTGCTCTTCTACTTCCGCAGGGTCTCTTCAAAGAGGCACCATCCCTAGACTTTTAGTCAGCACCATTCTGGGACTGGAGAAAAACAGACGACTCTGCCAGCCCTGTGTCCATGTTCCTAACCTCTTCTGGGTTAGGAATTAGTTAGCAGCCAGCAAATACAACCTTGGCATGTCTCCAAGTAACTCACTCACAAAAGACAACAGAAGTGAGTGGCACAGGATGGTTACCTCAGGAAGTCTGAAGCCAAGAGCAAAGCTCTTGCTCATGCAGGGAGTGGATGGCGGTCAGGGGTTGTCAAGATTATTGTATTAGAGGCTGGACAGAACACTGTGTGCATCAAAGGAGGAGCTAACACATAATGCACAGCGCCTGGAAGTCTGGCCGTTAAAGGCCTGTGGATGACACAGGAAAAAAACTGAATGGGAAGAAATGCAATTCACTCTGGTGTTTAAATATACCAGTTTAGACGGGGAAACACCATTTAAAAAGTGTTTGCATTATTAGCACAGGTACTTCTATGCAATACTCTGTGATAAACTATATAGGAAAAGAATCTGAAAAAGAATAGATATATGTTTATGTACAACTAAATCAATTTGCTTTACACCTGAAACTAACAAATCACTGTAAATCAACTATACTCCAAAATAAGATTTTTAAATTTTTTAAATCATTCATCTTTAAAAAAAATTTTTTTTAAGTGTCTGCAGACCCTTCCATATATCTTTACATTTTACAGCATGTCATGTCTCCCAGCCTTGCTCAAAAAAGGATATGTTTGGGGAGAGGGAATGAAGTCAGAAGGAAATCCACTCAGCACCTCAGCAACGGGGTTTGGGTTTCAGATGTTCTCCTGGGGGATAAGACTGTTGTTTACTGAGGTTGAACGGAACCAGGGATGTGCCACAGTTAAGGAAACCATAAGCTCTTGTGCCACCAGGAGCTGGCCTTCAGGTCAGCCACACGGCACCCCCCCACCCTGGCCTCAGGCAACAGCCCAATTCCCGTTTAAACCATCTAAGCTGGGAGCCTTCTCTCTGCTACTGGACCAGGCATCTTCTCCACCTTACTCCCCACCTCCCCACCCCAACATACAACCCCTCTATCAAGCTCCAGGCTAGGAGGGGCTAGGAGGCGAGGGCCGCAGAGCATCTGCATTCATGTCATGGAACACTAGCTCCTAAGCATTGCACATAGTGATGCACAGCCAGGAAAAACTGCCCAGACGTGGAAGAGAAAATGGAGCTCTGAAGCTCCAGGTGAAGCACGACCCATCTTGGCCTCTGGCTTCTCTGTCTGGTTATCCAGCTCCAAGCCGGTTTGCCTGCTAGCGGTCCAGGTATCCTTCCCAGGGTTGAGGACGTGCCGCCTCAGTATCAGGCTACAAGAGAGGAGGGCATTGTTTAAGACAAAGTAGGCAGAAACCTGCTGTGGGAGCCTTCTATTTCTGCAAACGAGAGTATTCATTTTTACCTCAGCCTCAAACTAACCTTCAGTATGGGGCTTCGTTAGGTCCTGGTGGTGCTGACACCCTCACAGAACAATCAGCTACCAGTGGAAAAATATTAATGGGTACATTCCCCATCCTCACTCATTCCTTCACTGCACACCCTGTCTTATCTGTCACACTACTACCACCCCATCCCTGATCTCCTGGATGGGAAGAACTGGGGGAGTTCAACATAGACAACCCTCTTTACACTAATGTAAGTGCACACAGCCAGGCAGCATGGAGGAGGACTATTTCTAGGCAGGTGAGATGCTGGCAGAGACTGCAGCAACTGCCTGCCACCAGCCCAACTGGACTTTTCAATTTTAACACCCTGCTTTCCACTTTTCCACAGCTTCACACATCTTTTTCACTATTATTTTGTACTCTACACAGAACATCTGCATTTGTACTGATGTCTCCTAAACCAAAGTTTTGTCAGGGAAATTTGCACAGCAACACAGCAGAAATTGGGGGGAACCACAAACTAACAGACCCTCCTACCTGCCACTCACCCTCACTTCCTCCCTCTTTCCCTCTCTCCTCCAGAAGTCTTAGTGGCCCAGCAAATTAATCCTGAGGAACTGTGACCAGTAAAAGGAGTCCCACAGTTTGTGTCAGTCAGCATCCAGTTTTGGGCACTGGGTGATCTCAATCTCTGCAGCTGATACCTATCTTTATTTTTGACACTCATTTTTGTTTGTTTTTTGTTTTAACTGTTTCTCTTTTCTTTAAAGCATATCAAAATTTACCATCTAAACCATTTCTAAGTATAGGGTTCTGTAGTGTTAACTATATTCACATTGTTGTGCAACCAAAGCAAATTGGAGATCGTAGAAGAATTAAACTCAGAATGTCACGAAGAATCATGTCCTAAAATCTCAACTCTTATGTGTGTGTGTACATACATATGTTGTTTACATAAATGTTTATTTACTTATCCAAAATTTTATTGTGGAAAAGCACATATAACATCTAAAATGGACAGCTTAGAGTGATTAAATACATTCATAATGTGCTACCATACCACCATCCAACTCCAGAACTCTTTCATCTTGTAAACTAGGAACTCTAAACGCATTAAACAGTAATTCCCCATCCCCTCTCTTTTTTTTGTGGTGGTGGGGGGGTACGCGGGCCTCTCACTGTTGTGGCCTCTCCCATTGCGGAGCACAGGCTCCAGACGCACAGGGTCAGTGGCTATGGCTCACGGGCCCAGCCGCTCCGCAGCATGTGAGATCTTCCCGGACCGGCCCACGAACCTGTGTCCGCTGAATCGGCAGGCTGGACCCCCAACCACTGCACCACCAGGGAAGCACCCCCTCCCCCCTCTTCTTCATCCTCTAGTGATGGACTATTCCTACTTTCTGTCTCTATGATTTTAACCACTCTAAGTACCTTGTATAAGAGGAATAATACAGTAGTGTATGAGTGTGTGTGTGCGTGCGTGTGTGTGTGTGTGTGATGGGCTTATGTCACTTAGCATAATGTCATGGGTGAGGTTCATCCGTGCTGTAGCATATCGCAGAATTTCCTTTCTTTTTAACGGGGAATAATATTGCATTGTATATATGTATGAAACACATTTGGTTTATCCAGTCGTCCATCAGTGGATGCTTGGGTAGCTTCCACATTGTGGCTATTATGAATAATGCTGCAATGAACATGGCTTTACAAGTATCTCCTCAAAACTTGCTTTCAATACCTTTAGATATATACTGAGAAGTGGAATTGCTGTACCATATGATAATTCTATTTTTAGTTTTTTTTGACTGTTTTATTTTTTAAATTATTAAAAATATTTTACTTTATATTGGAGTATAGTTGATTAACAATGTTGTGTTTGTTTCAGGTGTACAGCAAAGGGATTCAGTTATGCATATACATGCATCTATTCTTTTTCAAATTGTTTTCCCATTTAGGTTGTTACACAGTATTGAGCAGAATTCCCTGTGCTACACAGTAGGTCCTTGTTGGTTATCCATTTTAAATACAGCAGTGTGTACATGTCAGTTCCCAAATCCCTAACTATCCCTTCCCCCCACTGCCATACTGTTTTCTACTCATTTTTCTTTTTTTGGCTGTGTCGCACAACTTCTGGGATTTTAGTTCCCCAGTCAGGGATTGAATCCAGGCCCCATGCAGTGGGAGTGTGGAGTCCTAACCACTGGACCACCAGGGTATCTCCCATACTGTTTCCTATAACAGCTGCAGCAATTTACATTCTCACCAACAGCGCACAAGGGTTCCAATTTCTCCATAACCTCACCAACACTTGTTATTAAAAAAAAAATTAGCCATCCTAATTTCATTGCAGTTTTGATTTGTATTTCCCATATGATTGGTGATGTACAACATCTTTTCATATGTTGACTTATATTATTTCGGAGATATGTCTGTTTACCTATTTTTAATCGTTTGTTGTTGTGATTGTTTATTGTTGTCGAGCTGTAAGAGTTCTTTATGTATTCTGGACATTAACCCCTTATCAGATAAATGATTTGCAAATATTTTTTCCTATTCTGTGACTTGCCTTTTCACTGTGATTATTGTGGGGTTTTAATGCACTAAGTTTTTAAGTGTAAGGTAGTACCATTTGTCTATTTGCTTTGGTCGACAATGCTTTTGGTGTCATGTGCCCAAACCCCTTGCCAAATCCAATGTCATAAAGCTTTCTCCCCACTTTTCCCCTAGGATTTATATAGTTTCAGCTCATACATTTAGGTCTTTGATCCCTTTTGAATTAATCTTTGGTGTGGTGTAAGGTAGGAGTCCGATGTCATTCTTCTCCACCTAGGTATCTAGTTTTCACAACACTGTTGAATAGACCGTCTTTTCCTCATTGCACGGGTTTTACCACCATTGTGAGAATTTATTTCTGGACTTTTTATTCTCTTAATCTATTGTCTGTCTTTATGCCAGTCAAACCCTATTTTGATTCTTGTAGGCTTGCAGTATGTTTTGAAATTAGAAAGTGTGAGACCTCCAACTTTGTTATTTCTCAAGATATGTTGGCTATTTAGGGTAACGGACACTCCGGTTTTGTATCTGCCAATGGAAAGGGGTTTCAGGTGTATGATTTTAAGGATTTGTTGGCATTCTTCATCCACAACTGCACTTGCCTCCTTTATAGTACCCAGAGAAGGAAATGTAGGTGTAAAGGAGAAAGAAGATGAAAACTAGTTTTCGGGGCTGGATCATATCATCCACATTCATTTAGGACGTTTTTGGGGCGACTCTACAAACTGCGGGGAGTGACAGCCAGTCTCCCCATCTAAGAGACGGCAAGCCCAGGGCCGGGGTGTCGGAGCCCTCCAGCGGCGTTCTACCCTGGCGCGCCACCTGCTATTCAGCAAAGTGTGCCTTTCCGCTGCTAATATGGATCCTGGCAATCGCACGTGGTCTTGGAGCTCCATTTTAGGTCGCTTCGCTGCCTCCCTAATACACTTCTGCTGGCACGCTGAGGCGCCACAGTTTTGACCGCTCCGGTGGGGAGATAAGGCGGGTCGGACCTGGCCAGAGCCTGCAGCTTTGAGTACTGCTTCGCCCGAGGCCGTGACGGTCTCTGAGTGTGGGTTTGGCAACTTCGACCCTGTCATCTCTTCTTAGCTGGGGGTTCGGTTTCTCTAATCCCCCTGCCCCTTTTCCCCACCTGCGAGATCTTTTGGGGGGCATAATCTGCATAAAAATAAAGCAAGTGTTTCGTTCGTTGCACGGAGAACTCCTTATTGATGCCTCATGTTTGCAGTTTTCGGTTGTTGGAAAGAGTTCAGGGTGTTTGTACTGCCTCTGGTGAGAAATAAGGGGAGTGCGATTACCCCAGGATATCCTGCCATGTGTCCTGCCCAGATCTGTACATCTCCCGGGCCCCGCCGCGCTGCGTCCACAGTAAGCAGGGGCCACTGGGAGGCATATTAGGACTCAAGTCAGGGCTGCCTAATCACCAGCTGCCAACACGTGTGGCGCTACCCGGTGCTCCCTTTCTCTCCAGCGGGTTCGACCCACATTCGGGCAACTGGCCGCTAGTTTTAGTCTGCACCACTGCTTTTTTCCCCGGGCGACCCCCCAGCACTCGCGGCCTTTCTGTTGCTCGCCAACAGCTCCTCTTGCTTGGACTAGTAGCTGGGATGGCGCCAGCCACGTGGAGCCAGTAAATCAATCATTAACCCCAGGCGAGGTCTGGCAAGGGAGCTGCGATCAGAGCCAAGTCATCGGAGCCAGGGCAAGGCCCTCACCCTGGGTTGGGAGCCGAACAGTTGCCAGCAAGCTGGAAGCCGTAAGGGAGAGGGCGGGTCCTACCAGTGCATTGGGTCGTCTCCAGGAACTAGAGTTCTCCAGGTCTTTCAACTGCGCACCTTGCCGCGGTTGGAAAGTCAGTTATTGCGATGCCTCAGGGCAGGCTTGAGCATTAACGAGCTGCCCCTGGCTTTGCAGTCTATTGTCCCCAGCAGAGACTACTTCTTTGCCTCCTATGCTTGTAAATTAAAGTCATTCTAAGATTTTTGCATAACGTTATTTAGTGCAGCTTTTTTTTTTTCTTTTTTTTTTCGGTGTGCGGGCCTCTCACTGTTGCGGCCTCTCCCGTTGCCGAGCACAGGCTCCGGACGCGCAGGCTCAGCGGCCATGGCTCACGGGCCCAGCCACTCCGCGGCACGTGGGATCCTCCCGGACCGGGGCACGAACCCGTGTCCCCTGCATCGGCAGGCGGACTCTCAACCACTAGCGCCACCAGGGAAGCCCCCTAGTGCAGCTTCTTTATAGCATAAGATTAGAAACAATGAACATGTCCAGCAATTACTTTGATGATACATTCATACAACACAGTATTCTCTAGATGAGAATATCAAATCTATTCTTGATTAAATAGATCTGTACTTTAAAATGATCCCTTGATAATGATCCCAAGGACTGTTACTAAGAAAAAAAGGGGTGGCATACAACAATTTGTATAAAATGTGTTTTAAATATCTCATTGGAAAAAGCAAGAAATTGGATCTGGGAGGTCACGCAGCAAGAATAGGAGACACATTCCATTTCTCAGCCATTTCTCTATAGGCTTCCCTTGGTAACAGTGGACAAACAAGTATGAAGGCATGTTTCTCCTGTTTTCATAAATGAGAACCCGTTATTGCTGTTTGGTATCTCCTTTGTGAAATTTGTAAACATGTCTTACAGCATATCTTTGCCAATGATAACAGAAAGTGGTGCTATATTTTGTGGTGCTATAGATAACATCAATTTCAACTAACTCCTCCATCTTTCCACCACATTCTGCAGAAAGTATTCAGTATCAGTACATACTTCCTTCTTTTCAAAAATGATGGGCATTTGTCACACCTCCCCTTACTTCGCCTTTCAGGAACACTCAACAAGCATGAGCACTACTTCTATAAATTACTTGATTCTCTTGGCTTCAGCATACACAGCCCTGCCCTTATAGAGAAGTGTATATAGTCTTGTTGGTGAGATAACTGTCCAAGGAAGACCTCTCAGAACCTATTAAGGAGCCGACAAGTGGCCTGTGTGGTTGCCCCTTGGACAATGAGGTAAACCGTGGCAAGCACTGACGTGGCATGGAGTGTAAGCTTTGCTAAGAATTTGGTATTTTGTTTCCAATGCCGCGGGAACTGCTGGGACAGTGACATCTGACATGTTTTTAAAAGATCTTCCTAGTTGCCCTGTGGAGGATGGCCTAGAGGAGGATGAAGCAGAGATCAACTGGAATAATAATCATGGATAATAAATGTGGATGTGAGAGAATGGAGAGAAGTTAGGCTTATTACAAAATTTGGAAGTAAGTTTATCTTACTTTCTGTTCCCTGGGTTTCTGAACTTTTTCCAGTCTCCTTCTTACTCTTCTCTGTACTCTACCCGTTGCCTTGGGCCTTGGGCCTCCCCTATTCCCCACCACCATAGAATCCAAACCCATGGCTTTAAATATCACCTATTTCTGATGACTCCTGGACAGAGAAGGAACTGCATTTCAGGGAACAAGTTAGTTGTAGGTGTGTGCTATAGGGAAAGGGGAGTGCCTGGATTTTCAGGTAGGGCTTTGTAGTTCTGCTGAGGATTGAAGCAGAAAAAAGTGGAAAGTGAAGTTTGAAACCAGAAGATTCTCACCCTCTGAGAAAGGCCCAGGGGACATCCATGGGAATATGTGATGCCCTATAAATCCTATCCTTGCAGAACATCACGACCAAGAGACGAGAGAAGAGCACCCTAGCCACAAGCAAAATGAAGCCAAAAATCAAAGACTTGTTTTAACACTGTGCCTGTTGCCAAGCAGTGGGTCCTTACTTGACAGCAGAAGACCACAACTGTCATTCCCTGTGACCTGCTAAAACCAGAAGAGTGAGTTGAGATCACATTTGACCTTCGGGTGTTGAAGTACTTTTAAGTTACGCCATTTGAACTGTAACAGTAACAGTATGTCTACAATGCATTTGATAGCAAAACAAGTCCTTCTTAATTATGAGTAATTTCTGCATGAGTGCCTCACTGTTATAAATCACATTATTAGGTACATTTTGCTCTGCATTTAATCCCCAAAGTAATCCTATTTGATAGGTATTAATATTCACATTTTATAATAGAAAAAACTGAGGTTGTACAGTTACCCTCAAAACAGATATAGCTTCTACAGGCGTCTACCTGTCTCCAAACCTAGGATCTCTCCAGTAGACTGTACTCTTTGCTCCCATGTACCTGCACCATTCTCCCAAACCTTAAACTCTTTCTGGGATCAGATCTTACATAACTTCTTCAATTATGTACTTCAATACCATCCTGGCAACTTGCTAACTGTGATAAATACCACAAAAGAAGTCTGTTCCTTTCTGGGATCAGCAGGTGTCAGATGATACATTTTGTTCACCATAGGACATAATAATTTATAGAATCTATTATCCAACTAAAGAATTGCCTTCCTCAGAGGATTCTGGGGAATTGCAGAGTAGAAGCACCAGAAATCTGCCTCCCCACATAGACAACAATAGCACTGGCAGAGTCTGTAAAACTATTTTGGAACTCTAAAGTCTATTGAGGCTTGCAAGTTCCAGAAGACTTATATGGTAAAATGCAGATAATTTTGGTCAACTTCTGCTCTTAGAAAAACAGCAGCTACCCAGTCAAAATGCTGGTGGCAGGAAGCTGCCCATGTTCCAGGAGGAGCTTGCATACAGCATGCAGGAACAGGGTGAGCAAAAATGACCTTGTCTCTAAATGTTGATGTCGATTGCTGCTTATGATCACGAGGTACAAAGAAGCTGGCAGCCACTGCTGTTTCTCTTACTCTCATTGGTGTAGGTCCATCCCTTTGGACCTGAAATGACTTCTAGAGGATTTAAAGAACCTGTGCCTTTTTAGTTGCTCTTCATTCTCTTTTTCCACTTCTGACAGCCAGACATTAAAGACTATGACATTAAAAAACAACTGCATAATGGGGAAAATTAGAAAGTGACTGCACATGCCCCGGAAAGACTCAGAGAAAACCTTAAGTTTATACCTTAGTTTGATCCCTGGGCACAGAGACAGCCTACAAAAATCAAAAATAAATAAATAAACAAAAGCAATAACAAAATACAGTTGACCCCTGAAAAATGCATGGGTTAGGGGCACTGACCCCTATACAGTTGAAAATCTGTGTATAACTTGACAGTCAGCCCTCCATATCCACGATTGTGCATCCACAGACTCAAACAAGTGCAAATCATGTAGTACTGTGGTACATACATATTGAAAAAAATTTGCATATAATTGGATCCACAGTTCAAACAGTGTTTGAGGGTTCTTCAAGAGATGACTGAAGAACAAACCTTGACAAGGTAAGAATATACTTTCTAAAGTTACCATTTTATTAGATTCAAATGTCCAGTTTTCAAAAACAAACAAGAAAAAAAAGGCATACAAAGAAAGAGGGAAATATGACTCATTCAAAGAGAAAAAAAATAAAACCACCAAAACTTCCCTTGAAAAATAACTAATGGCAGATATAATAGACAAAGACTCTAAAGCAACTGTCTTAAACAGCTAAAGAAACTAAGGAAAATGTGGAGAAAATCAAGAAAATGAGGTATAAACAAAATAGCAAATCAATAAAGAGATAGAAAACCTAAAAAGAAACAAAACAGTTCTGGAGCTGAAAAGTACAATAACTAAAATGAAAAATTCACTAAAGGGATTCAAAGTCAAATCTGAGCAGGCAGAAGAAAGAATCTGTGAACTTGAAGGTAGCACAATGGACATTATCAGGAACTGAAAGAAAAATTGAGTGTTATAATTTTTAGATGTTAAATATAATTGCCATAGTAACCAGAAAGAAAACAGCTACATAATATATAAAAAAAGGAAAAGGGAATTAAAACATTTCACTATAAAGTAACAATTAAATTTTTTAAACACAGTAACAGGAAAAGAAGGACAAAAATAGTTATAAGACATATAGAAAACATATGGCAAAATGATAGAAAGAAGTCCCTTCTTATCAGTAATAACTTTAAATATGATTCAACTCTTCAATCAAAAGAGAGAGATTGGCAGAATGAATTTTTTAAAAACATAATTCAACTACATGCTTGCTATAAGAAATTTACTTTAGATCCCCAAACACAAAATGGTGGAAAATGAAAGGATGGAAAACTATATCCATGCAACTAGTAACCAAAAGAGAGCAAGACTGATGTACTAATATCAGATAAAATAGAGTTCGTTTCAAAAAAATGGTTACAAGAGACAAAGAGGACATTATATTGCCTATGAATAAAAGGTTCAAATAGCACGATGATATAACAGTTGTTAACATTACGTACACAATGACAGATCATCAAAATATATGAAACAAAAACTGATAGAATGGGAGGGAAAATAGACAATTCTACAATAATAGTTGTATATTTCAATACCCCACTCACTACACTGAATAAAACAGCCGGGCAGAAGATAAGCAAGGAAACAGAGGACTTAACACTGTAAACCAACTAGATCCTACAGACATACACAAAACACTCTGCCCAATAAAAACAGCATATACATTCTTCTCAAGTGCAAAAGGGATATTTTCCAGAATAGATCATATAGAGCACAAATTATCTCAATAGAGATTAAAAAATAGATATTATAGAAAGTATACTCTCCAACTACAAGAGAGTTAGAAATCAATAACAGAAAACAATGGAAAATTTACAAGATGGGCGAATTACACACACTTTTAAACAAGCAGTGCATAAAAGAAGAAATTACAGGAAAAATTAGAAAATACAGATGAATGAAAGCAAACAGAGAATATACCAAAGCTTACCGTACACAGTGAAAGCAGTACTAAGGGCAAATTTATATCTATAAATTCTTACCTTAAAAAGCAAGAAAAATATCAAGTAAACAACTTAAATTTACAAATTAAGAAATTTGAAAAAAGAATAAACTAATTCCAAGGTAGCAGAATGAAGGAAATAATAAAGATTACTGCAGAGATAAATGAAATAGAGAATAGAGAAATAACAGAAAATCAACAAAATGACAAGTTTGTTTTAGGATTTATTGTATAGCACAGGGAAATATATCCAATATCCTGCAACAACCTATACTGTAATATCATCTGAAAAAAACCCCAAATTACTATGTTGAACATCTGATAGTAAGCCAATAATGTAAATCAACTATATTTCAATTTTTTAAAGTTTGTTTTTTAAAAAGAACAACGAAAATTGAGAAAACTTTAGCTAGCTGTATTAAGAAAAAAAGAGAAAAGTTTCAAATTACTAAAATTAGAAGTGAAAGTGGGGACATTACCACTGATTCTACAGAAATAAAACTTATTGTAAGAGAATACTACAATTATGCCAGCAAATTGGACAACTTACATGAATGAATGATTCCTAAAAATATAGAACCTGCAAAGGTTAAATCACAAAGAAATACAGGGTGTGAATAGACCTATAATTAATAGGATGATTGAATCAGTAACAAAAAATCTCTCAACAGAGATAAGCCCTGGACATGATGGCTTCATTGATTAATTTTACCAAACATTTAAAAAAGGACTAATACCAGTCCTCTCAAACTTTTCCAGTTGAAGAGGGGCAAACATTTTCTAATTCATTCAATGAGGCCAGTATTACTCTGATACAAAGCCACATGAAGACACTACCACAAAAGAAAATATAGATCACTATCCTTTATAAATCTTGATGCAAATATTTCAACAAAATAGTAGAAAGCTAAATTCAGCAGTATATTAAAAGGCTTATAAGCCTAACCAAAAAGGATTTATTGTTGGACTGCAAGAATCATTCAACATAAGGAAATCAATCAATGTAATACACCACATTAACAGAATGAAGGGGGGAAAAAAACACATGATCATCTCAATTGATGCAGAAAAGCATTTAACTTAATTCAACACTGTTTAGTAATTTACAAAAAGACTCAAAAAACTAGGAATAAAAGAAAACTACGTCATACTAAAAGCCATACACAGTGAACGTTATACTCAACGATGAAAGACTGAAAGCTTTTCCTCTAAGGTAAGGAAAAGGCAAGGATGCCTACTTTTACCACTTCAATTCAACATAGTATTGTAAGTTCTAAGCAGAGCAATTAGGAAAAAAATAGATATAAAAACACATAGATGAAAAGAACAGGATTGATGGAAACTTCCTGGTGGTCCAGTGGTTAAGATGTCATGTTTCCACTGCAGGGGTTCGATCCGTGGTCTGGGAACGAAGATCCCACATGCTGCGCAGTGCAGCTAGGGAGAAAAAAAAAAGAAAGCAAAAAAAGAAATAAAGAAAAGAAAAGAACAGAATTGAGAGTGCAGAACTAAACCCACACTTTTTTTGCCAATTAATTTACAGCAAAAGAGCCAAGAATATAATACAGGGAAAGAAAATCTCTTCAATAAATGGTGAGGAAATTGGACAGCTACATGCAAAAGAATGAAACTGGACTACCTTCACCGTTCACAAAATCCAACTAAAAATGGATGAAAGAGTTGAATGTAAGAGCTGAAACCATATAACTCCTAGAAGAAAACATACTTCGTAATCCCCTTGACGTTGGTCTTAGCAATGATTTTTTTGGACTTAACACCAAAAGCAAAGGCAACAAAAGCAAAAACAAACAGTGGGACTATACCAAACTAAAAAGTTTCTTCACAGCAAAGGAATCCATCAACAAAATTAAAAGGCAACCTATGAACTGAGAGGAAATATTTTCAAATTATACATCTCATAAGAGGTTAATATCCAAAATACATTAAGAATTCATACAACTCCATAGCAAAATAAGAAACATTCTGATTTAAAATGGGCAGAGGATCTGAACAGACATTTTCCCAAAGAAGTCATATAGATGACCAAAAGACATGTGTAATGGTGTTCAACATCACTAATCATCAGGGAAATGCAAATCAAAACAATAATGAAATATCACCATACACCTGTTAGAATGGCTATCATCAAAAAGACAAAAATCAAGTGTTGACAAGGATGTGGAGAAAAGTGAACACTTGTGCACTGTTGGAGGGAATATCAATTGGTACAGCCACTATGGAGAACAGTATAGAGGTCTCTCAAAACAAAAACACAAACTTGAAAAGATGTCTGCATGCCCATGTTCATTGCAGCATTATTTACGGTAGCCAAGATACGGAAGCAACCTAAGTGTCCACTGATGGATGAATGGGATAAAGAAAAATGTGATATATATGCATATATATAGTGGAATATTATTCAGCCACACAAAAAGAACATGGATTTTTGACAACAATGCATGACCTTGAGGGCATTATGTTAAGTAATAAGTCAGAGAGAGACAAATACTGTGTGATCTCTCTTATATGTGGAACCAAAAAAGAAAGCAAGCAGGCAAGAAAGAGAGAGAAAGACAACACCCCCCCAAACTCACATACACTGAAAACAGATTGGTGGTTATCAGAGGTGGGGGTGGGGAGTGACTGAAATGGATGAAGGTGGTAAAAAGGTACAAACTTCCAGATGCAAAATAAATAAATCCTGAGATGAAAAGTATAGTATGCTGATTATTCTATAACAATACTGCATTGTACATTTGAAAGCTGCTGAGAGAGTAGATCTTAAAAATTCTCACCAAAAAAAATTTTGTAGCTGTATAGTGATGGCTGTTAACCAGACATTGTGGTGATCATTTCACAATATATACATGTATTGAATCATTATACCGTATACCTGAAATTAATATGTTATATATCAATTATACCTCAATAAGAAGAAAAAAGTTCATCCAAATTGGGAAGAAAGAAGTAGATTTCTCTCTTATCATATACGTCTGATCTTATATACAGAAAAGTAATGACTCCATAATAAAACCGACTAGGACTAATAAATGAATTCAGCACAGTAACAAGAAAATAAGTCAAAGAAATACAAAACTCAGTTTCATTTCTTTTCTTTTCTTTCTCTTTTATAAATTTATTTATTTATTTATTTTTGGCTGCTTTGGGTCTTCGTTGCTGCACGCAGACTTTCTTTAGTTGCGATGAGTGGGGAGATACTCTTTGTTGCAGTGAGCGGGATTCTCACTGCAGTGGCTTCTCGTGTTGCAGAGAATGGGCTCTAGGTATGCCAGCTTCAGTAGTTGCGGCACACGGGCTTCAGTAGTTGTGGCACGTGGGCTCAGTAGCTGTGGCATGCAGGCTCTAGAGCGCAGGCTCAGCAGTTGTGGCACACGGGCTAAGTTGCTCCGCGGCATGAGGGATCTTCCCCGACCAGGGCTCAAATCCGTGTCCCCTGCATTGGCAGGAGGATTCTTAACCACTGTGCCAACAGGAAAGTCCCTCAGTTGCATTTCTATACACGAACAATAAACAACATGAAAAAGAAATTACAAAAACAATTACATTTATAATAGTA
The DNA here is from genome assembly GCF_964374135.1 of Grampus griseus. NCBI lineage: Eukaryota > Metazoa > Chordata > Mammalia > Artiodactyla > Delphinidae > Grampus > Grampus griseus. The sequence continues at coordinate 17,251,419 of NC_139016.1, read as the reverse complement.
TCTTTTTAAAAATTCTTTTATTAATTTTTCTTTAATATCTTTATTGGAGTATAATTGCTTTACAATGGTGTGTTAGTTTCTGCTTTGTAACAAATTGAATCAGCTATACACACACATATATCCCCATATCTCCTCCCTCTTGTGTCTCCCTCCCATTCTCCCTATACCACCCTTCTAGGCGGCAACAAAGCACTGAGCTGATCTCCCTGTGCTCTGTGGCTGCTTCCCACTAGCTATCTATTTTACATTTTGTAGTGTATATATTTACTTGCCACTCTTTCACTTCAGTCCAATTTATCCTTCTCCCTCCCTGTGTCCTCAAGTCTATTCTCTATGTCTGCGTCTTTATTCCTGTCCTGGCCCTAGGTTCTTCAGAACCATTTCTTTTTTTTTTTTTTACATTCCATATATATGGGTTAGCATACGGTATTTGTTTTTCTCTTTCTGACTTACTTCACTCTGTGTGACAGACTCTAGGTCTATCCACCTCACTACAAATAACTCACTTTCATTTCATTTTATGGCTGAGTAATATTCCATTGTATATATGGGCCACATCTTCTATATCCATTCATCTGTCGATGGACTCTTAGGTTGCTTCCATGTCCTGGCTATTGTAAATAGAGCTGCAGTGAACATTGTGGTACATGACTCTTTTTGAATTATGGTTTTCTCAGGGTATATGCCCAGTAGTGGGATTGCTGGGTCGTATGGTAATTCTATTTTTAGTTTTTTAAGGAACCTCCATACTGTTCTCCATAGTGGCTGTGTCAATTTACATTCCCACCAACAGTGCAAAAAGGTTCCCTTTTCTCTACACCCTCTCCAGCATTTATTGTTTGTAGATTTATTGATGATGGCCATTCTGACCAGTGAGAGGTGATACCTCATTGTAGTATTGATTTGCATTTCTCTAATGATTAGTGATGTTGAGCATCCTTTCATCTGTTTGTTGGCAATCTGTATATCTTCTTTGGAGAAATGACTATTTAGGCCTTCTGTTCATTTTTTATTTATTTATTTTTTTTTACGGTACGCGCGCCTCTCACTGTTGTGGCCTCTCCCGCTGCGGAGCACAGGCTCCGGACGCGCAGGCTCAGTGGCCATTGCTCACGGGCCCAGCCGCTCCGCTGCATGTGGGATCTTCCCGGACTGGGGCACGAACCCGTGTCCCCTGCATCGGCAGGCAGACTCTCAACCACTGCGCCACCAGGGAAGCCCTTCTGTTCATTTTTGGATTGGGTTGTTTATTTTTTTTAATATTGAGCTGCATAAGCTGCTTGTAAATCTTGGAGATTAGTCCTTTGTCAGTTGCTTCATTTGCAAATATTTTCTCCCATTCAGAGGGTTGTCTTTTCTTCTTGTTTATGGTTTCCTTTGCTGTGCAAAAGCTTTTAAGTTTCATTAGGTGCCAGTTGTTTTTTTGTTTGCTTGTTTTTAATTTCCATTTCTCTAGGAGGTGGGTCAAAAAGGATCTTGCTGTAATTTATGTCAGAGAGTGTTCTGCCTATGTTTTACTCTAACAGTTTTATAATGCCTGGCCTTACATTTAGGTCTTTAATCCATTTTGAGTTGATTTTTGTGTATGGTGTTAGGGAGTGTTCTAATTTCATTCTTTTACATGTAGCTGTCCAGTTTTCCCAGCACCACTCACTGAAGAGGCTATCTTTCTCCATTGTATATTCTTGCCTCCTTTATCAAAAATAAAGTGACCACATGTGCATGGGTTTATCTCTAGGCTTTCTATCCTGTTCCACTGATCTATATTTCTGTTTTTCTACCAGTACCATACTGTCTTGCTTACTGTAGCTTTGTAGTATAGTCTGAAGTCAGGGAGCCTGATTCCTCCAGCTCTGTTTTTCTTTCTCAAGATTGCTTTGGCTATTCGTGGTCTTTTGTGTTTCCATACAAATTGTGACTTTTTTTGTTCTAGTTATGTGAAAAATGCCATTGATAGTTTGATAGGGATTACACTGAATCTGTAGATTGCTGTGGGCAGTATAGTCATTTTCACAATGTTGATTCTTCCAATCCAAGTACATGGTATATCTCTCCATCTGTTTGTATCATCTTTAATTTCTTTCTGCAGTCTTACAGTTTTCTGCATACAGGGCTTTTGTCTCCTTATGTATGTTTATTCCTAAGTATTTTATTCTTTTTGTTGCAATGGTAATTTTTTCAAAAGCTTTTTCTGCATCTATTGAGTTGATCATATAGTTTTTCTCCTTCAATTTGTTAATATGGTGTATCACATTGATTGATTTGCATATATTGAAGAATCTTTGCATTCCTGGGACAAACTCCACTTGATCAAGTTCTATGAGCCTTTTAATGTGCTGTTGGATTCTGTTTGCTAGTATTTTGTTGAGGATTTTTGCATCTATGTTCATCAGTGATATTGGCCTGTAGTTTTCTTTTTTTGTGGCATCTTTGTCTGCTTTTGGTATCAGGGTGATGGTGGCCTCATAGGATGAGTTTGGGAGTGTTCCTCCATCTGCTATTTTTGGAAGAGTTTGAGAAGGATAGGTGTTAGGTTTTCTATAAATGTCTGATACAATTCGCCTGTGAAGCCACATGATCCTGGGCTTTTGTTTCTTGGAAGATTTTTAATCACAGTCTCAATTTCAGTGCTTGTGATTGTCTGTTCATATTTTCTATTTCTTCCTGTTCAGGGTCGGAAGGTTGTGCTTTTTAAGAATTTCTCCATTTCTTCCAGGTTGTCCATTTTATTGGCATAGAGTTGCTTGTAGTAATCTCTCATGATCCTTTGTATTTCTGCAATGTCATTTTTTACTTCTCCTTTTTCATTTCTAATTCTATTGATTTGAGTCTTCTTCCTTTTTTTCTTGATGAGTCTGGCTAATGGTTTATCAATTTTGTTTATGCTCTCAAAGAACCAGCTTTTAGTTTTATTGATTTTTGCTATTGTTTCCTTCATTTATTTCTGACCTGATCTTTATGATTTCTTTCCTTCTGCTAACTCTGGGGGGTTTTTTTGTTCCTCTTTCTCTAATTGCTTTAGGTGTAAGGTTAGGTTGTTTATTTGAGATGTTTCTTGTTTCTTGAGGTAGGACTGTATTGTTATAAACTTCCCTCTTAGAATTGCTTTTGCTGCATCCCATAGGTTTTTGGGTTGCCGTGTTTTCATTGTCATTTGTTTCTAGGTATTTTTTAAAATTTCCTCTTTGATTTCTTCAGTGATCTTTTGGTTATTTAGTAGTGTATTTTTTAGCCTCCATGTGCTTATATTATTTGCCAATTTTGCCCTGTAATTGATATCTAGTCTCATAGCGTTGTTGTTCGAATAGATACTTGATACAATTTCAATTTTCTTAAATTTACCAAGGCTTTATCTGTGACCCAAGATATGATCTATCCTGGAGAATGTTCCATGAGCACTTGAGAAGGACATGTATTCTGTTGCTTTTGGATGGAAAGTCCTATCAATTAAGTCCAATTTGTTTAATGTATAATTTAAAGCTTGTGTTTCCTTCTTTACTTTCATTTTGGATGATCTGTCCATTGGTGAAAGTGGGGTGTTAAAGTGCCCTACTATGATTGTGTTACTGTCAATTTCCCCTTTTATGGCTGTTAGCACTTGCCTTATGTATTGAGGTGTTCCTAAGTTGGGTGCATAAATATTTACCATTATTATATCTTCTTCTTGGATTGAGCCCTTGATCATTATGTACTGTCCTTCTTTGTCTGTTGTAATAGTCTTTATTTTACAGTCTATTTTGTCTGATATGAGAATTGCTACTCCAGGTTTCTTTTGATTTCCATTTGTATGGAATATCTTTTCCCATCCCCTCACTTTCAGTCTGTATGTGTCCCTAGGTCTGAAATGGGGCCCTTGTAGACAGCATATATAGGTCTTGTTTTTGTTTTCATTCAGCCAGTCTATGTCTTTTGGTTGGAGCATTTAATCCATTTACATTTAAGGTAGTTATCGATATTATGTTCCCATTACCATTTTCTTAACTGTTTGGGGTTTGTTATTGTAAGTCTTTTCCTTCTCTTCTGTTTCCTGCCTAGAGAAGTTCCTTTAGCCTTTGTTGTAAAGCTGGTTTGGTGGTGCTGAATACTCTTAGCTTTTGCTTGTCTGTAAAGATTTTAATTTCTTCGTCGAATCTGCATGAGATCCTTGCTGGGTAGAGTAATCTTGGTTGTAGGTTTTTCCCCTTCATCAATTTAAATATGCCCTGCCACTCCTGTGGCTTGCTGAGTTTCTGCTGAAAGGTCAGCTGTTAAACTTATGGGGATTCCCTTGTATATTATTTGTTGCTTTTCCCTTGCTGCTTTTAATATTTTTTCTTTGTATTAAATTTTTGATAGCTCAATTAATATGTGTCTTGTCATGTTTCTCCTTGGATTTATCCTGTATGGGACTCTCTGTGCCTCCTGGACTTGATTGACTATTTCTTTTCCCATATTAGTGAAGTTTTCGAGTATAATCTCTTCAAATATTTCTCAGTCCCTTTCTTTTCCTATACTTCTTCTGGGGCCCCTATAATTCACATGTTGGTGCATTTAGTGTTGTCCCAGAGGTCTCTGAGACTGTCCTCAATTCTTTTCATTCTTTTTTTTCCTTATTCTGCTCTGTGGTAGTTATTTCCAATATTTTATGTTCCAGGTCACTTATCCATCCTTCTGCCTCAGTTATTCTGCTATTGATTCCTTCTAGAGAAATTTTAATTTCATTTATTGTATTGTTCATCATTGTTTGTTTGCTCTTTAGTTCTTCTAGGTCCTTGTTAAACATTTTTTGTATTTTCTCCATTCTATTTCCAAGAATTTGGATCATCTTTACCGTCATTTCTCTGAATTCTTTTTCAGGTAGACTGCCTATTTCCTCTTCATTTGTTTGGTCTGCCAGGTATTTACTTTGCTCCTTCATCTGCTATGTGTTTCTCTGTCTTCTCATTTTGCTTAACTTACTATTTTGGGGGTCTCCTTTTCACAGGCTGCAGGTTCGTAGTTCCCGTTGTTTTTCACATCTGCCCCCACTGGGTAAGGTTGGTTCAGTGGGTTGTGTAGGCTTCCTGGTGGAAGGGACTGGTGCCTGTGTTCTGGTGGATGAGGCTGGATCTTGTCTTTATGGTGGGCTGTGCCATGTCTGCTTCTGTTGTTTTTTTTTTTAATGTCTTTATTGGAGTATAATTCCTTTACAATGGTGTGCTAATTTCTGCTTTATTACAAAGTGAATCAGATATACATATACATATGTTCCCATATCTCTTCCCTCTTGTGTCTCCCTCCCTCCCACCCTCCCTATCCCACCCCTCTAGGTGGTCACAAAGCACCGAGCTGATCTCCCTGTGCTACGCGGCTGCTTCCCACTGGCTATCTATTTTACGTTTGGTAGTGTATATATGTCCATGCCACTCTCTTGCTTTGTCACAGCTTACCCTTCCCCCTCCCCATATCCTCAATACCATTCTCTAGTAGGTCTGTGTCTTTATTCCTGTCTTACCCTTAGGTTCTTCATGACATTTCTTTTCTTAAATTCCATATATATGTGTTAGCATATGGTATTTGTCTTTCTCTTTCTGACTTACTTCATTCTGTATGACAGACTCTAGGTCCATCCACCTCATTACAAATAGCTCAATTTCATTTCTTTTCATGGCTGAGTAATATTCCATTGTATATATGTGCCACATCTTCTTTATCCATTCATCTGATGATGGACACTTAGGTTGTTTCCATCTCCAAGCTATTGTAAATAGAGCTGCAATGAACATTTTGGTACATGACTCTTTTTGAGTTATGGTTTTCTCAGGGTATATGCCTAGTAGTGGGATTGCTGGGTCATATGGTAGTTCTATTTGTAGTTTTTTAAGGAACCTCCGTACTGTTCTCCATAGTGGCTGTACCAGTTCACATTCCCATGCTGGTGTGTTTTGCGTTATCTGTGAACTTATTATGATTTTAGGCAGCCTCTCTGCTAATGGGTGGGGTCGTGTTCCTGTCTTGCCAGTTGTTTGGCATAGGGTGTCCAGCACTGTAGCTTGCTGGTCACTGAGTAGAGCTGGGTCTTACGGTGAGATGGAGATCTCTGGGAGAGTTTTTGCTGTTTGATATTACATGGAGCCTGGAGGTCTCAGTGGGCCAATGTCCTGAACTTGGCTCTCCCACCTCACATGCACAGGCCTACACCCAGCCGGAGCACAAAGTCCCTGTCAGCTACATGGCTAAAACAGGGACTTTAGTATCCGGTAAATGGTGGCACAGACGATGGAAGAGTTTTCGCTTGGTGCTTGATTTCCAGACAAATTGGGAGTGATTTTTGGACTGAAACATGGGAGAGGGGCTTCCCTGGTGGCGTAGTGGTTGAGAGTCCACCTGTCGATGCAGGGGACACAGGTTCGTGCCCTAGTCCAGGAAGATCCCACATGATGCGGAGCGGCTGGGCCTGTGAGCCATGGCTGCTGACCCTGTGTGTCCAGAGCCTGTGCTCCACAACGGGAGAGGCCACAACACTGAGGGGCCCACGTGGTGCAAACAAAACAAAACAAAAAATAGATGGGAGAGGCACCCTTGCTTGACTATGTGTAGCCCAGGAGCCTGGCAAGAAACTTTGCTATATATGAGCAGTGAGGCAGGGGCTCTCCTGAGGCAACGGATCCATCCTTTCCGTATGGGAGAGCCCAAGCGCTGAGGTCTCGACTGCAGCCCGCCAGCAAGCACCTATAGTACTATCTTAAAAAATAAAGTACCTTGGAATTAATCTAACGAAAGAGATGAAAACTGCAAAACATTGCTAAGAGAAATTTAAGAAGAAATTAATAAATGAAAACACACCCATATGTTATGAATTGGAAGACTCAGTATTATTAAAAATGTTCATCTACTCAAAATGATTTAGAGATACAATTCAATCCCTTCCAAAATCTTTGATGTTTTTGCAGAAATAGACAACCCATCCTAATATTCATATGAAATATCTACTGACCCTAAATGGCCAAAAGAATCTTGAAAAAGAAGAACAAAACTGAAGGATTCACATTTCCTGAGTTTATTTTTATTTTTTAGATTTTTTAAAATGTGGACCATTTTTGTTTTTTGTTATTTTTGTGGTACATGGGCCTCTCACTGTTGTGGTCTCTCCTGTTGTGGAGCACAGGCTCCAGACGCGCAGGGTCAGTGGCCATGGCTCACGGGCCCAGCCGCTCCGCGGTATGTGGGATCTTCCCAGACCGGGGCACTAACCCGTGTCCCATGCATCGGCAGGTGGACTCTCAACCACTGCGCCACCAGGGAAGCCCCGTTTTTGGTTTTTTGGTCGCAAGGCATATGGGATCTTAGCTCCCTGACCAGGGATTGAACCAGCACCTTGTGCATTGGGAGGTGAAGTCTTAACCACTGGACCAGCAGGGATATCACCGCACTTCCTGAATTTAAAACTTTCTACAAAGCCACAGTATTCAAACTGTATGTTACTGGCATAAACCCAGACATACAAACCAATTGAATAGGTTAAAAGCTCCAACTATATGCCAATTAAAGCAGTGCACCAGGAAAAAATAGATAATATGACTAGTAATGAAATTGAATCAGTGATTTAAAAAAAAAATGACGGGCTTCCCTGGTGGCGCAGTGGTTGGGAGTCCGTCTGCCAATGCAGGGGACACGGGTTCGTGCCCCGGTCTGGGAAGATCCCACATGCCGCGGAGCAGCTAGGCCCGTGAGCCATGGCCGCTGAGCCTGCGCTCCGCAACGGGAGAGGCCACAACAGTGAGAGGACTGCATACTGCAAAAAAAAAAAAAAAAAAAAAAATGACAACAAATGAAATTCCTGGACCAGATGGCTTCACAGGTGAATTCTATCAAACATTTACAGAAGGTTAATATCCATCCTTCTCAAACAATTCCAAAAAATTGTAGAAGAAGGAACACTTCCAAACTCATTCTATGAGGCCAGTATCACCTTCATGCAAAAACCAAAGTCTGGGAGCATTATATCTGCAGCTTTATTCTTTTTCCTCAGGATTGTTTTGGCAATTCTGGGTCTTTTGTTATTCCATATAAATTTTAGGATTATTTGTTCTTTTAGAACAAGTATATTTATAATAGCTATAAATGGAGTATAACCTTTAAAAATTGTGAATCACTCTATTGTACTCTTGTAACATATAATATTGTGTATCAACTATACTTCAATAAAGAAATATATATATATCTTGTTTTCTTATTTTTAGACATCAATCCTTTTTTCTTTATAAATAGGAAGGCTCCAAAATGCTTCAGTTTGTACTATACCTATTGATAGCTACTGAAGCTGAGACGTGGAGATGCAGTAAGAAAGTGGTAGCACAGACCAGAAAGAGATCCACGGGAATTTCAGTAAGTTCTTTTACCCAGGGTAATGGGAACTACTTCAGTGTTTAACACCGAAGTAGTCAGTTGGCATGACTTCTAAAAACCTTCCTCATTCCCTTGGAATAAGTGAAATAAGAGTTTAGACTTCAAATCTCATATGGTAATGATTAATCAAAACATAGAGAAGAAGGCCAATTTTATAGAAATTATGTCTGCTTCACTAACGTGCTAGAACCAGGGAAGTCCTGGGAAGTTGCTTAATCATGCCAAACTACATTGTTTGTACCAATGGTGAATTTTCAATAGGAGAGGGTGCTCCAGAGAGGCCTGTGTAAGGTGAGTCTCTTTAGGGACCTGCAGAAGGGTGGCCTGAGCACATGTTCAGGCCACTTCAAAGTTATTTATTTTTATTATATTTTCACTATCTTAAGCCAGAGTTTCCATCTTTCTTGTTCATTTTATTGCCAATGAAGCTTATTTACTGAACAAACTTTTAAGGGATCTTTTACTTTGTTCTTCAGAGTTGACTTGCTAGGACTTGAGCCTTTTTTGCTTTTGTGACCAGATTTTACTCTCAAATTCTGTAGGGTTTTTTCACCTCTAAATCCTGCTAGTGTCTTTCTAGGGTAGATACGATTCACTTCATTTCATCATTGTCAGGTTCTCAGGTTGAAGGAAGGAGAAATGATCTCTTGGCCAGTGTGGTCAGCTTTCTACATGAAAAAATCAACATATTGAAAAAGCTGCGAATCTGATTTGGTCTACTTGCTAAAATATAACTTCAAGCCCCTTCTTTTCATACTTTCTAATTTTTCTTATACACAAATTAGACATTTTCTCTGGAAAATAAATCAGGCCTATTTGTAAGGCTCCCTGGAACTAATAAAGGACAGGAATGCAATGCAAGTCCTTGGAAAGCAAAGAGAGCAGAGCTGCCAGGGGTCGGTCGCCAAGCATGGAGAGCACACATGACGCACTCCACATGCTGTCAGCGGCCGCATTTCAGCCGCTTACTAAACGGGCGTATTAGAAAGCGTAGGAGTGCAGCCCCTGCCGGTGCCCTTGCCTGCCGCCTCCTCGCGAGCTTTCAGCGCAGACTGCCCTTCCCGGGGACTCGGCATATAGACACAGCCACCTAATGTCATTAGTGGCTGAAACTTGACACAAGCCTTCCCCGCCTCCCCGGGCAGACACTCTTGCACATCCTCTCCCTAGCCCCTCGTGGCAAGTTTACTTTCAAAAAATTGGTCCCTGTTTCCGCCGCGAAAGCTCACAGTGTGCTGTACAGGGGATAGGAGAGAACTCCCTGCGGGCTGGGAAGGATTTCTTCACCAGCACGGAAGCCTAGGGTGTTCTTAGGCCTCCGGCTGGCCTCCTTCCCAAGCGCAGGAGTCTGGCAAATTTCCCCCAACGCTACCGGTAATTGACCGAGAGTGCCTGTGATGCTATGCGAGCGTACACCTACACACACACACCTACACACACACACACACACACACACACACACACACACACACCTCTGTCACTCCTACCCGGGCCAACAGGTCCCGCGAACTTTCAGGTCAGTGGCGGTACCGTGTGCTCAATTATCCACAGTAGAGAGACGCCAAGGTGAGCCCAAGCTCAGGAAAGTCAGTCCAGTACAGAGGCCACAAATGCTGTTAACAGTAAGCTGGTGTTAAAGCGAGGACATACTGGGTGTGGCAGAGCACTGTAAGTCGACACCAGACTCTGGTAATGGCAGGGCAGGGACTGATAGCAAGACAAAGTGGAAGGAGAGAGCCAGAGAGGGCCTATGACAAATGCAAGAGTGCCAGCCGCGCAGCCGAGACGCTGAGGCATGCAGCCAGGCGCTGACTAGCTTGCCCAGTTTAACCTCGCCAGGGGACCAGGACACCAACTCCCCTGAGATCTGCTGTGGAGGGGGTGGTCATCACTGATCCGTCCCGCTCTTTTCCCTCCCCCTCCCTGAGCCCGAGATAATGTGAAGTTAACTGGCACGAGCTCGCGCCTGGAGAGTTCGAGCTCGCATCTCCGCCCTGGTAGATTTGATTAACAAGTTATTTAACTTTGTAGTTCAAGACATGTACACTCCAATTAGTTTCCGGCTGTGGGTCCCTTGACAATGGAAAGAGACCCGTATGACACCTGTCTGAGTAAGTAGGAACAATATAATGTTCGAAGAACCCTTCAATCTCAGGTCCTCTGCTGCCTTCCCCAGGTGATCACAATCACCTCTTATTAACTATAACTTCTCCCAGCCGGTGCAGCCTGGGATGAAACCTGCAGCTTTCCCTCTTGTGCTCGAAGCACCCACCCTAACACATACACATGTTATTCTCACACTTAAAAAAAAAATCTGCCAGTGTACTGGGAAACCGCACAGTCTGTCCTGTGGCCTGGTGATAGCTAGATGGTAGAAGTAAGACAAACAAGAAACTCAGGTGTCTAGACACTCCTGCCATAACAGAATCCAGTAGAAAAAGGCTAGTTCTCAGGGAAGAAAAGCAAGATTATAATTCTGCTTGCAAATAACCACCTACGTAGACAAAAACACAAATTATCTTCTTCATAATGAAAACATAAAAACACATTTTTCCTTGCTCTTAAACACAAGCAAGATTCTCATATACTCATGGGGCACAACCAAAGGAGAATAAACACATCTGAGACATTATTTTTTTTCTGCTCCAGAAAAACAAGAGGAACTAAGGATTCCAGATGATAAAAAACCCACTGAAGTGCCGTCCTAGACACCATATAATATTATTAATTTTATAGACTCCCTTCTTTTATCATAGCTTGAAAGTAGTATGGATTGACTTGGAAATTTTTCCCTGGTTATAAGATTGAGAAATCACCTCAGAAATTCATGGCAATAGTATGGGAAATAATAAATGTTAGGTAAAAGGGAAGAAGTATTGGGAAATAACAGTCAATACACCTATGACTCTTTGTCCTGTAATGATTGTCAGAAAACTATCAAACAGAAAGAACATGCCACTTTTCTCTGAACACAAACAGGTAAAGTTAATACCCTCAGACTGCTACAGATCCCCTTCTGACTTATTTTTAGGCCTAGCAGCCTGTAAGTGCATTAGGTATTTTGAGTCTGGGGTTCACCTATTTTTGTGAAGTTCATCTCTGGGACCAACAAGAACCTCTGAAAAACATCCCTCAGAGGAAAGGAAATTCTAGGGCAGATATTGCTATATAGTAACTGCTTTTTCATTTCCAGTAACTTTGAGGATGTGCCACTATTAAGCTCTGAGACTTCCTACAGATGTCCTCCTCCTCCATACCCCACTATTTGCACCAAAAGCTAAGTGTCTGAAGTCGCTGCCATGAGAAGCACACCCTCTATAATGTACCCTAAAATGTTAATTTGTTCCAGATAGTTTTAAACAATGAAGGAAAAATTTTGAAAGCAAATTTTGCTTGACTTTGAAAAGCTATGATATGTTCAGAGATTTTATCCTAGCAAAGTTTACTCAGTTTTGATGGGCTCATTTCCTTGTTTTTTGTTCAACTTCACTGTCAATATGATAGAAAGTGTTATCAAATAAGAAAGGATGCTCAGCCTATGCTCTGTTAAATTTGAATAGGGAAAATCTTATTAACATAAATGGCTCAGAACTTGTATAATTTACACAAAGCTCCTAGAGATTTGTTCATGTCATTTACTTTGACTGATATTAGACAAAAACGATACAGCATTAGCAGTCATATTCAGTTGTTTTTAGTGTTTTCAGTGTTAACTTGATCACTACCCTATTTTTTTTCTTTATTTTTTTTATCTATTTATTTATTTGGCTGCGCCGTGTCTTAGCTGCAGCATGCAGGATCTTTGTTGCAGCACACTGGATCTTCATTGAGGCATAAGGCATCTTCGTTGCCACGTGCAGTATCTTTAATTGCAGCATTTGAACTCTTAGTTCCAGCATGTGGGATCTAGTTCCCTGACCAGGAATCGAACCCAGGCCCCTTGTATTGGGAGCATGGAGCCTTAGCCACTGGACCATCAGGGAAGTCCCACAACTCTATTTCTTCTATTGAGTACAGCATCTTTTAGGCCAGTGGTTTTCAATTGGGTTGCATGTCAGATTTACCTATTGAATTTTATTTATTTACAGATGATTATGATCTCTTTCAGACTTACTGATATTCTTCATTTGATGTTCTTGGTATATCCTTAACATATTCTTGGTATATCCTTAATATTTTTGCTATATCCATTGGATAGTATGCACATTGTCTTAGATTTATGTTTTATGTTAAGATTTTTCCACTGTAAAACTTTTGCTTATTTTTGTGTCAAATATATTGTGTACTGCCTTATTTGAAAGTAGCCATATTATTATTTTTTATAGACATTTTGTTCAAAACTTTTATGAGTTAGCTTTGTTTTATATGCTACAGAAACAACCAAATTTCTTTATCAGTTGCAATACTCATTATAAGCTATTATCAGATTTTTCACATTTGAAAATTATCAGTAATAAGTTAACTACAACCATTTTAAGCCTTTAGATGTCTGTCTGTAGATAGCTCTTTATTTGTTTCATTGAAAGTACTTGCAATCATCTACAGGCCAGAATACTTCATCTTCCACAGAAAGGACTGTCTCAGACCCCATGGTTATTCAAACTATTGCCACTTCAAATATATTGTTGGGTAGGCTTCTGGTAATATAGTTTAGACAATATTGCAGTCGTATTGTTGGACAGAATCAAGATCTCCAGCACTCTTTTTAGTAGAGAAAAATTTTCATAATACAACTATCCTAAGATCTAACAGAACATGAATTAAATACACAGGACTGAATGAACTGATGGGGAAATATTGTTGATATTGTTTTGAGGCTCTACTTTTGATTGTGAGGGAAGCCCTATCTCTTTCTTTTTAAGTTATCTATAATTCAAAACAATTTAGTAGCTTTATTCTGCTTTGCTAAACTGAAATGAAATAGTTAAAAAGAATATCTCACTCTCCCTGCCTGACCTTTCTGAAGGGTCCGACATTGGAATCTCTTATTGAGTATTCTTATTTTCATGGCAATATAGTTATTTGCATAGGTTTGATAAGAACTGTCCTTCCTGTTAACAAGATACAATTGGAAGCACTGTAGACAACCAAGATCTTGCCTGGAATGTCATATTTTTAAATGATAGTAATTTAATATCAAATCAATCCAGGAAAAATCTGCCAGGGCTGGGAACTACTGCCCACAGGTCAAACTTATAGTTCAAAGTCTAAAAGAAAACACCAATCAATCTATGTCTTCTTCCCCAGTGCTACTCCACAGAGAGCCAGGCATGATACATCCAGCAGGGAAGGACACAAAAAGATATGACCAGGGACTTTCAAGGAACTAAGTTTGACCTTGTGGATTCAGTGCTCACAGAGCTGTCTTGGGAAAACTGGACCAGTACCTCATTTAGAGGGTCTAGGTGTACAGTTAGTAAGGAGGGTCACTTCCTGGCTGACCCAATTAACTTAGAATATTGGGAACCTCAAAAATAGAGGAATCACTGAAATACATAAGTGCTGCAAGTAAAATCTGATGTCAGTTCTTGAATTTGACTTTCTAGATTTAGGGGCTTTTAAATGAGATTTCTTATGAAAACCTTCAGAAAAACAAAATTTCATCTTCCTATGAGATTTAAAAAGAAATCAACAGAAAAGTCATCCTGAAGATGTTGGAGGAGTAAGACATGGAGATCACCTTCCTCCCCACAAATACATCAGAAACACATCTACTTCGGAGCCACAGAGGAGAGCGCAGCAATACGGGTATAGAGGGCAAAATGGAGAGATTCCCACACAGAGGATAGGTGCCAACCAGCACTCACCAGCCTAAGAGGCTTGTCTGCTCACCCGCCGGGGCGGGTGGGAGCTGGGAACTGAGGCTCCGTTTTCAGAGGTCAGATCCCAAGGAGAGAACGGGGGTTGGCTGCGTGAACACAGCCTGAAGGGGGCTTGTGTGCCACAGCTAGCCAGGAGGGAGTCTGGGAAACAGTCCGGACCTGCCTAAGAGACAAGAGACCATTGTTTCAGGGTGTGCAAGGAGAGGGAATTCAGAGCACCGCCTAAACAAGCTCCAGGGATGGGTGGGAGCTGCGGCTATCAGTGCAGACACCAGAGATGGGCATGAAACACTAAGGCTGCTGGTGCAGCCACCAAGAAGCCTGTGTGCAAGCACAGGTCACTATCCACACAACCCCTCCTAGGAGCTTGTGCAGCCCGCCACTGCCGGTGTCCTGTGATCCAGGGACAACTTCCCTGGAAGAATACAAGGCATGACTTAGGCTGGTGCGTCACCCCGGACTCTGCCCCCCAGGCTCACCCCACATTCCGTACCCCTCCCTCTCCCCGGCCTGAGTGTACCAGAGGCCCCTAATCATCTGCTATTTTAACCCCATCCTGTCTGAGTGAAGAACAGATGCCCTCAGGTGACCTACACTCAGAGGTGGGCCAAATCCAAAGCTGATCCCCAGAAGCTGGGTGAACAAAGAAGAGAAAAGGAAATTTCTCCCAGCAGCCTCAGGAGCAGCAGATTAAATCTCCACAATCAACTTGATGTACCTGCATCTGTGGAATACCTGAATAGACAATGAATCATCCCAAAATTGAGGTGGTAGACTTTGGGAGCAGCTGTAGACTTGGTTGCTGTCTGCATCTAATTCGTTTCTGGTTTTATGTTTATCTTAGTTTAGTATTTAGAATTTATTATAATTGGTAGATTTGTTTATTTGATTCGGTTGCTCTCTTCCTTTATTTATATATATATATAAATATATATATATTTTTTCCTTTCTCTTTTTGTGAGTGTGTATGTGTATGCTTCTTTGTGTGATTTTGTCTGTATAGCTTTGTTTTTACCATTGGTCCTGGGGCTCTGTCTGTTGTTTTTCTGTTTTGTTTTTGTTTTTTTTATTTTTTATTGTGGTACGCGGGCCTCTCACCACTGTGGTCCCTCCCGTTGCAGAGCACAGGCTCCGGACACGCAGGCCCAGCGGCCAAGGCCCACCGGCTCAGCTGCTCCGCGGCACGTGGGATCCTCCTGGACCGGGGTACGAACCCACGCCCCCTGCATCGGCAGGCGGACCCTCAACCACTGCGCCACCAGGGAAGCCCTTTTTTTTTTTTTTTTTTACTATGCTTTTGAGACCTTATTATCATTGGTGGGTTTGATTTTTGGTTTGGTTGCTCTCTTCCTTCTTTCTTTCTTGTTTTTATTACTTTTTAATTGTTTTATTTTTAATAGTTTATTTTTATTTTAATAACTTCATTTTATTTTTCATTCATTCTTTTTTTCTCCCTTTTCTTCTGAGCCATATGGCTGACAGGGTCTTAGTGCTCCATGCAGGTGTCAGGCCTGTGCGTCTGAGGTCGGAGGGCTGAGTTCAGGACATTAGTTCACAAGAGACCTCCTGGCTCCAAGTAATATCAAATGGCGAAAGTTCTCCCAGAGATCTCCAACACAACGCGAAGACCCAGCTTCACGCAATGACCAGCAAGCTCCAGTGCTGGATAACATATGACAAACAACTAGCAAGACAGGAACACAGCCACACCCATTAGCAGACAGGCTCCCTAAAATCATAATAAGGACACAGACACCCCAAAACACAACACGGAATGTGGTCCTGCCCACCAGGAACACAAGAACCAGCCTCATGCACCAGAACATGCACCAGAACACAGGCACAAGTCCCCTTGACCAGGAAGCCTACACAACACACTGGAGGCAGACAGCGAAAACAACAGGCCTCTCACCACTGGAGAGAAAACAACAGGCCTCTCACCACTGGAGAGAAAACAACAGGAACTACGAACCTGCAGCCTGCAAAAAGGAGACCCAAGACACAGTAAGTTAAGCAAAATGAGAAGACAGAGAAACACATAGCAGATGAAGGGGCAAGGTAAAACCCCATGAGACCAAACAAATGAAGAGGAAATAGGTAGTCTACCTGAATAAGAATTCAGAGTAATAACAGTAAAGATGATGCAAATTCTTGGAAATAGAATGGAGAAAATACAAGAAACATTTAACAAGGACCTAGAAGAACTAAAGAGCAAACAAACAATGATGAACAATACAATAAATGAAACTAAAATTTCTCTAGAAGGAATCAATAGCAGAATAACTGAGGCAGAAGAACGGATAAGTGACCTGGAAGATAAAATAGTGGAAATAACTACCAAAGAGCAGAATAAAGAAAAAAAAATGGAAAGAATTGAGGACAGTCTCAGAGACCTCTGGAACAACATTAAACACAACAACATTCCAATTACAGGGGTCCCAGAAGAAGATGAGAAAAAGAAATGGACTGAGAAATATTTGAAGAGATTATAGTTGAAAACTTCCCTAATATGAGAAAGGAAATAGTTAATCAAGTCCAGGAAGTACAGAGAGTCCCATACAGGATAAATACAGAGAGAAATACGCCAAGACACATATTAATCAAATTGTCAAAAATTTAATACAAACAAAAAATATTAAAAGCAGAAAGGGAAAAACAACAGACAACATACAAGGGAAGCCCTATAAGGTTAACAACTGATCTTTTAGCAGAAACTCAGAAAGCCAGAAGGGAGTGGCAGGGCATATTTAAAGTGATGAAAGGGAGAAACCTATGACCAAGATTACTCTACCCAGTAAGGACCTCATTCAGAGTTGACAAAGAAATTAAAACTTTTACAGACAAGCAAAAGCTAGGAGAATTCAGCACCACCAAACCAGCTTTACAACGAAGGCTAAAGGAACTACTCTAGGCGGGCAACAGAAGAGAAGGAAAAGACCCACGATAACAAACCCAAAACAATTAAGAAAATAGTAATAGGAATATACATATAGATAACTACCTTAAATGTAAATGGATTAAATGCTCCAACCAAAAGACATAGACTGGATGAATGAACACAAAAACAAGAAAGGCTGTCTACAAGAGACCCACTTCAAACCTAGGGATAAGTACAGACTGAAAGTGAGGGAATGGAAAACGATATTCCATGCAAATGGAAATCAAAAGAAAGCTGGAGTAGCAATTCTTATATCAGACAAAATAGACTGTAAAATATAGATTATTACAAGAGACAAAGAAGGGCAGTACATAATGATCAAGAGATCAACCAGAAGAAGATATAACAATCGTAAATATTTATGCATCCAACATAAGAGCACCTCAGTATGTAAGGCAAATGCTAACAGCCATAAAAGGGGAAATCGACAGTAACACAATCATGGTAGGGGACTTTATCATCCCAATTTTACTAGTGGACACGTCATCCTAAATGAAAATAAATAAGGAAACACAAGCTTTAAAGTAAACATTAAACAAATTGGACTTAATTGATATTTATAGGACTTTCTAACCAAAAACAACAGAATACACTTTCTTCTCAAGTGCTCATGGAACATTCTCCAGGATAGATCATATCTTGGGTCACAAATCAAGCCTTGGTAAATTTAAGAAAATTGAAATCGTATCCAGTATCTATTCTGACCACAACTCTATGAGACTATATATAAATTACAGGAGAAAATCTGTAAAAAATAAAAACACATGGAGGCTAAACAATACATTACTTAATAATCAAGATATCACTGAAGAAATCAAAGAGGAAATTAAAAAATACCTAGAAACAAATGACAATGAAAATACGACTCAAAACCTATGGGATGCAGCAAAAGCAGTTCTAAGAGACAAGTTTATAGCAATACAATCCTACCTCAGGAAACATTTCAAATAAACAAGCTAACCTTACACCTAAAGCAATTAGAGAAAGAAAAACAAAAAACACCAAAGTTGGCAGAAGGAAGGAAATCATAAAGATCAGATCAGAAATAAATGAAAAAGAAATGAAGGAAACGACTGCAAAGATCAATAAAACTAAAAGCTGGTTCTTTGGGAACATATACAAAATTGATAAACCATTAGCCAGATTCATCAAGAAAAAAAGGGAGAAGACTCAAATCAATAGAATTAGAAATGAAAAAGGAGAAGTAACAACTGACACTGCAGAAATACAAAGGATCACAAAAGTTTACTACAGGTAACTCTATGCGAATAAAATGGACAACTTGGAAGAAATGGACACATTCTTAGGAAAGCACAACTTTCCGACCCGGAAACAGGAAGAAATAGAAAATATGAACAGACCAATCACAAGCACTGAAATTGAGACTGTGATTTAAAATCTTTCAACAGGGCTTCCCTGGTGGCGCAGTGGTTGAGAGTCCGCCTGCCGATGCAGGGGACATGGGTTTGTGCCCCGGTTCGGGAGGATCCCACGTGCCGCGGAGCGGCTGGGCCCGTGAGCCACATCCGCTGAGCCTGCGCCTCCGGAGCCTGTTGCTCCGCAACGGGAGAGGCCTCAACAGTAAGAGGCCCGTGTACTGCAAAAAAAAAAAAAAAAAAAAAAAAAAAAAATCTTCCAACAAACAAAAGCCCATGACTACGTGGCTTCACAGGCGAATTCTACCAAACATTTATAGAAGAGCTAACACCTATCCATCTCAAACTCTTCCAAAAATACAGAGGGAGGAACACTCCCAAAATCAGTCTATGAGGCCACCATCACCCTGATACCAAAACCAGACAACAATGTCACAAAAAAAGAAAACTACAGGCCAATATCACTGATGAATATAGATGCAAAAACCCTCAACAAAATACTAGCAAACAGAATCCAACAGCACATTAAAATGCTCATACACCATGATCAAGTGGGGTTTATCCCAGGAATGCAAGGATTCTTCAATATACACAAATCAATGTGATACACCATATTAACAAACTGAAGGAGAAACACCATATGATCATTTCAACAGATGCAGAAAAAGCTTTTGACAAAATTCAACACCCTTTTGTGATAAAAACTCTCCAGGAAGTACGCACAGAGGGAACTTAACTTAATAAAGGCCATCTATAACAAACCCACAGTCAACATCATCCTCAATGGTGAAAAACTGAAACCATTTTCACTAAGATCAGGAACAAGACAAGGTTGTCCACTCTCACCACTATTATTCAACATAGTTTTGGAAACAGCAATCAGAGAAGAAAAAGAAATAAAATGAATCCAAATTGGAAAAGAAGAAATAAAGCTGTCACTGTTTGCAGATGACAGGATACTATACATAAGGAATCCTACAGATGCTACCAGAAAACTACTAGAGCTAGTCAATGAATCTGGTAAAGTAGTGGGATACAAAATTAATGTACTGAAATCTCTGGCATTCCTATACATTAATGATGAAAAATCTGAAAGAGAAATTAAGGAAACACTCCCATTACCATTGCAACAAAAAAGAATAAAATACCTAGGAATAAACCTATGTAAGGAGTCAAAAGCCCTGTATGCAGAAAACTATAAGACATTGAAGAAAGAAATTAAAGATGATACAAATAGATGGGAGATATACCATGTTCTTGGATTGGAAGAATTAACATTGTGCAAATGACTATACTACCCAAAGCAATAGATTCAATGCAATCCCTATCAAACTGCCAATGGTATTTTTTTCACAGAACTAGAACAAAAAATTTCACAATTTGTATGGAAACACAAGAGACCCCAAACAGCCAAAGCAATCTTGAGAAAGAAATATGGAGCTGGAGGAATCAGGTTCCCAGATTTCAGACTATACTACAAAGCTACAGTAATGAAGAGAGTCTGACACAAAAACAGAAATATAGATCAAGAGAACTGGATAGAAAGCCTAGATATAAACCCACACACATATGGTCACCTTATTTTTGATAAAGGCAGCAAGAATATACAATGGAGAAAAGAAAGCATCCTCAATTATTGGGAAAACTGGACAGCTACATGTAAAATAATGAAATTAGAACACTCCCTAACACCATACACAAAAATCAACTCAAAATGAAAAGACCTAAATGTAAGGCCAGACCCTATAAAACTCTTAGAGGAAAACATAGGCAGAACACTCTATGTCATAAATCACAGCAAGATCCTTTTTAACCCACCTCCTAGAGAAATAGAAATAACAACAAAAATAAACAAATGGGACCTAATGAAACTTGAAAGCTTTTGCACAGCAAAGGAAAAAATAAACAAGACAAAAAAAAAAAAACAATTCTCAAAATGGGAGAAAATATTTGCAAATGAAGTAACTGATCAAGAACTAATCTCCAAAATTTACAAGCAGCTCATGCAGCTCGATATCACAAGAACAAACAACCCAATGCAAAAATAGGCAGAAGACTGAAATAGACATTTCTCTAAATAAGATATACTGATTGCCAACAAACACATGGAAGGATGCTCAACACCACTAATTATTAGAGAAATGCAAATCAAAACTACAATGAGGTATCACCTCCCTCACACCAGTGAGAATGGCCATCATCAAAAACTACAAACAATAAATGCTAGAGAAGGTGTGGAGAAAAGGGAACCCTCTTACACTGTTGGTGGGAATGTAGAAAGAAAAAAACAGAGTTATTTTTAGTGAGGTAGATGGATGTATAGTCTCTCATACAGATTGAAGTAAGTCAGAAAGAGAAAAACAAATACCATATGCTAAAACATATATATGGGATCTAAAAAAAAAGTGGTTCTGAAGAACCTAGGGGCAGGACAGGAATAAAAATGCAGATGTGGAGAATGGACTTGAGGACGTAGGGAGGGGGAAGGGTAAGCTGGCACAAAGTGAGAGAGTTGCACGGACATATATATACTACCAAATGTAAAATAGATAGCTAGTGGGAAACAGCCGCATAGAACAGGGAGATCAGCCTGGTGCTTTGTGACCACCTAGAGGGGTGGGATAGTGAGGGTGGGAGGGAGGTGTAAGAGGTAGGAGATATGGGGATATATGTATATGTATACCTGATTCACTTTGTTATAAAGCAGAAAGTAACACACCATTGTAATGCAATTATACTCCAATAAAGATGTTAAAAAAAAGTCAACAAGAGCAATGTATATGTGCATAAACTATGCAAATTACAGTAGTCACTTATATTGATCTGTAGGGATTCTGAGCATTTCATTCCTCTGAGCTATTTCAAATCTGTAAATTTAGAGAACCAACAGTGGTACAAAAATCAATCTTTTCTGTAAACATGTACATTTTGTTCAAGAGAGGTTCAATTTACCCCTCTTCCAACCCCCCTCCACACACACACTCCTCTTTTTTTTTTTTTTTTTTTGTGGTACGTGGACCTCTCACTGTTGTGGCCTCTCCCGTTGCGGCGCACAGGCCCCAGACGCGCAGGCTCAGCGGCCGTGGCTCACGGGCCCAGCCGCTCCGTGGCATGTGGGATCTTCCCAGACCGGGGCACGAACCTGTGTCCCCTGCATTGGCAGGCGGACTCTCAGCCACTGCGCCACCAGGGAAGCCCCACACACTCCTCTTTTTAAGAAGTTAAAAGCAACAACAGCAATGCTGAATGTAGCTTTAAGCTTCAAAAATAGTTGTTCTCAGAGTCCCAGGAATAGTAGACAACAGTGGTGCACCCACATAAACACACACCCAACAGGTAATGGGCCTAATATTTTAGACAAATTTTGGGTATGTTCTTTCCATAAACTTTCCTCCTGAGACAATATGACTAGAACGCAAAGTGGTTGTCGGGCTCTTGCTGAGTTCTCTCGGAGCACTTCTGGCATTTACATGCTGCCCATCCCACTTAGCTTTAACTTTCTGATATCCCTGGAGGCATAGGGGGCCGACCACAGCCCCAGGTCACTCAGGGCTCCTCTGGTACCCAGAAAGGAAGCAAACAGCGGCAGCACGTTCGCAGGGAAAAGGGGGCAGGGGAAGGTGAGGTTGCTGGTCACTGTCCTAAGGGAGAAGCACTTCAGAATCCTGCTAATGGGGCGCTCAGCATACTAGGCAGGAGAAATAGCCTAGAAGTGAGGCGTGCCAGTGGCCCTGAGGATCCTTTCCTTCAAAGTTACCAGCACTACCACCAGCAAAACAGAGAGAGTTTTAAATTGGAGTGTAGGATGTTAAGGGGTGGAGAGGGAATCAACGTGCCCCACTTCCCTACTGAATATTCTTTTCTTTTTTCTTTTTTTCTCTCCACCTCCCCACCAGGGGGAAACAAGGGAAGCACTTGCCTGTTATCCTCGGAAAGTACAAAACTTTTCAGTCTGGGGAAAGGCAGTTGACTTCGATACAGGGGTCAAGAGGCACACATTGAAGGGGAAAAGCTTACAGGAAGACCCGGGAGAGAGGCCGGCGCACAGGGTGGAGGGAAAGCTGGTAAGGTTAACCGAGCTGGAAACCTAGCAGCTCGACTGAGCGCGAAGGTACAGAGCAAGTTGTAATTAGCCGACCTTAGCCACGGCTGTGGTAACTTAACAACGATGCCAGCCACTGCAGAGCAGCCGGGTATGCGGTAGCCTGGGCAGGAATTGTTGGACCAGTAAGGAGGGACTGGGGAGAAAATCATGAGTAAACTCAAAGTAGTGCTTTCTGCACAACGCTCCTCAGACACACACACCTTAAGAATGGCCTAGAATCAGGCTTCATGCTGAAAATCCGAAGATAGTTTCATGTTTCAGGTTTTATTATTTCATTTTCTTCTTCAGCATACTTCAGTATTTCAGGAAAGTTGCCTGGAAGATAAAAATATCAAATAAATTTTATTAATGAAAGTCGCTGAAAGACTATTCTGCTGACGCATCAAACCACAGTTTATATCCCCCAACTCTCTTTGAATATCCTCCGTGAAAACTCTCCAATCTTTGTACCAATCAATGCTGTATTGTGTTAAGATCTTTACCCCTTACTAACCAACCAAGTACGCTACTGCCAATTGAAAACACCAGTGTTAATTGAAAAGTGAAATCTTCAAAAATGCATACCAATTTTGTCCTTTCCAGCCCCCTTTAATTCCTACTAATACGTTGGGACCTGTTGAGATAGTGAACTCTCTTATCGCGGTAATAATGAAGTAAGCTATTTGTTTTACCAACAGGTGTTTAAACTGTATTTTCCAAGAGCCAACACTTAACAGTTTTTAACCTTGGAGAGCCGGGGAGGGTGGAGTAAGCAAAGGTCCACTGAGCTCACTCACACTGAAAGTGGGGGACAGTGTGAGGTCTGAGGGGTGTTTGGTCTCTTTTTAGGATTGACCACAAATCAGATAAGTCCCCTTGCCTGCTCTGGCTCTGCCTTTCCAAGGGGCGGGTCAGTTTTACCCTAGCGGGTAGGAGCCCTTAAGGGGAATGGCAAAAGCAGACCGAAAAGCCCGGAGTAGAGGAGTTGAGAAGAAGCACAGAGCTGGCTTGTTTTTTATTTTATTATTTTTTAATTATTTTTTTTTGCTTTACGCGGGCCTCTCACTGTTGTTCGGACGCGCAGGCTCAGCAGCCATGGCTCACGGGCGCAGCCGCTCCGCGGCATATGGGATCTTCCCGGACCGGGGAACGAACCCGTGTCCCCTGCATCGGCAGGCGGACTCTCAACCACTGCGCCACCAGGGAAGCCCTGGCTTGTTAAATGAAGACCAGGAGTAGGGCTCAGAGGGAAGCATCCTGATGAGTGCTGTGTAGGACTCGGTGAAAGGTCCGCCCCACCAAGGAACCGCCCGAGGCTCCGGATGGCAGGGCCTTCTGCGCCTGCAGTTCCGGACGCGAAGCCCAAACAAGAAGCTGCTAAGAGGATGAGCTGGCTTGGTAGTGGGCCGTGGGGAGTAATTATAGGGGGCGGCCGCATCCTGGGACGCGAGGTGGTGGGGGGCACAGCCCTGGGCTGCAGCCACCGTCTGCAAGAGCAGACAGTGCTTTCTTGGCATTTGTGTCGGTCTGTTACGGAAGAAATGAGCGAGTCGGGTAGGAGGGGATCGCTTCGTGCGTGAAGGGCGCAGGGTAGGGATCTTTCCCTGACAGCAGCTGATCAACAGCCTGGGTAAAGCCGAGAAGGAATGGTTTACCCTTTACTGAAAGTCGTCCCTTTTAATATGTCAAATTAATCCGTCCTCTTGGTAACCGGTTAACCTACTCGCAGGCATGCCACCTCTCAGCAACATATAAGCTCCAAGTTTTTTGGAGGAAGCCGGTTGCGTGATCAGAGAAGAGAAAAATAGCCGGGATAGAAGTGGGAAGAAAAGAGGGAAGTACTGTTGGTCCATTTCAATTGTCTACACTTTGTACAGTTGTAAAAAGGTCCGTGACAATAAGGTGCGGATAACTCATAAGGCTGCTGCACAGGATAACCACTGATTTCATAGATTGTCCTCACAAGGACTCCTAGTGTTGGAGACAGCATCTTCAAACCCACTGGCTCAACTTCCTTCGATGCTTGCAGGTATCACCTAGCTGCCCAAGCCTTTCTGAAAGTCACAGTTACACTGACCTTTAAAAATAGTTTTCCAAAACACTTTCGGAGGTTTCCGGAAGATTGTGCAATGGCTTCGAGCTTGACAGAGCAAGTTAAACTCAATTGCGTGGGAAGTGGACGCTTCAACGCCACACATCTTTTATAAGCTCCCACACGTGCATTTCAAGCTATAATAAGACTTTAATTTTGGGTGCTCTTAGTTTCTCTATTTTTCCCCTGTACTAATTTTGCGTTTATTTTTGAATCGACTTTAGCTCATTTATGATAGTGAAATTATTTCCCATTAAAGGTAGCAATGATGGGGACTTTAATTGTATAATCTGATCAGATGATGTTTTCTGTAAAACAATTAGAGGTTTATGGACATCTGGTTAGATGAAAGAATCTAATTTATTAATCTCTGTCTATTTTAGCTCAAAGCAATTAAGAATTTTTCATCCTGTGAAGCAAGATAATAGATCTTTGATATTCGGAATAATGAGTGTTTTGCCTGTTAGTTTCTATGTTTAACTTTTCTTGTAGTTGGAATGGTTTAATTGAAGATGCAAACTTTTGTTCTTGTGTCCCAGTGTCTCTCTGTAACTCAGAAGGTACCTCTCATTTTGTGTTTGTAATTTTTTAGAATACAAAACAAAGGAATTCTGAATTAAATATTTCTAAATATCCAGAAAATAAAATGAAGCTCCTTAAAATGTAACTGTGCTAGGAAAATAAATACTCTTCTTGTAGGAAACAACTCAGAACAGTTTTAAAAATCCAAATTCACAAATCTAGGTCAAATTTTTTTCAAATGAGACTAACCATTTTTGTTCAATAAAAACACCTTTGTCTTGTCTGATTAATAATTGTTAAGTAAAATACAAGCATACATTTTATCCTACTTAGGTATTCTTTTTCCAGGTTTACTGATAAGTAAGCTAAAGTTATTTCCATTTAATGTTTAGGCTTACAGAGAAAGTAAATCTGTTTTTTAAACCAAATTGAATCATTGTTATGACAAACTGATTTCAACAGTAATCATATTTTGTAATTTGTAAGTTGGATGATTATTTTCCAAGATATTTAGGTATCTTAAAATGTTGAACTGTTAGAAAATTGAGTAGGTTAATGTTTATTTATTGAATTCCTAGATTACTTCTAAGTAAGATAGAATATCTTATGTATTAGGAGCAACAATGGCAGAGAAATAAATTGTACATGTTTCTGTTTTTCAAGGCAAAATAGTTTTTCGTTCTAACAAAGTAACTCAGATTTCAACAGTTTGTTGTCTTTATTATTTTGTTGTTGGTGGTGTCCAGACCTTGTTACACTCTGAAGTCTTATTGAAGACACCAAAATATTTTTCTTTACATGAGTTATAATTATCAATAATGAAATAGTAATTTTATCGCTGACTCATTTTAATTATTATTATTATTTTGGCTGCGCCACGAGGCATGTGGCATTTTAGTTCCCTGACCAGGGCTCCAAACTACGCCCCCTGCAGCTGAAGCGAGGAGTCTTAACCATTGGCCTGCCAGGGAATTCCCTGCTGACTCATTTTAAAATAGCACTAATACACATATTGCATGGGTTAACATATGTAAGATGTTATGCAAATAGCATCTTGAATTGTTTTGATCTTGAGTACCCACTGAGAAAAAAATCTCCATGTTCAAGAAAACTGTTAATTTCTTCCAGAATATAAAAAGATATATTTCCAAAAAATTTGGAAAGTGAATTTTACCTGCATTGGTCTATATTACCTGAACGTGAGAAGAAGTGTTACTGATTTTTTTGGCAATGTTTGCTCTGTTTTCATGGCGTTCCTTGTTTTGTCTTACTGATTAATGTGTTTGCCTACAATATGAAAGGATTTTCTTAACGTTCTGTGTTACTTGCCTACATGGTAAAGATTTGTGACTTACCAGAATAATTTCTGTGCTTTAGGTTGACTTTAATATTATTTTATTATTTAGGAAAAAACAAAGACAGACAAAATATTTCATCACTTACAGAAGAGCTTGTTTTATTTACAGCCATGTTACGTGTATGTTTAAAATATTTTTACTGTCAATTTAATTAAATAGGTGATAAGCATTTATTATCATATATCAAAAAACTAATTTTAATCATGTCCAATTCTGCTTTTGCCTTCTAAAGATACCCTAAGCATAGAAAAAAATTCAGAATATCTTTAACACTTAAAACTATCTTTCAGGGCTTCCCTGGTGGCGCAGCGGTTGGGGTTCCGCCTGCCAATGCAGGAGACGCAGGTTCGTGGCCCGGTGCGGGAAGATCCCACATGCCACAGAGCGGCTGGGCCGTGAGCCATGGCCGCTGACCCTCAGCGTCTGGAGCCTGTGCTCCGCAATGGGAGGGGCCCCAACAGTGAGAGGCCCGCGTACCGCAAAAACAAAAAACAGAAAATGTTATAGAGATTTGTTCTTCCATATTATAAAAAGAGAGATGCTAGAAATATATGCTTATGATATATGTTGCTATTAAAGAATTGCATAGAAAAATTTTCAAATCAAATGAGACACTCAGTCTTGACTAGGTTAAATTTATTTCTGTAAGTGCAATTAATTTAAATTAAATTTAATTTAATTAAAATTAAATTAAATTTAAATTAAAGATTTAATTTAAATATTTTATTTTTTGTGAAGAACTTTTTTAAATTCAGAAATTGCATACTTTATCCAATTATACGAGGAAGTTCGTTCAAGAGTTTTGTCAGTGTCATCACTTTCTATATTTTTAGGTTCAAAGAAAACCCTGGTTAAATTGACTATGAGTTAATTAATTTCTGTTGCATTTTTCTCTGTCTTTTAGTGCTTTGCTGGATGATACTAGGCAATAACTATATAGTGTGTAAAGTAATAATTTTAGTTTTTATTTTATTTTAAATGTTTGTTCACAACTTTACTTCAATTTGGATCTAGCATCTTCTACACCACTGTTTTTCACTTGGCCATGCACAACAAACTTATTTATGGAAATTTGTGAAAATCCTTCAGAGTTGCCTATTCAAGTCATTTGCCTATTTTTTAATTGGATTGTTTGGTTTTGTTGTTGAGTTTTAGGTGTTCCCCTTGTATACTAAATATTAAGCCCTTATCAGAGATATATGATTTGCAAATATTTTCTGCTTTTTTATTCTGTTGATGTCTTTTGATGCACAAATTTTTTAACTTTCATGAAATCCAATTTGTCTATTTTTTCTTTGGTTGTCTGTGCCTTTTGAGTCATATCCAAGATGTAGTAGCCACATCCAATATTGTACAGCTTTTACTCTATGTTTTCTTCTGAGAGTCTTATTGTTTTAGGTCTTACATTTATGTCTTTTATCTATTTTGAGTTAACTGTTATAGATGGTGTTAGGCAAGGGTCCAAATTCATTATTTTCACGTGGATATCCAGCTATCCTTTCCCCATTGAATAATCTTGGCACTCTTTTAAAAATAATTTGACCATAATGGGATTTTTACTTCTGGATTTTCTATTCTATTCCATTGGTCTCTATGTCTGCCTTTATGCCAGTACCATACTGTTTTGATTACTGTAGCTCTCTGGTAAGTTTTGAAATCAGAAAGTATGAGTTCCTCCATTTTGTTCTTCTTTTTCGAGATTGTTTTGGCTATTTGAGGTTCCTTGAGATCTGCAAAATATGTCATTGTTACTCCCAACTCTTAAAAATAATTATATCAAAGGACTTAAAGGGCAAAGTCATAACTCATACAAATACACTAAAAAGCACGTTAAAGATTGTGGTTATATTATAAATGTGGGTATCAGTGAGGTACCATAAACAGTACACAAGTCAAATAAGCACCTTTTTAATATGGAGTATAGGAATGTTGAGAAACACACGTAAATGATTTTTCTAGGGCTGCTATAAAAAATTATCACAAAATAGGTGGCTTAAAACAACAAACTTATTTCCTCACAGTTCTGGAGCCTAGAAGTCTGAAATGAATGGGTTGATAGGGTGGTTCATTCTATGGGCTTTCTCTGAGGGAGAATCTGTTTCATGACTTCCTCCTAGCTCTCAGTGGTTTGCTGATAATCATGGGCATCTTTTGGCTAGTACATGTAGGGGAAAGTATGAAAATTCCACTTCAGAGAATTCATTTATCTGTCTGTAGAAGAATTTTGCATTGCTGTAAGACAATTAAAGGATAGAATTTTATAACCTGGAAGAATGTAATGTAAACATTGCTTAGTTTTACATTGAAGATATCAGGAATCTTTTTGTTTATCCCCCATGTGCTTATTACTTGAGAAACTGAATTGGAAGTAATGTAACAGAGAGAGGTTCAAAATATTAGATTGCTTTGGATTCTCTTTATCTCTTACATTCCTACATGGATTTGCAAAGGCTTTTACCGTTTTTTTCTTTTTCTTTCTTTAAATCAGGAAATGAATGCCTTTTCCAGGAGAAGGGAGACTAAACATTATTCACAGTGAAAGGGAGAGGTTAGGCCATGTTTACAAAGTGCTTTAACATATTCTATCTTTTGGTCATCAGAAACACATGTGAATTCTGCAGGATGAAGCTATTATTCTCATATTACATATCACATATATAAGTCGTCTCACCAGGTAAGTTTCAGGAAGCTAGTATTACTCACTGACCTTGGTTGGAAACCAGATAAAATTAGCCTCCTTTTGCCCCCACCTGCCGTAAAGGCCAATGTCATCAGTAAATACTGCATCCTTTTCTGAGCTCTGTATGCTTGAGATCCACACCATATTCTGCCCAGGCAGTCCCAGCAGCACACATTTTTAGGCAGCTCCTTCCACAGCCTGGAAATGAAGGAACTGTGTCTTTCAACTGTTTCTGTTCACCTAATGCAGGGAGAGCAATTTTTAAAGGTTTCCTGCAGACGGACCCTCTGGACTGTTGCAATAGCTTTTGGGCTTGTGAGGGAGTTGATTCCTGGAGGGACAGCAGGATTGGTCCTGTTATGGGTGGAGCAATATCTGTGATAGATATAATTCTCACAGGAACGGGAGGCATAGGTGTCTTGTCAGTATATGCTCTCCTTCCCAGTAAATTTAGATTTTGCCTGGGCTGGGTGGAAACCCAGTTGTGTGTCCTGGATCTAGTCCATGACCTTGAGTGAAAAACAATGCATGGAGACACAGGGCACGCCATATTTTGGAATCCTGAGAGACAAGTATTCGCACGAAGAGTGCAGTTTTGCATGCCTTTGCACATCTGTTTATTCCAGTTCTGTGGAATGAAGAGCCACACTGAGGAAGGAAGTCATAAGAAACATTTAATCACTGGAGAAGATTACAGTGCCAGAGTTTCAAGTTCTGGAAAACTCGTGGGGTCTGCCTTGAGGGATGCAGGAGCTTCTCTAATGTCTACAACACTGGCTTGACTTTCTCCTGTCCAGCCAGAAATCTGTATTTTCTGTGTTTGGAAGTCATTAGAGCAGCAGACCGCAAACTGCGACCCACTGGGTTAGGGTGTGAATCTGTTTAACTCCACTCAGCAGGGCATTAGTCTGTCTTTGCAAACTACAAAGTAAGCTTCGGGGGTTTGGGGTGAAACGGATGCTCTTTCACTGAACACCAAGCACCTGTAGGCTCAAGAAAGCAGTAGGCTGCGTTCAGTGCAAAAAATGACTAGTAGAAACTATGGTAGTGTGAGTAGAGGTTGAAAGGGCAATCTCAGAAATAGGGATTTACCGTCAGAGATCCCCATCCTGCTGCGGGCATTACTACTCAGACCCTTCCTCAGATCCTGGGGATGTGGTGGAACACTGAACAACCAGCACACAAATCCCTGCTAACCACCGCAACCTTTTTGGAGGGATCGTGGGAGCTGGCTTTGATCTAATTACCAGCATGCTGCACTTTGGAAGGAGGGCATTGCAGTCTTCCTCATGACTTTTCCTTGGGCGCAGCACACAGAGTGTGTATACGTGCATGGGGCACGGGTGTAAGGGGAAGCAGTGCAAGAGTAAGCAACTCGGAACTACCTGTCCCTACCCTAGACTGAAGAGCTGGGGTTTTCCTTCGGATCTCTGGCTCCCAGAGATGCGGTTTGCCTGCCCACATTGGGGACCATGAAGGAGTCGGTCCAATGGTATAATAAGGTAAGAAGATCCCCAGTAGTCTAGTGATAATTGACTGCCAGAAGTTGGATGGATAGTGGGGAGGATGGCTGCTGTCAGGGGGGTGGGCGTGTGGGGGAGTGGGGAGGGAGAGTGTGGAAAAGAGTTCTTTTAAAGACTTTCCCTGACATCTCCTTCACCAAGCAAGAGGCTCTGGAACTTACCTTTACCAAACTAAGGGCTAAATATGTAGTTCTCTGGTCTATTGAAACAGTTGGGTAAGTCTTACCTTGGAAAGTTATGTTCCAGTTATTTCGCTTGAAGCATCCCTCCAAACTTCTCAACAATTGAGCACCTGGAGAAACTCTGGAGAAACAATAACTGGAGGCATCCCGATTGGCAAAGGAAGAAGTAACACTATTTGCAAGACATGTTCTTGTATATACAAGGAACATGAACACAGACACAATGTAATAAATGAATTCTGCAAATTTGCAGTAAAAGATGCAGCGCAGGCTTTACTGAACAGGGTGAACAGGGTGTGGCCCCCAAGGCACATTAACTCAGGACTTGTAAACAACAGTGAAAGTTCTGGTGAAGGGTCAGGACCCTGGGCAGGTGCTGGAGCTGGAAAATTCAAATTCTGAAAGATAATACTCCTCTGCTTTTTGCAAAGTACAAGCATATCTCAGATATTATGCTGGTTTTGTTCCAGGCCACTGCAATAAAGTGAACAGTGCAAGAGAGCGAGTCACACACATTTTTTTCTTGGTTTCCCAGTGTGTATAAAAGTTATGTTTCCCCTATATTGTAGTTTATTAAGTGTGCAATACCATTACATACAAAAATCAATGTACAATCCTTAATTAAAAATAATTTATTGCTAAAAAATTCTAACCATCATGTGAGCCTTCAGCAAGTTATAGTAGTAATATCAAAGATGACTGGACACAGATCACCATAACAAATGTAATAATGAAAAATTTTGAAATTGAGTATTTAGCTGAAACAAATAGACTCACGGTTATTTCTCCAGCACAGATGGGTTCTTTTCAGGATCAGCAAAGAATTGTAATTTAGGACCCGCAACAGTGGGCAGGCCACATGTAACTCCCCCACAGCAGGAGAACGCTATTGCAGAGAGGAGAAAGAAGGTGGGAGGGCGGTAGCAAACAGAGTCCCTGGGTTCTCACTGGCTGAGTCCTTGACAAGAAGAGGGCTCTCTTCTTCCTGGGCGGGGCGGAGGGGGGCGGAGGGGAAGGGTCTGCAGTGGTCTTACCCTTCTGGTCACCCAATCCTATTTAACTGAGGTTTCTGTTTGTTAATTTTTTTACACAGGAGACAGGAAGTGAGGAAATAATGTTGGAACATGGTGGCAATAAACTTGCTGGATGCAGGATTACCACAAACTTTCAATTTGTAAAATGATGCAATATGTGTGAAGTGCAATAAAACAAGGTATGCCTGCAGCGCCTCTTACCCCCAATTATTTCAGGATAATAATAGCTAGTAGGGCCCATAATAAGGATAACCTAACAAGAACAAAAACAGGAGATACTACTGTTTTCACCTGACCCTAAACTCTTCCCTTTTCAAAGTAGTTTCCTTTAGCGTGAAATCGCCCCTAAAAAACTACAAATCCCATTAAGCAGCAGGCGCAGCACAGTAAGTACTCCTCCCTTCTCAGAATGCCGCGGAGTTCCGCCCTAAACCCAATCTGGGCTTGCAAACTATGGCGGGACAGTTTGCTAGGACCTGCAGTTCTTTCCACACTCTTTATCCTCTTCTGCGCAGAGTCACTGGGGCTTTCTGTTAGCCCTTTGGCCCTGAGACCGGGCTTGGCCTCCGATGCTCCCCTCCCCCACCTCACTCAATTCTCTGGAGGCAAACATCCAGCCGTCACGTGGAGAGGGCCGGATCGTCGACTGGCTGCTGAGGCTTGGAAGGTAGTAGATAGGCCTTGCGAGCTTCCGTTCTTTGGGTCAAAGGTGCCGGTTTAAGTGCTTCCGTCACTTCTTGGCGACGCAGGTAGGATAAAGAGCGCCGGGAAGAGGCGGCGGAGTAGGGGCTGAGGAGACGATTGAGGCTGGACGCAGCGGTCGACTGAGCAGCCAGAAGCAGGTCAGTCCTGGTTTCCACGGGGTGGCGAGGGTGGAGTGTGAGGGAGAGTATTACCTTTTACAGGTTTGCCTGTGCACTCTCTTCAGTTACTTTAGGTACGGGACAAACATTCCGCTTTCTTCAGACGGTGGCGATACTAGGGTGTTTGTGTGGCGAGGAGGTGGAATCGGAATAAATGGGGTGGAGGGGACCGCTGTGGGTTGGGGAGGGATGTGTGCGGCTTGGGTATTAGAAGAGGCGGGGAACGCAGTCCTGTCTGTGGGTGAAAGGGTGCGAGGCGGGGGTGCGCCATGTGTTGCAACGATGTACTGCGGGTGCTCCGGGGTCCTGTGAGCTTGATGTTCTCTCCCAGTTCCTGACGTCCTCATGCTCCCTCCGTTCGGCGCCACCTTCGGTCGACTAGGGACAGGGATTTGCTCTTCTCAGCTTTCGGCGACTGCATGCGTCGCTCTGCATGGTGCGTTGGGGTTAGCGCCGGCAAGGCTGTTGCGTACTTAGATAATGGCGCGGGGGCCGGGGATGCGCTGCGTTTCTGTTTCCCGATCCTCCTTTACTCTCTGCTACCACGCAGATGGTGGCCGGCGGTGGCGGAACTGGTAGGGCTGCTTCTTAGCGTCACTGACAAGGCAACATTCGGGGCTTAGGATACGGAGGTGACGCCGAAGTACCTCTTTCCAACCTAATTGGGGAGCATCATCGTGCAATAACTTGTCTTTCTAACTCCTTTAAAAACAAACCAAAACAAAACTGAACACCTTTATCTTTCCTTTGGTTTGTGCTTTAGCGCCTCCCGTACTTTTGGTCTCTCAATCCGGTAGACATGCTGGAACGTTCCCCTTGTCTTACTTTACTTACATCAGGGTCATTTCATTGTTCCTCTGGTGACAGGAAAATCTAGATCTGCTTCAGACTGTAAAAATCCCACTTCTCCTGGGCTGAGTTTGTAGAATCAGGAAGTTTTCCACAACGACTGGGCTGCATACAGGTATATACGGTTTCCAGAGCCCTACCCTAGAGTTGAGAATTGCAGGGAAAGGGCTTGGTACAGTGGAAATCTTTTTTCTTTTTCCGTTCATTTAAACTTGTTGAAGCGTTCATTCCTGTTTGAACGTATGAAATAATATTTTTCTAACATGTTTCATGAACTTCAAAAATCTCAGTTTAGATTTGAGCAAAGTGTCAAGAATTAGCTTTTTTTGACCTGTTTCTGAGGTGAGGTATTTTCTTGTGCCTCTGTATGAAGGTGTCAGTACTTCACATCTTTCTTTCTTTTTTTTCCTTTCTCTCTCCTTGTATTCTGAAAGAAAGATCCAGTTCTTAAAGGATTGCGAAAAAAACTTGAGTGCATAGTACTGTAGAGATTCAAAATTATCACTTTCACTACTTTCTCCAAGGACAACTCTGATTTAAAAAAAAAAAACCCAACAACAATGCAGTTTACGATATTCCAACAAAGAAGAGAAATCTTATTTTATAGACAAAAAGGAGAGGTTGTGGGAGGTTTGAATGAAAATCTGTTGCAGAAAAGTGAGAGTTCAGGATGTTGATAATTTCTCACTGGCTGAGTTGTTGAAGTAGTCGATTTCTTGGAGGAGATGCACTGTACATATTTTTCCCTTTTGGCACCTTTTGGTAGTTGAGAATTTTTTCCTATTGATGATTCTTCTGTTGGGATCTGTAATTGATAATTTCTCCTATGTAGTTACTTTTACTATTGTTCTTTATTTCTTTGTATGGCTTTTGAGTTAATTTGTAATGTCCCTTTATTTTTGTCAGAAGGACTTCCTTTGTGGTGTTTTGTTTTGTTTTGTTTTTTTTCGGGGCAGGTCTACTAGTAAAGGATTCCCTCAGCTTTTGTGTATTTGGGAATGTTTTAATGTCTTCTTCATTTTGAAAGATAGTCTTTGAGTTTATCATACTTAAGAGTTTACTCATTACTTAACTCATTGGATGTGTAGACTAATGGTTTTCATCAAATGAGAGAAGTTTTTTTTCATTTCTTTGAATATTCTTCCAGCCTCCTTCTCTCCTGTTCTGTGACTTCCATTATGTATATGCTAGTGTCCCACAAGTCTCAAGTTCTGTTGATTTTTATTTATTCCTTTTCCTTTCTGTTTCTCAGATTGTATTTTCAATTGACTTAGATTCTAGTTTGCTGATTATTCTTCCTGCTAAATTCAGTTGTCATACTTTTCAGCCCTGAATTTTTCTTTGGTTCATTTAAAAAATAATTTCTACCTTTTTATTGATGGCTGATTCTTAATTTCTTTTATTCCTATGACTTGCCTATAGTTAATTTCTTCTTTGCATGACTTGTGATTTTTTTTGTTGGCAACTGAATGTTTTTAGTATTATAATGTGACTGTCAAACAAAAACAAATCCTGATTTAGATAACAAGAGACCTTATTCAGAGGCACTCCTGCAATACGGAGAACACTCTGATTTCAGAAATCTGAAAATGTCTTAAAATCAGAGAATGACTTTTATTGAGACAGGTAAACAGGTTAATAGAAACTTTTTAAGGGGAAATCGAGCAAGCAAAGGAAAGTGAGCAGACAGCATAATTGGCATGGTTGATGGGAGATGATTGTCAGCTGATTCTTGGATCCTTGGGATGAGTTGTTACTAGGGGCACGCTCTGCATTTGAGTGCTTGATCATGGTGGGTAAGCCAGTATCCAGGGGTTTATGCGAAGAGAGAAGCTTGACTGAAGTCTGGTTAAGACAAGACAGTTAAGAAATGTGCAATTGTGAACCCTATACTCTGGGAATCAGACTCTCCCCACATCCCTAGGGTTTGTTGTTGTTGATTGTTATGGGTTGTAAATGTTTGCTTAGTAATTCTGTGGTAAGCTGTTTTATAAAGATTGTATTCTTTGTCCTGCGTGGTCTCTGAAGTCTTCTGTGGTAGCTTAGAGGTCAGCCAGGTAGCTTAGAGGTCAGCCAGGAATTTAAAAGAGATTTTCTTGAAATCCTGGAGCAACAAAAATAACAAAAACTAAACTCCACGTCTTTGCAAATTGATTTTGTTTAGGCAACTCCTTTAACGCTTAGGTAAGCCCAGGCTTAGCATGTACTTCCTTCTTGCACAGAGCCAGATACAAAAGTGTAGGGTCTTCTGCGGTCTTTTCTGGCATGTATGTTGCCCTGGACATGCATGTAGGCTTTGAGATTCCCTGGTATACCTGGGGCCAATCCAAAGCCCTTATCCTTCCATGTTTCTTCTTTACCACCCTCCTTCTTTTGGGGCTTTTCAGTCTGTCTGCCATTTGCCTTGTCATTTTGTCCTTAGCCCACGTAGCTGTGGCTGTTATTTCAACATTTCACACCAAGAAGCTGCACCAACTGTGAGAAAATTTTGAGGCTGGCAAAACAGGAGGATATTCTTGAGCTCCCTTTGGGGGTCTGCCATATAGATCAAAGCCCACTATCAGAACTTTTAAGAACAAGGTTTCTTATCCATCTGGCACCAGCAAGCCACACCAGATATGCTCGCTCCTTCCCGGGTGGGGATTAGGGGGTTGTAGGCAGGTAAAGTAAAAAGTTACAATATTCCTTAAGTGAACTGCAGCAGCTTCTTTCCTAGTTAAGGATTCCTCTGGTTGTTGGTTTCAACTGTTTCCCAGAGTTTCCAAAAAGTTGATTTGGACAATTTTTGTCACCATAATCATTGCTTTCGTATAGAAGTGGGAGGTTGCTACCTCACCATTTTCTTTCTTTAATTTTTTTCTTTAAATTTAGGTATAGTCAATGTACAATATTATGTAAGTTTCAGGTGTATAACATAGTGATTCACAATTTTTCAAGGTTATACTCCATTTACAATTACAAAATATTGGCCATATTCCCTGTGTTGCACAATATATTCTTTTTTTTTTTTTTTTTTTTTTTGTGGTACGCGGGCCTCTCACTGCTGTGGCCTCTCCCGTTGCGGAGCACAGGCTCCGGACGCACAGGCTCAGCGGCCATGGCTCACGGGCCCAGCCGCTCCACTGCATGTGGGATCTTCCTGGACCGGGGCACGAACTCGTGTCCCCTGCATTGGCAGGCGGACCCCCAACCACTGCGCCACAAGGGAAGCCCCACAATGTATTCTTGTAGGTTATTTTATACAAAGTAGTTTGTACCTCTTAATCCTCTACCCCTATGTTGTTCCTCCCCTTTTCCCTCTCCCCAGTGATAATCACTAATTTGTTCTCTAGATCTGTGAGTCTGCTTCTTTTTTTGTTTTATTCACTAGTTTTATTTTTTAGATTCCACATGTAAGTGATAATCATCCAGTACTTGTGTTTCTGTCTGACTTATTTCACAAAGAATAATGTCCTCCAAGTTCATCCATGTTGTTGAAAAAGGCAAAATTTCATTTGTTTTTGTGTCTGAGTAGTATTCCTTTGTGCGTATGTGTGGCATGGGGGGCACATCTTTATCCATTTATTTCTTGATGGACACTTGGGTTGCTTTAGTATTTTGGTAATTGTAGATAATGCTATGAAGATTGTGGTGCATGTGTATTTTTTGTTTTTCGTTTTTTTTTTTTTTTGCGGTACGCGGGCCTCTCACTGTTGTGGCCTCTCCCGTTGCGGAGCACAGGCTCCGGACGCGCAGGCTCAGCGGCCATGGCTCACGGGCCCAGCCGCTCCGCGGCATGTGGGATCTTCCCGGACCGGGGCACGAACCTGTGTCCCCTGCATCGGCAGGCGGACTCTCAACCACTGCGCCACCAGGGAAGCCCACATGTGTATTTTTGAATTAGTGTTTTCGTGTTTTCGGATATATACTCAGGAGTGGAACTGCTGGGTCATATGGTAGTTCTATTTTTAGTTTGTTGAGAAACCGCCATACAATTTTCTACAGTGACCGCACCAATTTACA
This sequence comes from Grampus griseus, assembly GCF_964374135.1. Lineage (NCBI taxonomy): Eukaryota > Metazoa > Chordata > Mammalia > Artiodactyla > Delphinidae > Grampus > Grampus griseus. The sequence continues at coordinate 17,213,727 of NC_139016.1, read as the reverse complement.
TTTTACCAACAGTGTAAGAGGGGGTTAATTTTCTCTACACCCTCACCAACATTTGCTATTTCTGTTCTTTTTGATGATAGCCATTCTGATAGGTATGAGGTGATAATCTCATTGTGGTTTTGATTTGCATTTCCCTGGCAATTAGTGACATTGAGGATCTTTTCATGTGCCTCTTGGCCATCTGTATGTCTTTGGGAAATGTCTATTTATGTCTTCTGGCCATCTTTTAACTGGATTGTTTGTTTTTTTTATGTTGAGTTGTATGAGCTGTTTATATATTTTGGATATTAACCAAAATGTCAGTCATATAATTTGCAAAACTTTTTTTGCCATTGGGTAGGTTGTCATTTTGCCTGTATTTTTTTCTAAGAATTTTATGGTTTCCAGCCTTACATTTAGGTCTTTAATCCATTTTGAATTTATTTTTGTATATGATGTTAGAAAATGTTCTAATTTCATTCTTTCACATGTAGCTATCCAGTTTTCCCAGCACCAGTCTTTTCTCCATTTTATATTCTTGCCCCCTTTGTCACAGATTAATACGTTATCAATTTTAGTGATATTCCTCTCCAGATATGAGCTTACCTTTATAAAGTAGTGGTATCTGGATAAATAATGCCTCTTATTTAAAAATTAAAACTTGTTTAAATGACATAGTTCCTAGAGAGTGATTTTCATTTATAATTAATACATGATTAATTGATAGGGCATATGACAGACCTTACTTCATAGTCAGTTGTTGTTTATGTAAAATAAGATTTATACTAATGTCCCAAATAAACTTTATTGCCTCCTTTTCCTTCCCTCCTTCCAATTCCTTTTTCTTTGCTGTTAATGTGATTATGAGTCACTTTCAGATAATATAATGAATGTAGTGGTATTTGACGTACCTAACGTGTTAAACAAATTTAATATATTATTGAGTATCAGCTATGTTTAACTTTTTCCATTTGTGCAGTTTTCAGAAGAGAACAAGTATTAGATAAGCTTTAAGTTCCATTCACACCTAGGGATTCTATTTTTATAATTCAGTCCACTTCCTAGTTAAATTTATTTATTTTAATGAATTTCTGTAAGTTCTTTGACTTGATGGAAAAGATTCACCAAACGACCTATGCTGTCTCCCTGTGCTACTGAGCAAGTTTTATTAATATTTGTTGTTTTGGGCTTCCCTGGTGGCGCAGTTGTTGAAAGTCTGCCTGCCGCAGGGGACACGAGTTTGTGCCCCGGTCCGGGAAGATCCCACATGCTGCGGAGTGGCTAGGCCCGTGAGCCATGGCCGCTGAGCCTGTGCGTCCGGAGCCTGTGCTCCGCAACGGGAGAGGCCGCAACAGTGAGAGGCCCGCGTACTGCAAACAAACAAACAAATATTTGTTGTTTTGAGTGTTGATTTGAATCCCATGTAATATTTCCAAAATATCTCCCAGATGCCCCTCACTCTCCCCAGTGTTTGCCCTTTAATCTGCCATAACTAATATTTACTTGCTAAGATGATACTTTATTTCCTGCTCCTATAGTGCAGAGCAGTTTGGTGGGGTATATAGTTCGTAGAAGTTATGCCAGTAATTTAAAAGATAATTTCTTCTTTAAGAATTGAAGTGTGGACCATGTTAATGTGACAATGTATGTGTGGTAGATAAAATAATGCCCCCCCCAAATATGCTCATGTCCTAATCTCTGAAACCTGTGAATATGTTTATCCTATCTGATTAAGTATGATCTTGCGATGAAGAGATTGTCCTGGATTATCTTGGTGGATTCAGTGTAATCACAAGGTTTCTTATAATAGAAAAACAGAAGGGTCAGAATCAGAAGAGATGTAATGATGGAAACAGAGATTAGAGACAGAGAGATCTGAAGATGTTATGCTTCAGACCCTGAAGATGGAGAAGGGTATGATAAGCTAATGCAGGCAGGTGGTCTCTAAACTTGGAAAAGGCATGGGAATAATTCTTCAACCTCCAGAGGTAACACAGCCCTGCTGATCCATTTTGGACTTGTGACCTCTAGAACTGTAAGATAATAAATGTGAATTTTTAATCCATTTTTAGGTTTGTGATAATTTGTTATAACAGTAGTAGGAAACTTCACAAATTATTATGAAAGTCCTGTTGTGGGCCAGCAATTTATAGCCTTACCTAAACTTAAACTCTGTAAGATATTATCATTAAAACGAATAATGTCAGTTGGTTTATCTTGACAGACATTTTCTGAAAAATGTCTGGCAGATACCCAAATTTGAATATGTAATCATAGCAGCAAGAAACTCTGAAGGGTCAGAGATTTTAATTTACTTGCAAATTCATAATTTTCCCATAACTTATGGATACTGGGAGAAATCTGGAGACAAAGGATACTTTTTTACAGTAGTATTTACTAGTGTCCACTTTTGCACCTGATTCCTGAGCTTTTGTTCCTACAGGGTTATATAAAGAGAACTAGATATTTGCATTACAAAAAAGAACTCCTAAGTTTAGGGATATTAAATCTTTTATAATGGGCAGTGTGGTAGGCAGAATAGTGGCTGCTCAAAGCTGTTCCTGTCTTAAACAGGGACCTGTGAATTATCTTATTGGTTAAAAGGATTTGCATAGATTAGGACTTTGTGGCATTACCCTGGATTATCATGGTATACACAATGAAATCTTAAGTGTACTTAGAAAAGAAAGAGGAAGATAAACGTCAGATCCAGAGAGATGGCATTTTGCATGACTTGCCTTGCCTTTTACTAGCTTTGAATATGGAGGAAAGGATCATGATCCACGGAATACAGTCAGCCCCTAGAAGTCAGCAAAGGCAAAGCTCTTTTCTCTCAGGGAGCCTCCAGAAGGAATGTAAGGTAAATAAATGAGTGGTATTTTATTACAACAGCAATTGGAAACATATTGGCAATAAGCAAACCTGCCCATTGCTGATGAGGTAGACATCATTTCTATTTTTTTTCTAAGGCTCTTTGCTGTATGAGCATCCTTGAAAAGATAGTTTGAAACAAAGACAGTCACTACCTCTGTTCACAAGAGAAGCAGAAACACTGTCATGGCTTCTATTGAGTTTTTCCTTGAGTATGCAAGTTCATTGGCCACACTGTTAAATTTGGTCAAAATAGGCTAGGACCAGATCTGTTGAGTTTATCTTATAGAATACTAGGAACAGGACTCCAAGCCTAAGGAAGAGCCCAAAACTTAGGATTGACTTCAGAGTCCCAGACCTAAACAAATGAACAAGTTCCATACATAATCAGAGTCTACCATCTGGCTTCCTTAAGGCTATGTGTTGACCTTCCCACTTAGCCTGATTCACCGATTCAGTTGCAGCAGGATATATTCATGAATGGCCCATAAGAAAAAAGTCTAGGGCAATTTTGCCATAACTGATAACTGTGGCCAGACAGTTCGAGACGCACTTGAATGCAGTCCACTGATCGTTTCAGCTGAAGTTGTGGAGAGATTTCATACTACCTTTCATTAATGAATGGCTCCCGTTGAGAGGATAACTACCTGCAGTGTGACCCTAAGCCAGAGGTCAGTTGCCCCTCTGGTGAGTTTCTCCAAACAACCAAAAGTAGCCTCATTTTGGAGAGCACTTTGCAGTTGTCCAAAGGCTGCATGACTACTGACTATGTTTCCTGAAACAGTTGATGATCTGTTATGCCCTCCCCTTAATGTGGGAAACAGTGTTTTCTAGAGAGATGCAAGTTAATTCCTGGCTTCCATGTGAGAAAGGGCATACTTGGTACCTCTGGCAAGAAAGGGTTGATTCTGATTGATCATGTAAGTCCTCAAATGGGACTTAACATTAGTATTTCCAAGTGGGCACAGATTTAAAGTGCTTTACATCATGTCTCCCTAGCCAGTTACTAACCTTAGCGTTTCCAGGTGAAAAACTGAATCACATCCTTCTTTTTAAAAGGCCTGCCGAAGGCCACACAGTCCTACCGTCTGGCTCTGATACCAGCTGGATGGCATTTGTCTACCCCTGGAATGACTTACCGATGGCTAGAGAAATGACGGTGTGGGAGACATTCAGTGATGACACTTAAGTGTTTTGCATAGGAAATGCAGTAGCTGGGACATTCCTGCTATTTCTATTTGAATGGCAGTCAAATTGTCACCTGAGCTCTCTGGCTGGAAGGCAGATTCAACACCCTTAAATTCAAGAGGCTTGCAGCAATTTGGGAGAGCCACACTAGGACACCTATTTTTATGATGAAGACTCCAGAGACAGTTTTTAAACATGTGGGAAGATTAATGTTGTTAGGTTTGTTAACAAAGGCTGTATTTCCAGTAGCTATAGTTTCAACTTTTGTCCAATCAGTCGTCACCTACTCATGACAGTCCTTTGGCTCACAAAGGCCAGGTACTAGAGGAGTGAGGGGATTTTTGTAAGCCTTGCAGAGATCCATTATGCCCCATTTCTTTGACCTGCAAAGGTCACCATAGGGAGGCTCCATAGGCAGTGTATTTAGGAAGGGGTAATTATCCACTGGGTACACTGATCTAGAACCATTTCAGTCTCACAAGAGAATCCAGGTAGTAGAAACCAAGTTTGAATCCTCTAGGTGCCAGTTTGGACTAGAGCATGCCACTTGGGCTGACATGGTTATGCTATTGGCAGAAAGAAAAAAACAGTAGCCTAAGAATGGCTAAGTTTCTTTGAATTTCCTTGACATTCAATGCTGAGTTTTTAAAATGGGTTTGTATAACCCAGCACCCAATTTGTCCTGATCCTTAGCAAGGAAGAGACTGAGAGGGGGTTGTCCCTCTCTGGGACCAGCTCATTCAGTGACCCAACTTGCCTTTCCACAGTTTGTAGAAAAGGTGAAGGTGAGGGGGTTAATATCAGGATTCTTTTCTGAGTCAGTTTTTGAAAAGCAGACCTAATGCTCAATAATTCCAGATGCCTATGGATGACAGGGAGTGTGGATAGGAATGGTGGAGGTACATTGACTACTTTTACTTTTGTGGTAGAATGTGTACCATTTTCAGACTGCATATTATCCAGAAAGCTGACCACATGGCAGATCAGTTCAAAGGCTACAATGATGTGGCCAGAGTCAGCTGATTGGTGTGGACCATCAATCCCATGACCTGAAATGGTGGTCAACTGTGGGGCATCCAGGATGAAAGACCTGAATAGGTTTAAAGGTTGGATGCACTCAGACTTCCAGAATGAGGAGAATCAATGCTCTGTGTGTCATGGCCTTCCCAATCTGGAGACAACTGGGTCACCTTTCAGCATGCGTCACAAGGTAGCCACTGCAAAAAAAAAAAGACTCTTTTACTTGGTGCCCTTTCTGTGAGGGTAGACACACAGCCATAATCAGTGCAAAGAGTGTAGTGCAGATAGCAATCATACCCATCTTGATCGTACCCAATGATCAAGGCAGTGCAGGCTTGATCAGTAGCTTGACTTCACTCAGCATACGTGTCTGTGTGAATAAACCATATGATTCCCGTAGTAGCCATGATTTATTTCTCCAGTTTGTGGTACTTTTATCCACCAGTCTGTGTGTTCCCAGTGAATTTAAGGTTCCTGCCTCATCGTGGAAGAAATCTGGAGATGAGACAGCGAGGTTAAGAAGTAAAGTGAGGATTTATTTAAGCAAGAATACACTCTCAGAGGGAGAGCAGGCAGATAGGTGAGGAGCTGCTGCCCTGGGTTCCATTGGCAAGCCAGTTATGAGGGGCATACAAATGAAAGGTTGGCATACTCATTGGGGAAGCAGGAGTTTGGAGGTCGTATTCCCCTACAGAACCAGATGGAACAGTGAGTGACTTGGATACCTGTTTCCAAAGAGCCATAAATGTTTGAGTCCTTCTAGTCTCCACAGCGCCCCAGCATACTAAAATGGGTTCCATTTGGGGGTGGGGAGAATTTGGTCACAATCCTAGCCACCTTTCTGCGTAAGGTGGCTAAAGTCAGGGTACACCCAGAGTACCCAGGGAGAAATCAGTGGATGTGAAGACAGATTAGTTTCACATCAGTAAGCAAGACATGTTTTCTCTTTTACTTTTCATCAGCTTAGAATACTTAGTCAGGGTGTTTACAACTTTACCTTAGCCTTTAATTCTGCTGGAAGGCCAGACTGAAGGCCAGGCAGAGATAATAAGATTAGTCTAATGTGGGAGATTTCATATGCCTATGTCATCTCCTTTCTCAGTCTCTCTCTACTCAGATATTTATGTTTATTGCTTTTTCCAAGTTTTTGCCCCATACCCCAGGCTGCTGAAGTCAGTACTTTCATACTTGCATCTAAAGCTATCCTGGAAGCTGCCCTAGTCCTGAGACAGCTCTTCCAAGGACGAAACAAAGGCAAACTCCTGTACAGATTTCTCAGGGAGCTGCGCAAAAGAATGAATGAGACCCAGTCCTTTGAAAATAATGTCTGTTTTGTTCCCTTTGGCACCAGTAGTCTTCACAGAGAGTGTGGGCTGCTCTCCTTATGGTCTTTGTTGACCTAGGGTATGTATGATAGTAGACAAGAAGTTTAAAATCCTATCGTGCTCTCCTAATTTTTTTTTATTCACTAAGCTGTAAATTTGGGCTGTAAATTTGAATTATCTTTTGCAAGCTTTTAGCAGATTCTAGAGTTTTGCAGAGGTTGATTCTGATAGATGCTGCCAGCATATTATTTGTCAGAGGGACATAACCTTGGATTTTTTCCCTGTTCCACTATTACAGTAGTCTCTTCCCCTCCCTTTTCCTCCTTTGATTCTAAGAAGCACTGCTGTTTTATGAACCAGTATGAAAGGGAAAAAATTAAACTGTCTAATAGTGACATGCCTGTTGATTGTACCACGTACAAAAAGTGAAAACTACATTTAAGCATGAGCAAAGTGGGGAATTCTCTGGTGGTCCAGTGGTTAGTACTCCACGCTTCTGCTGCAGGGGGCCCCGGTTTGATCCCTAGTCAGGGAACTAAGATCCCACAAGCTGTGTGGCCAGGACAAAAGAAAAGGAAAACAGGTTGATTTCACTGTTAAAAAAATGAGCAGAATGGGGTGAACACTGAGCTTTTATATACTGCATTGTTTTCCTCCCTTGATTACATTTGATTTAATTCCTTTCTCCATATTTTTTTCTGCTCTTTTTCTGTAGCTTGTGATTGGCACAGTTGAAGAATCTAGAATTTACAGACTAGGAGTAAACGCAGATATGTTGCATAACTCTCAATCAAATGATATTCCTCAACGTCGTGACTCAAATTACAGTAGCCCAACTAACAAGCATTCACTGGAAGAGGATGAAAGCAGTAACTTTATAACACAGAGCAGGGATTTGCTGAGCCCAGTGTACTGCACACAAGAGTCAAGAGAGGAACCTTCAGGGCCAGAAGCTGGAGCAGATCCCTCTGATGGTCAGCAAGATTCAGAATGCCGCAGAAACAAAGGAAATATCTTAGGTAATAATCTCTGCTTAGGGTTTGGACATTTGCACATGCTGCTTGTTTAACTTATATTTTCTGCAGCACAGGTAATTACTGAGCATGACCATTTTTGAGGTAGATGTTTAGCTAATACACATCTAGTTTCTTTGGTCACTTCAGTATGCCTGTCTCCTGCAATTATGTGCAGGAGGCGCAAGTAGCAGAGTGGAAAGCTTAGTTATGGGTACCTTGCTTCTTTCTCTCTCATTAAGACTTGTTTTCCAGAAAGAGTTTGTGGCCAGTTTGGCAGAAGTAGTATTTGATTTGCTTTGTTGTTTGATCATTTAAAGTAGTCTGACTAATAATTACTATGAAAACTGTTATAATTGCCTAGCTTTTTAAAGAATATTCACTAAAATTTGGAAATGATATTTTTTTGCAATTTAGAAAGTAGCTTAATAAGATTGCTTCTAGGATATGTTTTATCCCTCTGCTTAGTTAGTTTGACAGTTCAGACTAAGAATGTGATATGTTAAATTTTATGAATGAAACCTGAAACCCTATTTCACCTTATTGGTTACCCCTCAATTTTTCATTCCTATTGTACCTAATATTTACCTTGTTTGGTTTCAGTGATTTGTGCATAGGACTGTAACTTGAAATTCTCTTTCTTAATCTACTTTCTGCTACATTCTAAAGACTTTAAAATTTATATGAATATGAGAAGTGTTTATAATTCCTTCCGTACAAGACTAATACCTTCAGAGTCATTAACCCCACCGCTATGCATAAAATGTAGCTTCAGGTTAAAATCATTTAAATAGCTTAAAATGGTTAGAGTTTAAAATCTTCATATACTGAAGTGCACATTACTGTTATGTCTAAATATTCAATCATTATATTTCCTCTTTTTTATTTCATCTTGAACTGAAGGTAAAAAATTTTCAGTACTAAAATTTTATGTGGATAGGAAAGTATTCTTTTTGAAAGTGGCCTGTTCCTCCTCTCTCCCACCCTTATAGCAGCATGTAAAGTATATCAAATATAAGTTTGATATCAAATCAAAGTTTTCTTCAGCTTTTTAGATGAAATAGTCTACATACAAGAGTGAACATTTTAGGAAATAAAAAGTTTTCTACCACCAAGGTAAGCAATAGAACGTTATTTCTTACTTTAAAGCCCATTTGCCTTCATCTGTCTTGATCACCTGCTTCTCCCTGCCAAAGCTATTAAATTACTCATTTAAAACTCTTTAGGGCTTCCCTGGTGGCGCAGTGGTTGAGAATCCGCCTGCCGATGCAGGGGACACGGGTTCGTGCCCCGGTCTGGGAAGATCCCACATGCCGCGGAGCGGCTGGGCCCGTGAACCATGGCCGCTGAGCCTGTGCGTCCGGAGCCTGTGCTCCGCAACGGGAGAGGCCACAACAGTGAGAGGCCCGCGTACCACAAAAAAAAAAACAAAAAAAAACTCCCCAAAAACCAAAACTCTTTAAAGTGTTGTTCTCACTGTTCAAATGCTAAATAGCTAACGGGTAGCAGTGTTGGTAAGTGAAGAAATTTGGATGATGGTGAGGCTAATAAACTGATTTGAAAATAGCTACTTTAATTTAGTAGGTGAATCTCTATGTTTAATTATAGCCTTAAATTGTAAACATTAGTTTTATGTTGAATTTAAGTCATCCTTCTGCTACCTTTTTTCTTTTATAAATCATTAGGAAAAGAAGTAGTAGTATTGATGCAAGCCTTAAACACTCTTTCAACTCCAGAGGAGAAGCTGGCAGCACTGTGTAAGAAATATGCTGATCTCGTGAGTATTAAGGGAGTGAGACCTGTATATAGTAGGGCAAAATATGTGTAACTTCTTAATAAACTTTAAAAATATAATTTTGATATAGTTTCACACGTAAAATTATATTTTATTACAAAATTGAAGGGAAGAATTAAATTTCTTGGCACTGTTGTTGATGGTATGGCTTATTAGTTTTATGATACGCTATATAGTATATTACAGTGCTTTCTGAGATGTATCCTGAGAGTCAGTTAGCCTTAGTGTTTCCAGATCAGCATTTTAGATGCCTCCCAGTTGGGAGGGAGTGGTTTCTGTATTCAAGTTCAGGAATTCTATACATGAAAGGAATGTTAGAAATAAAAGTGTTAACCATTTTGATTGAAATTTTGAGTTACATGAAAAACAGTACTGTTTCTCAGGAAGTATTTACTGAGCATCTACTATATGCTAGGCATTGTTCCTTTTTCCATCTTCCAAAGAAATTGACTCATGGAAGAGTTTGTTCTAACCTATGTTATTTCAAGTAGCACTCTTCTTCTAGGATTATGGAAGCATTGTCAACATGGAAACGTTGCTAGCTTTTTAAAGCAAAGAATGGAAAAGGCATAGAATCTTTTGAAGAACAGATGTGGGAAATTTTTAGAATAGTTGGTTCTAATTTAAATGCCAAAATTCTTGATTTTGTGAAGAACTTGTGTGAATTATCACTGATAAACTTTGTGCATTTTCATCTATTATTAAAAAACTATCCTGTATCATAAATTTTATTATATTTTGTCAGTAACGGTTCTAAGAACAAAGCTGGAACAACTTTAGTTACTGTTTCTTCAAGTGGTACATGCATGTCTCATTTAGGAGCCTGGCATCTTCTGATATTTTGAGAAGTAGGAACCCCCCGAGTATCAATGAAAATGACCTAGAGCCATCTGAATGCAAAGATGGCAGCAGTCAGTGTTGATGCATTGCTGGCCTCAGAAAAGAATGCTTGCATTGGATATCAAAGTCTCTAATAGTATAGTCACATGATGGAAATCAAGTAAGAATTGGCAGAAAAAGAAAAAAGGGGAGAAAAGAAAAAGGAGAAAGGAGTGAAATTTGGGTAGGAAAAGCAGCAGAATAGGTTAGTTTGACTTACTGAAGTGACAGCAGCAGCCAGCCATGAAAGGATTAGGGAAGAAAGAGAAATTGACTAGCATAGTGGGCTAACTCAGTCCTTCTCAGACTCATACATATCACCTAGAGATCTTGTCAAATTGCAGATTCTGAGTCAGTAGATATAAAAGACACCTTACAGTAGATTTTAAGTGGAGATGGGGAAGATGGTTAAGATAAACTTGCATTTTAACAAGTTTCCAGTTGATGGCCAGAGCTGCTGGTCCAGGGACTAGACTTCGAGAAACAGGAATCAAGTTATTTATTTATTTAGATATGTTTTTGAAGGAGGAGGATATGGCAAGTAAGAGTTACTGCATTTGTTTGCAAAAGTGATACATTGGAGACTTGACTGAGGAGTAGCCTCTTTTTGATGTGGTTTTATCCTTGTGGAGATCAGTAGTTCTGGTGAATAATAAAAAATAGGTGTATTTTGGTTTAAAAAATATGTTCAAAAACTGTTTCTTGAAAAACTCATTTTCTAAACAGTTGGATCACCTTGGGAGTATAACATCACTGTCAAATCAAGGTGGGTTGGAGAAGTTGAGTCACAGACCTCACCCTCAGGGTAGCAACCCACAATTAAAAGAGAACAAAAAAACCTGGAGCAAAGGGTCTGAACCCCACATCAGGCACCCCAACATTTTTAAGTCCTGCACCTGAAAGAAGCCCCCAAAACATCTGGCTTTGAAAAACAACAGGGGAATCGCACCCATGTGACCCCGAGGGCTGTAGTTGACTGAGAAATGCTTCTTAAAGGGAAGCTGCACAGACTTACTCTCCCCGGGGCCCAGTGCAGATGCAGCTGTTTGAAAAGCATGCAGACTTTATGTGAAAGAGATTGATTTGCTAAGCTCAGAGCATGGGCCTGAGAAGAAGGGGCTGGTTGAGATACTCTCCAAGGATGGAGGTGCAGGCGCCATTTCTGTACTCTCACTCTAAAGCCAATGGGTGCCTTATTTTTCCCTCTAGACATTTTTCTTCTAGGGAGTGTGCCATTTCTGCACTTTCACTAAATCTTGTTAAATGTTGCTAAAGCCAGTGGGAGACGTTTTCATGCTCCCTCTGCTCCACTCCAGTACCTCCCGGAGAGGAGCTTTTATACATGTTTGGTTCTCTGATTTTGCAGCTGCAGCTCAGGGGATGCCCTGTGATCACCTGGCCCTGCAGGCCAGCAGTCTTGGGTTCCTGGGTACCTCAGGACTATAACAATTGGAGAGACAGTTCTTGGCAACCTGCCACTTGCAAGGCACTGCACAGACAACAGACTTAAACCCAGCCTTAGTCTTTCTGAGAAAGAGGACTGTTTGCTTGTCCAGGAGCTTTAGCTTGAGGGGAAGGCTTCTAGTGTGGCACACTTCTAAAGGCCTGTGGAGTTGCTGTCAGGGAACAGAGGCTGGAGGACAGGATCTTTGCACTCTCCCTCTGCTTTGCTTCAGGTTGCTGCTATCTTCCATAACGCACCTTATCTGGTGCCCCAGTTGTTGTGTCTGCTGCCAGGGGACACCTCTACATTGCTTGGTTCTGGGGGCCAGTGATGGTCAGTGGGTACCAGAAGACCGTATCCAATGGAGGAAAGTTCTTAAACAGCTACCATCCCAGAGCACAGCAGGAGGCAATGGAACAGGGAGCTAGGGCTTTCTGTGAAAGAGGCTGATGAGCTTATTTTCATGGCTATGGACTGAGGGGCAGGCTTCTAAATTAAACACACATCAAAGGGCTAACTGTAAGCCTTCCAGAGACCTAGGAAAGCAGGTGTTATCTTTGAGCTCCCCTTCTTATGCTCCAGAGTGCTAGACTCTCTTGGAGCGGAGCTCTTAACACGTGTCTGGTGCCTTGCTTTCGTGGCTGCTGACCATGGAATCCCCCCCGCCCCCAATGAATGCCTGGCCTGTTGACCAGGGAGGTTTGTGTACCTGGGTCTCATAAGAGTCAGAGACACAGCTGGCTACCACACCCAGGGCACTGCACAGATAGCACACTGAAAACACCCCCTCCTTCTGTGGAAGAAGCCTGTTTGCTTGTCCAGGAACGTTGGTGTGAGGGTCAGTCTTTGGGTTTTGCACACATCCAGAGGCCTATGGACTTGCTCTCTAGGAAAACAGGCTGAAGGATGAGATCTTTGTACTCTCCCATTGCCTCACTACAGCTTACCATAATCTACAAGAAGGTGCTGATCCATTCTTATGGAGGCCTGAATTTTACAGCTGTCACCAAAGGGGCACCCGCAGATGGCCTGGTCTGGTGGCCAGCAGAGCTTAGCTTACAGTTGTACAGGACTGTACATATTTGCATTCTTTAAAAACTGCTGCCTTTCAGGGTCAGGCTTCCAATCAGCCTGAACCTAGGTTGTGCTGAAGTCTCCCCTGACCTCTTTGGGACACTGACAGGTCCTGGAACACACTCAACAACTGGGAGACATTAAAAATAAAATGAGCTGCTTGCACAAGCAATCACCAACATTTGAGAGACAAGCAAGAGCTGCAAGGTTGAAGGATAAGATTCATCTCCTAAGTGAGGCCACTCCTCCAAGACTGGGAGAGGTGGCTATTTCATGGAGTGTATAAAAGCAAACACAGAAAGTCAAGCAAGATGAGGAAGAGGGGAAATATGCTGTACGTGGAACAACAAAATAAAACCTTGGAGAAAAACATAATGAAGTGGAGATAGGTAATTTTCTTGATAAAGGGTTCAAAGTAATAATCATAAAGATGCCCACTGAGCTAGGAGAAGAATGCATGAACACAGTGAGAACTTCAACAAAGATAGAAAATATAAGAAAGTAAAAAATCAAAGTCACAGAACTAGAAAATTGAAAAACACTGAAAAATACGCTAGTGGGTTCAACAGCAGACTAGATGAAGTAGAAGAAAGGATCAGTGAACTTAAAGCAAGGGCGGTGGAATTCACCCAAGCAGAGCGGCAAAAGGAGAAAAAAATTTAAAAAGTGAAGGCAGCTTTAGGAATGTGTGAGAGAACATCAGGTGCACTGATATGCATATTATAGGGGACCCAGAAGGAGAAAAGAGAGAGAAACAGGCAGAACACTTATTTGAAAAAGAATGATTGAAAAGTTCCTTAAAATGGGGAAGGAAGCACATCCAGCTCCAAGTTCCAAATAACATGTACTCAGAGGAACCCACAGCAAGACACAGTATAATTAAAATGTCAAAAGTTAAAGACAGAGACTTCGGGCAGCAAGAGAAAAAGCAACCTGTTACATATAAGGCAATACTCAGAAGATTATCATTAGATGTTTCAGCACAAACTTTGCCGCCCAGAAAGAAGTTGCACAATATTATCAAAATGCTGAAAGAAAAAAAGAATACGCAGTAAAGTTACCATTCAGAAGTAAAGGAGAGAGAATTTTCCATACAAGCAGTTCTAGAGGAGGTCATTACCACTAAACCAGTCTTATAAGGAATGTAAACGGGATTTCCTTAAGCTGAAAAGAAAGGGCACTAATTAACAGGAACATATATGAAAATATGTCACTGATAAAGGTAATTATGTAGGAAAGACAGTGGATTAATCTTGTAAAGCTAGTATGAAGGTTAAAAGACAAACGTAGTAAAAATACTACTTTGGTATTAGTGGATAATAATTGGTATTAGGGGATACACAAGATAAAAGATATAAAACATGACATCAAAAACTTGAAAAGTGTGTGTGGGAAGATAAAAATTTAGAGCTTTAGAATGCTTTCAGACGTAAGTTGTTATCAACTTAAAATGGAATGGTATAATTTGTTACCTCATGTAAACCTCATGGTAACTACAAAGCAACACCCTGTGGTAGATAACACAAAAAATAATGACAAAAGAATCTAATAATACCATTTGCAAAGTGCAAAGGAAGAGAGCAAGAAACAAGAAAGGAATGCTGGAATGAGAAAACAATTAAAAAAAAATTGAAATGGCAATAAGTACAAATGGACTAAATTCTCCATTCAGAAGTAGTAGAGTGACTGAATGGCTAAAATAAATAACATTTATACACCGCCTACAAGAGACTCACTTCAGGTATCAGGATAGGCACAAACTAAGAGTGAAAGGGGGGACAAAGATATTCCATAGAAATGGAAACCAGAAGAAAGCTGTGGCAGGTATATATATATATCAGACAAAATAGAGTTTATGAACAAAGACTGTAATAAGAGACAAAGAAAGGGATTACATAATGATAAAGGGGTCAGTACAGTAAGAGGATATAACATGTGTAAACATTTATGCACCCAGCATAGAACCATCTAAATATATGAAGCAAATATTAACAGTCCTAATGGGAGAAATAGACATCAATACAATAATAGTAGGGGCTTCTAATACTCCACTTACATCAACCATATAGATCATCCGGACAGAAAATCAGTAAGAAAATGTCAGCCTTAAAGAACATGTGAGATCACATAGATTTATCAGATATATACAGACCATTCCATCAAAAAAAAAAGAAAAAGGAATCCAGCAGAATCACACATTTTTCTGAAGTGCACATGGAACATTCTGGAGAAGAAATGTTTTAGGCCACAAAACAATTCTTAATAAATAAAGGAAGATTTCAGTGTATTGAGCATCAGGTATAAAACTAGAGATCAATTTTGAAACAAAACTAGAAAGTTTACAAATGTGTGAGATCAAACAACATGTAGTGAACCGACCATGGGTCAATGAGGAAATCAAAAGAGAAATTTAAAGAAAAACAACCTCGAGAAAATGAGAATACAACATAACAGATTTATGGGATGCAGGAAAAGCAGTTGTAAGAGGTAGGTTCCTGGTGATAAAATGCCTAACTCCATAAACAGTCTAACTTTACACACCAAGAAAATAGAAAAAGAAGAATAAATGAAGCCCCAAGTTACTATAGGAAAGAAATAACAAAGATCGGGATGGAAATAAATGTAACAAAGACTCAAAAGACAATAGAAGAGGTGAATGAAATTAAGAGACTTTTTTTCTTTTAAAAGATAAATTGATGAACGTTTAGCTAGACTCGTCAAGAAAAGGACAGGGCTTAAATAAATAAAAATCAGAAATAAAAGAGACAGACACCACAGAAATAAAAAAGATTGTAAGAGTGTACTGTCAACTGAAAACAAAAATGCACAACCTAAAAGTTGAGAATTACGTTTTATTTGGCAGACTTTCTGAGTACTGTAGCCTGGGAGACACCCTCTCAGATAGCTCTGGGGGACTGCTCCAGAGAGGTAAAGGAGGAGCCAGGATATATAGGAGTTTTTGCAACAAAAACCAGGTAGTTGGAACATCAGAAGCTTTCTGTTATTTAAAGAAAACCAGACATCTCAAGTGAATGAATTTAGCACGTTTCTCTCTATGGGGAGGTGCAGGAGTCTGGGCTGACGGAAATCATTCCTTTGATACACACCTTAGCTATGTAGGGTCACTATCCTGTTGTCTCCTATCTTGAGTCCCCTCAGGGTGCACAGTTGGGGGCAATTGGAGTGTTTGATGGCTTGATGGCTGCAGCATCCTTTGTTTAGTGCAATGGCTGGTGGCATTCTTAGTCCACACTAGTATAAACAGTTATATACTAGCAAATTGTAGAGGAGATGGATAAATTCCTAGAAACATACCAGCAAGCGGGACTGGATCATGAGGAAATAGAAAACTGAACATACCAATAACTAGTAGAAAGATTGAATAATCAAAGATATCCCAGGAAACAAAAGTCCAGGATCAAACAGTTTCATTGGTCAGTTCTACCAAACAATCAAAGAAGATTTAATAATTAATACCTCTTTTTCAAACTCTTCAAAAAAGTTGAAAAGGATGGAACACTTCTTAACTACTTGTATGATGCCAGCATTACCTTGTTACCAAACCTGACAGGGATACCACAAGAAAAAGAAAATTACACTCCAGTATCCATGATGAATATAGATAAAAAATCTTTAACAAACTATTAGCAAACTGAATCTAACAATACATTAAAAGAATAATACACTATGGTCAAGTGGGATTTATTCCAGGGGTGCATGGGTGATTCAGCCTCTCATATCAATCAGTGATACACTTCATTAATACTATGAAGGATAAAAATCATAACATCCCCTCAGTAGATGGAGACAAATCATGTGACAAAATTCAACATCTATTTATGATGAAAACTCTCAACAAAGTGAGTGTAGAGAAAATGTACCTCATAAAAAAAAGTAAATGTATGAAAATTTTGCAACTAACATACTGAAAGATGATGTATTGAAAGTTTTTCCTCTAAAACAGGAACAAGACAGGGATGCTCATTCTCATCACTTTTATTCAACACAGTATTGCAAGTCATAGCCAGAGCTATTGGGCAAGAAAGAGAAGTAAAAACTGTCACTATTTGCAAGTGGCATTATATGATACTGTACAGAATCCCCTAAAGACCCTACCAAAAAAACTATTAGAACTAATGGACAAATTCAGTAAGGTTCCTAGATACAAAACCAATTTACAAAAATGAGCTGCATTTCTCCTCAGCAAGAGCTATTAAGAAAACAGTTCCACTTAAAATTGTATCAAAAAGAATAAAATAGGGCTTCCCTGGTGGCGCAGTGGTTACAGTCCACCTGCCGATGCAGGGGACACGGGTTCGTGCCCCGGTCTGGGAGGATCCCATGTGCTGCGGAGCAGCTGGGCCCGTGAGCCATGGCCGCTGAGCCTGTGCTCCGCATGGGAGAGGCCACAACAGTGAGAGGCCCACGTACCGCAAAAAAAAAAAAAAAAAGAATAAAATACCTAGGAATAAAATTAATCTAGGAAGTGAAAAACCTGTACGCTGAAAACTATAAGATATTGATGAAGGAAACTGAAGAAGACACAGCTAAATGGAAAGAAATAAATTTCATGCTCATGGATTGGAAGAATTAATATACTAAAATGTCTGTACTGCCCACAGCAGTCTACAGATTCATTAAAATTGGTATGAAAATACCAATGGCATTTTTTTTACAGAAATAGAACAAACAACCTTAGTTTTTTTTGATGTAATCACAGAAGACCCTGAATAATCAAAGCAAACTTATAAAGGAAAAACAAGCTGGAGGCATCTTGCTCCCTGATTTCAAACTGTACTACAAAGCTATAGTAATCAGTGTGTTATTGTCATAAAAACAGACACATAGATCAGTGAAACTGAACAGAGAGCCCCCAAAAAACTCATGCATACATGGCTAAATTATTTTATAAGAAAAGAGCCAAGAATATACAATGGGAAAAGGACAGTCTCTTGCATGAATTGTCTTGAGAAACCTGGACAGCCACAGGTAAAAGAAAAAAAGGGGACTTATGTCTTAGACCATATACAAAAATTAACCCAGAATGGATTAAAGAATCCATTGAATGTAAGACCTGAAACCATAAAAGTTCTAAAAGAAAATATGAGTGGTAAGCTCCTTAATATTGGTCTTCCCAGTAATTTTTTGGATTTGATGCCACAGCAAAGGTGGCAAGAACAAAAATAAATAAGTAGGACTATGTCCAACTAAACAGCTTTTGCATAGCAAAGGAAATCATGAAAAAATTGTAAATGTAATTTACTGAATGGGAGAAAATATTTGTAAATCATATATTTGTTAAGGAGTTAATATGCAGGATATGTAAAGGTAGATAAAAAATATATAAATACATGTACATAAAACTCAATAGTCAAGACCAAGCAATTCAGTTAAAAATTGGGTAGAAGATTTGAATAGACCTTTTTTTTGTTTTTTTTTTACTCAAAAAAGACATGGCCAACAGGTACATGAAAAGTTGCTTAACATCACAAATTATTAGGAAGTGCAAATCAAAACTATAATGAGCTATCATCTGACATCCTTAGTATGCCTATCAAGAAGATACAAGATAAGTGTTGATAAGGATATGGGAAAAGGGGAATCCATGTGCACTGTTGGTGGGAATGTAAATACATTATGGAGCTGTATCCAGAAATTAAAAATAGACTTGCCATATAATCCACCAGTTTCTCCTCTGGGTTTTTTCCCAAAGAAAATGAAAACTCTAATTTGAAGTTAAGTATTCTTTGCAGCATCATTTGTAATAGCCAAGGTTTGGGACAACCACAGTGTCCATCAGTGGATGTATGGATAAAAAAGATGTGGGAAATGTATACATGTATATCTGGGAAATATATATACAATATATATACATACAAACAATGAAATATTCAGTCTTGATCACTAAAAAATAAATCTTGTCATTTGCATAGACAGCATGGATGAACATTGAGGGCTTTATGCTAAGTGAAATAAGACAGACAAATATATAATCTCACTGATATGTGGAATTAAACACACACAAGCTCATAGGTTCAGAGAACAAATTAGTGGTTGCCAGAGGTGGGTGGGAAGTGAACAAATGTGTGAAGGGGGTCAAAAGGTAGAAACTTCCAGCTATAAAATAAGTCATGGGGATGTAAGGTACTCCTTGATGGCTACAGTTAATAATACTGTATTGCATATTTGGAAGTTGCTGAGAGACTAGATCTTAAAAATCCTCCTCAAAAGAAAAAAAAAAGTTTTGTAACAACATATGGTGATAAATGTTAAATATACTTGATCCTTTTGCAGTGTATACAACTATCAAATCATTATTTTGTACACCTGAAGCTAATAGAATATTATGTCAGTTATACCTGAATTTTAAAAATCAAAAATATAAGAAAAATTAAATAAACTAAATTGTTTGCGATAATAATATACATAAGTACTTTTCAATTTTGCACCAAGGAATTCTTTAAGAAACCAAACACACTTATAAGGGAAAATAATGGCAAAGTGTGGCTTTATTCAAATTAACCCTGTCTCATTAAAGACACCTTAGAGAAATTTTCAGCAGATACCCAACAAAGGATTAGAATCATGAATATATGAATAGCATGTACAGAGTGGTAAGGACAGGCAAATAACCCAGTAGAAAAAGGACAGGAGACATGAGACATTTTATTGAAGAAGAGAAAAAGTTTTGGTTTGTACATTTTTTAAGTGGGAGAGATAACAGAAAAAGTATGGATAGAATATATAGAAATTCCTCAGTAATGCTTATTAAATGGAAAATATCTTTGCACTTCGTTGACTTTAATATTTTCTTATGTATTGATTAGTTGTGTTTCTGTGCATATTGATTATCTAGTCTCCTTTGCCCCTTTTCCCCTTGGAATGTTGCTGTGCACTTTTTATTACAGCGAAGAGAACATAATTTTACTTCTTTGACTCAAAAGCCATGTTTCAAAAATCTCAATCTTATCCACCTACTTCCTGCCAAAATAGGACAAAAAGAACAGAGATAGGCCTTTGAGTTGCCACTTTTATTATCTTACAGTTTTATCAGTGCCTCTTCCTATGGGGCAGACATTTAAGTAGCAATGAGTCCCTTGTGGGACTCTAACCATCTTTGAGGTACTTTCTCTGTTGGAAACACTGGTTGTGTGTCTAAGATGAGCTTAGATGTTGCAGAATACCTTCTGCATTTGCCTGGAATCTCTCCTGGACTACCCCAGTGTGGTGAAGCTCGTGGGTTATCTACATTTGTTACTATTTATTTTATTTTTATTTTCTAACGTCTTTATCGGGGTATAATTGCTTTACAATAGTGTGTTAGTTTCTGCTTTATAACAAAGTGAATCAGTTATACATATACATATGTTCCCATATCTCTTCCCTCTTGCGTCTCCCTCCCTCCCACCCTCCCTATCCCACCCCTCCAGGCGGTCACAAAGCACTGAACTGATCTCCCTGTGCTATGCGGCTGCTTCCCACTAGCTATCTACCTTATGTTTGTTAGTGTATATATGTCCTTGCCTCTCTCTCGCTTTGTCACAGTTCACCCTTCCCCCTCCCCATGTCCTCAAGTCCGTTCTCTAGTAGGTCTGTGTCTTTATTCCTGTCTTACCCCTAGGTTCTTCATGACATTTTTTTTCTTAAATTCCTTGTCTATGTGTTAGCATACGGTATTTGTTTTTCTCTTTCTGACGTACATCGCTCTGTATGACAGACTCTAGGTCTATCAGCCTCATTACAAATAGCTCAATTTCGTTTCTTTTTCTGGCTGAGTAGTATTCCATTGTATATATGTGCCACATCTTCTTTATCCATTCATCCGATGCTGGGCACTTAGGTTGTTTCCATCTCCGGGCTATTGTAAATAGAGCTGCAATGAACATTTTGATACATGACTTTTGTTTTTTGTTTTTTTTTGCGGTACGCGGGGCTCTCACTGCTGCGGCCTCTCCCGTTGCGGAGCACAGGCTCTGGATGCGCAGGCTCAGCAGCCATGGCTCACGGGCCCAGCCGCTCCGCGGCATGTTGGATCTTCCCAGACCAGGACACAAACCCGTGTACCCTGCATCAGCAGGTGAACTCTGAACCACTGTGCCACCAGGGAAGCCCCATGACTCTTTTCGAATTATGGTTTTCTCAGGGTATATGCACAGTAGTGGGATTGCTGGGTCATATGGTAGTTCTATTTGTAGTTTTTTAAGGAACCTCCATACTGTTCTCCATAGTGGCTGAATCAATTCACACTCCCACCAGCAGTGCAAGAGTGTTCCCTTTTTTCCACACCCTGTCCAGCATTTATTGTTTCTAGATTTTTTTGATGATGACCATTCTGACTGGTGTGAGATGATATCTCATTGTAGTTTTGATTTGCATTTCTCTAATGATTATTGACATTGAGCATTCTTTCATGTGTTTGTTGGCAGTCTGTATATCTTCTTTGGAGAAATGTCTATTTAGGTCTGCCCATTTTTGGATTGGGTTGTTTGCTTTTTTGTTATTGAGCTGCATGAGCTGCTTGTAAATTTTGGAAATTAATCCTTTGTCAGTTGCTTCATTTGCAAATATTTTCTCCCATTCTGAGGGTCGTCTTTTGGTCTTGTTTATGGTTTCCTTTGCTGTGCAAAAGCTTTGAAGTTTCATTAGGTCCCATTTGTTTATTTTTGTTTTTATTTCCATTTCTCTAGGAGATGTGTCAAAAAGGATCTTGCTGTGACTTATGTCATAGAGTGTCCTGCCTATGTTTCCCTCTAAGAGTTTGATAGTTTCTGGCCTTACATTTAGGTCTTTCATCCATTTTGAGCTTATTTTTGTGTATGATGTTAGGGAGAGAACTAATCTCATAATTTTACATGTACCTGTCCAGTTTTCCCAGCACCACTTATTGAAGAGGCTGTGCTTTCTCCACTGTACATTCCTGCCACCTTTATCAAAGATAAGGTGTCCATATGTGCATGGGTTTATCTCTGGGCTTTCTATCCTGTTCCATTGATCTTTCTGTTTTTGTGCCAGTACCATACTGTCTTGATTACTGTAGCTTTGTAGTATAGTCTGAAATCAGAGACCCTGATTCCTCCAGCTCTGTTCTTTGTTCTCAAGATTGCTTTGGCTATTCGGGGTCTTTTGTGTTTCCATACAAATTGTGAAATTTTTTGTTCTAGTTCTGTGAAAAATGCCAGTGGTAGTTTGATAGGGATTGCATTGAATCTGTAGATTGCTTTGGGTAATAGAGTCATTTTCGCAGTTTTGATTCTTCCAATCCAAGAATGTGGTAAATCTCTCCATCTATTTGTATCATCTTTAATTTCTTTCATCAGTGTCTTATAATTTTTTTCATACAGGTCTTTTGTCTCCTTAGGTAGGTTTATACCTAGATTTTTTGTTGCAATGGTAAATGGGAGTGTTTTCTTGATTTCACTTTCAGATTTCTCATCATTAGTATATAGGAATGCCAGAGATTTCTGTGCATTAATTTTGTATCCTGCTACTTTACCAAATTCATTTATTACCTCTAGTAGTTTTCTGGTAGCATCTTTAGCATTCTCTATTTATAGTATCATGTCATCTGCAAACAGTGACAACTTTACTTCTTCTTTTCCAGTTTGGATTCCTTTTATTGCCTTTTCTTCTCTGATTGCTGTGGATAAAACTTCCAAAACTATGTTGAATAAGAGTGATGAGAGTGGGCAACCTTGTCTTGTTCCTGATCTTAGTGGAAATGCTTTCAGTTTTTCACCATTGAGGATGATGTTGGCTGTGGGTTTGTCATATATGGCCTTTATTATGTTGAGGATGTTCCCTCTGTGCCTACTTTCTGCAAGGTTTTTATCATAAATGGGTGTTGAATTTTGTCAAAAGCTTTCTTCTGCATCTATTGAGATGATCATATGGTTTTTCTCCTTCAATTTGTTAATATTGGTATCACATAATTTGCATATATTGAAGAATCCTTGCATTCCTGGAATAAACCCCACTTGATCATGGTGTATGATCTTTTAATGCGCTGTTGGATTCTGTTTGCTAGTATTTTGTGAAGGATGTTTGCATCTATGTTCATCAGTGATATTGGCCTGTAGTTTTCTCTCTTTGTGACATCCTTGTCTGGTTTTGGTATCAAGGTGATGGTGACCTCGCAGAATGAATTTGGGAGTGTTCCTCCCTCTGCTATATTTTGGAAGAATTTGAGAAGGGTAGGTGTTAGCTCTTCTCTAAATGTTTGATAGAATTCACCTGTGAAGCCATCTGGTCCTGGGCTTTTGTTTGTTGGAAGATTTTTAATCACAGTTTCAATTTCAGTGCTTGTGATTGGTCTGTTCATATTTTCTATTTCTTCCTGATTCAGTCTTGGCAAGTTGTGCATTTCTAAGAATCTGTCCATTTCTTCCAGGTTGTCCATTTTATTGGCATAGAGTTGCTTGTAATAATCTCTCATGATCTCTTGTATTTCTGCAGTTTCAGTTGTTACTTCTCCTTTTTCATTTCTAATTCTATTGATTTGAGTCTTCTCCCTTTTTTTCTTGATGAATCTGGCTAATGGTTTATCTATTTTGTTTATCTTCTCAAGGAACCAGATTTTAGTTATATTGATCTTTGCTATCATTTCCTACTTTTCTTTTTCATTTATTTCTGATCTGATTTTTTGTTTGTTTGTTTGTTTTTGCTGTTTTAATATTTTACTAATCCTGTCAGTCAAAAATGGTGATGTCATGAGAAATGACAGTTTAAGTTTAATATGAGGAATGGAGTTTACCTCATAATTAAAAGAAGTTTAAAAAGTTAAAAGAAATTTAACTTTTAGGTGGAAAGACAAATATTTACTTATGAAACAACAAAATTCAATACAGTTCATAATCAAGTACTGGATTATATGGTAGAGATTCTAAGAGGTATAGACATTCTTATTAGTAATAATGTTTTTTTTTTTACATCTTTATTGGGGTATAATTGCTTTACAATCGTGTGTTAGTTTCTGCTTTATAACAAAGTGAATCAGTCATACATATACATATGTTCCCATATCTCTTCCCTCTTGCGTCTCCCTCCCTCCCACCCTCCCTATCCCACCCCTCCAGGCGGTCACAAAGCACTGAGCCGATATCCCTGTGCCATGCGGCTGCTTCCCACTAGGAATCTACCTTACGTTTTTTAGTGTGTATATGTCCATGACTCTCTCTCGCCCTGTCACAGCTCACCCTTCCCCCTCCCCATATCCTCAAGTCCGTTCTCCAGTAGGTCTGTGTCTTTATTCCTCTCTTACCCTAGGTTCTTCTTAAATTCCATATACACGTGTTAGCATACAGTATATGTGTTTTTCTTTCTGACTTACTTCACTCTGTATGACAGACTCTAGGTCTATCCACCTCATTACAAATAGCCCAATTTCGTTTCTTTTTCTGGCTGAGTAATATTCCATTGTATATATGTGCCACATCTTCTTTATCCATTCATCCAATGATGAGCACTTAGGTTGTTTCCATCTCCGGGCTATTGTAAATAGAGCTGCAATGAACATTTTGGTACATGACTCTTTTTGAATTTAGGTTTTCTCAGGTTCTGTGCACAGTAGTGGGATTGCTGGCTCATATGGTAGTTCTATTTGTAGTTTTTTAAGGAACCTGCATACTGTTTTCCATAGTGGCTGAATCAATTCACACTCCCACCAGCAGTGCAAGAGTGTTCCCTTTTCTCCACACCCTGTCCAGCATTTATTGTTTCTAGATTTTTTTGATGATGACCATTCTGACTGGTGTGAGATGATATCATTGTAGTTTTGATTTGCATTTCTCTAATGATTAATGATGTTGAGCATTCTTTCATGTGTTTGTTGGCAGTCTGTATATCTTCTTTGGAGAAATGTCTATTTAGGTCTGCCCATTTTTGGATTGGGTTGTTTGTTTTTTTCTTATTGAGCTGCATGAGCTGCTTGTAAATTTTAGAGATTAATCCTTTGTCAGTTGCTTCAATTGCAAATATTTTCTCCCATTCTGAGGGGCGTCTTTTGGTCTTGTTTATGGTTTCCTTTGCTGTGCAAAAGCTTTGAAGTTTCATTAGGTCCCATTTGTTTATTTTTGTTTTTATTTCCATTACTCTAGGAGGTTGGTCAGAAAGGATCTTGCTGTGACTTACGTCATAGAGTGTCCTGCCTATGTTTCCCTCTAAGAGTTTGATAGTTTCTGGCCTTACATTTAGGTCTTTAATCCATTTTGAGCTTATATTTGTGTATGGTGTTAGGAAGTGATCTAATCTCATACTTTTACATGTATCTGTCCAGTTTTCCCAGCACCACTTATTGAAGAGGCTGTCCTTTCTCCACTGTACATTCCTGCCTCCTTTATCAAAGATAAGGTGTCCATATGTACGTAGGTTTATCTCTGGGCTTTCTATCCTGTTCCATTGATCTATCTTTCTGTTTTTGTGCCAGTACCATACTGTCTTGATTACTGTAGCTTTGTAGTATAGTCTGAAGTCAGAGAGCCTGATTCCTCCAGCTCCTTTTTTCATTCTCAAGATTGCTTTGGCTATTCGGGGTCTTTTGTGTTTCCATACAAATTGTGAAATTTTTTGTTCTAGTTCTGTGAAAAATGCCAGTGGTAGTTTGATAGGGATTGCATTGAATCTATAGATTGCTTTGGGTAATAGAGTCATTTTCACAATGTTGATTCTTCCAATCCAAGAACATGGTATATCTCTCCATCTGTTTGTATCACCTTTAATTTCTTTCATCAGTGTCTTATAATTTTCTTCATACAGGTCTTTTGTCTCCTTAGGTAGGTTTATTCCTAGATATTTTATTCTTTTTGTTGCAATGGTAAATGGGAGTGTTTTCTTGCTTTCAATTTCAGATTTTCCATCATTAGTATATAGGAATGCCAGAGATTTCTGTGCACTAATTTTGTATCCTGCTACTTTACCAAATTCATTGATTAGCTCTAGTAGTTTTCTGGTAGCATCTTTATGATTCTCTATGTATAGTATCATGTCATCTGCAAACAGTGACAGCTTTACTTCCTCTTTTCTTATTTGGATTCCTTTTATTTCCTTTTCTTCTCTGATTGCTGTGGATAAAACTTCCAAAACTATGTTGAATAAGAGTGATGAGAGTGGGCAACCTTGTCTTGTTCCTGATTTTAGTGGAAATGCTTTCAGTTTTTCACCATTGAGGATGATGTTGGCTGTGGGCTTGTCATATATGGCGTTTATTATGTTGAGGAAAGTTCCCTCTATGCCTACTTTCTGCAGGGTTTTATCATAAATGGGTGTTGAATTTTGTCAAAAGCTTTCTCTGCATCTATTGAGATGATCATATGGTTTTTCTCCTTCAATTTGTTAATATGGTTTATCACATTGATAGATTTGCGTATATTGAAGAATCCTTGCATTCCTGGAATAAACCCCACTTGATCATGGTGTATGATCCTTTTAATGTGCTGTTGGATTCTGTTTGCTAGTATTTTGTTGAGTATGTTTGCATCTATGTTCATCAGTGATATTGGCCTGTAGTTTTCTTTCTTTGTGACATCCTTGTCTGGTTTTGGTATCAAGGTGATGTTGGCCTCGTAGAATGAATTTGGGAGTGTTCCTCCCTCTGCTATATTTTGGAAGAGTTTGAGAAGGATAGGTGTTAGCTCTTCTCTAAATGTTTGATAGAATTCACCTGTGAAGCCATCTGGTCCTGGGCTTTTGTTTGTTGGAAGATTTTTAATCACAGTTTCAATTTCAGTGCTTGTGATTGGTCTGTTCATATTTTCTATTTCTTCCTGTTTCAGTCTCAGTAGGTTGTGCTTTAATAAGAATTTGTCCGATTCTTCCGTGTTGTCCATTTTATTGGCATAGAGTTGCTTGTAGTAATCTCTCATGATCTTTTGTAGTTCTGCAGTTTCAGTTGTTACTTCTCCTTTTTCATTTCTAATTCTATTGATATGAGTCTTCTCCCTTTTTTTCTTGATGAATCTGGCTAATGGTTTATCTATTTTATCTTCTCAAGGAACCAGATTTTAGTTTTATTGATCTTTGCTATTGTTTCCTTCATTTCTTTTTCATTTATATCTGATCTGATTTTTATGATTTCTTTCCTTCTGCTAACTTTGGGGTTTTTTTGTTCTTTCTCTAATTGCTTTAGGTACAAGGTTAGGTTGTTTATTCGAGATGTTTCCTTTTTCTTTTTCTTAAGGTGGGCTTGTATTGCTATAAACTTCCCTCTTAGAACTGCTTTTGCTGCATCCCATAAGTTATGGGTCTTCATGTCTCCATTCTCATTTGTTTCCAGGTATTTTTTATGATTTCCTCTTTGATTTCTTCAGTGATCACTTTGTTATTAACCAGTGTATCATTTAGCCTCCATGTGTTTGTATTTTTTACAGATCCTTTCCTGTAATTGATATCTAGTCTCATAGTGTTGTGGTCCGAAAAGATACCTGATACAATTTCAGTTTTCTTAAATTTACCAAGGCTTGATTTGTGACCCAAGATATGATCTATCCTGGAGAATATTCCATGAGCACTTGAGAAAAATGTGTATTCTGTTGTTTTTGGATGGAGTGTCCTATAAATATCAGTTAAGTCCATCTTGTATAATGTATCATTTAAAGCTTGTGTTTCTTTCTTTATTTTCATTTTGGATGATCTGTCCATTGGTGAAAGTGGGGTGTTAAAGTCCCCTACTATGAATGTGTTACTGTCGATTTCCCCTTTTATGGCTGTTAGTATTTGCCTTATGTATTGAGGTGCTCCTATGTTGGGTGCATAAATGTTTACAATTGTTATATCTTCTTCTTGGATCGATCCCTTGATCATTATGTAGTGTCCTTCTTTGTCTCTTCTAATAGTCTTTATTTCAAAGTCTATTTTGTGTGATATGAGAATTGCTACTCCAGCTTTCTTTTGATTGACATTTGCATGGAATATCTTTTTTTTTTTTTTTTTTTTTTAACTTTACATGGGCCTCTCACTGTTGTGGCCTCTCCTGTTGTGGAGCACAGGCTCTGGATACGCAGGCTCAGCAGCCATGGCTCACGGGCCCAGCCGCTCTACGGCATGTGGGATCTTCCCAGACCAGGGCACGAACCCGTGTCCCCTGCATCGGCAGGCGGACTCTGAACCACTGCACCACCGCGGAAGCCCTGCATGGAATATCTTTTTCCCCTCACTTTCAGTCTATGTGTGTCTCTAGGTCTGAAGTGCATCCCTTGTAGACAGCATATATATGGGTCTTGTTTTTGTATCCATTCAGCCAATCTGTGTCTTTTGGTGGGAGCATTTAGTCCATTTACATTTAAGGTAATTATCGATATGTATGTTCCTATTCCCATTTGTAAATTGTTTTGGGTTCGTTATTGTAGGTCTTTTCCTTCTCTTGTGTTTCTTGCCTAGAGAAGTTCCTTTAGCATTTGTTGTAAAGCCGGTTTGGTGGTGCTGAACTCTCAGCTTTTGCTTGTCTGTAAAGGTTTTAATTATTCCATCAAATCTGAATGAGATCCTTGCTGGGTAGAGTAATCTTGGTTGCAGGTTTTTCTCCTTCATCACTTTAAAAATGTCCTGCCACTTCCTTCTGGCTTGCAGAGTTTCTGCTGGAAGATCAGCTGTTAACCTGATGGGGTTTCCCTTGTGTGTTATTTGTTCTTTTTCCCTTGCTGCTTTTAATATGCTTTCTTTGTATTTAATTTTTGACAGTTTGATTAATATGTGTCTTGGCGTATTTCTCTCTGTATTTATCCTGTATGGGACTCTCTGTGCTTCCTGGACTTGATTAACTATTTTCTTTCCCATATGAGGGAAGTTTTCAACTATAATCTCTTCAAATATTTTCTCAGTCCCTTTCTTTTTCTCTTCTTCTTCTGGAACCCCTATAATTCGAATGTTGGTGCGTTTAATGTTGTCCCAGAGGTCTCTGAGACTGTCCTCAGTTCTTTTCATTCTTTTTCTTTATTCTGCTCTTTGGTAGTTATTTCCACCATTTTATCTTCCAGGTCACTTATCCGTTCTTCTGCCTCAGTTATTCTGCTGTTGATCCCATCTAGGGTATTTTTCATTTCATTTATTTTGTTGTTCATTGTTGTTTGTTTCATCTTTAGTTCTTCTAGGTCCTTGTTAAATGTTTCTTGCATTTTGCATATTCTGTTTCCAAGATTTTGGATCATCTTTACTGTCATTATTCTGAATTCTTTTTCAGGTAGACTGTCTATTTCCTCTTCATTTGTTAGGTCTGGTGAGTTTTTATCTTGCTCCTTCATCTGCGGTGTGTCTGTCTTCTCATTTTGCTTATCTTACTGTGTTTGGGGTCTCCTTTTTGCAGGCTGCAGGTTCGTAGTTCACCTTGTTTTTTGTGTCTGTCTCCAGTGGCTAAGGTTGGTTCAGTGGGTTGTGTAGGCTTCCTGGTGGAGGGGACTAGTGCCTGTGTTGTGGTGGATGAGGCTGGATCTTGTCTCTCTAGTGGGCAGGTTCACGTCTGGTGGTGTGTGTTGGGGTGTCTGGGGCCTTATTATGATTTTAGGCAGCCTCTCTGCTAATGGGTGGGGTTGTGTTCCTGTTTTGCTAGTTGTTTGGCATAGGTTGTCCAGCACTGTAGCTTGCTGGTCATTGAGTGAAGCTGGGTGCTGGTGTTAAGATGGAGGTCTCTGGGAGATTTTCGCTGTTTGATATTATGTGGAGCTGGGAGGTCTTTTGTAGACCAGTGTCCTGAAGTTGGATCTCCAACCTCCGAGGCACAGCCCTGATGCCTGGCTGGAGCACCAAGAGTCTTTCATCCACACGGCTCAGGATAAAAGGGAGAAAAAGTAGCGAGAAAAAGTTAGTAGAAATAGGAAGAAAGAAAGAACGGCAGGAAGGAAGGAAGAAAAAAAGGAAAGAAGGAAAGAAAGAAAGGAGGGAGGGAGGGAGGGACGGTTGCAGGAAGGAAGGAAGGAAGGAGGGAAGGAAGGAAAAAAGAAAGAAAGAAGATAAAATAAAATAAGTTATAATAAAGTTATAATAAAGTTATTAAGTTAAAAAATAATTATTTAAAAAAAAAAAGGACAGATTGAACCTTAGGGCAAATGGTGGAAGCAAAGCTATACAGACAAAGTCTCACACAGAAGCATACACATACACACTCACAAAAAGAGGAAAAGGGGAAAAAATCATAAATCTTGTTCTCAAAGTCTACCTCCTCAATTTGGGATGATTCGTTGTCTATTCATGTATTCCACAGATGCAGGGTACGAGTTGATTGTGGAGCTTTAATCTGCTGCTCCTGAGGCTGCTGGGAGGGATTTCCCTTTCTCTTCTTTGTTCTCACAGCTCACAGGGGCTCAGCTTTGGATTTGGCCCCGCCTCTGCGTGTAGGTGGCCTGAGGGCGTCTGTTCTTCGCTCAGACAGGATGGGGTTAAAGGAGCAGCTGATTCGGGGGCTCTGGCTCGCTCAGGCCAGGGGGAAGGGAGGGGCACGGAGTGTGGGGCAAGCCTGCGGTGGCAGTGGCCGGCATGACGTTGCACCAGCCTGAGGCGCGCCGTGCGTTCTCCCGGGGAAGTTGTCCCTGGATCCCGGGACCCTGGCAGTGGCAGGCTGCACAGGCTCCCTGGAAGGGGGTTATGGATAGTGACCTGTGCTCGCACACAGGCCCCTTGGTGGCGGCAGCAGCAGCCTTAGCGTCTCCCGCCTGTCTCTGGAGTCCGTGCTTTTAGCCGCGGCTCGCGCCCGTCTCTGGAGTTCCTTTAAGCAGCGCTCTTAATCCCCTCTCCTCGGTCACCAGGAAACAAAGAAGGAACAAAAAGTCTCTTGCCTTCGGCAGCTCCAGACCTTTTCCAGGACTCCCTCCCGGCTAGCCGTGGTGCACTAGCCCCTTCAGGCTGTGTTCACGCCGCCAACCCCACTTCTCTCCCTGCGCTCCGACCAAAGCCCGTATCTCAGCTCCCAACCCCGCCCTCCCTGGCGGGTGAGCAAACAAGCCTCTCAGTCTGGTGAGTGCCGGTGGGCACCGATCCTGTGTGCGGGAATCTCCCTGCTTTGCCCTCCGTACCCCTGTGGCTGCGCTGTCCTCCGCGGCCCCGAAGCTCCCTGCCTCCGCCACCCGCAGTCTCCGCCCGCGTAGGGGCTTCCTAGTGTGTGGAAACCTTTCCTCCTTCACAGCTCCCTCCCACTGGTGCAGGTCCAATCCCTATTCTCTTGTCTCTGTTTTTTCTTTTTTTCTTTTGCCCTACCCAGGTACGTGGGGAGTTTCTTGCCTTTTGGGAGGTCTGACGTCCTCTGCCAGCGTTCAGTACGTGTTCTCTAGGAGTTGTTCCACGTGTAGATGTATTTCTTATGTATATGTGGGGAGGAAGGTGATCACCGTGTCTTACTCTTCCGCCGTCTTCCCCTCGTCTCTGCATTTGTTATTAACTCCTGCATAATCACAGCTGCCAGTGCCAGTTGTCTTTGAGAAATAAATTTCTAGGTCTTGGTTTCCCAGTCTGTATACCAAACTGTAGCAGATTTGTCGGCTCTGACTTGCCCCTTGTTGTTTTTTTCCCTAGATGTTGGGGGTAGGAGTTTATTAATTAATTTATTTATTTTTGCTGTGTTGCATCTTCGTTTCTGTGCTAGGGCTTTCTCTAATTGTGGCAAGCAGGGGCCACTCTTAATCGCGGTGTGTGGGCCTCTCACTATTGCGGCCTCTCTTGTGGAGCTCAGGCTCCAGACGTGCAGGCTCAGTAGTTGTGGCTCACGGGCCTAGTTGCTCCGTGACATGTGGGATCCTCCCAGACCAGGGCTCAAACCCGTGTCCCCTGCATTAGCAGGAAGATTCTCAACCACTGTGCCACCAGGGAAGCCCTGCCCCTTATTGTTCTGTAAGAAAGCCAGAATAAACCTTGCCTTCTGAGCACAGTGAAATCCATAGTATCTTGGACTGGGGGGATTAGGGCTTGGAAGATGGAAGGTATCTGAAAAGGTCCTCCCCTGCCCCGCCTTTCTCCAAGGAAAAACAAAGAATAAAAACTTAATGGTCTTTTGAAATGGCAATCTCCAAAACTCATGGCCACTTTTGTGATCAGTACTTCAGCTTGTATTTATTGAAAGCTGGTTTTCGCCTTAAGACCTTACTCCATTTTGGTCTTTTCTTCTGCGTGTATCTCAGTGCTTGTAAGTGGACCCTTCCTGTTTCTGTGTCCTCCGTTTATCTTAAGATTTAAGACAAATCTAGCTGTTCTGCTGTTCTTTTTGTTGCTGTCACTTACCAACTTTACTGATCATTTCTCCCACACTGAATGCTTTTGCACTGACCCACTGTGGTCCCAGTAATTACGCTGCTTCTTCACTGTGAACAGTC
The DNA here is from genome assembly GCF_964374135.1 of Grampus griseus. Lineage (NCBI taxonomy): Eukaryota > Metazoa > Chordata > Mammalia > Artiodactyla > Delphinidae > Grampus > Grampus griseus. The sequence goes on along the minus strand of NC_139016.1, from coordinate 17,181,856 downwards.
CAGATGAAACTCTGGCCCTGGCCTTTTGTTTTCGTTTCTGTTGTGGTAAAATATACATGACATAAAATTACTGTTTAAAAAATGTTTTTAATTGCTATTTAATTTTTTAAGGAATTGTCTTCTTCACAGGACCTGCATTCTTTTAGTCTTACAGTGCACAAGGGCTTCAGTTTCTCTACATTCTTGTCAGCACTTGCTGGGTTCCCCCCATGCCCCTGAGGAACTTTTTGAATTGTGGTTAAATATCTATAATATTATTATCACTTTAACCATTTTAAAGCAGTGGTACTAAAAACATTCACATTGTTGTGCAACCATTGACCACTGTCTTTTTCCAGAAATTTTCATCATACCCAAGTGAAACTCTATACCTATTAAACAATAACTCCTTATTCTCCTCTCCCTCAGCCACTAATTGCCATCATTCTACTTCCTATTTCTATGGTTTTAACTAGTCTTGGTATCCCATGTAAGTGGAATCATACGGTATTTGTCCCTTTGTGCCTTGTTTAGTTTACTTAGTGTAATATCTTTAAGATTCATCCTTGTCCTAGCATGTATCAGAATTTCATTCCTTTCTAACACTGCGTTGTATGTGTATACCACATTTGTGTGTTTGTGTGTGTGTGTGTGTGATTAGCGATAATTATTTACTTAATTATTTTTTAACAGATCTTTATTGGAGTATAATTGCTTCACAATACCGTGTTAGTTTCTGTTGCACAACAAAGCGAATCAGCCATATGCATAGACATGTCCCTATATACCCTCCCTCTTGAGCCTCCCTCCCATACTCCTTATCCCACCCCTCTGGGTCATCGCAAAGCACCGAGCCGATCTCCTTGCGCTATGCTGCTGCTTCCACCAGCCAACTATTGTACATTCAGTAATGTATATATGTCGATGGCTACTCTCACTTCGCCTCAGCTTCCCCCTCCCACCGCATGTCATCAAATCCATTCTCTGTGTCTACCTTTTTATTCCTGCCTTGCAACTATGTTCATCAGTACCATTTTTTTTTAGCATTCCATATATATATGTTCGTATATGGTATTTGTTTTTCTCTTTCTGACTTACTTTTCTCTGTATGACAGACTCTAGGTCCATCCACCTCACTATAGATAACTCCATTTCGTTTCTTTTTATGGCTGAGTAATATTCCATTGTATATATGTGCCACATCTTCTTCATCCATTCATCTGTCAGCGGACATCTAGGTTGGTTCCATGTCCTGGCTATTGTAAATAGTGCTGCAGTGAACATTGTGGTGCATGTCTCTGTTTGAATTATGGTTTTCTCAGGGTATATACCCAGCAGTGGGATTGCTGGGTCATATGGTAGTTCTATTTTTAGTTTTTTAAGGAACCTCCATACTGTTTTCCATAGTGGTTGTATGAATTTACATTCCCACCAACAGTGTAGGAGGGTTCACTTTTCACCACACCCTTTCCAGCATTTATTGTTTCGAGCTTTTTTGATAATGGCTATTCTGACCGGCATGAGGTGATACCTCATTGTAGTTTTCATTTGCATTTCTCTAATAATTAGTGATGTTGAGCATCTTTTCATGTGCTTCTTGGCTATCTGTATGTCTTCCTTGATGAAAGTCTATTTAGGCATATTTTGTTTGTATCACATTTATCCTTTGATGGACATTTGGATTGTTTATGTCTTTTGGCTGCTTTGAATAGTGCTGCCATGAACATGGGTGTACAAACATTTGTTCAAGTACTCTGTTTTAATTCTTTTGTGTGTATTCCGAACAGAAGTGGAATTGCTGGATTATATGGTAATGCTCTGTTTACTATGGTGACTGCATGCCACTAGCAATGCACAAGGATTAAAATTTCTCCACATCATAGCCAACACTTGTTTTCTGTTTTTCTGGTAATAGTCACCCTAATGTGGGTATATGATTATCTCCTTGTGATTTTGTTTGCATTTCCCTAATGATTAGTGACGTTGTGTATTTTTGATGTATTGGCCATGAGTATGTCTTCTTTAGAGAAATGTCTGTTCAAGTCCTTAGCCCATTAAAAAAATTTTTTTTGTTCTTGAGCTTTAGGAGCTGTTTATATATTGTGAATATTAATCTTATATCACCTATATGATTTACAGATATTTCCTGCTTTTCTGAGGGTTGCCTTTTCATTAATTTGATGGTATCCTTTGATGACATTTTGATAAAGTCAGATTTGTTAGTTTTTTTCTTTTGTTGCCTTCGCTTTTGCTGTCAGACTCAGGAATCATTGTCAGATCCAATGTTACAAAGTTTTTTCCCCTAAGTTTTCTTCTGCGAGTTTTATAGTTTTGGGACTTATATTTAAGTCATTGATCCACTTTGATTTAATTATTGTAGTAGTGTTAGGTAAGGGTCAAATTCTTTTTTTTTTTTTTTTAAGAGCAAAGGATTTTTTTTTTTAAATTTTTTTGCGGTACGCGGGCCTTTCACTGCTGTGGCCCCTCCCGTCACGGAGCGCAGACTCAGCGGCCATGGCTCACGGGCGCAGCCGCTCCACGGCATGTGGGATCTTCCCGGACCGGGGCAGAACCCCTGCGCCACCAGGGAAGCCCGGGTCAAATTCTTTTTTGAGTGTTGATGTTCAGTTTCTTCAGCATCTTTGGTTGAGAGAGAGTCCTTTCCCCATTGAGTGGTCATGGCACCCTTGTGACAATTATTTGACCACATATTTGAAAATTCATTTCTGTGTTTACTCTATTCCCTTTTTTGTCTTTATGCCAGTATCACATTATTTGATCACTCTAACTTTGTAGTAAGTTTTAAAATGAGCAAGTTTGAGACCTTCACCTTTGTTCTTTTTCATTATTATTTGGCTATTCTGGATCCCTTGAGATTCCATAGGATTTGAGGAGGAATTTTTCTACTTTTGCAAAAGACATCATTGGTATTTTGATAGGATTCCATTGAATCTGTAGATCGCTTTGGGTAGTATTGTGATCTTAATGATATTCTGATTGGTATAGCTACCTCCACACCTCTTTTGGTTTTGTTTACGTGGAATATCTTTTTCTGTCATATACTCAACCTGTTTATGTTTTAGATATAAAATGAATCTCATAGATAGTATATAGTTCAGTCGTGTTTATATATGTTTATTTATATTTTTCATTGAGATGTACAGCATAATGATAGATATGTATATATGTGTCAATATATAATGCAAAATGATCACCACAATAAGTCTAGTTAGCGTCCATCAACATATATAGTTATACCTTTTTTTTCCTATGATGAGAACTTTAGATCTACTGCCTTACAACTATCCAGTATAAAATACAGTATTATTAACTGTAGTCACCTGCAGTCACTTATCTGATAACTGGAAGTTTGTACCTTTTGACCATCTTCACCAATTATGGCCCCCCTCTTGGCTCCCTGACTCACTTGCCAACCACCTATCTGTTATCTGTATCTGAGTTGTTGTTTTAAAGATGCCACATATGAGTGAGATCACATGGTATTTGTTTTTCTCTGTCTGATTTATGTCACTTAGCATAATGCCCTCAAATTCCATTCATGTTGTCACAAATGCCAGCATTTCTTTCTGTTTTTGTAGGTGGATAATATGCCATTGTCTGTGTGTGTCTATATCATCTTCTGGCTGTCTATATCATATATATATGTATATCATGTGAGTGTATATCATTGTAAAATTTAATTCATCCATCCTTGGACATTTAGGTTTTTTCTATGCCATGGCTATCCAGTTATGTGTTAGTATTTTTGGTTCCTCAAGAAAAATTTTCCCAAGTAGAATTTCTGGATCATGTAGTAGTTTTATTTTTAAATTTTTGAGGAACTTCCATACTGTTCTCCATAGTGGCTGCACCAGTTTACATTCCTACCAACAGTACACAAGGGTTCCCTTTCCTTTTCTCCACATCCTCTCCAATACTTGTTATTCTCGTCTTCTTGATAATAGCCTTTGAGCCAGGTGTGAGGTGATATCTCATTTTGTTTTTTGTTGGCATTTCCCTGAAAATTAGTGACCTTGAGGATTTTTATGTACCTGTTGGTTAGCTGAATGTCTTTTTTGTTTGTTTGTGCTATTGAATTGTTGAATTTGGATATTAACCCCTTATCAGATATATAATTGCAAATACTTTCTCCCATTCAGTAAGTTGCATTTTCATTTTGTTGATGGTTACCTTTGCAGCTAGTTCTTGTATATGATATAAGATAGGAGTCCTCTTTCATTCTTTTGCATGTGGCTGTCCAGTGTTCTCAACACCATTTATTAAAGAGACTCCCCTTTCCCCAGTGTATATTCTTGGCCCCTTTTTCATAGATTAATTGATCATAGGTGTGAGGGTCTATTTCTGGGCTGTCTATTCTCTTCCATTGATCTGTGTGTCTGTCTTTATGACAATACCAAACTGCATTGGTTACTATAACTTTGTAATATAGCCTGTGATGCCTTCAGCTTTGTTCTTCTTTCTCAAGATTGCTTTGGCTATTCCAAGTCTTTTGTTCTATACATATTTTAAGATTGTTCTAGTTCTGTGAAAAATGCCATTGGAATTTTGATAGAGATTGCACTGAATCCATAGATTGCTTTGGGTAGTATGGACATTTTGAACAATATTAATTCTTCCAGTCCTTGTGCATGGAATATATTTCCATTTGTTTATGTCTTCAGTTTCTTTTATCAGTGTCTCATAGTTTTCACTGCAGGTCTTTCACCTCCTTGGTTAAGTTTATTCCTAGGTATTTTATCTTTTGGATCAATTTGTAAATGGGATTGCTTTCTCATTTCTCTGTTAGTTTGTTAGTAGTATATAGACATGAAGCTGATTTTTGTATATCAAATTTGTATTCTGCAACTTTACTGAATTTATATATCATTGGCAAATATTGACAGTTTTTCTTTTTCCAATTTCAATATGTTTTATTTTTTTCCCTAATTGCTCTAGCTGGGACTCCCATTACCATGTTGATTGAAAGTGGTGAGAGTGGGCATCTTTGTGTTGTTCCTGATCTTACAGGAAAAGCTTTAAGCTTTTTACCACTGAGGGACATTTTAGCTGTGGGCTTGTCATATATTTGTCTTTCTTGTAATGACATACTTTCCCTGTAATACCCATTTGTTGGGAAGGTGGTTATTTTTTTAATTACAAAAGGATGTTAATTTTTGTCAGATGCTTTTTTTCTGTCTATTGACATGATGCTATGATTTTTATACTTCATTTGGTTAAGGTGATATATCACATTGATTGATTTGCAGATACTAAGTTATCCTTGCATCTCTGAAATACATTCCACTTGATCAATGGTGTAAGATTCTTTTAATATTGTTGAATTTAATTTGCCAGTATTTTATTAAATTTTATATCTATGTTCAATAGAGATATTGACCTGTAATTTTCTCATAATATCCTGTCTGGTTTTGGTATTAGAGTAATGCAAGCCTCATGAAATGAGTTTGAACATGTTCCCTCTTCTGATTTTGGAAGAGATTGAGAACAATTGGTATTTATTTGTCAAATGTTTGGTAGAATTCATCAGTGAAACCATATCGTCCTGGATTTTTGTTTGTTGGGTGTTCTTTCATTACTAATTCAGTCTCCTTACTTGTAATTGATCTGTTCAGATTTTGTTTCTTTGTGAATCTCTTTTTAGGTTGAATGCTCCTGTGAATTTATCCATTTATTCTAGATTGTTCATTATTGGTGTATAATTATTCACAGTAGTCTCATAATCCTTTGTATTTCTGTGGCATTAGCTGTAATGCCTGCTCTTTCATTTTTAGTTCTATTTATATGAGTTCTGTTTTTTTCTTGGTGCATGCATGGTAGTCCTTTCAAACTACCAATGGCATTTTTCACAGAACTAGAACAAAAAATTTCACAGTTTGTATGGCAACACAAAAGACCTCAAATAGCAAAATCAAACTTGAGAAAGAAAAACAGAGCTGGAGGATTCAGGCTCTCTGACTTCAGACGATATTACAAAGCTACAGTAATCAAGTCAGTTTTGTACTGACAGAAAAACAGAAATATACATCCATGGTACAGGATAGAAAGCCCAGAGATAAACCCACACACCTATGGTCACCTAATCTATGACAAAGGAGGCCAGAATATCCAATGGAGAAAAGACAGCCTCTTCAATAAGTGATGCTGGGAAAACTGGACAGCTACATGTAAAAGAATGAAATTAGAACACGCCCTAACACCGTACACAAAAATAAATTAAAAATGGATCAAAGGCCTAAATGTAAGACAGGACACTATAAAACTCTTATAGGAAAAACACTCTTTGACATAAACCACAGCAAGATCTTTATTGCCCACCTCCTAAAGTAATGAAAATAAAAACAAAAATAAACAAATGGGACCTAATTAAACTTCAGAGCTTTTGCACAGCAATGGAAGTAAGAAAGAAGACGAAAAGAGAACCCTCAGAATGGGAGAAAATATTTGCAAACGAAGCAATGTACAAAGGATTAATCTCCAAAATATACAAACAGCTTATGGAGTTCAATATCAAAAAAACCAAACAACCCAGTCAAAAAAGTGGATGGAAGACCTAAATAGACATTTCTCCAAAGAAGACATACAGATGGCCAGGAGGCACAAGAAAAGATGTGCAACATCACTAATTGTTAGAGAAATGCAAATCAAAACTACAATGAGGTATCACCTTACATCAGTCAGAATAGCCATCATCAAAAATTCTACAAACAATAAATGCTGGAGAGGGTGTGGAGAAAGGGAATCCTCTTTCACTGTTGGTGGGAATGTAAATTGGTACAGCCACTATGGAGAACAGTATGGAGGTTCTTTAAAAAACTAACAATAGAGCTACCATATGACCCAGCAATCCTACTCCTGGGCATATATATGGAGAAAACCATAATTTGAAAGGATGCATGCACCCTGATGTTCACTGCAGCACAATTTACAATAGCCAGGACATGGAAGTAACCTAAATGTCCATCAACAGAGGAATGGATAAAGAAGATGGGCACATATATAAATGGAGTATTAGCCATAAAAAGGAATGGAATTCGGTCATTTGTAGGGACTTGGATGGACCTAGAGTCTGTCATACAGAGTGAAGTAAGTTGGAAAGAGAAAAACAAATACCATATATTAACGCATGTATGTGGAATCTAGAAAAATGGTACAGATTAATCTATTTCTAGGGCAGGAATAGAGACATGTTGAGAACGGACATGTGAACACGGACGGGGGAGGGGAAGGGGAGGTTGGAACAAATTGGGAGAATAAGTTTAACATATGTGCACTACCACGTGTAAAACAGATAGCTAGTGGGAACCTGCTATATAGCGCAGGGAACTCAGCTGGGTGCTCTGTGATGACATAGATGGGTAGGATGGGTGGGGAGGGAGGTCCAAGAGGCAGGAGATGTACATATAGCTGATTCACTTCATTGTATAGCAGACACTAACACAACATTGTAAAGCAATTATACTCTAATTTTTAAAAAATTAGATCATCTTAATGGGATCCTTTGTATGTGATGAGTTGTTTTTCCTCTTGTTGCTTTCAAGATCTGTCATTGACATTCGACAGTTTTATTACTATCTGTCTCAGTGTGAGTGTGGTGACTTTATCATTCTTAGAGTTTGTTGGGCTTGTGTATTCATATCTTGGAATCAGATTTGGGAAAGTTTTGGTCATTAGTTTTCAAGTAACCTTTCTGCCCCTTTCTCTCTCTCTTTTTTCTTCTTGGTCTCCCACAATGGGTGTGTTGGTCCACTTGATGGTGTCCCACAGGTACCTTAGCTCCTAGATCGTTCCTCAGTCTATTTTATTTCTATTTCCTCTGAGTTGATAATTTCTATTCTACAAGTTCACTGTTTCTTTCTTCTCCCTGCTCAAATCAGATTTTTAATCCCTCTAGTGAATTTCTTGTTTCAATTACTGTACTCTTCACTCCAGATTTTTTCTTTCGGTTCCTTTCTGTGGTTTCTGTCTCCTTATTGATTTTTCCATTTTACTTATACATTGTTTCCTGACTTTGTCTGCATCTTTCTTTAACTCTAGGCATTTTAACTACAGTTATTTTAAAGTCTCTGATAATTCTACCATCTGGTGTTTCTCTAGGGCAATTTGCTTGATTGGTCTTTTTCCTTTGAATGGGCCATACTTTATTTTGTTGTATGCCTATTGATTTTTTTGTAGTTGTTAAAAACTGGACATTTGAATCTTACGGTGTGGTAGTTCTGGATATGAGATTCTCTCTCTTTACCAAGGTTTGTTGTTTTGTTTAATTTTGTTTTGTTATTGTTGTAGAGTGTCTCTTTGTTAGAGATCAGCCTGTGATGCAAATCTAAGGTCTTCTCACGTCATCTTTGATCCTAGACTTGCATGGTGACTTTCTAAATTTCCCCAAATGGGGTTGGTTTTGCATGTTCTAGTGCTTAATGTCTCTTCAAAGGGGATAAAAAAGGATAAATGAAGGGGAAAATAATAAAATTGATCCTGTTTCCTTCAGTCCCCTACATGCTTCTTCACATGGAGGTGTTTGCAACACTGGTGGCCCACCTCTGTGTCTACCCTTTTATGATCAGGTGTATTTATAAATCCAGAGTCAGAACACAGATCCCTGACATTTGGAGGACTGAGTCTTCATTGCCTACCCTGGCTCATGTGAGTCGCTCCAAGAATTTTAGTATGGCCGCCTGCCATGGCGCTGTGGAGTGGAAGAATAAGTACTACTACACTGCTTTTGGTTTAAATGAACCAAAATTAATTACAATTTACTGACCAAGTATTTCTCTGGAAATTGCAAGCCTTTGAATAGACCTCAGAGTTCCAAAATAATTATATCAGTTTCTGTCAGTGTAGTTGTTGTCTAGATGTGGAGACAGATTCCTGGCTCTGTCCACTGTGCCATCTTCCCTGATGTCACTTCAGCTTCTTGTTCCTGACTACCTCATCACTGTGCCCTCCCTGGCTGTCCTCTGCTCCAGAGGTGAAAAGTCAAAAGATACTCTATTCAGACTGTAACCATTGGTGCAGCATACCTGTTGAAGTACTCCCATTGCAGTTGTTTTCTGTAACTGCTGTAGCCACCTCTACATTCTCTGCTTTGTCTTTACCCATACCACCTTCTGTCTTTATGTCTGTTTTTTTCCCTTAGGTTTCATACATCATCATAATCAGTATTTCTCTTTGGAAATACTCCTTATCCCCTTTGTTCATTCCACCTGCGTGGTGTAATGCCAACTCTGGGTATCCAAAAATATAACTAGGCAGATGAAAATGCAACTGGATCTTCATCGCTGAAGATCATTTTAATACCTGTTTCTCCACAGTCACTCTAGTATTATAAAAGTGCCACAGTGAGATGATACCTTTTTTGTTAAATATTAATCCTCAAATTCCCTCTACCTCTCTGCAGTATATTTCTATAGAGAAACCATCAATCTGTCAGTGTCTCCACATCAAATAAATTAAATACAGGAACTTCCCTGGTGGTGCAGTGGTTAAGAATCCGCCTGCCAATGCAGGGGACATGAGTTCGATCCCTGCTCTGGGAAGATCTCACGTGCCGTGGAGCACCTAAGCCCATGTGCCACAACTAGTGAGCCTGCGCTCTAGGGCCCATGAGCCACAACTGCTGAAGCCCACGCGCCTAGAGCTGGTGCTCTGCAGCAAAGAGAAGCCACTGCAATTAGAAGCCTGTGCACCGCAAAGAAGAACAGCACCCGCTTTCTGCAACTAGAGAAAGCCCACGCACAGCAACAAAGACCCAACGCGCCAATAAATAAATAACCAAACAAAAAAATTAATTGCATTTGTGCCCATCTTCTGGACGCTCATTCAGTCTTTTTAATCATTAATGTTTATTAATGTTTATTATTTCAACGTCAGTACCTAATCAATTCAGTGTAATATATCAGCTTCTGAGATGCAGTACCAGTATTTTTTTAAATTATTGTTACCATTGAAGAGTATAATTACAATAGGCACAATAGAGATTATACTAATCCTCTGGTATGTGAGAACTTTGGACGGGGAAAGAAAGAGGTTTAGTTACAGATAATTTGTATAGAACCTATGGAACCTGTTTAACCTACACTTAAATTAGTGTGCTCTGCTCATAGACCATAGTAAGATACAAAAGCAAGATTATTTTTTCCCTGCAGGAATTTCAATAAAGCTGTTTTTAGTAGCTGTAAATATTTTACCTGTAAGGAGACTTGATAGGTTTCTTGGATATGTTACTTTTGCACTTGGAGTATTTGGGTGAACGTTCATTCGTTTTGAAAGCTTTATTGAAATGTCTGTTAGCATAAAACAGAAGAATTTGCTCTAACTCTGAAATTGCCTTCTTTACTCACAAAGACTCCTGAGTGCTGCTTACCCTTTTCAACAAAGTGTGTTTCACATTTTTCTTTTAGAAAAATAAAACTCTAGATAGTGTTGATTCATAAGAAGTGTTCTTAAGAGATTTAGTTTTTAATAAAATAATAGACAATGAAATTGGTTTTCTTCCTGCATTAAATGATTTGTGTACTTTCTTGTGACATCTGAGTAAAAAAGTAAGAGAAAAAGTTCCATGACTATAATTGCTATTTTTCCAGTTTTAATTCAAAAGTTTTTACTTTCTAAACCTAAAGAAAGTGCTTATTACTTTTAGCTGGAGGAGAGCAGGAACGTTCAGAAGCAAGTGAAGATTCTGCAGAAGAAGCAAGCCCAGATCGTGAAAGAGAAAGTTCAGTTGCAGAGTGAACACAGCAAGGCTATCTTGGCAAGAAGCAAACTAGAGTCTCTTTGCAGGGAACTTCAGCGTCACAATAAGACATTAAAGGTTAGTTGGTTTCTTTTTCTGTTTTACAGGAGGTACTTAGGCTGATTTTATAATTACCCTGTATGTATTTGAAGTAAATCCTTATGTCATTTGCTTTAGTGGGACTTAGTTACATTAATGGGTGCTGGTTGATAAATCCTGGGTACAATTGCTCTGGTAGATTAGGTTCCTGAGCAGACCAGTCTGTGGGGTCCTCAGAGACAAACTACCTTGCTTTTTATTTTGCTTGGGCTAATGCTGTGTGTGATGTCATTGTAAATCAAAGACTTTTTATATCTAACATTTGGTTTCAGATTCAAGGAAGAGCTCCTTACCTCATACTTGATCACAGGGAAGCTAGAATGTACTGATGTTTATGTCAATAATCCCCCTGCTTAGGAAGTTTAAGGCTGCCGCATAGTCTTCTGACCATTAATGTAGTTGATTACCATGTTTCCCCTGGATAAGGAATGAAATGGCTTGGCTGAAATGAAGAAACTTACAGACTTGAGTCAGAATGAGTTTAAAGGAAAAGCATGTGGCAGAGCTCTCCTATGGATGTTAATTGGGTAGTTTGCTTTCTACTCAGTGCATTTTCAACTATTTAGTTGCTGAATACTTCAGAATACTAGTCATACCTGAGCTGATATAAAGGAATTAGTAAAGGAAGTGAAGGAAGAGGGAACAGGTATCAAAATTTGTATCAGTAGGGGAAGAAGGACAAAGAGTAGACTCTAGAAAGAATCTACCTCCTATAATGGGAACATGTCTGCCTTTAGCAATAAAGAGGTACAGTTGGAGTATGATTTTGATTGAGCATGGTTGATGTCTGATTACCCCTATCTCTGAAAGTCTCAAGGACCTAGAATATAGGACAACTCAAGAAATAATCATCTAATGTGTGGGTATTTTTTTTCCCTTTGCTTTTGAAACCTTGGATTTAGATGTAGTAAAAGTAGATTTTTTTTCTTAAAACAGGTCAAAATTTTGACTGAACTAATAATTGTTTAGGTAAAGGTCTTCTGGCATTTGAAAGAGTTGAAAGTAAGCTTTTTAAAATAAAGATTCCATTTGTCCCTTGCCCTTTAGGGAATGTGACTCAGAAAGTAAGGTGCTAAATGGGATATATATCACTTGAGGCTGATCTAAGAAGATGCTCTGCTTAACCAGTGAGGAGGATATTTGGCAAAATAATGTGGAAGAAGCACACTGTGTGGACAGGCTCCTCACTTGTACTGTAGTATAGTGATTATGTAGATGGTCAGATAACACTTTATTTATAGCAGGGCAGTTTGTGTTTCTATGATTACTCTGTCTAGTTTGGAAAATCTGCTTGATTTTCAGTGAGAGCTTTCTGGCTGTAGACCAGAAGGGAGAAGATTTTAGTTCAGAAGTAATACTTTGGGCAGCATTATATGAACCCACATAGCGGCAACATCTTTTTTTTCAGCATTTGCGCTATAGTTTCACAGTATTAACAAAAGATTTTGGTTAATTAGGAAGAAAATATGCAGCAGGCAAGAGAAGAAGAAGAAAGACGTAAAGAAGCAACTGCACATTTCCAGTTTACTTTGAATGAAATCCAGGCACAACTAGAACAACATGATGTACACAACGCCAAACTCCACCAGGAAAATATTGAACTGGGAGAGAAACTGAAGAAGCTCATTGAACAGTATGCACTGAGGGAGGAGGTAAAGATGTTTTCTGTGTTTAGACATCTTGTTATTTCCAAAAACTTTGTGCCACTTCTTACAAATTTTATTGTCACCGGACAGTTTTAGAACTTATGCATATTTATAGTGGAAGTCAGTGATTTCTTAGGAGAAGGTTAGGCACTATGTGAACTGAATTGGGATCATCACTTGATGTCCCAGGAGTCAGTGGATTTGGATATGTAAGGTAATTTCTAGGAGACATGTTAAGTAGTACTTGTTTCCCATGTAGTACTGGAAGAATATGATTTTAGCACAGAGACAGTTTTTCCCATATCTGACCTAACAATAAATAAATATTTGGCACCCAAACACTGAATATCTCAGACTTCTGTAATAATCTGTACAGTACAGTACCATTGCTTTCCCCCTACTATATTGTATTTGGGAGAAGAAAATAACCCATTACCTAGTCCTGTTGGTATACTTAATGAAGTAAAAAGTTAATAGGAATGATCTGTGGCTGCAGAACCTGGTCATTGCAATTACTTTACAAACTAGTCTGGAAGTTGGGTGGTGTCTAGATTAAAAGCAAATTGGTGATAACCTGCTCATCTAAGTTTTGTTACTTTCACAGGTCAAATGTGCAGGATGAGAGGATTTGGGTTTTCCAAAGGGTGCATACCCTGTCTTTAATGTGCTTTAAGCTAGTAAAATATTATTCTTTTATGTATTTTGATCCTTATGCAAACAGGTAAAAATTGCTAACTCAAAAACATTATCTCCAGTTAAAATGGAAAACTTCATATGTATTTTACAACAACAACAGAAAAAGATTGTGGCATTTGTGCAGTTTCAAATTTCAGATTATTTCAATTTATAATTTTATATAGTGTTTGAAAACATTTTTAAGATTTTGAGCATTTTCCAAACCATTCTTCTATCTTTTAACAGATTTCTAACTTCCATAATTTGAAAATTAAAAGTAGAATTCATCAGTTAGTTTCAGCAGTTATTCACTTTTGTGCCTAGTAACATTTTTTATCTACTTTCAAGCAAATCCAAGATGATATATAATTTCACTCCACTGTTTAAATGCATATCTTGAAATGGCAAGACTTTTTTGAAGCAGAATACAATACCATTTTCATACCTAAAAATTTCACAATAACTAATCAAATACTTTATCACTGTTTACATTTCTCCATCTCCCACTTTATAAGATTGTTTGAATCAGGTCCAAATAAGGCTTAAACAATTGATTGGTTGTTACGTCGCAAGTCTTTGTAATATATAGGTTTCCCTCTCTTTTTTTCTCCTTGGATTCTGCTTATTGAAGAGACAATTTTTAAGCCTATGCAGTGAATTTTCTTTTTTCTTGTATTTATTTTTATAGAGTCAGCACTTTCTTAAAGGAGTCTTTTATGTTTTGTTGTTTTCAAGAATGACAGTCTACCTGGCTATTAATGTAGTGAATTTGGAAAATGTATGTCCAGGTCATATTACTTCTAAATCTTTTTTGAGATATTACAGAATTTTGTCTTCCTTTGGGTAAGAATATAATTTAATAATCAAACTGTCTGCAATTCAAGACAGATCTGGTACAGTCCTCAAAAGCTAATTAGGTTATGTCTTATCAATTAGCCTTTCTTTCTCTTACATGGGTTATTTAACTAAGAGAGTTACTATTTCTCTGAGATGGATGTTCTGATTACTTTATTGTACATGAGTGCCACTTAACAGTTTAGTTTGGAAATATGACATCTTCTCTTACCAAGTGTTTACTAATGTGTCAGGCACCAAGCCCCTTAGTTTAACCATTGCATTGATTTGTACAATAACTCCGCAAGGTAGATGTGTTTATCAACCTTTTTAGTTAAGAAAACTGAGATTCATCAATGGGGAGAATTTGTCCAAGATCCTCCACTAAGCCAGGATATGACTCCAGGCTAGTCCTACCATTATGCCATGGTACTACATACTACTACCTACAGTATGAAATTCTGGAAAATTTAATGAGGAGAAAAAAATGTCCGGGAGTCCTGTGTATGTTGAATGGGTTTAATAGTTTGAGCTCCTTTTCAGTCTTTTTCTTGATAGTTTGAGCCTAATATTCAATATAGAGCAGAAATAGGATATATAAAACTGTTGATGGTAATAACCCACCTCCAACAAGGAACAAGTATGGGGAAGTAGTCAGAGGGGATATTTCTTGTAGGTGTAGGGTGGTTTGCAAGGTAATATAAATAGATTCTTCTTCAAGCATATGCACAGAAAGACCCAGTGTTGTTAGCTATCATAGTATTGGTAGGAACAACAGGGAGGCAAGATACTGTAACTTGTGTTATATACTTCCCTCACCAGTGTGTACCCTTTTTCATTAAGTGATGGAAGAAATTTTATTTTCCTTCTAGCATATTGATAAAGTGTTCAAACACAAGGAACTGCAACAACAACTTGTGGATGCCAAGCTTCAGCAAACAACACAGCTCATAAAGGAAGCTGATGACAAACATCAAAGAGAAAGAGAGATGGTAAGTTAATTATAGTGTCAAAATTGTTACCAAAGCCACTTAAATCTCTTAAACTCATTCAACATTATTTTACGTAGATCTTGGGTCATGTGATTTGTTTTTTTACTGTCTAGATTGAGAAATGTAAGAATACATTTGGTTTTGTATTTCTGATGAAATTTTCATATAAAATATATACTGGAACTATCATACCAAGTTTAATGGAAAGACCTGCACATGTTTGATTTTCTGTATGTAGAATGTTGTCTTGATTTTTAGATAGTGAGTCACCAGGTTCAAGATTTATGCCAGTTATTGGCAAATTAGGCCTTGAGAGTGAGGGGCAATTAAATTTCACACCAAGTTTTTTCACACCAAAAATGGGTCTCCTACACTCTCTGTTACATTTTTTCTAAAAGTTTAAGGCAGGTAAACTGTTTAATTACTCTGGTATAACTTTCTGATGAAATTTAACAGAATTCTCTATTTCCTAATCATACGGTATTGTTCCTTGAGTCTGCTCAGATTATTTTGCTTGTCAATTGTGAACATAGTGAAATCTCATATTTATCATACATAAATTAAATCATCTGTGCTTAACTTAAATTAATAAAGTGAGAAATGATTCTAGTAATGTGGACTATTCCATCCAGCATTTCATTCAAGTAGCCTAGGCACTGAGGTAAACATGGTATGGCATACATATACCATGAGTAGTATTCCTGTGTGTCCCTCATGATGTAAACAACTCACCCTTAGTATGAGTCTAGGATTTAGAGACATACATTTTTTACAGCATGGACCTTCAGTACAAAGCCATAGACAGTGAAGATACAGTTGCTGTTTTCAATGTGGACTATGAACTGCTTGCACACATGAGTGTACGTGAATGTGTCTGTGTGTGTACATATATAACACATGTACATACATACACGTATTACATAAGTATACTTTCTGGTTGCTTTGAGGATATTTTAAGCCTTATTTACACTGTATGTAACATTATTTCAGAAGTTCAAGGATTGAATTTCACAGCTGCCTACCAAGAAAATTTACTGTACCATTTTCTTAAAAACCCGGGTGTATTAACTAGATACTCATCTGCCCCACTTTTAAAAAGGTAATTAGAGACCCAGTTTGTCTTCATTGCTTTGCTACACATACTTTCTACCTGCCTCATCTTGCCTCTCATGATGTCAATGAGCTTTCTCGACCACCCAGATAAGGTCAAGATTCATCACCCTGTTTTCTGCTTTGAAGTGTAGACATCTGATTATTTTCACCTATAACAGAACAATTTAACTCTGAGGTTTTTTTTTTTTTTTGCGTTACACGGTCCTCCCACTGCTGTGGCCTGTCCCGCTGCGGAGCACAGCCTCCGGACGCGCAGGCTCAGCGGCCATGGCTCACGGGCCCAGACACTCCGTGGCATGTGGGATCTTCCCGGACCGGGGCATGAACCTGTGTCCCCTGCATCGGCAGGCAGACTCTCAACCACTAAGCCACCAGGGAAGCCCAACCCTGAGTTTTATAAACCTTACTATGCCTCTCAGGTACTTTTTATCTGTAAGTGGTTTAAAGATTATTTCTATATTCCTAAGTATTAACAAGGGTTTAACAGATCAAAGATAGGGATAATTGGCAATTGATGTAATAGGATGTTTCACTGACCCATGATTCTTGTTAAAATAATGAAGGAGAGGCTTAGTGTTCGGCCATCTGACACTTTAGTCAAATGTGTAATTACTACTAGTGTTTTGCCAGAATGTTTCTGTTTTCTAGCTATTAAAAGAAGCAACAGAATCGAGGCACAAGTTTGAAGAAATGAAACAGCAAGAAGTACAGTTAAAACAACAGGTAACTTGACAGTAGAGGTTAGCAGAGTTTGTGAGTCTCCTGGTTCCCAGCCAGAGCCAGAGCTGAACTGAATAATAGGTATTTTGGCCTCCTGAAATTTTCCTCTTCACTTCGGGTGACTTACTTATCATGTTTTGACTAGGAATTTTCTCTGGAAGTCCTGTATCCCAAGAAACCCCTCAGTTCCAGGCAAATTGGTATGTCTGGTCAGACTGTTTTCAGTGTTCCCATTCTATCAATACTATCCCGGATAGTTTCTCCAGTATCTTTTGAGTTTCTCCTATGAGGAAAATAAAACAGTAGAAAGTACATATTTTGTTGTATGTGTAGTGTTAGGTCCACTTCCAGGTAAGGTTGCATGTTTGTTCTTTTTAAAAGAATTGGAGTTCTCCCTGGTTTTCAGTTCAGCCTTCTTGTGTTGTCCTTTCCAGTTTCTAATTTGGTTGCCTTGTGTAGAATAACGGGAGCAGATGCTGCATCCTTGCTTTAAAGGAAAGATATTGGAAGGATTATGCTTCTCATCTTGTAAAGTTTTACCAGTTTATTTACCTTCTTTATTATCCCTGTATACTCAGTGATTCATATAAATGGAGAAGAGAATTGATGTGGAGAGTGTATAAAAAAGTCTGTATTTGCTTTGGGAGATGGTCTTTAATGTGGGAGTCATTGATAATTTCTCCAGGATGAGACACCAAGAGGACCTATTTACCAAGCTCACAGGCCAGCTCTGATTCTGTTGTAATGTTATCAGTGCAATTTCTGTTGTTAGGGACGTGTCACTTTTTGACATTTCCTATCTAATCATTAGTTTTCTTTACTGCCACCTGCTCCCTAAATGTGGCTGTCCTTTCCAAGTATTAGTCTCATTGTATGTTCTTACTATGTTAGTTTCCAGCTTTCATTGATGATTTCATAGTCTTACTGGTGTGTCTTGACCACTGTTTAGTAATGTAGGCACATAAGTTCAAGTGTATGGTAGTTACCACTTACTAACTACACAGTATTGGCCAGCACTGAACTCTCAGGTGGAACAGGATACTTGGATGTTCCATTTTCAGTAAAAATGGACCATGCTAAAACTGCCATAACTTCTAATCTCCCTTAAGTGTCATTGCATCGTATCCTACTCCCTCCCCATCCTATTCACATGGATCTATTTAATATTCCTAATATAGCACTAATGAAAGTGGAAAAGCCACTTTTTTTGTCCTCCATCTTTTATTCTTTTCTACTTCTCTGGCAAACCACTTTATTTTCTGAACCTCTGTTTCCTCGTCTTGAAGATAATACAGTTATATTACAGTAGCACTCCCCTCCCCAACTGAACTCATTTTCTGTGGAAGAGGAAAAGGTGACTCTGCATTCTGTATTCTCTTTAGTCTTGTCAGTTAGCATTATTTTCCCAGCTAGAATAAAAATTCCTTGAGGATAGGGGTTAAAATAAAAATTGTTGTTTCTGCCTCTTTTCGAAGATCTTTTTCTCAACTGTACTCCCACTAAATTCTTTCTCCTTCAGCCAAACTATTCTTTGACTTCTGTTGTATTTTCCTGCTTAGGTACGGAAAGACATAGCCTTGATATCAAGCTAATAATTATGCAGGTTGTACTCTGAAAGATTGATCTTTTCTAAGAACAGTTTTACAAATGTAAGGAGAAGGGTAGTGCATAAAGCATTATAATTATATGAAATGTGTAGTTATACCACTGTAGTTTATATTGGTGAAATGGAGCTATAGTAAATGTACATTTTAAACATGTACAGTTACATTAGACCAACAAAATTTCGTAAGTCTCAGTGCATTTCAGTGAGTTATAAGAATTTTAGCCATTTATGTCTGCTCAAAGATTTATTATGCATTTGCCCTCATTTTTTATCACTTATAACAAGTAACTAATGTTTCGCCACACTGTGTTATTTTGATAGTCTTTGGGATTTTATGTCACTTATCTGGAACTCAGAATATTTGATACTTTTTTCTGTAGCTTTCTGTTTATATGGATAAGTTTGAAGAATTCCAGACTACCATGGCAAAAAGCAATGAACTGTTTACAACCTTCAGGCAGGAAATGGAAAAGGTATTTACATATTTTTAGTAGAATATCACTACTAAATTTATAAGAGGTTATTTTAAGCATAATTACTATTTGGATGGAGTCTGATCCTGATCTTAACTTTATCTTTTCTTATCCTCTGCTGGCTTATTTAGAAATTTTGCCCTGAAATTACCCCAAGTTGCTAATGATCTTAATACTCTTAAAATTAAATTTTTGTACTAAAGGCGAATTGTTGTTAGGAGTAGATTTTTAAAAGAGTCACTTCAGATGATCACTCCCAGTTCTTTCATAAAACATTGGTAGATTATTTGCCTAAAATGTTTTTAGTCTTTTAAATTTGATCTCTATACATATAATATAGAGAGACATCTTTATAAAATTTATAAAGTAGTTAAAGTTTGGTGTACAAAAATGTTTTGGGTCATTCTAGTTCAGAATATGGGCTAAAGGACAATTTTAAAGTGTATAGTTACCTGCCTCTTTCTCAAAATAAGCAGGGAGTACCTTGGTTTGGAGCATGGATGCTGGAACTGAGATCTCTTGTTTGCGTTGTGTGAATTCCTTGGGGCAAGCTGTTTAGCTTGGCATTTCCCCTTAAAATTGGGATTTTTTTATAAAAGGTGGTCAATGGAGGATAAGTAACAGTAGGGCCTGGAATTTTGTAAGCGTTCAATAGGTATTAGTCATGATTATTATTAAATCTTAACAAACATAGTGGTTTAGAGCACATGCCTGGCAGTCACATTTCTTGGATCAATAATTGTTGTCATTTATTGTAGACCATGGGCCAGTTGTTTAACCTTTCTATTCCTTTTTGTTCCTTTATTCTTAAAAATGAAAGTAATAAATGTATCTGCTGTATTTCAAACAGTGCTTGGCGATGTTAAGTGCTCTGTTTACCACCTTCAGGTATTTTTACACCCAGTAATGTGGAGAATTCAGTGACAGTCCTCTCAGTTGAGGCTTTGGTCGAGGGACACAGTGGAAGTGTCAGCTGGACTCCAACACATGTATGCTTTTGATGAAGGACAGTTTAAGACGGGGACTCCCAAATTTGTTATCCTGCTGGAGAATCCTTTGGACTGGAACACATTCCTCTCTGCTAGTGGCTGTAGAGGTTACTACAGATCAGCACTCAAGCCACATAGTCTTTGTCTCACTGCATGGTGGTATTTTGTGGGTAATTAAAATACCGTGGCACACGGCATTGGCTCTGTCTTATCCTTGTTTCCCTCAACAGTGCCTGACTCAATATCTCTACCTAGAAAAGACCTAATGTGCAGACCAACAATAAAGTATTATTAGAAACAAGGGTGATAGACCAGCATACCTGAATCTTATTCTGAATTTCTGAAAACTGAGATCTTGTAGCATGGGACGTCATTTTTTGAATCATTTTATCTTTAACAAAGTCTGAAATAAAACTGTCTTGTGAGTTGTGAGGATGATTAAAGCTAAGGATTTAATAATTAAAGTATTTTTCGTGATCACTTGTTATCCTGCCTCTAGTTCTGATACTAATATGTCTTATGATTCTTAAATCTGTTGGGGGCTGTGAATCTCTGTCCTTCCAAGAATCTGATGAGTTACTCGAGAACATGGACACTTTTTTCATACAACTTGGGGAGAAGGAGTTCTCATCTCTTGTTACCTCCAGCTGGAATGAATTGCACTCCAACCCTAATTGAGAGTTCAGAATGTGGTATCTGAAGTTTCCATGTGCTGCTGCTTCCTGTGAAACTGAGGAGATCAAATATGTTTTTCTCATAATATGCAGGTCTCAACTTTGGTTCCTACTGCTCTACCATAGGGACTTCTGTTAGCTCTGCATGTAACAGACCATCACAGCCACTTTTATAAAGATATAAATAGCTATCAGCCATGTGAGACAAGTACAGTGAGTGTTGAGGGATTAGAAGAACATTATAAAATGTTTTTGTGGTGGGTCAGGCAGTTTAGAATTTAAATTTGCAATTTTGTTGGTTCACAGATGACAAAGAAAATTAAAAAACTGGAAAAAGAAATGATAATATGGCGTACCAAATGGGAAAATAATAATAAAGCACTTCTGCAAATGGCTGAAGAGGTGAGAAGATTTTACATGACTGAATAGAAAATGCTCATTTATTTCAGTATTAATGCAGGCTAGAACTTATGAAGGTTTGCTAGGTAACTGTAGGTTTGATTATATGTTCTCTTTAATACAGTGATTTAGATTGTTGTGAGAGAGGCGTTTAAACTTTTTTTCTTAATCAGTTAGCTCATGTTTGTGGTGTAGACAGCTATAAAGTATCTGGGTTTGGCTTTGTTCCATAGCAAACTTGAACTTTTGCAGAATAAACTTGTTAAACCTGGTGTGCTGTTCCCCCATAGTTAATTAGTTAAATATCTGGTGTGGTCCAAGAATTTGCATTTCTTTCATGTATTATGGTAATACTGATGCTCTCGTTGGAAGGCTGCAACCTGAGAGACTCTGCTCTTCAGAAAACACAACTTTCTTTATATTTTTTATGGAGAGAGCACAAAATCAGCTGCTTTTCTACCTTGACTTATTATTTTACAAAAGGCAACACTGTACTGTTTGTCTGGTTTGCTGTAAATAAGGTTGAAATGTATTTCATTTGCAGTTAGTAATTTTCTCACTTTAATATACTTGATAAGAGTAATTTATAATATTTCACAAGAGAAAATATTGGAACTCAAAAGTGGTGGAAGGAAAGAAAACTTGTAGAAATAAGAACTTTCATCTTCTTACTTATAGCATTTTAAATTAAGATCCTGAATTTCCATAATACTTTATTAAGTCTACTTAGTACTTATTAAGTCAAGAAGTGGATTTTGCTTGCTTTCAAGAAATACAAGAGAATTTAATTTTTGCATTGCTCCCGAATAGTTGTAACTATTTAAATATAGTGGTGTTCAAGAAATGATAAAAAGTAGTTTACAGATTGGCTCAGATAACTTAGTTTTGTACATAATAACCTAACTTGTGTTTCCAAATATGAAGGTTCCATAAATTTTGTCTTTTTTTCCCCAGAAAACTGTCCGTGATAAAGAGTACAAGCCCTTTCAAATAAAACTGGAACGATTAGAGAAGCTGTGCAGAGCTCTTCAGATGGAAAGAAATGAGCTCAGTGAGAAGGTGGAAATCCTGAAAGAGCAGGTCTGTGTAAAAGCAGCGGATGTAGATTCAGCAACACCTGTGATACAGCCCTGCACTGCTCTTGATTCTAAGAAAGAGCTGAACACCTCCTCTAAAAGAGCTCCAGAAGGCAACCTGAAGGCTAAGCCCAAAGGAACAAATGAAACAAAATGCAGCTTAAAAGATCCTCTCCACATGATCTTTTCTGGGCATTGATTCAGTTGACTAAGATGAAGTGTGATCACTGTAATGAGAGATATATTTTGCATATAACTTTTCTATAGTAGTTCCTCTTCCTTTTGTGATGAAAATTTTCTTACTTTTTCTACCATATCTGTATTTTCTTAGCTGTTGTACTACATGGTACAGGAGGCTGCTTAGCAGTTAGGTGTTGTTTTAATGTATACATTTTTCCACAGCTGTATTATACACATCTGCCTTCTTTTTCCTTCATTGGACTGTATGTGTTCATTGCCTTCTCCTTTGAATGTATCGGTTCATCTGCTCATTGCCTTCTCCCTGCCTCTTGCATATATTTATCAGAATTAAATTGACACTTGTCTGATAATGGTTCCTTTTTGTAAAAACTAATACTAATTTAAATTCTAGTTCATTAATGTAAAAGAAAATATAAAGATGATTACTTTTGTCTAGTAGCTCATTTAAATGCCAGGTAGAAATAAAAGTGCAGTATGTGATATGAAAAAACACAGCATATTTGATTCAGATTAGTTTTTGATAATATTTTTATCACTTAAACTGAGATAACTGCAAGTTTTGACTCCTTCAAAGTTGTGGCAGAATATGTAAATGAAGATGTCATTTGTAGAGAAGGCATTATATTCAGGCAAGTTGTTGGACAGACAGGTTGAATGTGAATTAAAAATATTTGTATTCCTTTAGTTACAGGTTGGAACAGATGATTGAAGAAAAAAAATAGTATTTAGATCTTTGCATTTAGAAGGGGGAAGTTTTCTGAAGTTTGTTCTTTATTTAACTTTGTTAGTTTGATATCTAACAGCTGAATAATCTTATTTATATGTTCCTGTCACATTTATGATCTAAAATGGATTCAAAATTTAATTATATAATGGGAAAGAGAGCCCCGAATGTGAGATACTTAAAAAGTTCCATCACTGACCTTGATGATCAAGGGTCCATACAGTACATGAAAGCAAAACAAAGTACATGAAAATTGACTAACTACCCTACCAAAATTAACAAAAGCAGATAAAGTTCTTTAACAAATTTTTATAAATATCTCCTTTAGTTACTGAGTTAAATATTGGACTCACTTCTATGAGAGGAAATGAACATGTATGTTAGAAGTAAGAATTTACCTTAAAACTAATGTGATTGATCATATTTCACCAGAATCCTGCTGCATGTAAGATCCTGACATTTAATGTTAAGGTAGTTGTGTGGCACACCACACTTCTTTGTGGCACTTGTTTTCCGTGGAAAGTAAATCTTGGGCTGAAAGCAATGTGGTTGACAACATTTAAGTCTACTGTTTTGGGTGTAGCTAGGTATATTAGATAATTGTGTGAAATAATACAGAGATATACAAAGGTTCTGGGTTATGTTTGGGATGTATTTGGTTTCCCTTAAGAAATCTTCCTCTGGCTAATTGTTATTATATGATCCTTTTTTTCCTCAACCCTTGTTTGAAAACACTTTAGCTGGATGATGAAAAGTTTAAAGGTTGTGAAGAGTTGAATTGTGCTCGTTGCACCATTTTATGGAATCTTCTAGAGTTGTAAAATCTATAGTGGCAGTGGATACCAAGGTACAGAAAAAATGTGGATGTAGAATAAATTACCATTTTATTTTGAGATGTGTAGGAAGACATTCTGTGGTTATGAGACCAATTTTTTTTAGTTACTTTTGAAACTTTTATTACAGTTGGCTATCACCATACATTTCTCAGGTGTTGCAGAATTACCTACCTCTTTCAAACTGTAAATGAAAAACTGAAAAGTGCTAAATACACTGCTTTATTTTTACAGCTTACATTTTTCCTGAAGATAAAAAATTGAGACAGTCTTATTTTGCAATTCAAAGACATTTTGTAGATTTTTCATAAATGTGAATTTTATTTCATCTACTCTGTTAAAGGTTCAGTAAATATGTAATGACTAATTTAACTGTCTCTGTGTATTCTTTTAACTTAATGTGACTTCATATGACAATAATCAACTGAAAAGATAATTGTGAATGGCTGATTTCTCAGGCCTTGGAAGCATAGGTAATTACTGTACCATTTAAATAAGTGGGTGGGGTGTGGGGTAAAGGATACCACCCCCTGACTGACTGGCAGAAGTCGTTTTATTCAGCCAGAGTTTGGTTCACACCTTATTTTTTTCTTTTAAAGTAGGTGTTTTAGAAGATAGCTGTAGTGTAACTTTTGCCAAGGCTTTAAAAACTATGAATTTCTTTAGTCTTAGATGACCTTAGTAAGGGATATCTGTATATGGAGTTTCAGTGTCTTTTATTCAATTATCTTTTGATAACCAAAAATTGTGTTTACCTAAGTCTACATAAGCAAAGCAGCAAATTTTTATTTTTTGGTTGAACAACCTAGAAGAAAACTAATATTTGTCTTGAGTGTCCAGATACATCACTAAACAATAGAGGTCAAGAGAAATATTGTGAACAATGGTTGGAAAATGCTGAGAGTCAGCCCCTCTATTGCAACAACTAAATTTACAAAAGTTTACATCAAAGAACATTTTCTAGAAAATGAAAAGCTAATTATAAAATGAGAGAAAGTATTTCTTAATCATATGTTGCATAAGGTTATACTAACCAGAATATACAAAGAACTCTTACAACTCAACAACAAAAAGACAACAGTAAAAATTTTGGGAAAGTGAATAGACACTTCTCCAAAGAAGGTATGTAATAAGGTAGGAAATGAAACTTTAGTAATCTCTAGGGAAATGCAAATCAGAATCATGAGGTACCTTTTCATACCAGCTAGGCCAAAAATGAAATAGGCAAAATAACAATAAGATGACGTTTTGGAGAGATTAGAACTCTTGTAAATTGCTTAGGGAAATGTAAAATTGTGTAGCTGGTATGGGAATGAGTAGAAATTCCTCAAAATTTAATCAGGAGGTGAGATGATGTCACCAAGATTGGGACATGGGTCTTTCCTGAGTTTGCTCCCCCACACTGGGAAAATTAACAACCATTCTGAACAAGACAACATAGAATCCTAAAATATGGTGGGGGGGAGGTGAGCCTAAAGCACACCCCTGCATCTGAGACCAAGACAGAGCACATTAAGAGGGTAAGAGGAAACTTCCCCCAGTCAAACGCAGCACCATGTGAAGAGGTTCCTCTGACCCTCTGGTTGGTTACCCCATTGGGAAATAAGAACCCAGGAGGGACAATTAGCATTATCCTCAGCATTGTGGGTTGCTTTGTGGGAACCTGTAATCTGAGCTCACACTGTGGGCAATGTAGAGTTTTTTTGGGCACAACCATTGGGTATCTGACTGTGATGGAGCAGGGACTTGCAAAAACCAGCATGTGAGTTTTGGCAGGCTGAGTTTACGCCTGCAGCATCCAGTCAATCTCAACCACTGATTTTCTCATCCGCAGAACTAAGTTGGCACGTTCTTGGCAGGTAACTTGGTGGGGTGCATATCTGCCTGATTAGGATCCACAAACTAGATTTGCCTGCCCTAGATATCAGTTTGTCTTTGCCCAGTCAAGGTGCTGAGTCGAAGCACCACCCACTGGAAAGTGCTTTCAAGTCCCATGACCAGAAGGGTCAATGATAACTGGAAGCTGTGCAGTCCAGGGATGTTCAAGCTAAGAGGCAGGAGGGCAGAGCTGATTACTCCCAGATTAAAGTCAGTATCAGCCATGGAGGTGTCCCCTGCTACAGACAGGTAGGGGATTAATTCATAGCTAGGGCTGAGTGTAACCCTCAGCCCCTCCCAACCAGTGAGGCTGTTTTGGAAATTGAGATATGCCTGAAGTAGCACCTCCTCTTCCCATCCAGGCAAGGGGGCTGGAACATAGCCACAACTCCTATGGAGAATGCCTTTCAGTTCCATCTCACCAGAAGTCCTGACAAAAAGACCTGAAAGTTAGGGGGCTCAGCAGCACTGTAGTGAGAGTATTGCAGACAAAAACATGGTTTAGAGAACAAAGACAGTGGCCCAGTTTGGCCAGGGAACTAGAATGGGGGTTGGCATGGGATAAGAAAACAAGAGCTGCTGGTTTTAGAACGGCTTCTCCCACTGCAGGGAATCTAACCTGTAACCCCATTTTTTGTAGAACACAGCCGTCAGCATGTCCAGACTGGAGACCAAACCAGATCCCATAGGAAGCTGCAAAGCCCATGCAACAGCCTATGTTTAGTGACACTTGAATAGAGAGTATGACCTGACCAGGGAATTTAGTGCACACTAATGGCTGACTTGGATCCCCAGACAATGAGCTGTGCAGGTCCTGGGATACACCTTGCTGCCTGTCATGGCAAAGAAGCTAATTCATAGCCTCATCTACTACTGAAAAGAGTACCCAATCCTGACCATGTAGTAAGCCTGACCAGAGATCCTAGGCAAATGTGTAGTGTACTCTATAGCTTAACCTGCATAGAGAACCAGGAAGTCTAACTGTTCTAAGCCAGGGTCGCATCCCTCCATCCCATTCTCAGAGCTTGAAGAATTGTTCATCTCCCAAATAAATAATAAGAACAGGACCCAGCTGCCCAAGGACTTTCCCAGAAATGGTTTTCAGAAAACCAAACCCAGAAAACCAAACTGAGCTGACTGGTGAAAAACTCTCTCTGCCAGAGTAAACCTGTAAAGTCTGGAAGAGGAGTTCCATTACTCAAATGTACAGGTAACAACATAAGAAATAAAGGTTCACAGAAATCAGGTAGATGTGACATCAAATAAAACACTAATAACTGACCCAAAAGAAAAGGAAAACTGTGAACTGTCAGACAAATTCAGGGTAACTCACTTAAGGAAGTTTGGTGAACTACAAGAAAACACATACTGACTGTGAAACAAAATTAGGAAAATGATGACTGAAGATAAAAAGTTCAGTGAGGAAATAGCAAACTTCAAAGAAGGCAAACAGAAAGCTCTGAGTTGAAAAATAAAATAACTGAAGAATTCAGTAGAGATTTACAGAAAAATCAATGACATGGAAGATAGAAGGTCACAGGAGTAAAAAGGAAAAAAAATTGAAAAGGGACAAAAAGACTGCAGGAATTATGAGCCACAATGAATATATACACTACCAAACGTAAAATAGATAGCTAGTGGGAAGCAGCTGAATAGCAGAGGGAGATCAGCTCAGTGCTTTGTGACCACCTAGAGAGGTGGGATAGAGAGGGTGGGAGGGAGGGAGATGCAAGAGGGAAGAGATATGGGAACATATGTATACGTATAACTGATTCACTTTGTTATAAAGCAGAAACTAACACACCATTGTAAAGCAGTTATACTCCAATAAAGATGTTAAAAAAAGAAGTCCTTATCAGTACATAGACCTAGAATGGCTGAATGAATAAACCATAAGTTCCAATAATACAATATCTAAAATAGACACAGACCAATAGTGAAGAGATGGTAAAAGACATTTCAAGCAAAGGGAACCTGAAACAAAGAGAAGACAAATGAGAAGGAGGGATAGGAGGGGGAGGAAGAGGAAGAGGCAGAAGTGTTAGCCATATTTATATCAGATAAAATGGAGTTTAAACTAAAAATGACAGACAAGGAATTTCATTATGATAATGAGCATTAATCCATTAAGAAGATAGAACAATTATAAATATTTATGCAACCAACAGCTGAAAATGTGTGGGACACATAAATGTATAAAGCAAACACTAAGAGAGCTAAAAGGAGAAATAATAATACAATAATGTTTGGGGACATTAATATGTACCCTCAATAATGGATTGAAGAGTGTGGCCAAGGTGGCAGAGTAGCAAGACCCTGAGCTCACCTCCTCTCACAAACACTCTATAATCACAACTGTCTGCATAATGACCATCAGAGAAAAAGTCTAGAATCTACCAGAAAAGATTTTCCACAACTAAAGATGTAAAGAAGAAACACAACAAGAGGGGTAGGAGGACCAGATTTTCAATATAATCAAGTCCCGAATCCCCCAGGGCAGACTCTATAATAATTATATTATAGAGGTTCTCCCACATGAGTGAGAGTTCTGAGCCCCACATCAGGCTTCCCAGCCCAGCCTGTGGAACATTTGCCTTTGAAGCCTAGTGGGGCTTAGCTGCAAAAGTCCCAAAGACTAGAGACTTTACTATTAAAGGATGCACACAAAACCTCATGTGCACAACGACCGAGGGCAAACCCTGTAATTTTATAGGAGCTTGGGCCAGCCCTACCTGCTGATCTTGGAGAGTCTCCTGGAGAGAGAGTGGGAAGCTACAACTCACCCTGGGGACTTAGACACTGGTGGCAGCCATTTTGGGGAACATTCAGCCATGTGAACACTCCTGGTACCTCATATCTTGGATCATTAATGCAAGACCTGGCCCTACCCAAACAGCCTGTTGGCTCCCATCAACAGACAGGCTGCCTAAAGACTGAAGAGCCCACATCCACCTCTAAACATGTCCCTAAAAAGAGTCCAGCCTACCAGCAGGCCAAGAGCCAGATTCATGAACAACTGGACAGGCACCAGCACCTCCCACCTTGAAGCCTGGCAAAACCTCTAGATCAGCCTCACCCACCAGAGAGCAGTCCTGAGAAGCAAAAAACTATGATCCTGCAATGCATGCCAGACCTTACTCTGACCAGCTGGGCCCTGGCTCTGCCCACAAACAGGCCAAAAACAATCATTCTGACATCCTGGGCCCCATACCCAACAGTATCAGAAATCTTCCCTCCCCACGTCCCCCACCATGATCTGAAATGAGCTCTAGGATCCCTGGGCCATACAGCCAGACTCCAGGAACCACCTCTGCCTGTCAGTAGTCTGGTACTAACCCCAGGATCTGCATTCACCTGTCACTGGGTGGGCAAAAGCCCCAGGGTCCCAGTCAGGACCCTGCTCCACCAACAAATAGACCAGCACTAGCTCCAGGGGCCCCTAGGATTCGGCAACCAGCCACCTCATGACAAGGCCCCACCAAACTGTAGGCAATAGCATCCACATAAGGCAGGACCAGGGGCCAAGCAAGCCTACAAGACCATTGACATGGTCAGCTAACCATGAAAGAAGGACCATGCAGCCCTTTGAGGGGGAACCCCTGGAGCATATACGTCAAGCAATGAGAGGAAAGTAAACTGCTGGCAGGAATAGGATGTCTCCTACAGATTGCCACTTCTGCAAGAAACGTAAATACCCTACAACATACAGAAAAATGCCAATAGAACCTTAGACAAAATGAGACAGCAAATGAATAATTTCCAGATTATTGATCAAGATTAACCCCCCAGAAAAAGAACTAAGTACAGTGGAGTTACGTAATCTACCTGAGCAAGAATTCAGAGTAATGATAGTAAAAATTATCAAAGAACTCGGTAAGAGAATGGATACACAGAGTAAGCAGTTAGAAGGATTTAACAAAGAGGTAGAAAATATAAATAACAACCTGACAGATGAAGAATACAATAACTGAAATGAAAAATACACTAGAAGGAATCAATAGTTGACTAAATGACTCAGAGGGAGGGACCAGTGAGCTGGAAGATAGAATAGTGGAAATCACTGCCACTGAACAGAAAAAAAAAAAGAAAAAATAATAAAAAGAAGTGAGGACAGTTTAAGAGATAACTGAGACAACATCAAGGGCACTAATATTTGCATTATAGGGGTCCCAGAAAGAGAATTGAATGAGAAAGTCCTTGAGAAAATATATGAAGAGCTAATAGCTGAAAATCTCCTAGACCTAGGAAAGCAAACAGTCAACCAAGTCCAGAAAACACAGAGAGTCTCATACAGGATTAACCCAAAAAGGAACACACCAAGACACATAGCAATCAAAATGAAAAAAATAAAGATAAAAAGGGAATATTACAAGCAGTATGGGAAAAGCAGCAAATAATATACCAGGCAACTCCTGTTAGGCTATCAGCTGATTCTTCAGCAGAAACTCTGCAGGCCAGAAGGGACTGTAATGATATATTCAAAGTAATGGAAGGGGAAAAGCTACAAACAAGAATACTCTAAACAGCATGGCTCTCATTCGGATTGGATGGAGAAATAAAAAAATTTTACAGACACTCAAAATCTAAAAGAGTTCACCACCACCAAACGTGATTTACCACAAATTTGAAAATACTTCCTCTAGAAAAAAAAAAAGGAAAAGAAAAGGAAAAGGAAAAGCCACAGCAGGAAACAAGAAAACTATGGAAGGAAAAACTCCCCAGTAATGGCAAGCATACAGTAAAGGTATGAAATCATGCACACACAGAGCTAGTTAAAAGGTTAAAAAGTTAAAAGACAAAACTTTTAAAATAATCTGTGTCTACAATAAGCAATTAAGGGATACAAAAACAATTAGATGTAAAATATGATATCAAAAACAGTAATCATGGAAGAAAGAGAGTATGAATATAGGGAATTCAAAATGCGTTTGAAATTAAGAATCCAGCAGCTTTAAACAACCATGTATGTATATAGTCTTCTATACAAATACCCATGATAACCACAAACCAGAAAAACCTATAATAGATATACACACAAAAGAGAAAAAGATATCCAAACATATCACTAAAGTTAATCATCAAATCTCAAGCTAAAAGAACAAAGAAAAAGAGTGGGGGGAAGACCTTCAAAACAACCCCAAAACAATGAACAATATGGCTATAAGAACATATTGATAATTACCTTAAATATAAATGGAATAAATGCTCCAACCAAAAGACATAGAGTGGGTGACGTATAAAAATACAGGACCCATATAGACTGCTTACAAGAGACTCACTTCAGATCTAAAGACACACACAGATTGACAGTGAAGGTATGGAAAAAGTTATTCCATGCAAATGGAAATAAAGAGAAAACTAGAGTAGCAATACTTATATCAGACAAAACAGACTCTAAAATAAAGACTGTTATAAGAGAGAAAGAAGACCACTACACAATGATCAAGGGACCAATCCAAGAAAAAAATATAGCAATTTTAAATATAAATGCACCCAACATAAGAACACCTCAGTATATAAAGAAAATATTAACAAACATAAAAGGGGAAATTGACAGTAACACCATAATAGTAGGGGACTTCAACACCCCACTTACATCAAAGGACAGATCATCCAGACAGAAAATCAATAAGGAAACACAGGATTTAAATAACACACTAGACCAAATGGACTTAATGTTTATAGAGCATTCCATCTGAAAGCAGCAGAATATGCATTCTTTTCAAGTGCACATGTAATATTCTCCAGGATGGATCACAGACTAGACCACAAAACAAGCCTTGGTAAATTTACAAAAATTAAAATCATCTCAAGTACCTTTGATGATCACAACACTGTAAAATTAGAAATCAACAACAAGAAAAAAAAACCAACCCTTCAAAATACTATGAAGTTGTGGAGGCTAAACTATATACCACTAAAGAAGTCATAAAAATCAGAGGAGAAATAAATAAAATAGAAATTAAAAAACAATAGAAAAGATTTATGAAACTAAAAGCTTGTTCTATGAAAAGATAAACAAAATTGATAAATTCTAGGCAGACTCAACAAGAGAAAAAGGGAGAGTGCCCAAATCAATAAAACTGGAAATTAAAAGAAGTTACAACTGACACCACAGAAATACTAAGGATCATAAGAGACTACTACAGGCAGCTGTACACCAATAAAATGGAAAACCTAAAAAAAATGGAGAAATTCTTTGAAAGGTACAATCTCCCAAGACTGAACAAGGAAGAAATAGAAAATATGACCAATTACTAATACTGAAATTGAATCAGTAATTTAAAAAACCCCAAGAAACAAATGTCCAGGACTGGTTGGTTTAACACGTGAATTCTACCAAAGATTTAAAGAAGAGTTAACACGTAACCTTTTGAAAGTATTCCAAAAAACTGCAGAGGTGGAGACACTTCCAAACTGATGATGATGAGGCCTTCATCACCTTGATACTAAACCAGATACGGATATTTCACACACACACACACACAAACGCACACACATACACACACCTTACAGGCCAATACATTGATGAACATAGCTGCAAATATCCTAAACAAAATACTAGCAAACAGAATCCAACAGCAAATTAAAGGCTCATATACCATGATCAAGTGGGGTTTATCCCAGGAATGCAAGAATTCTTCAATATATGCAAATCAATAAGTGTGATATACCATATTAACAAAGTAAAGGATAAAAACTATATGATAATCTCAATATATGCAGGAAAAGGTTTTGATAAAATTCAACACCGATTTATGATAAAAACCCTCCAGAAAGTAAGCATAGAGGGAACTTACCTCAACATAATAAAGTCCATCTACGAAAAACCCACAGCCAACATCATTCTCAAAGGTGAAAAATTGAAACCATTTCCTCTAAGATCAGGAAAAATGCAAGGTTGCCCACTCTCACCACTATTATTTAACATAGTTTTGGAAGTTTTAGCCACAGCAATCAGAGAAGAAGAAAAAGACATAAAAGGAATCTAAATTGGAAAAGAAATAAAACTCTCACTGTTGGCAGATGACAAGATAGTATACACAGAGAATCCTGAAGATGCTACCAGAAAACTACCAGATCTAATGAAGGAATTTGGTAAATTAGCAGGATACAAACTTAATGCACAGAAATCTCTTGCATTCCTATACACGAATGATGAAAAATCTGAAAGAGAAGTTAAGGAAACTCTCCCATTTACCATTGAAACACAAAGAATAAACTACCTAGGAATAAACCTACATAAGGAGAAAAAAGACCTGTACACAGAAAACTAAAAGATACTGCTGAAAGAAATTAAAGATGATGCAAATAGATACAGAGATATACCATGTTCCTGGATTGGAAGAATCAACAATGTGAAAATGATTGTACTACCCAAAGCAGTCTACAGATTCAATCCATTCCCTTCAAACTACCAATGGCATTTTTCACAGAAGAACAAAAATTTTCACAATTTATATGGAAACACAAAAGATCCTGAAGAGCTGAAGCAATATTGAGAAAGAAAAATGGAGCTGGAGGAATCAGGGTTTCTGACTTCAGGCCATACTACAAAGCTACATTAATCAAGACAGTATGGTATTGACACAAAAATAGAAATATAAATCAATGGAACAGGACAGAAAACCCAGAGATAAACCCACACACATATGGTCACCTTAACTTGATAAATGAGTCAAGAATATACAATGGAGAAAAGATAGCCTCGTCAATAAGCAATGCTGGGAAAACAGGACAGCTACATGTAAAAGAATTAAATTAGAACACTCCCTAATACCATACACCAAAATCAACTGAAAATGGATTGACATGAAAAAGACCTAAATGTAAGGTCAGACACTATAAAACTCTTAGAGGAAAACATAGAACACTCTATGACATAAATCACAGCAAGATCCTTTTTGACCCACCTCCTAGAAAAAAGGGAAGTAAAACTAAAAATAAACAAATGGGACCTACTGTAACTTCAAAGGCTTTGCACAGCAAAGGAAACCATAAACAAGATAAGAAGACAACCCTAAGAATGGGAGAAAATATTTGCAAATGAAGCAACTGACAAAGGTTTAATCTCCAAAGTATAAAAGCAGCTGATGCAGCTCAATATAAAAAAAACAATCAACCCAATCCAAGAATGAGCAGAAGACCTCAATAGACATTTCTCCAAAGAAGATATACAGATTGCCAACAAACACATGAAAGGATGCTCAACATAACTAATCATTAGGGAAATGCAACTCAAAACCGCAACGAGGTATCACCTCACACCAGCCAGAATGGCCAACACCAAAAAATCTACAAACAATAAATGCTGGAGAGGGTGCAGAAAAAAAGGAACTCTCTTGCACTGTTGGTGAGAATGTAAATTGATACAGCCACTATGGAGAACAGTATGGAGGTTCCTTAAAAAAGTAAAAATAGAACTACCATACAACCCAGCAATCCCACTACTGGGCATATATCCTGAGAAAACGATAGTTCAAAAAGAGTCATGTACCACAATGTTCATTGCAGCACTTTTTATAATACTACATGGAAGCAACCTCAGTGTCCATTGACAGATGAATGGATAAAGCAGATGTGGCATATATATAAAATGGAATATTACTCAGCCATAAAAACAAACGAAATTGAGTTATTTGTAGTGAGGTGGAAGGACCTAGGGTCTGTCATACAGAGTGAAGTAAGTCAGAAAGAGGAAAACAAATACTGTATGCTAACACTTATATATGGAAACTAAAAAATATATATATTGTTCTGAAGAACATAGGGGAAGGACAGGAATAAAGATGTAGACATAGAGAATAGACTTGAAGACATGGGGAGGGGGAAGGGTAAGCTGGGACGAAGGGAGAGAGTGGCATGGACATATATACACTACCGAATGTAAAATAGATAGCTAGTGGGAAGAAGTCACATAGCACAGGGAGATAAGCTCCGTGATTTTTGACCACCTAGAGGGATGGGATAGGGAGGGTGCGAGGGCGATGCAAGAGGGAGGGGATATTGGGTTATATGTATACGTGTAGCTGATTCACTTTGTGTTACAGCAGAGACTAACACATCATTGTAAAGCAATTTCAACTTACAACATAATGATTTAATATTTGTATATATATTCCAAAATGATCACCATGATCAATCTTAACGTTCATTACCATACATGGTTATTTAAAATATTTTTTGTGTTGGGTTGTTGTGTTGCATGCAGCCTTTCTCTAGTTGCTTTGAGTAATGGATACTATTCGTTGGGTGTGCAGGTTTCTCATTGCAGTGACTTCTCTTGTTGCAGAGCATGGGCTCTGGGCACGTGGGAGGCTGCAGCCCATGGCTCAGTAGTTGTGGCATGAGGCCCTAGAGCACATGGGTTTCAGTAGTTGCAGCACAAGGCCCCAGTCGTTGTGCCTTGTGGGGGCCCTAGAGGGCAGGCTCAGTAGTTGTGGTGCATGGGTTTTGTTGCTCTGTGGCATTTGGAATCTTCCTGAACCAGGGATCAAACCCATGTCCCCTGCTTTGGCATGAGGATAATTTTATTTTAAACATCTTTATTGGAGTATAATTGCTTTAAAATGTGTGTTAGTTTCTGTGTATAACAAAGAAAATCAGCTATATGTATACATATATACCCATTTCCCCTCCCCCTTGAGCCTCTCTCCCACTCTTGCTATCCCACAACTCTAGGTTGTCACAAGACACTGAGCTAATCTCCCTGTGCCATGCAGCTTCTTCCCACTAGCTATCTATTTTACACTTGATAGTGTAAATATGTCAATGCTATTCTCTCACTTTGTCCCAGCTTACCCTTCCCCCTCCCCATGTCCTCAAGTCCATTTTCTGCATCTGTGTCTTTATTCCTGTCCTGCCCCTAGGTTCATCAGAACAATTTTTTGGGGGGTTATGTGTTAGAATATGGCATATGTTTTTCTTTTTCTTACTTACTTCACTCTATTGTAAGTAGTGCTTCAATGAACATTGTAGTACATGTCTATTTTTGAATTATGATTTACTCAGGGTATATGCCCAGTAGTGGGATTGCTGGGTTATATTGTAGCTCTATTTTTAGTTTTTAAGGAACCTCCATACTGGTCTCCATAGTAGCTGTAACAATTTATAGTCCCACCAACAATGCAAGAGGGTCCCCTTTTCTCCACACTCTCTCCAGCATTTATTTTCGGTAGAATTTTTGATGATGGCCTGAAGGTTGTGAGGTGATACCTCATTGTGGTTTTGATTTGCATTTCTCTAATGATTAGTAATGTTGAGCATCCTGTCATATGTTTGTTGGCAATCTGTATACCTTCTTAGGAAAATGTCTATTTAGATTTTCCGCCCATTATTGGATTGGGATTTTTTTTAATTTTGTTTTTGATATTGAGCTGCATGAGCTGCTTATATATTTTGGGTATTAATCATTTGTCAGTTGCTTTTTTGCAAATATTTTCTCCCATTCTGAGGGTTTTCTTTTCATCTTGCTTATCTTTCCTTTTGGTGCAAAAGCTTTTAAATTTCATTAGGTCCCATTAGTTTATTTGTTTTGTTTGTTTAATTTCCGTTTCTCTAGGAGGTGGGTCAAAGAGGATCTTGCTGTGATTTATGTCATAGAGTGTTCTGTCTTTGTTTTCCTCTAAGAGTTTTATAGTGTCTGGCTTTCCACTTATGTCTTTAATCCATTTTGATTTTATTTTTGTATACAATGTTAGTAAGTGTTATAATTTCATTTTTATACATGTAGCTCTCCAGCTTTCCCAGCACCACTTATTGAACAGGCTGTCTTTTCTCCATTGTATATTCTTACATCAAAGATAAGGTGACCATATGTGCGTGGGTTTATCTCTGGGATTTCTATCCTGTACCATTGACCTATATCTGTTTTTGTGCAGGTATTATACTGTATTCATTACTGTACCTTTGTGGTGTAGTCTGAAGTCAGGGAGGCTGATTCCTCCAGCTCCATTTTCCTGTCTCATGATTGCTTTGGCTCTTCGGGGTCTTTTGTGTTTCCATAAAAACTGTGAAATTTTTGTTCTAGTTCTGTGAGAAATGCCACTGGTAGTTTGATAGGGATTGCATTGAATCTGTAGATTGCTTTGGGTAGTATAGTCATTTTCACAATGTTGATTCTTCCAATCCAAGAACATGGTGTATCTCTCTGTCTTTTTCTATTGTCTTTAATTTCTTTCATCAGTGTCTTATAGTTTTCTGCATGCAGGTCTTTTGTATCCTTAGGTAGGTTGATCCCTGGGTATTTTATCCTTTTTGTTGCAATGGTAAATGGGAGTGTTTCCTGAATTTCTCTTTCAGATTTTCATCATTAATGTATACGAATGCAAGAGATTTCTGTGCATTAACTTTGTATCCTGCTACTTTATCAAATTCATTGATTAGCTCTAGTACTTTTCTGGTAGCATATTTAGGATTCTCTATGCATAGTATCATATCATCTGCAAACAGTGACAGTTTTACTTCTTCTTTTCTGATTTGGATTCCTTTTATGTCTTTTTCTTCTCTGATTGCTGTGACTAAAACTTCTAAAACAATGTTGAATAAGAGTGGTGAGAGTAGGCAACCTTATCTTGTTCCTGATCTAGTGGAAATTGTTTCAGTTTTTCACCATTGAGGACGATGTTGGCTGTGGGTTTGTCATATATGGCCTTTCTTATGTTGAGGTAAGTTCCTCTATGCCTACATTCTGAAAGGTTTTTATCATAAATGGGTGTTGAATTTTGTTGAAAGATTTTTCTGCATCTATTGATATGATCATATGGTTTTTCTCCTTCAATTTGTTAATATAGTGTGTCAGATTGATTGTTTGCATATATTGAAGAGTCGTTGCATTCCTGGTATAAACCCTAGTTGAGCATGTTGTATGATCTTATTTATGTGTTGTTGGATTCTGTTTGCTAGTATTTTCTTGAGGATTTTTGCATGTCTGTTCATCAGTGATATTGGCCTGTAGTTTTCTTTTTTTATGACATCTTTGACTGGTTTTGGTATTATCGTGATGGTGGCCTTGTAGATTGAGTTTGGGAGTTTTCCTCCGTCTGCTATATTTTGGAAGAGTTTGAGAAGGATAGGTGTTAGCTCTTCTCTAAATGTTTGATAGAATTCACCTCTGAAACCATCTGGTATATAGCTGTTTGTTGGAAGATTTTTAACCACAGTTTCAATTTCAGTGCTTGGAATTAGTTCATATTTTCTATTTCTTCCTCGTTCAGTATTGGAAGGTTGTACTTTTCTAAGAATTTGTCCATTTCTTCCAGGTTGTCCATTTTATTGGCATATAGTTGCTTGTAGGAATCTCTCATGATCTTTTTTAATTCTGCAGAGTCAGTTGTTACTTCTCCATTTTCAATTCTGCTTCTGTTGAGTTGAGCCTTCTCCCTGTTTTTCTTGATGAGTTTGGCTAATGCTTACCAATT
Organism: Grampus griseus; assembly: GCF_964374135.1. NCBI lineage: Eukaryota > Metazoa > Chordata > Mammalia > Artiodactyla > Delphinidae > Grampus > Grampus griseus. Next base: position 17,143,776 of record NC_139016.1, on the reverse strand, counting down.
TATCTTCTCAAAGAACCAGCTTTTAGTTTTTTTGATCTTTGTTATTGTTTACTTCATTCCTTTCTTTCTTTTCTTAACATCTTTATTGGAGTATAATTGCTTTATACGGTATATTAGTTTCTGATTTATAATAAACTGAATCAGCTATACATACACATATATTCCCATATCTCCTCCCTCTTGCGTCTCTCTTCTACCCTCCCTATCCCACCCCTTTAGGTGGTCACAAAGCACTGAGCTGATCTCCCTGTGCGATGTGGCTGCTTCCCACTAGCTAGCTATTTCACATTTTGTCATGTATAATTGTCCAGGACACTCTCTCACTTTGTTCTAGCTAAACTTTACCCCTCCCCATGTCCTCAACTCCATTCTCTATGTCTGAGTCTTTATTCCTGTCCTGCCCCTAGGTTCTTCAGAACGTTTTTTTTGTTTGTTTTGTTTTTTACTATATATATATATATATATATATATATATATATATATATATATATATATATATCAGCATACAGTATTTGTTTTTCTCTTTCTGACTTACTTCACTCTGTATTACAGACTCAGTCCATCCACCACACTACAAATAACTCACTTTCATTTATTTTATGGCTGAGTAATATTCCATGGTATATATGTGTCATGTCGTCTTTATCCATTCATCTGTCGATGTACACTTAGGATCTTTCCAGGTCCTGGCTATTGTAAATATAGCTGCAATGAACATTGTGGCACATGACTCTTTCTGAATTATGGTTTCCTCGGGATATATGCCCAGTAGTGGGATTCCTGTTTCGTATGCTAGTTCTATTTTTAGTTTTTTAAGGAACATCCATACTGTTCCCCATAGTGGCTGTATCAATTTACATTCCCACCAACAGTGCAAGAGAGTTCCTTTTTTTCCACATCCTCTCCAGCATTTATTCTTTGTAGATTTTTTGTTGATGGCCATCCAGACTGGTATGAGGTGATACCTCACTGTAGTTTTGATTTGCATTTCTCTAATGATTAGTGATGTTAAGCATCATTTCATGTATTTGTTAGCAATCTGTATATCTTCTTTGAGAAATGTCTATTTAGATCTTCTGTCCATTTTTGGATTGAGTTTTTTATTTTTGTCATATTGAGCTGAATGAGCCACTTGTAAATTTTGCCGATTAATGCTTTGTCAGTTGCTTCATTTGCAAATATTTTCTCCCATTCTGAGGGTTGTCTTTATGTCTTGTTTATGGTTTCCTTTGCTGTGCAGAACTTTTAAAATTTCATTAAGTTCCAATTGTTTTTTTTTTTTTAATTTCCATTTCTCTCAGAGCCGTGTCAAAAAGGGTCTTGCTGTGATTTATTTCATAGGGTGTTCTGCCTAAGTTTTCCTTTAAGAGGTTTATAGTGTCTGGCCTTACATTTAGGTCTTTAATACATTTGGAGTTGATTTCTGTGTATAGTGTTAGGTAGTGTTCTAATTTCATTCTTTTATATGTGGCTGTCCAGTTTTCCCAGCACCATTAAGTGAAGAGGTTTTCTTTTCTACATTGTGTATTCTTGCCACCTTTATCAAAATATGGTACCTGTATGTGCGTGGGTTTATCTATATGTTTTCTATCCTGTTCCATTGATCTATGTTTCTGTTTTTGTGCCAGAACCATACTGTCTTGATTACTGTAGCTTTGTTGTATAGTTTGAAGTCCAGGAGTCTGATTCCTCGAGCTCCGTATTTCTTTCTCAAGATTGATATGTCTATTCGGGTTTTTTTGTGTTTCCATACAAATTGTGAAATTTTTTGTTCTAGTTCTGTGAAAAATGCCAGTGGTAGTTTGATAGGGATTGCATTGAATCTGTAGATTGCTTTGGGTAGTAGAGTCGTTTTCACAAATTTGATTCTTCCAATCCAATCCAATGCCCAGTAATGGGATTCCTGGGTCATATGGTAGTTCTATTTGTAGTTTTTAAGGAACCTCCATATTGTTCTCCATAGTGTCTGTACAAATTCACATTCCCACCAGGAGTGCAGGAGTGTTCCTTTTTCTCCACACCCACTCCAGCATTTATTGTTTGTAGATTTTTTGATGATGGCCATTCTGGCTGTTGTGAGATGATATCTCATTGTAGTTTTGATTTGCATTTCTCTAATGATTAATGATGTTCAGCATTGTTTCATGTGTTTGTTGCCAGTCTGTATATCTTCTTTGCAGAAATGTCTATTTAGGTCTTCTGCCCATTTTTGGATTGGGGTTTTTATTTTTTTCTTATTGAGCTGCATGAGCTGTTTGTAAATTTGGAAATTAATCCTTTGTCAGTTGCTTCATTTGCAAATATTTTCTCCCATTCTGAGGGTTGTCTTTTGGTCTTGCTTATGGTTTCCTTTGCTGTGCAAAAGTTTTCCAGTTTCATTAGGTCCCATTTGTTTATTTTTCTTTCCATTTTTCTAGGAGGTGGGTCAAAAAGGATCTGGCTGTGATTTATGTCATAGAGTGTTCTGCCTATGTTTTCCTCTAAGAGTTTGATAGTTTCTGGCCTTACATTTAGGTCTTTAATCCATTTTGAGCTTATATTTGTGTATGGTGTTAGGGAGTGATCTAATCTCATACTTTTACATGTATCTGTCCAGTTTTCCTAGCACCACTTATTGAAGAGGCTGTCCTTTCTACACTGTACATTCCTGCCTTCTTTATCAAAGATAAGGGGACCATATGTGCGTGGGTTTATCTCTGGAATTTCTATCCTGTTCCATTGATCTATCTTTCTGTTTTTGTGCCAGTACCATACTGTCTTGATAACTGTAGCTTTGTAGTATAGTCTGAAGTCAGAGAGCCTGATTCCTCCAGCTCTGTTTTTCATTCTCAAGATTGCTTTGGCTCTTTTGGGTCTTTTGTGTTTCCATGCAAATTGTGAAATTTTTTGTTCTAGTTCTGTGAAATATGCCAGTGGTAGTTTGATAGGGATTGCATTGAATCTGTAGATTGCTTTGGGTAGTAGAGTCATTTTCACAAAGCTGATTCTTCCAATCCAAGGACATGGTATATTCTCCATCTATTTGTATCATCTTTAATTTCTTTCATCAGTGTCTTATAATTTTCTGCATACAGGTCTTTTGTCTCCTTAGGTAGGTTTATTCCTAGATATTTTATTCTTTTTGTTGCAATGGTAAATGGGAGTGTTTTCTTGTTTTCAATTTCAGATTTTTCATCATTAGTGTATAGGAATGCCAGAGATTTCTGTGCATTAACTTTGTATCCTGCTACTTTACCAAATTCATTGATTAGCTCTAGTAGTTTTCTGGTAGCATCTTTAGGATTCTCTATGTATAGTACCATGTCATCTGCAAACAGTGACAGCTTTACTTCTTCTTTTCCAATTTGGGTTCCTTTTATTTCCTTTTCTTCTCTGATTGCTGTGGCTAAAACTTCCAAAACTATGTTGAATAACAGTGGTGAGAGTGGGCAACCTTGTCTTGTTCCTGATCTTAGTGGAAATGCTTTCAGTTTTTCACCATTGAGGATGATGTTGACTGTGGATTTGTCAAATATGGCCTTTATTATGTTGAGGAAAGTTCTCTCTATGCCTACTTTCTGCAGGGTTTTTATCATAAATGGGTGTTTAATTTTGTCAAAAGATTTCTCTGCATCTATTGAGATGATCATATGGTTTTCCTCCTTCAATTTTTTAAGATGGTTTATCACTTTGATTGATTTGCGTATATTGAAGAACCCTTGAATTACTGGAATAAACCCCACTTGATCATGGTGTATGATCCTTTTACTGTGCTGTTGGTTCTCTTTGCTAGTATTTTTTGGAGGATATTTGCATGTATGTTCGTCAGTGATATTGGCCTGTAGTGTTCTTTCTTTGTGACATCCTTGTCTGGTTTTGGTATCAAGGTGATGGTGGCCTTGTAGAATGAATTTGGGAGTGTTCCTCCCTATGCTATATTTTGGAAGAGTTTGAGAAGGATAGGTGTTAACTCTTCTCTAAATGTTTGATAGAACTCTCTTGTGAAGCCATCTGGTCCTGAGCTTTTGTTTGTTGGAAGATTTTTAATCACAGTTTCAAGTTCAGTGCTTGTGATTTTTCTTTTCATATTTTCTATTTCTTCCTGATTCAGTCTTGGCAGTTTCTAAATATTTGTCCATTTCTTCCAGGTTGTCCATATTATTGGCATAGAGTTTCTTGTAGTAATCTCTCATGATCTTTTCTATTTCTGCAGTGTCAGTTGTGACTTCTCCTTTTTCATTTCTAATTCTATTGATTTGAGTCTTCTCCCTTTTTTTTCTTGGTGAATCTGGCTAATGGTTTATCTATTTTGTTTATCTTCTCGAAGAACCAGCTTTTAGTTTTATTGATCTTTGCTATTGTTTCCTTCATTTCTTTTTCATTTATTTCTGATCTGATTTTTATGATTTCTTTCTTTCTGCTAACTTTGGGGGTTTTTTTTTGTTTTTCTTTCTCTAATTGCTTTAGATGAAAAGTTAGGTTGCTTATTCGAGATGTTTCATGTTTCTTAAGGTGGACTTGTATTGTTATAAACTTCTCTCTTGAACTGCTTTTGCTGTATCCCATAGGTTTTCGGTCGTCATGTCTCCATTGTCATTTGTTTCTAAGTATATTTTTATTTGCTCTTTAATTTCTTCAGTGATCACTCGTTATTAAGTAGTGTATTTGTTTAGCCTCCGTGTGTTTGTATTTTTACAGATATTTTCCTGTAATTTATATCTAGTCTCATGGCAATGTGGTCGGAAAAGATACTTGATACAATTTCAATTTTCTTAAATTTACCAAAGCTTGATTTGTGACCCAAGATATGATCTATCCTGAAGAATGTTCCATGAGCACTTGAGAAAAATGTGTATTCTGTTGGTTTTGGATGGAGTGTCCTATAAATATCAATTAAGTCCATCTTGTTTAATGTATCATTTTAAAGCTTGTGTTTCCTTATTTATTTTCATTTTGGATGATCTGTCCATTGGTGAAAGTGGGGTGTTAAAGTCCCCTATTATGAATATGTTACTGTCGATTTCCCCTTTTATGGCTGTTAGTATTTGCCTTATGTATTGAGGTGCTCCTATATTGGGTGCATAAATTTTACAATTGTTATATCTTCTTCTTGGATTGATCCCTTGATCATTATGTAGTGTCCTTCTTTGTCTTTTCTAATAGTCTTTAGTTCAAAGTCTATTTTGTGTGATATGAGAATTGCTACTCCAGCTTTCTTTTGGTTTCCATTTGCATGGAATATCTTTTTTCATCCCCTTACTTTCAGTCTGTATGTGTCTCTAGGTCTGAAGTGGGTCTCTTGTAGACAGCATATATATGGGTCTTGTTTTTGTATCCATTCAGCCAATCTGTGTCTTTTGTGGGAGCATTTAATCCATTTACATTTAAGGTTGTTATCGATATGTATGTTCCTATTCCCATTTTCTAAATTGTTTTGGGTTCGTTTTTGTAGGTCTTTTCCTTCTCTTGTGTTTCTTGCCTAGAGAAGTTCCTTTAGCATTTGTTGTAAAGCTGGTTTGGTGGTGCTGAGCTCTGTCAGCTTTTACTTGTCTGTAAAGGTTTTAATTTCTCCTTCAAATCTGAATGAGATCCTTGCTGCGTAGAGCGATCTTGGTTGCAGGTTTTTCTCCTTCATCACTTTCAATATGTCCTGCCACTCCCTTCTGGCTTGCAGAGTTTCTGCTGTAAGATCAGCTGTTAACCTTTTGGGGATTCCCTTGTGTGTTATTTGTTGTTTTTCCCTTTTTGCTTTTAATATGCTTTCCTTGTATTTAATTTTTGATAGTTTGATTAATACGTGTCTTGGCATATTTCTCCTTGGATTTATCCTCTATGAGACTCTCTGTGCTTCCTGGACTTGATTAACTATTTCCTTTCCCATATGAGGGAAGTTTTCAACTATAATCTCTTCAAATATTTTCTCAGTCCCTTTCTTTTTCTCTTCTTCTGGAACCCCTATAATTCGAATGTTTGTGCATTTAATGTTGTCCCAGAGGTCTCTGAGACTGTCCTCAGTTCTTTTCATTCTTTTTTCTTTACTCTGCTCTGCAGTAGTTATTTCCACTATTTTATCTTCCAGGTCACTTATCCGTTCTTCTGCCTCACTTATTCTGCTATTGATCGCTTCTGGAGAATTTTTCATTTCATTTAATGTGTTGTTCATTGTTGCTTGTTTCCTCTTTAGTTCTTCTAAGTCCTTGTTAAATGTTTCTTGCATTTTGTCTATTCTATTTCCAAGATTTTGGATCATGTTTACTATCATTATTCTCAATTCTTTTTCAGGTACACTGCCTATTTCCTCTTCTTTCGTTAGGTGTGGTGGTTTTTATCCTGCTCCTTCATCTGCTGTGTTTTTCTGTCTTCTCATTTTGCTTATCTTACTGTGTTTGGGGTCTCCTTTTGCAGGGTGGAGGTTTGGAGTTCCCATTATGTAGACTTCCTTGTGGAGGGGACTAGTGCCTATGTTCTGGTGGATGAGGCTGGATCTTGTCTCTCTGGGGCAGGTCCATGTCTGGTGGTGTGTTTGGGGTGTCTGTGGACTTATTATGATTTAAGGTAGTCTCTCTGCTAATTGGTGGTGTTGTGTTCCTGTGTTGCCAGTTGTTTGGCATAGGGTGTCCAGCACTGTAGCTTGCTGGTCGTTGAGTGAAGCTGGGTGCTGCTGTTAAGATGCAGATCTCTGGGAGATTTTCGCCGTTTGACATTAGGTGGAGCTAGGAGGTCTCTTGTAGACCAGTGTCTTGAAATTGACTCTCCCACCTCAGAGGCACAGCACTGACTCCTGGCTGCAGCACCACATGGCTCAGAATAAAAGGGAGAAAAAGTAGAAAGAAAGAAAGAAAGAAAGAAAGAAAGAAAGAAAGAAAGAAAGAAAGAAAGAAAGAAAGAAAGAAAGAAAGAAAGAAAGAAAGAAAGAAAGAAAGAAAGAAAGAAAGAAAGAAAGAGAAAGAAAGAAAGAAAGAAAGAAAGAAAGAAAGAAAGAAAAAGAAAGATGAAAGAAAGAAAGAAAGAAGAAAGAAAAAAGAAAGGAGGGAGGGAGGAAGGGATGGAGGGAGGGTGGAAGGAAGTAAGGAAAGAGAGAAAGAAGATAAAATAAAATAAGATAAAATAAAGTTAGTAAATAAAAAATAATTATTAACAAAAAATTTCCTTTTTAAAAACAAATAAACTGACGGATAGAAACCTAGGACAAATGGTGGAAGCAAAGCTATACAGACAAAATCTCATGCAGAAGCATACACACCCACAAAAAGAGAAAAAGGGGAAAAAATCATAAATCTTGCTCTCAAAGTCCACCTCCTCAATTTGGGATGATTTGTTGTCTATTGAGGTATTCCACAGATGCAGTGTACATTAAGTTTTTGTGGAGCTTTAATCTGCTGTTTCTGAGGCTGCTGGGAGGGATTTTACCCTCATTTCTTTGTTCGCACAGCTCCCGGGGGCTCAGCTTTGAATTTGGCCCCGCCTCTGCGTGTAGGTCGCTGGAGGGTGTCTGTTTTTTGCTCAGACGGGGACGGGGTTAAAGGAGCAGCTGCTTCGGGGGCTCTGGCTCACTCAGGCCGGTGGGAAGGAAGGGTACGGAGTGTGGGGCGAGCCTGCAGCGGCAGAGGCTGGCGTGTTGTTGCACCGGCCTGAGGCGTGCCGTGCATTCTCCCGGGGAAGTTGTCCCTGGATCCCGGGACCCTGGCAGTGGCGGGCTGCACAGGCTGCCCTGAAGGGGGGTGTGGATAGTGACCTGTGCTTGCACACCGGCTTCTTGGTGGAGGCAGCAGCAGCCTTAGTGTCTCATGCCCGTCTCTGGGGTCCGCGCTGTTAGCCGCGTCTCGCACACGTCTCTGGAACTCCTTTAAGCAGCACTCTTAATCCTCTCTCCTTGCACACCAGGAAACAAAGAGGGAAGAAAAAGTCTCTTGCCTCTTCGGCAGGTCCAGAATTTTTCCCGGACTCATCTCGGCTAGCCGTGGTGCACTAACCCCCTGCAGTCTGTGTTCACGCAGCCAACCCCAGTGCGCCCCCTGCGTTCCCCTCAAAGCCCTGAGCCTCAGTTCCCAGCCCTGCCCGCCCCGGCGGGTGAGCAGACCAGCCTCTCGGGCTGGTGAGTGCTGGTCGGCACCGATCCTCTGTGCGGGAATCTCTCCGCTTTGCCCCCCGCACCCCTGTTGCTGTGCTCTCCTCCGGGGCTCCGAAGCTTCCCCCCTCTGCCACCCACTCTCTCCGCCCACGAAGGGGCTTCCTAGTGTGTGGAAACCTTTCCTCCTTCACAGCTCCCTTCCACTGGTGCAGGTACGGTCCCTATCCTTTTGTCTCTGTTTTTTTTTTTTTTTTTTGCCCTACCCAGTTACGTGGGGAGTTTCTTGCCTTTTGGGAAGTCTGAGGTCTTCTGCCAGCGTTCAGTAGGTTTTTCTGTAGGAGTTCTTCCACGTGTAGATGTATTTCTGATGTATCTGTGGTGAGGAAGGTGATTTCCACGTCTTACTCTTTCACCATCTCCCCTCGTCCCCCAGTTTTGTTCTTTTTCACGTTTCATCTTATCAGATTCCTTTTTTATTCCATACACATTTTAATATTGTTTGTTCTATTTCTTTGAAAAATGCCATTGGAAGTTTGATAAGAATTGCATTAAATCTGTATTTGTTTGTGGTAGTAAAGACAACATTAATTTTTTCATTCATGAGCATGGAATATCTTTCAATTTTGTTGTCTCTGCTTCAGTTCTTTTTACTAAATTATAGTTTTTATTTTACCAACTTTTACTTTCTTGGTTAAATTTATTCTTAGGTAATTTACTCCTTTTGATGCAATTGTGAATGGAATTGATTTCTTAACTTCTTTAATAGTTTGATATTACTTGTACAAATGTAACAAATTTTTGTATATCAATTGTGTATATTGAAACATTAATTCATTCATTATTTCTAAAGTTTTTTGGGTCCAAATTTTGAACTTTAGGCTTCTCTACTTAATATCATGTCTTCTGCAAATAGTTGTAGTCTTACTTCTTTCTTTCCAATTTAAACACTTTTATTTCTTTTTCACCTGAATGCTCAGTCTAGAACTTCTAATGCTATGTTGAATAAATGAGTTAAAATTTGGCATTTTTGTCTTGTTCCAGATCTTACAGAGAAACCTTTTAGGTCTTCACCATTGTGTATGGTAGCTGTGGGCTTTTCATATATGACTTTTAATATAATGAGCTATGTTCCAGCCATACTCATTTTTGAAGTGTTTTCATTATAAGTGGATGTTTTATTTTGTTATATAACTTCTGTGTGTCTCTTGAGATGAGCGTATGATTTTTATATTACATTATATTAATTTCTGTATCACGCTAATTGATTTATGTTAAACCATTATTGCACACCTGGAATTAATTGTACTTTAAAATGTTGTATGATTCTTTTTTTTATTTCCCTCCATTCATCTAGTAATACTATAACAAATTTAATTTTCTAATGATAAAACCTTGCTTTATTGAGATAAACTCAATTTTGTCATTATATATTATCATTTTTATATGCTGTTAAATTTGATTAGCCTTTCTTTTTGCTTATGTTGGCATTTGAAGTATAAACTCTCCAAGTACTGCTTTAGCTTCATCTCACACATTTTGATTGGCACTACTTTTTATTATCATTCATTTAAAAATATTCTCTAATTTTTATAAACATTTCTTCTTTGAACCAATTATTTAGCAGTGTTTTCCCATTCTAAAAATTCTTTTAAAATTACCATTTAATCATTGATTCCTTCTTTTTAAAATTATTTTTATTTGTTTGAATTTTATTTTATTTATTTCTTTATACAGCAGGTGCTTATTAGTTATCCATTTTATACATATTAGTATATCTATGTCAATCCCAATCTCCCAATTCATCATACTCCCACAACCCCCACTGCTTACCCCCTTTGGTGTCCATACTTTTCTTCTCTACATCTGTGTCTCAGTTTCTGCCCTGCAAACCAGTTCATCTGTATCATTTTTCTAAGTTCCTCATATATGTGTTAATATACGATATTTGTTTTTCTCTTTCTAACTTCACTCTGTATGACAGTCTCTAGATCCATCCACGTCTGTACAAATCACCCAATTTCGTTCCTTTTTATGGCTGCATAATATTCCATTGTATATATGTACCACATCTTCTTTATCCATTCATCTGCCATTGGGCACTTAGGTTGCTTCCACATCCTGGCTATTGTAAATAGTGCTGCAATGAACATTGGAGTGCATGTGTCTTTTTGAATTATGGTTTTCTCTGGGTATATGTCCAGTAGTGGGATTGCTGGGTCACATGGTAATTCCATGTTTAGTTGTTTAAGCAACCTCCATACTGTTCTCCATAGTGGCTGTATCAATTTACATTCCCACCAACAGAGCGAGTTGGTTCCCTTTTCTCCACACGCTCTCCAGCATTTGTTGTTTGTAGATTTTCTGATGATGCCCATTCTAACTGGTGTGGGTGATACCTCATCATTGTTTTGATTTCCATTTCTCTAATAATTGGTGATGTCAAGCAGCTTATCCTGTGCTTCTTGGCCATCTGTATGTCTCCCTTGGAGAAATGTCTATTTAGGTGTTCTGCCGACTTTTGGATTGGGTTGTTTGTTTTTTTAGTATTGAGCTGCATGAGCTGTTTATATATTTTGGAGATTAATCCTTTGTGTGTTGATTCATTTCAAATTATTTTCTTCCATTCTGAGAGTTGTGACCCAAGATATGATCTATCCTGGAGAATGCTCCATGAGAACTTTAGAAGAAAGTGTATTCTGTTGTTTTGGGATGGAATGTCCTATAAGTATCAATTAAGTCCATCTTGTTTAATGTATCATTTAAAGCTTGTGTTTCCTTATTTATTTTCATTTTGGATGATCTGTCCATTGATGAAAGTGGGGTGTTAAAGTACCCCTACTATGATTGTGTTAGTATTTGCCTTATGTATTGAGGTGCTCCTTATGTATTGAGGTGCATAAGTATTTACAATTGTTACATCTTCTTCTTGGATCAATCCCTTGATCATTATGTAGTGTCCTTCATTGTCTCTTGTAATAGTTTTTACTTTAAAGTCTATTTTCTCTGATATAAGAATTGCTGCTCCATCTTTCTTTTGATTTCCATTTGCATGGAATATCTTTTTCCATCTCCTCACTTTCAGTCTGTATGTGTCTCTAGGTCTGAAGCAGGTCTCTTTTAGACAGCCTATATACAGGTCTTCTTTTTGTATACATTCAGCCAGTCTATGTCTTTTGGTTGGAGCATTTAATCCATTTTCATTTAAGGTAATTATTGATATGTATGTTCCTATTACCATTTTCTTAATTGTTTTGGGTTCGTTATTGTAGGTCTTTTCCTTCTCTTGTGTTTCTTGCCTAGAGAAGTTCCTTTAGCATTTGTTGTAAAGCTGGTTTGGTGGTGCTGATTTCTCTTAGCTTTTGCTTGTCTGTAAAGGTTTTAATTTCTTCATCGACTCTGAATGAGATCCTTGCTGGGTAGAGTAATCTTGGTTGTAGGTTCTTCCCTTTCATCACTTTAAATATGCCCTGCCACTCCTTTCTGGCTTGCTGAGTTTCTGCTGTAAGATCAGCTGTTAACCTTTTGAGCTTCCCTTGTATGTTGTTTGTTGTTTTTCCCTTGCTGCTTTTAATATTTTTTCTTCGTATTTAATTTTTGATAGTTTGATTAATACATGTCTTGGTGTGTTTCCTCTTGGATTCATCCTGTATGGGACTCTCTGTGCTTCCTCAACTTGATTAACTATTTCCTTTCCCATATTAGGGAAGTTTTCAACTATAATCTCTTTAAATGTTTTCTCAGTCCCTTTCTTTTTCTCTTCTTCTTCTGGGACCCCTATAATTCGAATGTTGGTGCGTTTAATGTTGTCCCAGAGGTCTCTGAGACTGTCCTCAGTTCTTTTCATTCTTTTTTCTTTATTCTGCTCTGCAGTAGTTATTTCCATTATTTTATCTTCCAGGTCACTTATCTGTTCTTCTGCCTCAGTTATTCTGCTATTGATCCCATCTAGAGTATTTTTCTTTCATTTAATGTGTTGTTCATCATTGTTTGTTTCATCTTTAGTTCTTCTAGGTCCTTGTTAAATGTTTCTTGTGTTTTCTCTATTCTATTTCCAAGATTTTGGATCACCTTTACTATCATTATTCTGAATTCTTTTTCAGGTAGAGTGCCTATTTCCTATTCATTTGTTAGGTCTGGTGGGTTTTGCTTGTTCCTTCATCTGCTGTATGTTTTTCGTCATCTCATTTTGCTTAAGTTACTGTGTTTGGGGTCTCCTTTTCACGGTCTGCATGTTCGTAGTTCCTGTTGTTTTTTATGTCTGTCTCCAGTGGGTAAGGTTCGTTCAGTGGGTTGTGTAGGCTTCGTGGTGGAGGGGACTAGTGCCTGTGTTCTGGTGGATGAGGCTGAATCTTGTCTTCTGGTGGGCAGGTCCACGTGTGTTGGTGTGATTTGGGATGTCCGGGGCCTTATTATGATTTTAGGCAGCCTGTCTGCTAATGGATAAGGTTGTGTTCCTGTCTTCCTAGTTGTTTGGCATAGGGTTTCCAGCATTGTAGCTTGCTGGTCGTTGAGTGCAGCTGGGTCTTGGTGTTGAGATGGAGATCTCTGGGAGATTTTTGCTGTTTGATATTACATGGAGCTGGGAGGTCTCTTGTTGACAAGTGTCCTGAATTTGGCTCTCCCACCTCAGAGGCACAGCCCTGACGCCTGACTGGAGCACCAAGAGCCTTTCATCCACCCGGCTCAGAATAAAAGGGAGAAAAATGAATGAAAGGAAGGAAGGAAGGAAGGAAGGAAGGAAGAAAGAAAGAAAGAAAGAAAGAAAGAAAGAAAGAAAAAGAAAGAAAGAAAGAAAGAAAGAAAGAAAGGATAAGATAAAATAAAATAAAATAAAGTTATTAAAAGAGAAAACAATTACTAAGAAAAACCTTTTTTAAGTAATAAATAAAAAAAGGACAGACAGAACCCTAGGACAATTGGTAAAAGCAAAGCTATACAGACAAAATCACTCACAGAAGTATACACACACACACTCACAAAAAGAGAAAAAGGGGGAAAAAATATATATCTTTGCTCCCAAAGTCCACCTCCTCTATTTGGGATGATTCATTGTCTATTCATGTATTCCACAGATGCAGGTTACATCAAGTTGATTGAGGAGATTTAATCCGCTGCTCCTGAGGCTGCTGGAAGAGATTTCCCTTTCTCTTCTTTGTTCGCACAGCTCCTGGGGTTCAGCTTTGGATGTGGCCCCGCCTCTGCGTGTAGGTCTCATGAGGACATCTGTTCTTCGCTCAGACACGATGGGGTTAAAGGAGCAGCTGTTTCAGGGGCTCTCGCTCACTCAGGCCGGGGGGAGAGGTAGGGGTAGAGATGTGGGGTGAGCCTGCGGTGGCAGAGTCTGGCGTGACATTGCAGCAGCCTGAGGCGTGCCGTGCATTCTCCCGGGGAATTTGTCCCTGGATCCCGGGAACCTGGCAGTGGCGGGTTGCACAGCCTCCTGGGAGGGGCGGTGTGAAGAGTGACCTATGCTCGCACACAGGCTTCTGGGTGGCGGCAGCAGCAGCCTTAGCGTCTCATGCCCATCTCTGGGGTCCTCGCTTTCAGCCACGGCTTGCGCCCATCTCTGGAGCTCCTTTAAGCAGCACTCTTAATCCCCTCTCCTTGTGCACCAGGAAACAAAGAGGCAAGAATAAGTCTCTTGCCTCTTCAGCAGGTCCAGACGTTTCCCCGGACTCCTTCCCGGCTAGCCGTGGTACACTAACCCCTTCAGGCTGTGTTCACGCTGCCAGTCCTCTCTCTGTGCTGTGACCGAAGCCCGAGTCTCAGCACCCAGTCCGCCCGCCCCAGCAGGTGAGCAGACAAGCCTCTCGGGCTGGTGAGTGCTGGTCGGCACCAATCCTCTGTGTGAAAATCTCTCCGCTTTGCCCTCTGCACCCCTGTTTCTGCACTCTCCTCTGTGGCTCCGAAGATTTCCCCCTCAGCCACCCGCAGTCTCTGCCCTCAAAGGCGCTCCTAGTGTGTGGAAGCCTTTCCTGCTTCACAGCTCCCTCCCACTGGTGCAGGTCCAATCCCTATTCTTTTGTCTCTGTTTTTTCTTTTTTCTTTTGCCCTACTCAGCTATGTGGGGGAGTTTCTTGCCTTTTGGGAGGTCTGAGGTCTTCTGCCAGCGTTCAGTAGTTGTTCTGTAGGAAGTTGTTCCACGTGTAGATGTATTTCTGGTGTATCTGTGGGGAGGAAGGTGATCTCAACGTCTTACTCTTCCGCCACCTTCGATTGTCCATAAACTTGTTTTTAAGTATTTATTTCTTCTAGGTGGTATTTTCAAGTGGAATTTTCTTCTTCTTTTTTTTTTTGCTGTAGAAGTATTTTAGTTTTTTCTTTTCAAAATGTAAATCCTTTTTTTCCCCTTTCTATAGGAATGTAAATTCATTTTAACACTGCAGGAATCACCCATGAGTGAGTCTTCATTACTGTTTCAATATCTGTTTCCTCTTAAGGGAAGGGGATGTCTACGGAGAAATAAAGTTGTCCCAGAGGTGACCTAGCTGGTATTGGGACTAATTTCTTTCCTTCTCTGATCTTGGCAGGGGAACTCTGCAACTCCTTCTGGTTCACTCATGGTCACCTGACCAGGACTGAGGCAAAACTCCCAATTACAGAGGTATTGGGTAGGCTTGTTTTTTAAAAAACTTTTTGCAGAAATTATATTTCACTGTAGGTTATTACAAGGTAGTGGGTATAATTCCCTGTACTGTATATTATATTCTTGTTTCTTATCTATTTTAATAGTCGTTTAATAGCAGCTTGTATCCATTAATCCCATACCCCTAATTTGTCGCTTTCCCCTACTCTGTCACCTTTGGTAACCACCAATTTCTTTTCTATATCTGAGTCTGTTTCTGTTTTGCAGATACAGCCACTGTATTATTATTACTATTATTATTATTGAATTACACATGCAAGTGGTATCAGATAGTATTTGTCTTTTTCTGTCTGACTTATTTCACTAAGCATGATATTCTCTAGGTCCATACATATTGTTGCAAATCGCAGGATTTCATTGTTTCTATAACTGACTGATATCCCATTGTGTGTGTGTATATATACATATATATTTATATATATACAAATATCACATTTCTTAATCCAGTTGTCTGTTGATGGACACGTAGGTTGCTTCCATATCTTGGCTATTGTAAATAATGCGGCTGTGAACATTGGGGTACATGCATCTTTTCAAATTAGTGTTTTCATTCTTGTTCTGGATATATACAGGAGTGGGATTGCTGAGTCATATATGGTAGCTCTATTTTTAGTTTATATAAGAAACTTCCATACTGGTCTCCACAGTGATGCACCAGTTTCCATTCCCACCAACAGCATACGAGAGTTCCATTTCTCCACATTCTCACCAACATTTTGTTGTTTCTAGACTTTCTGATCATGGCCATTCTGACAGGTGTGAGGGGATACCTCACTGTAGTTTTGATTTGCAGTCCCTTCATAATTAGTGATGTTGGGTATCTTTTCAAGTGTCTGTTAGCCATCTTTCTGTCTTCTTTGGAAAGATATCTATTCAAGTCTTCTGCCCATGTTTCATTTGGGTTGTCTGTTTGCTTTTTGATATTGAGTTGTATGAGCTGTTTGTATATTTTGGACATTAACCCCTTGTTGGTCACATAATTTGTAAATATCTTCTCCCATTCCATAGGTTGTCTTTTTGTTTTGTGGATGATTTCCTTTGATGTACAAAAGTTTTTATGCTTAATTGGGTCCCATTTGTTTATTTTTGCTTTTATTTCTTTTGCCTTAGGAGAGTGATCCAAACAAATATTGCTACAGTTCATGTCAAAGAGTGTTTCACCTCTATTCTCTTCCAGGAGTTTTATGATTTCTGGGCTTTCATGTAGGTCTTTAAACTATTTTGGTTTGTTTTTGTGTACAGTGGGAGGAAATGTTCTAATCTCATTGATTTACGTGCAGCTGTCCAGATTTCCCAGCACCACTTGCTGAAGAGACTGTCTTTTCTCCATTGTTATTCTTGCCTCCTTTTTCATAGGTTAATTGACTATCGGTGTGTGGGTTTATTTCTGGTCTCTCTATTCTCTTTCATTGATCTATGTGAGTGTTTTTGTGCTAATTTAGTGTCATTTTGATTATTGTAGCTTTGTAATGTAGTCTGAAATCAAGGAGTGTGATACTTCCAGCTTTGTTCTTTTCTCTCAAGATTGTTTTGGCAACTTGGTGTCTTTTGTGGTTCCATATAAATTTTGTGATTATTTGTTTTAGTTCTGTGACAAATGTCCTGATATTTTGATAGCAATAGCTTTAAATTGTAGATTGTTTTGAGCAGTATGGCCCTTTTAATAATATTAATTCTTCCAACCAAAGAGCATAGGTTATCTTTCCGCTTCTTTACATCATCTTTAATTCATCAGTATTTTATAGTTTTCAGAGTATAGGTCTTTCACCTCCTTGGTTAAGTTTATTCCTAGATATTTAATTTATTTTTTGATCAAATTTTAAACAGGATTGTTTTCTTGCTTTCTTTTTCTGATATTTCATTGTTATTGTATAGAAAAGCAACAGTTCTGAATATTAATCTTGTATCTTGTAAGTTTACTGAATTCATTTATTAGTTTTAATAGTTTTTTGGTGAAGACATTAGAGTTTTCCATATAGAGTATCTTGTCACCTGCAAATAATGACAGTTTTATGTCTTCCCTTCCAGTTTAGATGGTTTTAATTTCTTTTTCCTGTCTGATTGCTCTGGCCAGGTACTCAATACTAAGTTGAATAGAAGAGGCAAGAGTGGGCATCTTTGTTTTCTTTCTCATTCTAGAGGAAAGTCTTTTGGCTTTTCACCATTGAGTACTTATGTTGGCTGGCTTTGTCATTAATAGCCTTCATCATTTTGAGATAAGTTCCCTTTATACCAATTTTGATTAAAGTTTTTATCATGAATGAATATTCAAATTTGTCAAATGCTTTTCCTGCATGTGCCCAGTGGCTTTGTTGGGAGAGCTCAATCTGATGTGATCACTAGTCATGTCTTTCCTCAGGGTGTGCTGGCAGCTATCACCTTGGTAGGTGGTGGGACTGGACATGGAGGGCCTAGAGCCAGAGCCAGTTTGAACCAGGGCTTCTCTTCTGTTCAGTGACTATTACTGCCCTATCCAAGGTGTGGTCAGGTCCCATGTTGCTGGAGTAGTGTAAGAGAAAGAGGAACTTTCTCCTGAAAGTGAGTGCCAGAAATGGCTGCCTCTGCCCCATGCAGATACCTCTTTAAGGTCTGAGGTGCCTCTGCCTTCCACGGCCAAGTTCTGTCCTTGGCTTGCCAGCCTACTGTGGAGCTGTGACATGCAACAAGCCTACTAGGGCATTTGCTTGGATCAGTCTGCAGAATCAATGCGCCCAGGGGTTCACGAGAAATCAGCCAGCCACCTGTGTCTCCTCAATCCATGCTGTAAATCCTGCCTGAGGGCAAGGCAGCACACAAACACCTCTCAGGTGTGGCGTGTCAGATTCTCCAGCCTTTCTGTTTGTCTCAGCAGTTCTCCTTGCAGCCAGGCCTCACAGTGCTTGTCTCCTCCATGTGGGACCCAGTCTTTGGCTTGACCTGCTCATTCCCTAGGGTAGGTCTTTGCCTGTGTAGCCTCACTTTTCTTCTTAGTCCCCTCCCAGTGTCACAGGTCCCAACCCAGTACTTTTCCCCCTTCCTCTCTGATTATGTGGGAGTCTTTCTGGTAGTCTTTTTTCTGTAGGGGGTTCTTTTTTTTTTTTACCGTGTTTATTGGAGTATAATAGCTTTACAATGGTGTGTTAGTTTCTGCTGCATAACAAAGTGAATCAGCCATACATATACATGTATCCCCATGGCCCCTCCCTCTTGTGTTTCCCTCCACCCTCCCTATCCCACTCCTCTAGGTGGTCACAGAGCACCAAGCTGATGATCCTGTGCTATGTGACTGCTTCCCACTAGCTATCTGTTTTACATTTGGTAGTATATATATGTCCATGCCACTGTCTCACTTTGTTTCAGCTTACCCTTCCCCCTTCCCGTATCTTCAAGTCCATTCTCTACATCTGTGTCTTTATTCCTGTCCTGTCTCTTGTCCTTCATAACCTTTTTTTATTAGGTTCCATGTATATGTGTTAGCATATGGTATTTGTTTTTCCTCTTTCTGACATACTTCACTCTGTATGACAGACTCTAGGTCCACCTCACTACAAATAACTCAATTTCATTTCTTTTTATGGCTGAGTAATATTCCATTGTATATATGTGCCACATATTCTTTAACCATTCATCTGTCAATGGACATGTAGGTTGCTTCCATGTCCTGGCTATTGTAAATAGAGTTGCAGTGAACATGTGGTACATGACCGTTTTGAATTATGGTGTTCTCAGGGTATATGACCAGTAATGTGATTGCTGGGTCGTATGGTAGTTCTATTTTTAGTTTTTTAAGGAATCTCCATACTGTTCTCCATAGTGGCTATATCAATTTACATACCCACAAACAGTGCAAGAGGGTTCCCTTTTCTCCACACCCTGTCCAGCATATACTGTTTGTAGATTTTTTGTTGATGGTCATTCTGACTGGTGTGAGGTGATACCTCACTGTAGTTTTGATTTGCATTTCTCTAATGATAAGTGATGTTGGCATTTCTTTCATGTGTTTGTTGGCAATCTGTATATCTTCTTTGGAGAAATGTCTGTGTAGGTCTTCTGCCCATTTTTGGATTGGGTGGTTTGTTTTTTTGATATTTAGCTGTATAAGCTGCTTGTAAATTTTGGAAATTAATCCTTTGTCAGTTGCTTCATTTGCAAATATTTTCTGCCATTCTGCTTGTTGTCTTTTTGTCTTTTTTATGGTTTCCTTTGCTGTGCAAAAGCATTTAATTTTCATTAGTTCCCATTTGTTTATTTTTGTTTTTATTTCCATTTCTCTAGGAGGTGGGTCAAAAAGGATCTTGCTGTGATTTATGTCATATAGTGTTCTGCCTATGTTTTCCTTTAAGAGTTTGATAGTGTCTGGCTTGACATTTAGGTCTTTAATCCAATTTGAGTTGATTTTTACCTATGGTGTTAGGGAGTGTTCTAATTTCATTCTTTTACATGTAGCTGTCCAGTTATCCTAGCATCATTTATTGAAGAGGCTGTCTTTTCTCCATTGTATATTCTTGCCTCCTTTAACAAACATAAGGTGACCAGGGGCTTCCCTGGTGGCACAGTGGTTGAGAGTCTGCCTGCCAATGCAGGGGACATGGGTTTTTGCCCTGGTCCGGGAAGATCCCACATGCCATGGAGTGGCTGGCTCTGTGAGCCATGGCTGCTAAGCTTGCACATCCAGAGCCTGTGCTCCACAATGGGAGAGCCACAACAGTGAGAGGCCCATGTACCACAAAAAATAAATAAAATAAAATAAAATAAATAATGTGACCATATGTGCCTGGGTTTATCTCTGGGCTTTCTATCTTGTTCCATTGATCTTTATTTCTGTTTTTGTGCCAGTACCATACTGTCTTGATAACTGTAGCTTTGTAGTATAGTCTGAAGTCAGGGAGCCTGATTCCTCCAGCTCCGTTTTTCTGTCTCAAGATTGCCTTGGCTATTTGGGTCTTTTATGTTGCCATACAAATTGTGTGATTTTTTGTTCTAGTTCTGTGAAAAATATTATTGCTGTTTTTCTAGGGATTTCATTGAATCTGTAAATTTCTTTGGGTAGTATAGTCATTTTCACAGTGTTCATTCTTCCAATCCAAGAACGTGGTATATCTCTCCATCTGTTTGTATCATGTTTAATTTCTTTAATCAATGTCTTACAGTTTTCTGCATACAGGTATTTTATCTCCCTAGGTAGGTTTATTCCTAGGTATTTTATTGTTTTTGTTGCAGTGCTTAATGGGAGTGTTTCCTTAATTTCTGTTTCAGATTTTTCATCATTAGTTTATAGGAATGCAAGAGATTTCTGTGCATTAATTTTGTTTCCTACTACTTTACCAGATTCATTGATTAGCTCTAGTAGTTTTCTGGTAGCATCTTTATGATTCTCTATGTATAGTATCATGTCATCTGCAAACAGTGACAGCTTTACTTCTTTTCTGATTTGGATTCCATTTATTTCCTTTTCTTCTCTGATGGATGTGGCTAAAACTTCCAAAACTGTGTTGAATAATAGTTGTGAGAGTGGACAACCTTGTCTTGTTCCTGATCTTAGAGCAAATGTTTTTAATTTTTCACCATTGAGAACAATGTTGGCTGTGGGTTTGTCATATATGGCCTTTATTTTATTGAGGTAAGTTCCTTCTATGCCTTCTTTCTGGAGGGATTTTATCTTAAATGGGTGTTGAATTTTGTTGAAAGTTTTTCTCCATCTGTTCAGATGACCATATCGTTTTTCTCCTTCAGTGTGTTAATATGGTGTATCCCTTTGATTGATTTGCATATATTGAAGAATCCTTGCATTCCTGGGATAAACCCCACCTGATCATGGTGTATGATCCTTTTAATGTGCTGTTGGATTCTGTTTGCTAGTATTTTGTTGATGATTTTTGCATCTATGTTCATCAGTGAAATTGGCCTGTTGTTTTCTTTCTTTGTGACATCTTTCTCTGGTTTTGGTATCAGGGTGATGGTGGCCTCGTAGACTGAGTTTGGGAGTGTTACTTACTCTGCTATATTTTGGAAGAGTTTGAGGAGTAAACCTGTTAGCTCTTCTCTAAATGTTTGATAGAAGTTGCCTGTGAAGCCATCTGGTCCTGGGCTTTTGTTTGTTGGAAGATATCTAATCACAGTTTCAATTTCAGTGCTTGTGAGTGGTCTGTTTATATTTTCTATTTCCTTCTGGTCAGTCTCAGAAGGTTGTGCTTTTCTAAGAATTTGTTCGTTTCTTCCAGGTTGTCCATTTTATTGGCGTATAGTTGTTTCTGGTAGTCTCTCATGATCCTTTGTATTTCTGCAGTGTCAGTTGTTACTTCTCCTTTTTCATTTCAAGTTCTGTTGATTTGAGTCTTCACCCTTTTTTTTCTTGATGAGTCTGGCTAATGGTTTCTCAATTTTGTTTATGTTCTCAAAGAACCATCTTTTAATTTTATGTATCTCTGCTACAGTTTCTTTCATTTCCTTTTGATTTATTTCTGATCTGATCTTTATGATTTCTTTCCTTCTGCTAACTTTGGGGATTTTTTTGTTTTTCTTTCTCTAATTGTTTTAGATGTAAGGTTAGGTTGTTTAACTGAGATATTTCTTGTTTTTTGAGGTAGTATTGTATTGCTATAAATTTCCCTCTTAGATCTGCTTTTGCTGCATCACGTAGGTTTTGGGTCATCGTGTCTCCATTGTCATTTGTTTCTAGGTATTTTTTGATTTCCTCTTTGATTTCTTCAGTGATCTCTTGTTTATTAAGTAGTATATTATTCAACCTCTATATGTTTGTATTTTTCATTGAATTTTTCCTGTAATTGATATCTAGTCTCATAGTGCTATGGTCAGAAATGATACTTGATACAATTTCTATTTTCTTAGATTTACCAAGGCTTCATTTGTGACCCAAGATATGATCTGTCCTGGAGAATGTTCCATGAGCACTTGAGAAGAAAGTTTATTCTGTTGTTTTTGTATGGAATGTCCTATAAATATCAATTAAGTCCATCTTGTTTGTTGGTTGGTGTTGTTGTTGTTTTTTTTGTGGTACGCAGGCCTCTCACTGTTGTGGCCTCTCCCGTTGCAGAACACAGGCTCCGGACGTGCAGACTCAACGGCCATGGCTCACAGGCCTAGCCGCTCCATGGCATGTGGGATCTTCCCGGACTGGGGCATGAACCCGTGTCCCCCGCATTAGCAGGCGGACTCTCAACCACTATGCCACCAGGGAAGCCCAGTCCATCTTGTTTAATGTATCATTTAAAGCTTTTTTTTTTTCATATTTATTTTCATTTTGGTTGATCTGTCCATTGGTGAAAGGGGGGTGTTTAAGTCCTCTAATATGATTGTGTTACTGTTGATTTCCCCTTTTATGGCTGTTAGTATTTGCCTTATGTACTGAGGTTCTCCTATTTTGGGTGCATAAATATTTACAATTTTTATATCCTCTGCTTGGATTGATTCCTTAATCATTATGTAGTGTCCTTCTTTGTCTCATATAATGGTCTTCATTTTAAAGTCTATCTTATCCAATAGGAGTATTCTTACTCTAACTTTCTTTTGATTTCCATTTGCATGGAATATCTTTTTCCATCCCCTCAATTTCAGTCTGTTTGTGTCCGTATTTCTGAAATGGGTCTCTTGTAGACAGCATATATATATGTGTGTCTTGTTTTTGTATCCATTCATTGAGTCTTTGTCTTTTTACTGGAGCTTTTAATGTATTTACATTTAAGGTCATTGTCAGTGTGTATGCTCCTCTTACTGTTTTCTTAATTGTTTTGGGTTTGTTATTGTAGGTCTTTTCCTTCTCTTGAGTTTCCTGCTTAGAGAAGTTCCTTTAGCATTTGTTGTAAAGCTGGTTTCCTGGTGCTGAATTTGCTTAGCCTTTGCTTCTCTGTAAAAGTTTTAATTTCTCTGTCATATCTGAATTAGATCCTTGCGAGGTAGAGTAATCTTGATTGTAGGTTTTTCCCTATCATCACTTTAAATATGTCCTGCCACTCCCTTCTGGCTTGCAGAGTTTCTGCTGAAAGATCATCTGTTAACCTTATGAGATTTTGCTTGTATATTATTTGTTATTTTTCCCTTCTTGCTTTTAATATTTTTTCTTTGTATTTACCTTTTGATAGTTTGATTAATATTTGTCTTGGTGTGTTTCTCCTCTACTTGGATTTATCCTGTATGGGATTCTCTGTGCTTCCTCGACTTGATTAACTATTTCTTTTCCCATATTAAGAATGTTTTCAACTATAATCTCTTCAAATATTTTCTCAGTCCCTTTTATTTTCTCTTCTTCTTCTGGGATCCCTATAATTCGAATGTTTGTGCATTTAATGTTGTCCCAGCAGTCTCTGAGACTGTTCTCAATTCTTTTCATTTTTTCCCTTTATTCTGTGCTGCAGTAGTTATTTCCACTACTTTATCTTCAGGTCACTTATCCGTTCTTCTGCCTCAGTTATTGTGCTATTGATTCCTTCTAGAGAATTTTAAATTTCATTTATTGTGTTGTTCATCATTGTTTGTTTGTTCTTTAGTTCTTCTAGGTCCTTGTTAAACATTTCTTGTATTTTATCCATTCTATTTCCAAGATTTTGGATCATGTTTACTGTCATTACTCTGAATTCTTTTTAAGGTAGACTGCCTATTTCCTATACATTTGTTTGGTCTGGTGGGTTTTTAATTTGCCTCTTCATCTACTGTGTTTTTCTCTGTCTTCTCATTTTGCTTAACTTACTGTGTTTGAGTCCCAGGACTTTAACGTAGAGATTTTGTATCAATGATTTCTTTCAGTGACATTATTTGAGGTATTCATTTTGTTTGTGATCTTAATAAATGGAAAGAAAGAGGCAAAACAAAAGGAATAGGACTTGGCCTAAGGAAGATTTATATTCTCTAAATACTTAATCCATTGTGTTTGTGTAACTATGATTCTTAGTAAATGAAAATTTGAGGTAATTTTGGCAAGTATTTTAGCTGTAACAGAAATTTATTTCCAGTGGATTCAGTTGTTTGGAATTCTGACTGATAGTGAGTTAAATAAATTTTACAGAGAAAAGATTTTTTGCATTTGTTTGTTTTTTAATTAGGAGTTTCTGACCTGTTCAAATTATTTGGATTTGGTTGTATGCGGAGCTATTAAACAATCTTGGTGTTTAAGGCACTTCATGGAATGTAGCTGCTAACTGAAAGATGCACAACCTAAATGTTGGGAGTTGTTTTTTTCAGGGCTTTTACTGAAGACTTAAGCCCATGAGTCAGTGTCTCAGATAGCTCTGAGGTACTGATCCAAAGAGATAAGGGAGGGGCCACCATATAGAAGAGTTTTGCAACAGAAAAACAGGTAAAAGTTTACTGTTTATACAAGAAAGCAGATATGTCACATTAAGGAATTTAGTGCTTTCCCATGTATGGGAAGATGGAAGAGTCTGGCTCACTGAAATCATTGCTTTGATATGTACTTCAGCTATCTGGAGCCAGTATCCTGTGTTTCCTCAGGGTGTACCATTGGAGGTGCCTGCTTTGCTTACTGATATGGCAGATGACATTCTTCCTCTACAAGCCACATTCACCTATATGAGGTCAGGAAATGATTTTGACCTAGTTTCTAAGTGTTGCCACCTAAGTTGCCTGAATGATAGCCTTCAGTACCCAGATCAAAGGAATAAAAGAATGGATGCTGGCCCTGCAGTTGGGTCTTATAAGCAGGAGAAACTAATGAAAATGACCTGGATGCAGAATACACCAGTGTGGGGTGACTCTCAGATGAAGAAAGAGAAGTCTCCACAACTCAGAAAGGGACAGGAACCAAGTCACCGTACCTTCAAGGCCTAAGAGAAAGGAGTCAGAAGCATCAAGAAAAAGAGATGCAGAGAGGTGGACGGGGTGATAGAAATTAGAAACGGCCACTAAAGTGGTCTAGGTGTCGAGACACTGGAAAAGGCTTGCAGCACTCTGTGCTGCCAGAAAGTGGCTGACTGTGTAAAAGTTCTGTCTTATTCACCCCTAGATATGGGTTATTCTTGGTAATGATGCTGTGCCTGTTAAAGAACTTTAAATCATGTACACTTCACTGTTTATGAAAGCAGTAAGCCATGTATTGTATTTTAGCTATTACATATCTGTGAAATCCAACTCAGGATAAAATTGTGGGCTCTTCAGTGTGTGGGGGGAAAAAACCTTGGAGGAATTGCATTTTCTCAGGCCTGCCATATACTGACAGATTACTATAAAGCTACCTTTAAAAAACTTTATTTTTTACAGTTTTACATTTACAGCAAAATTCAGCAGAAAATTCCCATATTCCACTGCTCCTACACATACACAACCTCCCCCATCACTTACCAAAGGGCACATTTGTTACAACTGATGAATATATATTGACATATCATCATTACCCAGCATTCATCTTTATATTAGGCTGTCTCTTGGTACTGTACATTCTGTGAGTTTGGACCTACATATACTGACATGTATGTATCATTATAGTATCTTTTAGAGTATTTTTACTTCTCTAAAAATATTCTGGTTTCTAGCTATTAATTCCCCCTTACAACCTGTGGCAATGACTGATTCTTTTGCTGTAGGATACACAGTTTTTGCCTTTTCCAGATTGTCATATACTTGGAATCATATAACATGCAGACTTTTCAGATGAGCTTTTGTCACTTGTATATTTTTTCACATATATATTTTAGGTTTCCTCATATCTTTTTATGGCTTTCTGACTTTTTATTTCTTATTTTTAGTGCTGAATAATACTGTATGATCTGGATGTAATAAAGTTTATTTACCATTCACCTGTTGAAGAGCATCTAGGTTGCTTCCAGGTTTTGGCAGTTTTGAGTTATGAACCTTCTTCAGTGTGCAGGTTTTTATGTAGATATAAAATTTCAGCTCTTTTGGGTAAATACCAAGGAGTGTGACTGCTGGATCACATGGTAAGAGTATGTTTAGTTTTGTGAGAAACTGTCAAAGTGGCTGTAGCATTTTGCATTCTTTCCAGCAGTGAATGGGAGTTCCTGTTACTCCACATCCTCACCAGCATTTGATGTTGTCAGTGTCCTCATTTTGGCCATTCTAACAGGTGTGTAGTGGAATCTCACTGTTGTTTTAATTTTCATTTTCCTGATGACATATGATTTAGAGCATCTTTTTTCATATGATTTGCTGTCTGTTTATCTTCTTCAGTGAGGTGTCCATTAAGGTCTCTGGCCCATTTAATTGAGTTCTTTGTTCTCTCACTGTTGAGTTTTAAGTATTCTTTCTATATTTTGGATAACAGTTCTGATCAGATGTGTCTTTTGCAAATGTTTCCTCCCAGTCTGTGATTTGTTGTCTCACATGTGTTGACATTGTCTTTCACTGGCAGAAGTTTTAATTTTAATGAAGTTGAGCTTACCCATTATTTCTTTCATGGATCCTGCCTTTGGCATTGTATCTAAAATGACATTTCCAAACCAAGGTCCTCTTAGTTTTCTCCTATGTAATCTTCTAAGAGTTTTATAGTTTTGCATTTTATATTTAGGCCTTGAGTTAAATTTCGTGAAGGGTGTGAAGTCTGTCTAGATGATTTTTTTTTTTTTTTGCATGTGGATGTCCACTTGTTCCAGCATCATTTTTTGAAAGACTATCTTTGCTATCATATTATTTTGCCACTACCATACTTTCTTGATTACTGTAGCTTTATATTGTCTTGAGGTCTGATAGGTTCTGATAGGTTCTCCAGCTTTGTTCTTCTTCAGTATTGTGTTGGCTGTCCTGGGCCTATTGCCGCTTTAGGATCAATTTGTTGATGTCCACAAAATAAGTTGTTAGAATTTTGATTGGGATTGTTTTGAATCTATAAAGCATGCTGGAAAAAAGTAACATCTTGACAGTATTGAATCTTTCCCATCCATGAACATGGAATGTCTCTTCATTTATTTAGTTCTTCTTTGTTTCAGTTCATCAGAGATTTGTAATTTTCTTTGTATAGCTCCTGTACAAGTTTTGTTAAACTTATAACTAAGTATTTCACTTTTGGGGGTGCCATGTGAATGGTATTGTGTTTTAAATTTCAGATCTACTTGTTTATTGATGGTATTTAGGAAAGCAGTTGACTTTTATATATTAACCTTATATCCTACAGTCTTGTTATAATCATTTATTAGTTACTGGAAGTTTTTTTTGGTCATTTTTTTCCAGATTTTTCATATAAAGGTCAAGTTATCTGCAAACAAATCCTTAAGTAAAAATCAACCATTAAAAATATTTGAGGCTGTGAAATGTTAGTTCTTTAGTTGTCAGTGCTAATGTTAATTTGTATGTGTGATGCTAAGAGGTAATTAATAAGGTGAATATGAAGTTCTTATCTGTATGCATGTATGTAATTTAATGGATCTATTGTAAAATAAAATATTTTCTTTCTATTTAGCCTTTTCTGGATATTCAACAAATACTAAGTACAGCCCACTCCAAATAAAAGCAGAAATAGCAAGTCATCAGGACAGGGTGAGTAAAAATGAGTGTTTTTACACTAGAAGCAGCTTGTATATTCTTTATATACTGATAACATCACTTATTATGATTTACTTAATTCCTTTGATAGGAAGAGAAAAGTTTCATTTTAAAGCCTCAGCCCATCTAACAACAAATTGCTTGTATCCCTCTGTGTATTTCATAGGGCTAGATTCACCCAACATTTGGAAAGATTTGGCGATGTCCAGGCCCGAGCTCACAGGGCTGCTTCCCTGTATTAGTGGGAGGCCAGCTCTGTCCCTTGGCAGATTTAGCATCTGCCGTTCTTCCCTGGTCTCTGTATTCCCAGAGAAATCTTGCCTGCGATGGTGTTTGACCAGAAGGTGCCGGTGCTCTTTGCCAGTGGTGCCAGGTTCTTTGTGTGCCACCGTGTTCCATCCCTTCATCCTCTTGTCTTTGGTGTCTGGGAGGGGGGACAGGAGACATCTTGGAGACCAAGCCTCCCATCCTAGTGTCTCAGTGCCTAAACCAGAGTGTCTCTTTTAGTGCTATGTTTCTCATATTCTAGTGCACCAACAAAAAACACCTGGGGCATCAGTTCAAGGTGTGAGCCCCATCCCCATTTCCATAGAAACTGTCTCATTACCATGCTGGCTGTCCCTGGAAGAGGCAGGGCTCCCTGCCAGCGAACGGCCCACAATTAAGTGTCCCCTGCTCGCCCGGCTGCCAGAGATGGCTCCCAACCCCAGCCAGCGTGGTTCAGAAGGGATGTCAGTATGCCCGCTTTCTGGAGCGATCAGATATCTGCGTGGGGATTTTTCTCGGCGTCTTAGACACATGAGCTCGCCCCATCCTGTGACCAGGTGATGCGCCTGTTACGAGATCCCAGACGTCGGCCTTCCTGCGATTTTCACTGGGTGCTGTGTGAGCAGGCCTGCCAGGTGCCCCGAAGATGCTGAACAAAAGACATGGGAACCATTAGGTTTAAAATCACTTCCTGGGCATTGCCCTTTGTCCCCTTGCTCGGAAGGCATTTTGTCACCAGGCTCCAGGGCCAGCAGGCTTCTCCAGAAGTGGGTGGAGGGGTCTCTCTCCTCCATGAGGGGCTCAGAGGGGCTGCCCTGGGTCTACAAGCCCTCCCTGTCCCGTGCAGTCACCATGTCCTCGATTCGTCCCCACATGTGTGTCACTGGGTATGGAAGAGGGGGAGTGAGTGTGGGGGACCTTCTCAGGGGGACCTGGGGAAGACGCGGGGTTTCTTCTGAAGGAGCTGGA
Source organism: Grampus griseus (assembly GCF_964374135.1). Taxonomy (NCBI): domain Eukaryota; kingdom Metazoa; phylum Chordata; class Mammalia; order Artiodactyla; family Delphinidae; genus Grampus; species Grampus griseus. The sequence goes on along the minus strand of NC_139016.1, from coordinate 17,115,400 downwards.
GGTGGAGTTTTAACAAGGCCTGGAGTGGGTCCTAGCACCTGTTTAAATAAGCACTGCAGGCGACTGACTTTCAGGTAGTGGGAAGCCATGCTTTGAGCAACAGGGTTTCCTAGGTGAGATCTGTGGGTAGTAAGCAGAAGAGAGGATGAAAAAAAGTATGACAAAGTTTGCTCATTACAATGTGTAAATCAATACCTTGAAAAAGAAAATTGTTGCCAGTTCCAGGGCTCCACATGGGTAGAAAGCTGTTTGGTGACCCGGGCCTTCTGTGTCTAAGCGAGCCAGCCCCTCTGCCAGGGCTGTTTGATATGCCAGGGATGGGAGGTCATGGAGAGACTGGGTGACCCCGTGAATTGCAAGCTATTCAGAAACTTAGATGACAATGCTAACAACTGTAGAAATCATTTCTCACAGCTTCTTTTTGTGGAAAAAAAATGTAATTTGTCTTTAGCTTTGCAGATTAAAACGAGAGCTGACCCACATGAAGCAAGAACTGAAGTACAAAGAAAAGGGGGTGGAGACCCTGCAAGAGTGAGTAGCCTGCAGTGACAGAGGGAGAGTTTCCCTGAGATTTCCTGTTTGGTGCCGGGACATGTGTCCTAAAGCTTCACAGGTGTTCACTTTTATGCTTTTATTTATGCTCATTATTTCCCTAAATTAAAAAAAATTGTATTGAGTATAGTTGATTTACAGTGTTGTGTTAGTTTCAGGTATACAGCAAAGTGATTCTGTTATGTATATACATATACATATATATTCTTTTCCATTATAGGTTATTACATAATATTGAGTATAGTCCCCTGTGCTATGCAGTAGGTCTTTGCTGGTTATCAATTTTATATTTAGTAGTGTGTATATGTTAATCACAGAATCTGTTCTTTGAAGATACTCAGCTTTTAAAATACTTGAGAAACAAGATCCTTATTTTTATATTATGCTCATTATCTCTAGCTACATACTTTATATATGTAGATAAAGCTGTATAATCATTATTAAATTAAATTTTCTTAATTAGAAGTATATTAATTTAAAAATTAAGTTCTCCTTTCTCATTAGCCATACTCAAGTGCTTATTAGCTGTACGTGGTTAGTTCAGCTTTTCTCTACGTCAACGCAATTGACATTTTCAGTTGTCCTATGATATTTTATGGAGGATGTGCTGTCCATTGTATGATATTTGGCAGCATCCCTGGGTTCTCCCCACTGGATACCAGTGGCACCTCTTGATTGTGACAATCAAAAATGTTCTCCAGTACTGGTAGATATCTCCTAGGTGGACACATTACCCCTCAGTTGAGAACCACCAGGCTAATGACGACTGTATTGGACAACTCAAATAATAGAACATTTCCATCATTACAGAATGTTCTATTTGACGATATAGTTTATAGGTCTTCCTCCTGAAATCATCTTTACAATTATTCTGTTTATATTCCTTATATTCCTATTAAGAATTTGGGGATGAATTTCTTATAATTTGTGAGCTATATTAAGTTAATGAACAAGTGTTATTTTACCAATGATAACATTACTGGTTTACTTTTTGGATGAAATTATTCTTGATTTATATCTTATCTTCATTTCCTGAACTTGAGCACAGGCTTCACATTTTCTGTGCCTACGTTTCTCATTGATTTGTGAATGGTAATCATTCTGATAACAGCAGCAGCATCTAATACATAGCTTTCAGTTTATGGTGGGAATCCATGTGGTTACTATTATTGGTAAATGTAGAAGCATTCCACTCTTTGCATCCAATATGCAGATTCAAAAATCCTGTGTCAGATGTGACTGCAGTATTGTTGTTTATAAGGTAAAAGATAAATGTCACTGTTCAACAAATATATTATTTCAATGTCATATAAAGGTAATTAACATAGGGCAAGTCTTGTTCTTTAATACTTGGTTGAAATTAATTTTCTTAATTATCTAGGCTGGTTGGGTTTATGAGTCATTTGTCTTTTGTGGGGGAGGGGTTGTTGTTGTTGTTGTTGTTTTATGGACATTACAACTCTGGAATTTATTCATCTTATAACTGGAAGTCCGTACCATTTGACCAGCATCTCCACATTTCCCCCACCCTTTAGTCCCTGGTAAGTCCCCCACTACTCTATTCTCTGTTTCTGTGAATTCAATTTTTTTTTTAGATTCCACATATAAGTGAAATAATACAATATTTTTCTTTTCTGTCTGACTTATTTCACTTAGCATAAAGCCTCCAGCTCTCTTTAGGTTATCACAGATGGTAAGATACCATTCTTTTTAGTGGCTGAATAATATTGCACTGTGTGTGTGTATATCTTCATCCAGTCATCTGTCAGTGGAGCATTAGGTTCTTTCTGTGACTTGATTATTGTGAATAATGCTGCAGTGAATATGGGAGTGCATATTATTTGATGGAGGTTTCATTTCCTTGTAATATATACCAAGAAGTAGAAATGCTGGATCATATGTTAGCTCTATTTTTATTTTTTTTTGAAGAACCTCCATTATGTTTTCTGTAGTAGTTGTATTGCCACCAACAATGTACAAGAATTCCCTTTTCTCCACATCCTCATCAACAGCAATTCTCATCATTTTGATGATAGCCATTCTGACAGGTGTCAGGTGGTATCTCATTGTGGTTTTGATTTGAATTTACCTGAGTCTTAATGATATTAATCATATTTTCATGTGCCTATTAGCCATCTGTAGGTCTTCTTAGGAAACTGTCTATTCAGATCCTCCCCTTATATATTTATTTATTTTTAATAAATGAGTTTTTAATCAGTAATTACCCTTTTTTGTTTTTAGGCCACTTGGAATTGAATTTCTTTTCTTATTTATTTATTTATTTATTACATCTTTATTAGAGTATAATTGCTTCACAATTGTGTGTTAGTTTCTTCTGTATAACAAAGTGAATCAGCTATACATATACATATACATATACATATATCCCCATATCCCCTCCCTGTTGTGTCTCCCTCCCACCCTCCCTATCCCACACCTCTAGGTGGTCACAAAGCACTGAGCTGATCTCCCTGTGCTATGTGGTTACTTCCCACTAGCTATCTCCCCTTATTTTTAAATTGGATTGTTTGTTATTTTGCTATTGAATTGTATGAGTTTTTAATATATTTTGGATATAACCTGTGTTAATTCCAATGGCAAGGAACTTTTCCCCTGTGTTTCTTAGAGAAATATTACATTTGCAGGTCTTACATTTAATTTAAATCCTTAATCCATTTGAAGTTAATTTTTGTGAATGGTGTAAGATATGTGTCCAGTTTCACTGTTCTGCATATGAATATCCACTTTTCCCAATACCATTTATTGAAGAGATTTTTCTTTCCCCTTGAGTATTCTTGGCTGCCTTGTCAAATATTAGTTTAACCTATAGTGAGCTCTCAGTCTGGCTACATTGGTCTATATGTCTCTTTATATCAGTACCATACTGTTTTGATAACTATAGTTTTGTCATATAGTTTAAAATCAGATAGTTTGATTCCTCCAGCTTTGTTCCTTCTCATTATTGCTTTGGCTTTATGAGATCTGTTTTACACATTTAGAATTGTTCTTTACTAATTCTGTGAAAAATGTCTTTGGAGTTTTGATAGGGATTGCATGGACTCTATAGATGCCTTTGAATGGCATGGATATTTTAACAGTGTTATCTCTTCTGATCATTGACATGAGAAACCTTTCATTCATGTTTCTCATTTCTTTCATTACTGTCTTGTAGGTTTCAGTGGATAGAACTTTCACTTCCTTGCTTAAACTTATTCCTAGTATTTTGTTGGTCTTGGTGCTATTGTGAATGCATTATTTTTCTTTATTTCTCTTTCTGATATTTCATTGTAGTGTGTAGAAACACAACTGACGTTTGTACCTTGGTACTGAATGTTGCAACTTTTCTGAATTTGTTTATTAGGACTGTTTTGTTGGTGGTGTCTTCAGGATTTTCCATATACAGGAATATGTCACATGGAGAGAGAGACTTCTTCCTTTCCAGTTTGAAATTTCTTTTCTTGCCTAATTGCCCTGGCTAGGAATTCCAGTACTATGTTGAGTAAAAGTGGCTAGAGCATGCCTCTTATCATCTTAGAGTAAAAGGTTTCTTTCAGCCTTTCACCTGAGTGTATTAGCTGCAGATTTGTCATGCTATGTCCTATATTATGTTGAGGTATGTCCTTTCTACAACCAATTTCTTGAGAACGTTTATCATGAAAACATGTTGAAAATTATCAAATAATTTGTATGACTTTTATTTATTTATTTATTTTTTATTTTAACATCTTTATTGGGTATAATTGCTTTACAATGGTGTGTTAGTTTCTACTTTATAAAAAAGTGCATCAGTTATACATATACCTATGATCCCATATCTCTTCCCTCTTGCATCTCTCTCCCTCCCACCCTCCTAATCCCGTGCCTCCCGGCGGTCACAAAGCACCGAGCTGATCTCCCTGTGCTTTGCGGCTGCTTCCCACTAGCTATCTACCTTATGTGTGGTAGCGTATATATGTCCATGCCTCTCTCTCGCTTTGTCACAGCTCACCCTTCCCCTTCCCCATATCCTAAAGTCCGTTCTCTAGTAGGTCTGTGTCTTTATTCCTGTCTTACCCCTAGGTTCTTCATGACATTATTTTTTCTCAAATTTCATATATATGTGTTAGCATACGGTATTTGTCTTTCTCTATCTGACTTACTTCACTCTGTTGACAGACTCTAGGTCTATCCACCTCATTACATATAGCTCAATTTCGTTTCTTTTTATGGCTGAGTAACATTCCATTGTATATATGTGCCACATCTTCTTTATCCATTCATCCGATGATGGGCACTTAGGTTGTTTCCATCTCTGGGCTATTGTAAATACAGCTGCAATGATCATTTTGGTATATGACTCTTTTTGAATTTCGGTTTTCTCAGGGTATATGCCCAGTAGTGGGATTGCTGGGTCATATGGTAGTTCTATTTGTAGTTTTTAAAGGAGCCTCCATACTGTTTTCCATAGTGGTGGAACCAATTCACATTCCCACCAAAAGTTCAAGAGTGTTCCCTTTTCTGCACACCCTCTCCAGCATTTATTGTTTCTATATTTTTTTATGTAGGCCATTCTGACTGGTGTGAGATGATATCTCATTGTAGTTTTGATTTGCATTTCTCTAATGATTAATGACGTTGAGCATTGTTTCATGTGTTTGTTGGCAGTCTGTATATCTTCTTTGCAGAAATGTCTATTTAGGTCTTCTGCCCATTTTTGGATTAGGCTGCTTATTTCTTTGTTATTGAGCTGCATGAGGTGCTTGTAAATTTTTGAAATTAGTCCTTTGTCAGTTGCTTCATTTGCAAATATTTTCTCCCATTCTGAGGGTTGTCTTTTGGTCTTGTTTATAGTTTGCTTTGCTGTGCAAAACCTTTACAGTTTCATTAGGTCCCATTTGATTATTTTTGTTTTTATTTCCATTTCTCTAAGAGGTTGGTCAAAAAGGAACTTGCTGTGATTTATGTCATAGAATGTTCTGCCTATGTTTTCCTCTAAGAGTTTGACAGTTTCTGGGCTTACATTTAGGTCTTTAATCCGTTTTGAGCTTATTTTTGTGTATGGTGTTAGGGAGTGATCTAATCTCATACTTTTACATGTACCTGTCCAGTTTTCCCAGCACCACTTATTGAAGAGGCTGTCCTTTCTCCACTGTACATTCCTGCCTCCTTTATCAAAGATAAGGTGACCATATGTGCTTGGGTTTATCTCTGGGCTTTCTATCCTGTTCCATTTATCTATCTTTCTGATTTTGTGCCAGAACCATACTCTCTTGATTACTGTAGTTTTTAGTATAGTCTGAAGTCACGGAGCCTGATTCCTCCAGCTCTGTTTTTTGTTCTCCAGATTGTGTTGGCTATTCAGGGTCTTTTGTGTCCATACAAATTGTGAATTTTTTTGTTCTAATTCTGTGAAAAATCCCACTGGTAGTTTGACAGGGATTACATTGAATCTGTAGATTGCTTTGGGTAGTAGAGTCATTTTCACAAAGTTGATTCTTCCAATGCAAGAACATGGTATATCTCTCCATCTATTTGTATCATCTTTAATTTCTTTTATCAGTGTCTTATAATTTTCTGCATACAGGTCTTTTGTCTCCTTAGGTAGGTTTATTCCTAGATATTTTCTTCTTTTTGTTGCAGTGGTAAATGGGAGTGTTTTCTTGATTTCAATTTCAGAGTTTTCATCATTAGTGTATAGGAATGCCAGAGTTTTCTGTGCATCCGTTTTGTATCCTGCAACTTTACCAAATTAATTGACAAGATCTAATAGTTTTCTGGTAACATCTTTAGGATTCTCTATGTATAGTATCATGTCATCTGCAAACAGTGACAATTTTACTTCTTCCTTTCTGATTTGGATTCTTTTTATTTACTTTTCTTCTCTGGTTGCTGTCGCTAAAATTTCCAAAACTATATTGAATAAGGGTGGTGAGAGTGGGCAACCTTGTCTTATTCCTGATCTTAGTGGAAATGCTTTCAGTTTTTCACCATTGAGGATGATGTTGGCTCTGGGTTTGTCATATATGGCCTTTATTATGTTGAGGAAAGTCCCCTCTATGCCTACTTTCTGCAGGGTTTTTATCATAAACTGTTGTTGAATGTTGTCGATAGCTTTCTCTGCATATATTAATAGGATCATATGGTTTTTTTCTCCTTCAATTTGTTAATATGGTGTATCACGTTGATTGATTTGTGTGTATTGAAGAATCCTTGCATCCTGGAAGAAACCCCAATTGATCATGGTTTATGATCCTTTTAATGTGGTGTTGGATTCTGTTTGCTAGTATTTTGTTGATGATTTTTCAATCTATGTTCATCAGTGATATTGGCGTGTAGTTTTCCTTCTTTGTGAAATCCTTGTCTGGTTTTAGTATCAAGGTGATGGTGGCCTCGTAGAATGAATTTGAGATTGTTCCTCCTTCTGCTATATTTTGGAAGAGTTTGAGAAGGATAGTTCTTAGCTCTTCTCTAAATATTTGATAGAAGTCGCCTGTGAAACCATCTGGTCCAGGGCTTTTATTTTTTGGAAGATTTTTAATCACAGTTTCAGTATCAGTGCTTACGATTGTTGTGTTCATATTTTCTATTTCTTCCTGATTCCTCTTGGCAGGTTGTCCATTTCTAAGAATTTGTCCATTTCTTCTAGGTTGTCCATTTTATTGACATAGAGTTGCTTTTAGTAATCTCTCATGATCTTTTGTATTTCTGCAGTGTCAGTTGTTACTTCTCCTTTTTCATTTCCAATTTTATTGATTTGAGTCTTCTCCTTTTTTTCTTGATGAGTCTGGCTAATGTGTTATCTATTTTTGTTTATCTTCTCAAAGAGCCAGCTTTTAGTTTTATGGATCTTTGCTATCGTTTCCTTCATTTTTTTTCATTTATTTTTGATCTGATTATTATGATTTCTTTCATTCTGATAACTTTGGGGTTTTTTTGTTTTTCTTTCTCTAATTGCTTTAGGTGCAAGGTTAGGTTGTTTATTTGAGATGTTTCCTGTTTCTTAAGGTAGGCTTGTATTGCTATAAAGTTCCCTCTTAGAACAGCTTTTGCTGCATCCCATAGGTTTTGGGTCGTCGTGTCTCCATTGTCATTTGTTTCTACGTATTTTTTTTATTTCCTCTTTGATTTCTTCAGTGATCACTTCGTTATTAAGTAATGTATTGTCTATCGTCCATGTGTTTGTATTTTTCAGAGATATTTTCCTGTAGTTTATATCTAGTCTCATAGCGTGTGGTAGGAAAAGATACTTGATACAATTTTCTTAAATTTACCAAGGCTTGATTTTGTACCCAAGTTATGATCTATCCTGGAGAATGTTCCATGAGCACTTGAGAAAAATATGTATTCTGTTGTTTTTGGATGGAGTTTCCTATAAATATCAATTGAGTCCATCTTGTTTAATGTATCATTTAAAGCTTGTGTTTCCTTATTCATTTTCAATTTGGATGATCTGTCTATTGGTGAAAGTGAGATGTTAAAGTCCCCTACTATGAATATGATACTATCAATTTCCCCTTTTATGTCTATTAGTATTTGCGTTAGTAGGTGCTCCTATGTTAGGTGCATGAATATTTACAATTGTTGTATCGTCTTGGATCGATCCCTTGATCATTATGTAGTGTCCTTCTTTGTCTCTTCTAATAGTCTTTATTTCAAAGTCTCTTTGGTCTGATATGAGAATTGCTACTCCAGTTTTCTTTTGGTTTCCATTTGCATGGAATATCTTTTTCCATCCCCTTACTTTCAGTCTGTATGTGTCTCTAGGTCTGAAGTGGGGCTCCTGTAGACAGCATATATATGGGTCTTATTTTTGTATCCATTTAGCCAATCTGTGTCTTTTGGTGTGAATATTTATTCCATTTATATTTAAGGTAATTATCGATATGTATGTTCCTATTCCCATTTTTAAAATTGTTTTGTGTTCGTTATTATAGGTCTTTTCCTTCTCTTGTGTTTCTTGCCTAGAGAAGTTCCTTTAGCATTTGTCGTAAAGCTGGTTTTGTGGTGCTGAACTCTCTCAGCTTTTGCTTGTTTGTAAAGGTTTTAATTTCTCCATCAAATCTGAATGATATCCTTGCTGGGTAGAATGATCTTGGTTGCAGGTTTTTCTCCTTCATCACTTTCAATATGTCCTGCCACTCCCTTCTGGCTTGCAGAGTTTCTGCTGAAAGATCAGCTGTTAACCTTATGGGGATTCCCTTGTGTGTTATTTGTTGTTTTTCCTTTGCTGCTTTTAATATGCTTTCTTTGTATTTAATTGTTGACAGCTTGATTAATATGTGTCTTGGAGTATTTCTCCTTGGATTTATCCTGTATGGGACTCTCTGTGATTCCTGGACTTGATTATTTATTTCCTTTCCTATATTAGGGAAGTTTTCAACTATCATCTCTTCAAATATTTTCTCTTTTTCTCTTCTTCATCTGGAACCCCTATAATTCGAATGTTTGTGCATTTAATGTTGTCCCAGCAGTCTCTGAGACTGTTCTCAGTTCTTTTCATTCTTTTTTCTTTACTCTGCTCTGCAGTAGTTATTTCCACTATTCTATCTTGAAGGTCACTTATCCGTTCTTCTGCCTCAGTTATTCTGCTATTGATCCCATCTAGAGTATTTTTCTTTCATTTAATGTGTTGTTCATCATTGTTTGTTTCATCTTTAGTTCTTCTAGGTCCTTGTTAAATGTTTCTTGCATTTTGTCTATTCTATTTTCAAGATTTTGGATCATGTTTACTATCATTATTATGAATTCTTTTTCAGGTAGACTGCCTATTTCCTCTTCATTTGTTAGGTCTGGTGAGTTTTTATCTTGCTCCTTCATCTGCATTGTTTTTCTGTCTTCTAATTTTGCTTATCTTACCGTGTTTGGGGTCTCCTTTTTGCAGGCTGCAGGTTAGTAACACACTCACAAAAAGAGGAAAAAGGAAAAAAACTCATAAATATTGTTCTCAAAGTCCACCTCCTCAATTTGCGCTGATTCGTTGTCTAAAGCAGGGAAGGAGGGAAAGAAGGAAAGAAAGAAAGAAAGAAAGAAAGAAAGAAAGAAAGAAAGAAAGAAAGAAAGAAAGAAAGAAAGAAAGAAAGAAAGAAAGAAAGAAAGAAGAAAGAAAGAAAAGAAAAGAAAAGAAAGGAAGGAAGGAAGGAAGGAAGGAAGGAAGGAAGGAAGGAAGGAAGGAAGGAAGGAAGGAAGGAAGGAAGAAAGAAAAGATAAAGTAAAATAAAGTTATTAAAATAAAAAATAATTATTAGGAAAAAAAATTTTTTAAAAATATGGACGGATAGAACCCTAGGACAAATGGTGGAAGCAAAGCTATACAGATAAAATCTCATACAGAAGCACACACGTACACACTCACAAAAAGAGGAAAAGGGGAAAAAATCATAAATCTTGCTCCCAAAGTCCACCTCCTCAATTTGGGATGATTCGTTGTCTATTCAGGTATTCCACAGATGCAGGGTACATCAAGTTGATTGTGGAGCTTTAATCCACTGCTTCTGAGGCTGCTGGGAGAGATTTCCCTTTCTCTTCTTTGTTCTCACAGCTCACAGGGGCTCAGCTTCGGATTTGGCCCCGCCTCTGCGTGTAGGTCGCTGGAGGGTGTCTGTTTTTTGCTCAGACAGGACGGGGTTAAAGGAGCCACTGATTCGGGGGCTCTGGCTCACTCAGGCCAGGGGGAGGGAGGGGCGTGAAGTGCGGGGCAATCCTGCAGTGGCAGAGGCCGGTGTGATGTTGCACCAGCCTGGGGCCCGCTGTGCGTTCTCCCGGGGAAGTTGTCCCTGGATCCCGGGACCCTGGCAGTGGCGGGCTGCACAGGCTCCCTGGAAGAGGGGTGTGGATAATGACCGGTGCTCGCACACAGGCCCCTTGGTGGCGGTAGCAGCAGCCTTAGCATCTCCCGCCCATCTCTGGGGTCCGCGCTTTAGCCGCGGCTCGCGCCCGTCTCTGGGGTCTGTGCTTTTAGCTGTGGCTCACGCCCGTCCCTGGGGTCCGTGCTTTTAGCCCCGGGTCGCGCCCATCTCTGGAGTTCCTTTAAGCAGCGCGCTTAAACCCCTCTCCTCGCGCACCAGGAAACAAAGAGGGAAGAAAAAGTCTCTTGCCTCTTCGGCAGCTCCAGACCTTTTCCCGGACTCCCTCCCAGCTAGCCGTGGAGCACTAGCCCCTTCAGGCTGTGTTCACGCCGCCAACCCCAGTCCTCTCCCTGCGCTCCGACCGAAGCCCGATCCTCAGTTTGCAGCCCCGCCCGCCCCGGCGGGTGAGCAGAGAAGCCTCTCGGGCTGCTGAGTGACGGTTGGCACCAATACTCTGTGCGGGAATCTCCCCGCATTGCCCTTCGCACCTCTGTTGCTGCGCTCTCTTCTGCGGCTCCGAAGCTGCCCCCCTCTGCCACCCACAGTCTCCGCATGCGAAGGGGCTTCCTACTGTGTGGAAACCTTTCTTCCTTCACAGCTCCCTCCCACTGGTGCAGGTCCCGTCCCTATTCTTTTGTGTCTGTTTTTTCTTTTGCCCTACCCAGGTACGTGGGGAGTTTCTTGCCTTTTGGGAGGTCTGAGGTCTTCTGCCAGCGTTCAGTTGGTTTTTCTGTAGGAGTTGTTCCACGTGTAGATGTATTTCTGATGTATCTGTGGGGAGGAAGGTGATCTCCGCGTCTTACTCTTCCACCATCTTACACTTTATGACTTTTATCCTTTATATGACTTTTATCCTTCATTCTATTATTGTGTAATCCATGGATTGACTTGTGTATGTTGAAGCATGCCAACATCCTAGGAACTAATTCCACTTGATCAAGGTGTATGACCCTTTTAAAGTATTGTTGAATTCTCTTTGCTAGTATTTTGTTGAGAATGTTTGCATTTGTATTTATCAGGGATATTGGTCTGCTGATTTCTTTTCTTTTAGTGACCTTATCTAGCTAGCTTTGGTAATGCCAGGGTAATGCTGAGTAAAATAAGTTTTGGAGTGTTCCCTCCTCTTTAATTTTTGGGAAGAGTTTGAGAAGGATATATATTCATTCTTCTTCAAATGTTTGCTGGAGTTTAGCCATGAAGCCTTCTGGACCTGGACTATTCTTTATTGAGAGATTTTGATTCAGTCTCCTTATTGTTATCGGTTTGTTTACATTTTCTATTTCTTCATGATTCACTCTTGTTAGGTTTTATGTTTCTAGGAATTTTCCCATTTCTTGTAGGTTGTTCAGTTGTTGACATATAATTGTTAGTAGCTTTTTATAATCCTTTTTATGTGTCTTCCTTTTCATTCATAATTTTTTTGAGTCACCTCTCTCTTTTTTTTCTTGGTAAGTCTAGCTAAAATTTTGTTTATCTTTAAAAAAAAACAACTCAGTTTCATTGATTTTTAAAATTTTTCTCTAATTTGTACTTCATTTATTTCTTCTCTGACCTTTATTTCCTTCTTTCTGCTAAGTTTGGGCTTAGTTTGTTTTACTCTTCCCCTGAGGTGTAAAAGTAATTTTTTTTTGAGACCTTTTTCTCCCCTCATAACATATGGTGTTTATTGCCTTTAAACTTCCCTCTTACAATTGCTTTTGCAGCATCCCATAGGTTTCAGTATGTTGTGTTTACACTTACATTTGTTTCAAGATGTTTTTAAATTTCCTTTTTGATTTCATCTTTGAGCCATTGGTTTTTCAGGTGTGTATTATTTAATTTCCACATATTTGTGAATTTTCCAGTTTCTCTCCTGTCATTGATATCTTGTTTTATATTTGTGATCAGAGTAGATACTTGGCATAATTGTCAGTCTTTTAAGATTAAGGATAAGATTTTAAGATTTCTTAAAGATAGTTTTGTGACCTAACACATGATCTGTTCTGGGGAATATTCCATGTGTTCTTGAGGAGAAGGGTATTCTGTTGCTGTTGGATGGAATGTCCTGTTAGGTCCATTTTGTCTACAGTTCAACTTGATTTTCTGTCTGAATGATCTATCCCTTTTTTTATGCTTTATTGGTGATATTTAAAATTATTTATTTTATTTATTTATTTTTGGCTGCTTTGGATCTTCGTTTCTGCTGTGGGCTTTCTCTAGTTGCGGCAAGCAGAGCCTACTCTTAGTTGTGGTGTGCTGGCTTCTCATTGTGGTGGCTTCTCTTGCTGTGGAGCACGAGTTCTTAGGCATATGGGCTTCAGTTGTTGTGTCATGCATGCTAAGTAGCTGTGGTTCGTGAGCTCTAATGCACAGGCTCAGTAGTTGTAGTGCAGGGACACAGTTGCTCCATGGCATGTGAGATCTTCCTGGACCAGAGCTCGAACCCGTGTTCCCTGTATTGGCAGGTGGATTCTTAACCAGTGTGCCAACAGGGAAACCCTATCTGTTGTTGAAAGCAGGGTATTAAAGTCTCATACCATTGTTGGATCATTGTTTATTACTCCCTTCAGATTTGTTAGTATTTGCTTAATATATTTAGCTCTAATATTGGATTCGTATATATTTAAGATTGTTGTATCTTCTTGACGAATTGACCCTTTATAATTACATTATAACAATGTAATTATATACCTTACATTATTTGACCTTCTTTGATTCTTCTTCCTGTTTTTAGCTTAAAGTCCATATTGTCTGTTGTAAGTATTTTGCTCTCTACTTGCATGGAGTATCTTTTCATCCCCTCACTTTGAGCCTATATGTGTCCTTGAATCATAAGTGAGTCCCTTGTAGGCAGCATATGAGTTTGTTTGTTTATTTATCCATCTAGTCACTCCATGTCTTTTGATTGGTGCATTTAGCCCATTTACATTTAAAGGAATTATTGATATGTAAGGAGTTACTGCTGACATGTTAATTCTTCTTTTTATCTTTTTTATATTATAATTATTTTTTTACAGTATGTGGGCCTCTCACTCTTGTGGCCTATCCTGTTGTGGAGCACAGGCTCTGGACGCGCAGGCTCAGTGACCATGGATCACGGGCCCAGCCGCTCCACAGCATGTGGGATCTTCCCGGACAAGGGCACGAACCCTTGTCCCCTGCATCGGCAGGTAGACTCTCAACCACTGTGCCACCAGGGAAGCCCAATTCTTCTTTTTTTTAAAAGAAAATATTTATTTATTTGGCTGTGCCGTGTCTTAGTCGTGGCACTCGGGATCTTCCTTGCCACATGCAAGATCTTCACTGTGGCCTGTGAAATCTTCTTTTTTTTTTAGTTGCATCATGCAGGCTGCAGCTAAGGATTCCACATGATGTTACTAAAGATCCCACATGCCACAATGATGTGTTCATTCTTTACTGACTGTTTTAAAAGTTTCTTTGTTCCTTTTTTCTCTTGCTTTCTTCCTTTGTGAATTAATGATTTTTGTAGTTGGTACTCTGATTTTCTTCTTCTTACTTGTTGGTATCTGTTACAGAGTTTTGTTTTGTGAGAGGCTCACATGAAATGTCTTAAAGATATGACAATCTATTTTAAGCTGATAACAACTTAATTTTGATTGTATACAAAAACTCAACCCTCGATACCCCCCGTACCCATTTGATATTTTTGATATCACACTTCACTTGTTTTTAAAATTATATTCATTAACAAGTTATTGTTATGCCAGCTGTATTCAGTTCTTTTGCCCTTCAACCAATATACTAGAATTAAGTGGTCAACATGCCTCCATGTTAAAGTGTCAGAATATTCTGAAACTGAATATATAGACATGGCTTTACCTGTGTCTTATGTATTTTCATGTTACCAATTAGCATCTTTTTGTGTTAACTTGAAGAACTCCTTCCAGGATTTCTTGCGAGATAGGTCTAGTGGTGATAAATTCCCTTAGCTTTTGTTTATAAGGAATGGCTTTATTTTGTCTTTAATTCTGAAGGACAACTTTGCTGGATAAAGCATTCTTGGTTGGCAGTGTTTTTTGCTTCAGCCCTTTGAATATATCATTCTGTTCTCTCCTGGTCTGTAAGGTTTTTGTTGAGAAATCCTCTCATAGCCTTATGCGGGTTCCTTTGTATGAGAGAATGATTTTTCTCTTGATGGCTTAACATTGTTTTTGATGTTAGAGGGTTTTATTATAATGACTCTTGGAGAAAAAAACTTTGGATTGGAATTTTGGAGTGACCTAATTGCTTTATGAACTTTGGTGTCCAAATCTGTTCCAAGGCTTGGGAACTTCTCAGCCATTATTCCTTCAAATAAGCTTTCCACAATCCTTTCTCCTGCTCTTCTCCTTCTGGGACTCAAGTGATGTGTAAATTGTTTCTCTTATTGTCATCCCATTGGTCCTGTAGGCTTTCTTAATTCCTTTTCATTCATCCTTCTTTTTGCTCCTCAGGATGGATAATTTCCAATGATCTGTCTTGGAGGTCGCTGATTCTTTCTTCTGCTTGTCTTCCTTGTCAAGTCTGTTATTGAAGCTCTCTATTGAATTCTTCAGTTCATTCTTTATTTCTTTTTAATGCTTTCTATCTGCTTGTTGAATTTATTTTGTGCTTGTTTTGTTTTCCTGAAAGCACTATTAATTTTCTATGTTCTCTTGCAGCTCTGTGGTCATCTTTAGAATAATTATTTTGAATTATTTCTCTGGTAATTCCTGAATCTCCGTTTCTTTGGGTGAATTATTGTATTCTTACTGTGTTCTCTATTACTTTACTGTTTTCCTTAGAAAATGTTATGACTCTTCATGATCCCTGTGCCTCGTGTAGGTGTCTGTGCATCTGAAGAAGCCATCACCTATTCCAGACTTGATGGTTTCAAGTTCAATTTATGACTGTGTCTTCAGTTGGAAAGACCTTAACATAGTGGATGTCCTTATGCTTTACAGCATGTTGGAGAGTGCTCTGACCCATAGTTTAGTGGTATGGGGCACCAGTTGTCATGGCATATACCTGGACTAGACATGTGGAGGGTTTGGTGACTCATTAGCAGAGGCTTTCAGGTCCCCCGCATTGACAACTGCAGGTGTCCTGTAGTGGCTGCAATGGCTGTTGAGGTCTTCAGCAGTTACTCTGGGTATAGTGGCTAGAGAAAAGGGAAAAGAGCAGTGGTGGCTAGAACCAGTGGTTTTGCATATACTTGGCTGTGGGGCCAGCCCCAGGTGCCTATGTAGTAGCAGTGGCTGTTTCCAGACACATTTATTGGTGGGGGCCAGGGTAAGGACTGGGGCCAAGTGTGGGCTCACTGGCAGCTGCAAAGACCCTGGCTGTTGATGTACACTACTGTGTCTACTGGTTCTTGACAGAAGGGCATGGCAGTGGAGACAGTGGCTGGGGGTGGACTGGGATTTTGCAAGTGCACAGCTGGAGGAGCTAGTTGCAGGTGTACAGTGTTGCAGGCCAGTGACTGGAGAGAGGGCAGAATCCGGACCCGCAAGCTGCTGCGGTGTATTAGTTGTTGGTGTGCACTCCTGTGGCTGCACAGATGTGTGTGTGTACTGCCCAGGTGTGTGTACTGCTGTTTGTTGAGGCCGGTGATGAGGGTTCAGGCACATAGCATTCAGATGAATAGCAGGAGAAGCCAGTCCTAAGCATGTGCATACTGGTGGGCCTCAGCATGGTATTGGTAATTCACGCAGCTACAGAGGCCTGGGCTGGCTACGAGTGCAGATCCTGGGCTCTGGAGGGAGGGTAGGGCTGGCATCAACAAACAGTAATACCAATGGCAAGGGGCTGATGAAATCTGCAGGGTAGCTGTGGCAATTGAGCAGGCTATATGTTTCTTCAGTGGTAAGGTCCACTGCAGGCCAGATTACTGGGAACCACAGTTGCTTCTCCTGCTGTTGGAAACCTCTGCTCTTCCTTCTTCTTAGCCATCTCTCTACATCTCAGTCTGTCAATGTCTCAGTGGGGTGAACCAAAGTGAGTCCTTGCTCTCATGCCCTAGTAAGCAGGGTAAGGTGGTTGCTTACCCCACTGTCCCTTTATTGGCAAGGGGAACTCTTTATAGCTGAGTGGTTCTCACCTGATGCTAAATAGTGCTGCCTGGGGAAGGGGACCAGCAGATAAAACGAGGCTGTTCTTCATTCCCTTTTTGTGCAGTTATTCTCAGGGTTTTTGTTTCACTGTGTTGCTGAAGTGTCTCAATGGAACCCAGAGCTCTCCCAGAGCTGTTTTATTCCTAGATAACTCATTGTTGATCTCTGTGGGGGGATGGAGGATTGTGTCTTCTATGTCATCTTGATCTGATCCGAAGTCTTTTAAACTAATCGTCTTCTTTTGCTTCCCTGACCATTACCCAGCATTGTGTTCATTCTCCTCTGATTTGGATCTACAAAAGGAGTTCTTTAATTATCTATAGTCAGTTAGCACAGCATGTAAAATTGTTTTTCTCTTAAGCAAATCAAGCTTCATTTTCAACAACAGCTACTGGTTTTGTTACTCATTTTGTCCATCTTTGTGATGCTTCCCTGTGCACCAGTACCCGTTCTGTAATTTTACTCTGTAAAACCCTGCCCACATCCAGATGCTCAGATGCCTGCTAGGGTGCTTCTGTATGTGCTGTGGCTGTGTCCTCCTGGGTCACTTCTGCTAAGGGGCTGGTTGTCTCTTTTCTTTGTGTAAAGCTACTCACTGGGGTTTTGTATTGTCAATCTGATGCATGCATTTATAACATTTCCCGTCAGCTTTTTACTTAAGGTTTTACACATATATCTTTTCAGGATGATTTCCTGAAAGAGGAATTTCTGGGCCAAATGGCAAATGCGTTTGCTGTATAGTTAGATACTGCACCATTTTGGATTTCCATCACTGACACAAGTGATTCTGTTTTTCAGAACTTTACTAACAGCATGTGTTGTCAAACCTTAGTGTTTTTGTCAGTATTATAGGAGAAATTTCTCAGTGTAGTATTATTTCACATTTCTTTTGAGGCCTTTTATAAAACACTTCAGAACATGTATAAAATGTGTGAAATACTTGGTGTAAACAAATATTGAAAACTCTTACAACAAGTAGTTAAAGTCCCCAGATAAATTGGGCTATCCTTATCCAGTGAAAGAACTAGTAGGCTCTGCTGCCCTAAAGTTCCTGAAGCTTGCTTTGAAAGATTTTCTTCATGTAACTCATTACTAGCATCCAGAGACATAGCAGGGAGGACTCAGAATGAGTTTCCCAAATGGGTGATGCCCAAGAACATACATCTGATTGGATAAAGCCCACCCACGTTATGCAGACTAATGTTTTACTCAGAGTCCACTGATTTTTTTTTTAATTTTTAAAAATAATTTTTATTGGAATATAGTTGATTTACAGTGTTCTGTTAGTTTCAGGCATACAGCAAAGTGAGTCAGCTATACATACATATATCCACTCTTTTATATATTATTTACCTGTATAGGTCGTTACAGAGTATTGAGTAGAGTTCACTGTGCTATACACTAGGTCCTTATTAGTTATGTATTTTATATACAGTAGTGTCTGTATGTCAATCCCAATCTCCCAATTTATCCTTCCTCCCCTTCCCCCTGGTAACCATATGTTTGTTTTCTGCATCTGTGACTCTTTTTCTGTTTGTGAATAACATCATTTGTACCATGTTTTTAAATTCCACATATAAGCAATATCATATGATATTTGTCTTTCTCTGTCTGACTTATTTCACTCAGTATGACAATCTCTAGGTCCCTCCAAGTTGCTGCAAATGGCATTATTTTTTTCCTTTATATGGCTGAGTAATATTCCATTACATATATGTACCTCATCTTCTTTACCCATTCCTCTGTTCATGGACATTTATGTTGCTTCCATGTCCTGACTATTGTAAATAGTGTTGCAATGAGCATGGGGTGCATATATCTTTTTGAATTATGGTTTTCTCTGGATATATGCCCAGGATTTGGATTTCTGTATCATATGGTAGCTATATTTTTAGTATTTCATGGAAAATTCATACTGTTCTCCAAAATGGCTATATCAATTTACATTCCCACCAACAGTGCAAGAGAGTTCCCTTTTCTCCACACCCTCTCCAGCATTTATTGTTTATAGATTTTCTGATTTTTTGACTGGTGTGAGGTGATACCTCATTGCAGTTCTGATTTGCATTTTTCTGCTAATTAGTGATGTTCACATTCTTTTCATGGGCATCTTGGCCATCTGTATGTCTTTGGTGAAATGTCTGTTTAGATCTTCTGCCCATGTTTTGACTGGCTTGTTTGTTTTCTTGATACTGAGCTGCATGAGCAGTTTGTATATTTTGGAGATTAATCCCTTGTTGGTGTCTTCATTTGCAAATATTTTCCCATTCTGAGGGTTGTCTTTAGTTTTGTTTATGGTTTCCTTTGCTGTGCAGAAGCTTTTAAGTTTAATGAGGTCCCATTTGTTTATTTTTGTTTTTATTTTCATTACAAGGTGGATCAGAAAATATTTTGCTGTAGTTAATGTCAGAGTGTGTTCTGCCTATGTTTTGCTCCAAGAGTTTTATAGTATCCAGTCTTACATTTAGGTCTTTAATCCATTTTGAGTTTATTTTTGTATATGGTGTTAAGGAGTGTTCTAATTTCATTCTTTTACATGTAGCTGTCCAGTTTCCCAACACCACTTATTGAAGAGGCTGTCTTTTCTCCATTGTATGTTCTTGCCTCCTTTCTCATAAATTAGGTGACTATATGTGGGAGGGTGAATATCTGAGTTTTCTATCCTGTACCATTGATCTATATGTCACTTTCTATGCCAGTACCATACCGTTTTCATTACTGTAGCTTTGTAGTGTAGTCCAAAGCCAGGGAGCCTGATTCCTCCCACTCCGCTTTTCTTTCTCAAGATTTCTTTGGCTGTTTATGATCTTTTGTGTTTCCATACAAACTGCAATTTTTTTTCTAGTTATGTGAAAAATGCCGTTGGTAGTCTTCTAGGGATTACACTGAATATGTAGATCGCTATGGGTAGTATAGTCATTTTCACAGTGTTGATATTCCAACCCAAGAACATGGTATATCTCTCCATCTGTTTGTATCATTAATTTCTTTCATCAGTGTCTTATAGTTTTCTGCATACAGGGCTTTTGTCTCCTTAGGCAGGTTTATTCCTAGGTATTTTATTCTTTTTCTTGTAGTGGTAAATGGGAGTGTTTCCTTAATTTCTGTTTCGGATTTTTCATCATTAGTGGATAGGAATGGAAGAGATTTATGTGCATTTAATTTGTATCCTGCTGCTTTACCAAATTAACTGATTAGCTCTAGTAGTTTTCTGGTAGCATCTTTAGGATCTCTATGTATATTATCATGTCATCTGCAAACAGTGACAGTTTTACTTCTTTTCCAATTTGGATTCATTTTATTTCTTTTTCTTCTCTGATGGCTGTGGCTAAAACTTCCAAAACTATGTTGAATAATAGTGGTGATAGTGAGCAACCTTGTCTTGTTCCTGATCTTAGAGGAAATGGTTTCAGTTTTTCACCATTGAGAATGAAGTTGGCTGTGGGTTTGTCATATATGGCCTTTGTTATATTGAGGTGGATTCCCCCTGTGCCCACTTTCTGGAGAGCTTTTATCTTAAGTGGGTGTTGAATTTTGTTGAAAGCTGTTTCTCAATCTGCTGAGATTTTCATATGTTTTTCATCCTTCAGTTTGTTAATATGGTTTATCACATTGATTGATTTCCATATATTGAAGAATCCTTCCATTCCTGGGATAAACCCCACTTGATCATGGTGTATGATCCTTTTAACGTGCTGTTGGATTCTGTTTGCTAGTATTTTGTTGAGGATTTTTGCATCTATGTTCATCAGTGATATTGGTCTGTAATTTTACTTTTTTGGGACAACTTTGTCTGGTTTGGTATCAGGGTAATGGTGGATTCTTAGAATGAGTTTGGGAGTGTTCCTCCCTCCGCTATATTTTGTAAGCATTTGAGAAGGATAGGTATTAGCTCTTCTCTAAATGTTTGATAGAATTCACCTGTGAAGCCATCTGGTCCTGGGCTTTTTTTTTTTTTTTGGAAGATTTTAATCACAGTCTCAAGTGCTTGTGACCGATCTGTTTATATTTTCTGTTTCTTCCTGGTTCAGTCTTGGAAGGTTGTGCTTTTCTAAGAATTTGTGCATTTCTTCCAGGTTGTCCATTTTATTGGCATATAGTTTTTTGTAGTAATCTCTCATGATCATTTGTATTTCTGCAGTGTTAGTTGTTACTTCTCCTTTCTCATTTCTAACTCTGTTGATTTGAGTCTTTCCCCTTTTTTTCTTGATGAGGCTGGCTACTCGTTTATCAATTTTGTTTACCTTCTCAAAAAACCAGCTTTTACTTTTATTGATCGTTGCTATTGTTTCCATCATTTCATTTTCATTTCTGATCTGATTTTTATGATTTCTTTCATTCTGCTAACTTTGGGGTTTCTTTGTTCTTCTTTCTGCTGTTGCTTTAGGTGTAAGTGTAGGTTGTTTATTTGAGATTTTTCTTGTTTCCTGATGTAGGAATGTATTGCTATAAACTTCCATCTTAGAATGCTTTTGCTGTATTCCATAGGGTTTGGGTCATTGTGTTTTCATTGTTATTTGTTTCTAGGTATTTTTTGATTTCCTCTTTGATTTCTTCAGTGATCTCTTGATTATTTAGTAGCATATTGTTTAGCCTCCATGTGCTTGTATTTTTTACAGTTTCTTCCTATAATTGATATCTAGTGTCATAGCATTGTTGTCGGAAAAGATACTTGATATGATTTCAATTTTCTTAAATTCACCAAGGCTTTATTTTTGACCCAAGAGATTATCTATCCTGGAGAATGTTCCATGAGCACTTGAGAAAAATGTGTATTCTGTTGTTTTTTGATGGAGTGTCCTATAAATATCAATTAAGTCCATTTTGTTTAATGTATCATTTAAAGCTTGTGTTTCCTTATTTATTTTCATTTTGGATGATCTGTCCATGGGTGAAACTGGGTTGTTAAAGTCCCCTACTATGAATGTGTTACTGTCTATTTCCTCTTTTATAGCTGTTAGTATTTGCCTTATGTATTGAGGTGTATGTTGGGTGCATAAATATTTACAATTGTTATATCTTCTTCTTGGATTGATCCCTTGATCATTATGTACTGTCCTTCTTTGTCTCTTGTAATAGTCTTTGTTTTAAAGTCTAGTTTGCCTGATATGAGAATTCCTATTCCAGCTTTCTTTTGATTTCCATTTCCATGGAATGTCTTTTTACATCCCCTCACGTTCAGTCTGTATATGTTTCTACGTCTGAAGTTGGTCTCTTGTAGACAGCATATATACGGGTCTTGTTTTTGTATCCATTCAGGCAGTCTATGTCTTTTAGTTGGAGCATTTAATCCATTTACATTTAAAGTAATTTTCGATATGTATGTTCCTAATACTGCTTTCTTAATTGTTTTGAGCTTGTTATTGTAGGTCTTTTCCTTCTCTTGTGTTTTCTGCCTAGAGAAGATTCTATAGCATTTGTTGTAAAGCACGTTTTGTGGTACTGAAATATCTTACCTTTTGCTTGTCTGTAAAAGTTTTAGTTTCTCTGTCAAATCTGAATGAGAATTTTGCTGAATAATCTTAGTTGTAGGTTTTTCCCTTTCATCACTTTAATTATGTCTTACCACTCCCTTCTGGCTTGCAAAATTTCTGCTGAAAGATCAGCTATTAAACTTATGGGGATTCCCTTTTATGTTATTTGCTGCTTTTCTCTTGCTGCTTTTAATATTGTTTTTTGTATTTAATTTTTGATAATTTGATTAATATGTGTCTTGTTGTGTTTATCCTTGGATTTATCCTGTATGGGTTTCTCTGTGCTTCCTGGACTTGATTGACTATTTCCTTTCCCATATTAGTGGAAGTTTTCAACTATAAGTTCTTCAAGTATTTTCTCAGACCCTTTCTTTTTCTCTTCTTCTTCTGGGACCCCTATAATTCGAATGTTGGTGTATTTCATGTTTTCCCAGAGGTGTCTGAGACTGTGCTCAATTCTTTTCATTCTTTTTTCTTTATTCCGCTCTGAGGTAGTTATTACCACTATTTTATCTTTCTGGTCACTTATGCGTTCTTCTGCCTCAATTATTGTGCTACTGATTCCTTTTAGAGAATTTCAAATTTCATTTATGGTGTTGTTCATCATTGTTTGTTTGCTCTTTAGTTCTTCTAGGTCCTTGTCAAATGTTTCTTGTATTTTCTCCATTCTATTTCCAAAATTTTGGATCATGTTTACTATCATTACTCTTAATTATTTGTTCAGGTAGCCTAACTCTTTACCCTTCATATATTTGGTCTGGTAGCTTTTTACCTTGTTTCTTCATCTGCTTTGTATTTATCTGTCTACTCATTTTGCTTAACTTACTGTTTGGAGTCTCCTTTTCACAGGCTGCAGGTTCATAATTCCCATTGCTTTTGGTGTCTGCCCCCAGTGGGTAAGGTTGGTTCTGTGGATTGTGTAGGCTTCGTGGTGGAGGGGACTGGTACTTGTGTTCTGGTGGATGAGGCTGGATCTTGTCTTCTTAGTGGTCAGGACCTCGTACAGTGTTGTGCTTTGGGGTTTCTGTGAACGTAGTATGATTTTAGGCAGCCTCTCTGCTAATGGGTGGGGTTGTGTTCCTGTCTTGCTAGTTGTTTGGCATAGGGTGTCCAGCACTGTATCTTGCTGATCATTGAGTGGAGCTGGGTCTTAGCATTGAGATGGAGGTCTCTTGGAGAACTCTTGCTGATTGATATTACATGGGGTCGGGAGTTCTCTTGTGGACAAATGTCTTGAATTTGGCTCTCCCCCCTCAGAGACTGAGCTCTGACACCTGGCCAGAGCAGCAAAACCCTGTAAGCCACATGGCTGGAGAAGATGGGCTATGAATTAGGTGTCAGCCACTGCCCTACTGTAGCTCTGTCTCAACTGTCTCCAAAGGTCACATAGATACATTGGGTTATTCCACCATTCCTCAGAACTTGCACATTCCAGTCTAGGATTTGTAGATGTACTCCTGATACTCTTTATTGAAATACCTTGCATTCATGGTGGTGAGTGACATGCTAATAGTGTTTGTTCTCTTCAATTCAGAGACTGAGTGTCTGAGCTTTCGTGTGGCCAAGTCAGGAGCAGCTGGCCAATTATCCCAAAGGATTAACATGTCACATTCTAAGAAAGCTTTCTGCAGTTTCTGAGCAGTAGTCCCAAGCAGCCACTCCACTCAGCTGCAGCACTCTGACTGGGGAACTTGGTGGAATCCTCAAATGAGGATTTCTTCTGGCCCTAGAATCTGACTTGTCCACCCAGGCAAGGAGCTGAGGAGAGTGTCTCCTGGCCCCATCTCATCAGAGGAGTGGACACCTGGAGGCTGTGCATCCAACAGCATGGGAGCTGAGAGGTGGGTGGTGGGGCTGACAGCCACCCAAGAAAAGCCGGAACCATATGGAGGGTTCCTGTGCTACTGCCCAGGTGGGGGGAATTCATGAATCTGGATTTTAGCTGAGGTGATTTCCAAGTAAAATGTAGAAGGTATGGCCTGGTTTCTCCAAGAATGATTTGTGGAGAAACGTCTTTTCTGAATGCATGGATCCTCTTGACATCAACAGGAGACCAACATATATTCTGAGATTTCTATACCAGCACAAACACTGAAAGCCTGGTTTTGAGGGATCAAACAGAGATGAGACAAAGTGTAAGAAAAATGACTCCAAGGTCCGAGTCACAAATGCTGACACCAGAGAAAGAGGAGCCATGACCCAGAGACCAGAGCTAGTGAGGTCTCTATTGGCCCAGAGGGCAGAGCGATGAGCCACAGATGATTACTGTCAGGCTTTGAAACCCAATAGAATTTGCCTGGCTGTATTTCAAACATGCTTGGGACAAATGATCCCTTTATTACTTCCATTTTCTCCCCTTCAAACTGGAAAATGTCTTTCCTATGCCACTATTTATCTACTTTGAAGATACCATTATCTATCTGGAAGCAGATTTCTTGTTTTCTAGCTTCACTGATCTAGAAATGGAGAGGAATTTTTTCTCTCAGATGGGTCATATGCAGAACTTCAACCCTACCTTGCCTAGATTACTTCAAAACATCTGGTATTTTTTTTTGGCTGATATTTATATTTTGGACCTAGAGTTGATGCTGGAATGGGTTAAGACCTTTGGAGATGCTGAGATGCAGTCAATGTATTTTTCATGTAAGAAAGACATGAACTGGTTGGGGACCAGGAGTGGAGGGCAGGATTGCTAACTTCTAGGCTTAAGACTTGTAAATTTCTCTTTTTAAACTTTGTGATACTTTGTTACTGCAAACCTAGGAAACTAATACAATGGCCTGTATTTCCTCAGTTATCCACCACCACCCAAATCAACTGTGACTATTTTCTTCTTACTTCTCCAAAATCTGGCTAATACCCTTTCAGGCCACTAGAGACTAATCAGTGCATTACTAAGCTACCTTCTATGACTTATACCTCTCCGGGTTCCTCAAACCAGGTCATCAGTGGCCAAGGCCCATCCCCAAGACTCATCAATTGTGTCTGTGTGGCTAAACTGAAGGGTGTTCATGTTGCTTGCTGGACAAGTAACAGCTCTAATGGGTAAACCTCAACCTTCTGGGTGCTGGGAAGTTCCCCATCTGTAAGGGGGGAGAGAGATGTGCCCATGGATGTAACCATAGAGCAAATATACACAGATATAACCACAAAAATCTTGAAGGTAGGGGATGATAAACACAGCATTTACAGAGACATACCCACACAGACCCTCCCTGTCCTAGGATTACCTCCACCTGCACCTTCAACAGGATCCCAAAACCCTCTGCACTCACTGTACCTTATTTTCAATGGATGTCTGGCCATACTCCAAACCATACCAGTTCAGTAGCTGATGTAAAGTAGCTGTTGGGAGAAACACACACTCCTCACCTTCTACCATCCACTCCTTGAGGCGTCAGGTCACCTGATGTGCGAGGACCACAGAAAAGAAAAATCAGGTAGGAGACACATAAGTAATTCCAGGAACTACACATACCCACCAACAGTCTAAAGGACTGCTTGTGATCATTTGTATGGATGGAGAAAGCAACAAGTCCATAATTTGTCCAGGTTGACACAAGGAAGCACAGATACCTTCAAAGAGTTCAGCATTGTTGATATGGCTAAAGAAGGTACTGAAGTCTTGACTCCTTCTTTATTTACACCTCAATATATTTATACCAGTGCTGCTCCACAGGCAACCTGGACACCAGACGTATAACAAAGGTTTCTAGTGATCTGAGGGTTAATTATATGATGACTTATAGTTATTAACTGCAGTTGGGCAAATAACACCCAAGCAAGAAAAATACAAGAACCCATAAAGTCAGTTTCCACCAATCACCATGTCATTAATTCCACTCTCCCCGCGTATGAAACTATGTTTCTGTGGGCTGATTTTGTAATGATATTCATCAACTTAAGACCAAGCAAATCTACTGCAAACTTAATTTATCAGTAACAAATATATCAGGAAACATATTTAACCAAAAAATTCAGAAACAGTCTCACTGATGTCAGAAATTAATCAAGAATGCCTATCACTCCTAATCTACTTTACATTGGAGAACCAGTAGAATGAGAAAACTACTCATAAATTAATATAAACATAAAAATCATGATGACTCAATAGACACTAATTACTTATGATTTTGGTGTACTATTTAAAACTTTCTAGATGCTAATGTGCTTGTAAGAACCCTATGAGGCAGATACAATCATAATCACCTTTATACTAATGCAAGAGGCACAAAGAGGTATAGGAATTTGCCAATATCTCAGAGCTCATACATAAAATAACCAAAATGTAAACAAAACTGAGACCAGAGTACTTGCAAGTATTATTGAGGCAAAAGATATCACTACACATAAAGACCACATGCTCCTTTATAAATCGGGACTGGCAAATAAAGAATTCAGCAAGTTGCTGCATAAAAGATTAACTTTCAATAAGAGAGTTCCTGGCAACAGAAAAGCTTTCTGGAAGACTCTACTATTATTAATATACTATTAGTGCCATTATTAATTAACTATATTATTAACACATTTTTAATAATACTATGTATTAAACATAAAATACCCTATGACCTTGAAATTCTACCCCTAGATAGACAGCCAACAGAAAGGCAAGTGTGTGGAAAAACAAACAAACAAACAAACATGTACGAGACTATTCAAGGAAGCATTATTTGAATTGCTTTGTAAACATACTTTGGATGTAACATTTGGATTCTACAGATTCTAGGAGAAACAACATGTCACACTTATTTTTTTGAAATACAGAATGTTTGTTAATTGACCTTTATAACTCCTTCCCAGTTTTTTCCCAATGTTTCAAAATAATTAAGAAATTTAAAATTTTCACAATTAAACGTTTTAGCAAATCAAACAATAAAAAGTTCATGGTTGGAGGGGTCCAAGAGGGAGGGGATATATGTATACATATAACTGATTCACTTCATTGTACAGCAGAAACTAACACACCATTGTAAAGCAACTATATCCCAATTTTTTAAAAAAGTTCATTATAGGAGTAAGACAGGTATAAAGACACAGACCTCCTAGAGGATGGACCTGAGGATATGGGGAGGAGGAAGGGTAAGCTGTGACAAAGCGAGAGAGTGGCATGGACATATATAATATATGTATATACTACCAAACGTAAAATAGTTAGTGGGAAGAAGCCGCATAGCACAGGGAGATCAGCTAGGTGCTTTGTGACCAGCTAGAGGGGTGGGATAGGGAGGGTGGGAGGGAGGGAGACGCAGGAGGGAAGAGATATGGGAACATATGTGTATGTATAACTGATTTACTTTGTTATAAAGCAGAAACTAACATACCATTGTAAAGCAATTATACTCCAATAAAGATGTAAAAAAAAAAGGTCATGCTTATCTCAATAATTTGTAGAATATTTACTGGACAAAATTTAAGACAATTGGGCTTACAATTAAAAACTTAAATACCCTATTAATAAACTAAGAATATAAGTGAACTTTCTTACCTGGTAATGGGTTTATTAAAAACAGACAAGAAATAATACAGTTAAGTATAACTTAAAACAGTCCCATTAAAGTCAGGAACAGATACAAAGGACCACGTTAGTCTTATTATTCTACATTGAATATGTTAGCCTAAACTTCAGAAAGGGAGACCAGACTGAAATACAGAGGCATTTATTTGAGGTTTGTTAGCACTGCAACCCAGGTGACAGGGCTTCAAGAAGTACTTGAATTCAGTTCCACCAAACAAAATGGAGAAAGCTTATAAAGGCAAAAAACATAAAGCCACAGTTACTTACATGAGTTGTATGTCAAGAATTATAACTGGAGCTAGCAAGAAGGAAGGGTATTTGTTAAGCAAATGGCTGCATAGTTACAGGAGGGAAAGACTCTTTTTCCTTGTGCCAATTGCACAAAGGCTGCAATTGGTAAATGTTTTAAAAATGGATGGTGCCTTTGAGTTTGGAATAGTTCACAAAAATTAAAGTTCTTAGTAGTACAGGGATGCATCTGACACTAGATCTTCAATGGCTGCCTGACTCCGTTCTGTACGCCTGAACAATGATTACACCATTATGGCTTCAATCTGTCATCAAAAACTCTAGCTAGCACAAAGAAAGGAAAAAAAGAATACAAGAAGAAAAAATTTCATCTGCAGGTGTTTTGAGTCTACAATAGATAATTCAAGGGAATCTACAAAAAATTAGAAATAATGAAAGTTATGCTATCTTGTTATAAATGCTTTAGAGGCAAGTAAGTGCAGCCAAACTTTTAAGAAAAATATGATTAAAATTTTACATGTGACTAAAATCACAAGAACATTCAGTCACTCATTCCATGTAGTGATCATATACTTGCTACCAAAAGTTTATAAGACAATTAATGACAAATCTCCCTCATGAATACACATGTAAATGTCTTAAGCAAACTATTACAAAATAAATTCTATAATATATTAAAATTGGATTAAACCCCAAATCAAAAAGAGGCCTGCTATTAGAAAATCAATGTTACTTCATATTATAATTAGGAAAATGACGAGCATTTCAGCATGCATAGGAAATAGAAAAGTGACAAACTTCTAAAAGATGCTGCTGACCCCTGTGCAAAACCACCTCCTGAATTCAAGGGTTACAACAAATACTGGTCCCAGAATTACAGGTCTCCCGCCCCAAAAGTCTACACCATTACAGGTGTCCAAATTCTCACTAAAGCCCCATGTCCAGAATCTCCTTTTATGCTCTAGACCCAGACTCTGGACCTTGTGCCATCTGAAAGGGATGCTAAATATATATATATATATATATATATATTTATTTATTTATATCAAAGATTCACTCATCAAAAGAGATCTTCTCTTACCCAATACCACTCACCATTACCTAATAAACCGCCAATAATCATTAGGAATTAAATTCTACAAAGGAAAACAAGTTCCTCTGTGTTATGACATAAATTTCAATTGCTTTGAAGGTGAGTCCAAGGGTCTGTAGGTTCCCAGGAAACGTAACCCCTTAGAAGGCACCCTTTCACTCCCCACGGCCACTCCTCTCCTGCTGTAATCTAAGACCACACGACCTGCCCCACCACTATGGTAGCTCCCTAATAAATCCTTCCTCCTACGCCCAGTTCTTCAACTCCATGGCGTTAAAAACCCAGTTCCCTCCACTCCCTCATGACTTGAATATGCCCACGGACAAACGAGGTGTCTTGGCTTAATAGCTCCCTCCAGGACTAGTACTGCTTTCTACTTCCTTCACTGTCCTCGACCTGCCACCGTGGACTTTGCAAAGCTGATACCCGTTCTGCTACCAGTCAGTCCTCTGCCTCCACCTCCTCAGTAGTGGCCTCAACTATCGCCATTTCATTTCCTTTAAATCTCTCATAGCTACTGAGCCAAAGACAGGAAGTGACCTTACATTTATATTTCCTACCACGTGGACCGGAAACAAGTAGTTCCTCAAAGCAGCAGTGGCATCAGCAAGTTTCAGTCATCTTGGAAAAGGGAAGTGTGAAAGGAAAGCCATGTTGCTTAAGGGTTCATGGGAATCCCTTTTGTGGAAAATGAACTCCTATTAGCCCATTCTCCCAGTGACAGAATATGGAAAATACCAATATAAATATAAGAGAATTTAAGTGTGTCACTATAGAAAATTAATAAATTACTAAAAATTAATTATTATTAATTCACGAAGGAAGAGAGCAAGAGAGGAAGCAAGAGCAAGAGTCAATTATAAAGCAACTACAAAACGGGTAGAAAACAATTATTGAGATAACAAGCTCATTTCTTTCAATAGCTAATTTAAAATCAAATGTATTTAACTCTCTAATCCAAAGGCACAGAATGACAGAATGAATAAAAACTTAAAACCAGTAATATGCTATCTACAAGAGACTCACTTCAGCTGTAGAGGCACATATAGGCTTAAAGTGAAGAGAGGAAGAAAAAGATATTTCATGCAAATGGAAATCAAAAGAGAGCAGGGATTATACCAGACCAAAAAAATAAATAAAATAAAATAGACTAACCCAGAAACTATAACAAGAGAAAAAGAAGGTTATA
The DNA here is from genome assembly GCF_964374135.1 of Grampus griseus. Classification (NCBI taxonomy): domain Eukaryota; kingdom Metazoa; phylum Chordata; class Mammalia; order Artiodactyla; family Delphinidae; genus Grampus; species Grampus griseus. The sequence goes on along the minus strand of NC_139016.1, from coordinate 17,085,433 downwards.
CAATGATAAAGTGGTCAATTCATTGAGGATATAGAAACTGTAAATATATATGAATGTGTATATATACATATATATCTATATATATGTATTTTGCTCTCTTCCTTTGTGGATTATTAATTTTCTATAATGATACATTTTAATTCTTTTATATTTATATTGCGTGTATTTACTATGGTTTGTTTTGTGTTTACCCTCTGGCTATCACAGTCTATTTTAAGATGATAACAATCAAATTCTATTATATATAATGGAATTTCATCTGAAAAAATACTGAGTAACTATACTGTACACATGAAACTAACACAATATTGTCTATACTTCAATAAACAAAAGTACAGGTAAGTTACTGAAATGAGTTTTCATTGTTTTTTCCTTTTGTTTTGCAACAAACTAGAGATATAAACCTTTATTTCACAACATACATATGTATATGCACCCAACATCCAAGCACTGAAATATACAAGTAAATATTAACAGATCTGAGGGGATAAATAGACAAGGATACACTTACAATAGAGAACTTAAATACCCCACTTCAATAATGGATAAATCATCTGACAGAAAATCAATAAGGAATCAATCATTGGACTTAAACTATACATTAGGTCAAGTGGAACTAACAGACATAGAGAACATTCCATCCAGTAGTGACAGAATACACATTCTTCCCCAGTGCATATGGAACTTTCTCCAGGATAGATCATATATTAGGTCACAAAAGAAGTCTCAGAAAATATTTTAAAGCCTGAAGTTATAGCAAGAATCTTTTTAGACCAAAGGCATAGGAAACTAGAAGTCAAACACAGGATCAACTGGGAAATGCACAAATTTGTGGAAATTAAAGAACACACTCCTGAACAACTAATGAATCAAAAAACTTAAAAGAGAAATTAAAAATATCTTGAAACAAATGAAAGTGAATACACAACATACCAACACTTAGGGGATGCAGCAAGAGCGGTGCTAAGAAAAAAGTTTGTAGTGATAAAAGACTAGATGAAGAAAAGAAAGACCTCAAATACATAACTTGACCTTACACCTTAAAGAAATAGAAAGGGAAGAACTAATCCACAGATTACAGGAGGAAGACGATAACAAGATCAAAGCAGAAATCAATGAAATGGAGAATAGACAAAAAAAAAAAAATCAATAAAACTTAACTTTTCTTTAGACTTAGATATTTTATTTCATGCAAAGAAAGTTTAGATCTTTATATTTTTACATTAAAAAAACAAGAATTTTAAAAGGTCATACCTAATTTATGAAAAAGCTCTTGCTAAAAGCTGAATTCAAATCTTAAAGACGAGATAAAGAAATGGCCTCATGAAAAACATGCAAGGGTTTTGAAGATTCTGCAAAGCAAGTGGTGACTATTAATATTCACAAGTATGGCTATATCACATTTGGCTTCAAAGAGGTAAGTAAAGGTGACATTATTTACAACATTAGGTTCAGTCTTCTCTTCCGTCTGGCCTCATTAAATTTTGACGCTTTCGTTTTGAAAATCCTTTCATGTTCTCTTGCATCATGACCTGGGTACAGTTGTTCCTTATTGTCAATAATTCACAAATCATTTCTAGACCTTTTTGGCCTCCCTTCAGATGGAAGAATTGGTTTGTATAAATAGATAAACAAAATTGACAACATTTTAGCTAGTCTTACCAAGGGAAAAGATAAAGGACTAAACAATACAATTATAAAAGAAAGAGGACACACACAAAAGGTGTAACTGAAATACCATGAATCATAAGAGTCTACAATGGACAATTACAAGACTACAAGTAGATAATCTAAAGGAAATACATTTATTCCTAGACTTACAAACTACATAGTCTGACTCATGAAAAATAGAAAATTGACAATCAATAATAAGGAGATGGAATCAATAACAAAAAAAACCCTCTCTAAGACCAAGACCAGATGACTTCATGAGTAAATTATACCAAACATTAAAAAAAATTGACACCAAATCTTTCTCAAATTCTTCCAAAAAATGGAAGAGGAGGGAAAACTCCCTAAATCAATTTTACAGCCAGCAACACATTACGCCAAGGGAAGATAAGAAAAGCATAAAAATAGAAAACTAGATATCCATACCAATATCCCTGAATATGGAAGCAAAAATTCTCAACAAAACCCTAGCAAACTTAATTCCACAGCATACTATAAAGCTCATACAACATAATCAAATGGGATTTATCCCTGGATGCAAAGATGGTTCCATTTATGCAAATCAATAAATATGATACATCCAAATAATAAAATGAAAACAAATGATTATCTCAATAGGTGCAGAAAATTCATTTGAAAAAATTCAGCATCATTTTATGATAAAAACTCTGAACATATTGGCTACACAAGAAACACCTCAAGATAATAAAGGCCATATATGACAAGTCCACAGCCAACATCATAGTCAGTGGTGAAAGACTGAAAGCTTTTCCTCTAAATTCAGGAATAAGACAAGTGTGCTCATTCTCAACACTCCAATTGAATGAAGTAATGGAAATCTTAGAAAGGGTAATTAACCTAGATTTTTTTTAAAAAAAAGGTATACACATCATCCAAATTGGAAAGAAAGAAGTAAAATTATGTTTCTGTTCTGATGACATGATCTCGTATATAAGAAAAATCTTAGCACTACACACACACATACACACAGAACTAATAGAACTAATAGAAACCAGTAAAGTTTCAGGATAGATAACAAATATACAAAAATAAGTTATATTTCTTTAAAATATCAATGAGTAATCTGAAAGTGAAATAAATAAAATAATTTCATCTACAATATCACCAAAACATCAAAATACTTAGGAATAAATTGAACGAGGAAAATGAAAGACTATACACCATGAACTATAAGACATTTATGACAGAAATTGAAGAATGCAACTCAATCTAAAGTATCCTGTGTTCATGGGTCAAAGGAGTTAATATTGTTAAAATTTCCTTGCTACCTGTTGGGATGTTTAGAAATTGAATAATAATAAAAAATAAAAATATAATAATAAAATAATAATTAATAATAATAATAATAAATAATAAAAATAATAAATAAAAATAATAATATCCTTGGAACTGAAAAGGAACTTTGAAACTAAAAAAGCAACTACATAAACTGCAATTATAAATTTTATTGTAAGTAACTTACATACGGGCAGGAAGGATCAGGCAGACAGATCATCCAGAGGAATTTAGCTACATTTAATTCATTCAGCCGTTGTATGAATTTTGATTAGTGAAACATTGCCATTTACATTTAAAGTAATTATTGAAAGGTAAGTAAGTACTAATGCCATCTTACTCTTATTTGACTCTTTTTTAGTTCCATGGTTCCTTTCTTCATCTCCTGCTGTCTTCCTTTTTGAATTGATGACGTTCTGTGGTGGTACTCTTTTATTCTCTTTTATCTTTTGTTTATCTGCTGTAGGGTTCACTTTGTGGTTTCCCTCAGATTTTCTTGCCACATCAGAGAAATATGACAGTCTATGATAACAACTTAACTTCAATTACATACAAAAACTTTACACTTTTACTTTCTCCCTTTTTGTTTTTGATGTCACAATTTATGTCTTTTTATATTATGTATTTATCAACATATTATTGTACCTATAGTTAATTTCAGTACTTTTGCCCTTTTACTTTTATACAAGAGTTAGAAGGTTAACACACCACCATATTAAAGTATTACAGTATTCTCAATCTTACTGTATACTTACCTCAATCTGTGTGTTCTATTTTTCCATGTTACTAATTAGCTCCTTCTATTTCAGCTTGAAGAACTCCTTTTGGCATTTTTTGTAAGGCAGAGCTAATGAGATGAACTCCCCTAGCTTTTGTTTCTCTGGAATGTGTTTATCTCACCTCATTCTGAAGTACAACTTTGTCCTAGGTAGTGTTCTCTCTCTCTCTCTTTTTTTTTTTTTTTTAGCATCTTTATTGGAGTATAATTGTTTTACAAAGGTGTGTTAGTTTCTGCTTTATAAAAAAGTGAATCAGCTATACATATACATCTATCCCTATATCTCCTCCCTGTTTTGTCTCCCTCACACCCTCCCTATCCTACCCTCCCTATCCCACCCCTTTAGGTCATCACAAAGCACGGAGCTGATCTTCCTGTGCTATGCGGCTGCTTCCCACTAGCTATCTATTTTACATTTGTTAGTATATATAAGTCCATGCCACTCTCTCACTTCGTCCCAGCTTACCATTCGCCCTCCCCGTGTCCTCACATCCATTCTCTACATCTGCATCTTTATTTCTGTCCTGCCTCTAGGTTCTTCAGAACCTTTTTTTTAAGATTCCATATATATGTGTTAGTAAACTGTATTTGTTTTTCTCTTTCTGACATACTTAATTTTGTATGACAGACTCTAGGTCCATCCACCTCACTACAAATAACTCAATTTTGTTTCTTTTTATGGCGCAGTAATATTCCATTGTATATATGTGCCACATCTTCTTTATCCAATCATCTGTCGATGGACACATATTGCTTCCATGTCCTGCTATTGTAAATAGAGCTGCGATGAACATTGAGGTACATGACTCTTTTTGAATTATGGTTTTCTCAGGGAATATGCCCAGTAGTGGGACTGCTGGGTCCTGTGCTAGTTTAATTTTTAGTTTTTTAAATAACCTCCATAATGTTCTCCATAGTGGCTGTATCAATTTACATTCCCACCAACAGTGCCAGAGGGTTCCCTTTTCTCCACACCCTCTCCAAAATTTATTATTTGTAGATTTTTTGATGATGGCCATTCTGACTGGTCTGAAGTAATACCTCATTGTAGTTTTGCTTTACATTTCTCGAATGATTGTAGCATTCTTTCATGTGTTTGTTGGTAAGCTGTATTTCTTCTTGGCAGAAATGTCTATTTAGGGCTTCTGCCCATTTTTGGATTGGGTTGTTTGTTTTTTTGATATTGAGCTGCTTGTAAATTTGGGAGATTAGTCCTTTGTCAGTTGCTTCATTTGCAAATACTTTCTCCCATTCTGAAGGTTGTCTTTTGGTCTTGTTTATGGTTTCCTTTGTTGTGCAAAAACTTTTAAGTTTCATTAGGTCCCATTTGTTCCTTTTTGTTTTTATTTCCCTTTCTCTAGGAGATGTGTCAAAAGGAGCTTGCTGTGATTTATGTCATAGAGTGTTCTGCCTAGGTTTTCCTCTAAGAGTTTGATAGTGTCTGGCCTTACATTTAGGTCTTTAATCCATTTTGAGTTTATTTTTGTGTATGATGTTAGGGAGTGTTCTAATTTCATTCTTTTACCTGTAGCTGTCCAGTTTTCCCCACATCACTTATTGAAGATGCCTTCTTTTCTCCATTGTATATTCCTGCCTCCTTTACCAAAAATAAGGTGACCATATGTACATGGGTTTATCTCTGGGCTTTCTATCCTGTTCCATTGATCTATATTTCTGTGTTTGTACCAGTACCATTCTGTCTTGATTACTGTAACTTTGTAGTATAGTCTGAAGTCCAGGAGCCTGGTTCCTCCAGCTCCGTTATTTTTTCTCAAGGCTACTTTGGCTAGTTGGTGTGTTTTGAGTTTCCATACAAATTGTGAAATTTTTGTTCTAGTTCTGTGAAAAATGCCATCGGTAATTTGAAAGGGATTACATTGGCAAAGTGTTCTTGTTTGGCTGTTGTTTTCTTTCAGCAGTTTGAATATATCATCCCATTGTCCCTGGCCTACAAAGTTTCTGCTGCAAAATCCACTGAAACCTTTCTGGCATTTTCTTTATTAAAAAAGTTTTTCTTTTATTGCTTTTAAAATTTGCTCTGTATTCCATTTTATACAGTTTTATTATAGTGTATCTTGGAGATGCTAATTTTGGATGGAAATTTTGAGCTAACCTATTACTTTTATTAACTTCTATGTCCAACTCTCTCCCCAAATTTGGGAAATTTTCAGCCATTATTTCTCTAAGTAAGCTTTCTGTCCCCTTTATTCTCTCAGGCCTTCTCCCGAGAGAAGAAACATTTGTAGACTGTTTCTCTTAATGCTATTCCGTAGTTCACATAGGCTTTCTTCACTCTTCTTTAATTCTTTTTTCTTTGTTTTCCTATGACTGCATTATTTCAAAGTCTTGATTGAGTCTGTTTTTTGATGCTCTCTATTGCATTTTTTCCGTTTGACTCATAGTTTCAGCTCCAAAATTTATGTTTTGTTCTTTTTTATGTTTTAACCTCTTTGTTAAGCTTCTCATTGTGTGTGTGTGTGTGTGTATTGTTTTCCTGATTTTATTGAATTTTCTTTCTGTGTAGTTGACTGAGCTTCCTTAAAACAGCTATATATATTTTTTTATTACCATGTAATAAATTTTTTTATTACCATGTAAGTCACAGATCTCCATGTCTTTGGTGTTGGCTACTGTTCCTTTTATGGAGCCATATTTCTTTGATTTCTTGTGTTCCTTAAAGTCTTTAATTGTTGTGTTCACATTTGAAGAAGTTTTCACCTCCTCCCATCTTTACTGACTGATTTTGGGAAATAAATACCTTCTGTCAGCTCTGCTACAGATTCTGAGGGTTTCTCAGTCCTTTTATATGGGTACACCTACTGCACACTTGTTATTCTGTGTTGTGGCAGAATTTAAGCTTGTATGCCTTCTGGGAAACCTTCAAATCTAATTCAATATTGATAGCCTCCCTTTAGCGTTTCCTAGCACACAGCTGAATGCTCAAGTTTATGGTTTATTCCAGGCCTAAAGATTAGGATCCCTGCAAATGTTCACAAGCTGTCTGCAAAACCTCATTCATGCTGCCATTGGGAGCACACAGGGAGCCAGACACAGGATACAATGAGGGGCAGGGGAGAGGCACGCGGAATTTCAGGAGTGTCCATGTGCCAGCTGGGTAATCCAAAATGGTTTATGTACAGGTCTCTTGATTGAATTCATGATGCAACTAGTATAATGTTCCTATGATAATTGTTTCATGCCTGCTGCTATCCACCTATTCTCTCACCACTATCTGGGAAAATTCACATTATCTCACTTTCTTGGGCCAAGTAGGGCTCCCTTGGCATTGAGCTACGCCACATTTGGGGAGCGATAACTTGGATAAAGTCACACTGTCCCCATTACTTTCTTCAATGTGTCTAACCTTAGATTATTTTTTTCTCCAGCAGCGTGCTGTGGAACTTCTCTGTTGTACCCCGGACTTCCACAAAAGCACTCTCATCTGTGAGTGATTGACAAAACTGGCCTGAAGTTTATTGTTTCCTTCCTTGAAACAGACCTATTTATTAATTTGACAGTTGTGTGCAGACGAAAATTCTGCCTCAAGTCCCTCATAGTACACAATGGTCTAAGTCAGGGGTCCCCAACCCCTGGCCAGGGACCAGTACCAGTCCACGGCCTGTTAGGAACCATGGCACTGCAGGAGGTGAGTGGCAGGCGAGCTAGTTAAGCTTCATCTGCCGCTCCCCATCGCTATCATTACAGCCTGAAATAGACCCCCGAATCTGTGGGAAAATTGTCTTGCACGAAACTGGTCTCTGGTGCCAAATATATGGGGACCCCTGCTCTAAGTAATCTCAATAATAACATTATAAATAATAATATATTTGAATCATGTTTTTTTATGTTGTAAGGTTTTATTTTAGGTGGTTTATTTGTTGTCTTTTTTGCCCCATTTACAGATAGTGGATCAAAGGATCAGAAATATTATTTTTCAAGCTAATATATTATAGGACTAATGTGTTCTAATTCCAGAGCTTGTAACCTTTATACTAGACTGTGCCTCCTTGTTCTTTTTGCCTTCTTGGCCCTCTAGGATTTTTGGTTAACTTTATCTGCTCACAAACCTCTCACTACCTGATGACAACTTGAATGTTTTCCTCTAGATTCCTATGTTCCTCTGTCATAACTCATTCCTACTTGGGCATGCCACAAATTTCCCAAGAGAAGCTTATGATTCTCATTCTATTTCAGTTACTTCCTTCACCATCACCACTGAGTTCCTGGAGGCAGAAACAAGCCTCTTGGGGCTTCCCTAGTGGCACAGTGGTTAAGAATCTGCCTGCCAATGTAAGGGACACAGGATCGAGCCCTCGTCCGGGAAGATCCCACATGCCGTGGAGCAACTAAGCCCGTGCACCACAACTATTGAGTCCACAAGCCACAACTATGGAGCCAGTGTGCCACAACCACATGCCTAGATCGTGTGCTCCACAACAAGAGAAGCCACCGTAATGGGAAGCCTGTGCACTGCAGTGAAGAGTAGCCTCTGCTCACTGCAACTAGAGAAAGCCCGTGCACAGCAACAAAGACCCAATGCAGCCAAAAATAAATAAATAAAATAAATTAATTAAAAAAACATGTGCATCCAATGCCATTTCTTCTCAAGGTCTCCTGAGTATCTCTAGCAATTAAATGGCATTGCGTTTGTTCACATTTATCAAGCACCCAGATTAGAAAGGTAAATTTCAGTGACAATCCACAGTCCCAGTGGCAAGGGCTATAGTCTCACCAGCCTTCATTTTTATCAGAAGTAGTCAAGCCAACGCAATATTAGAGGAAGTCAATTGACAGAATTCTGGGAGTTTTGCTTTGTTGAAACAGTCAGGGAGTGTATTCTGATTCCTCTGAAGACTCAGAAGCCATTTAGGTGTTCTGCATCAACACACTAGAAAAACATCACCAAAACACTAAGGGGGCACGATAGAACTATGGACATACCTCCTTGGACGATTGAATGGAGCACAAGTGTCCTTGCTTTTGCAGTTATGCATTAAACGTCTTGATGACTCAAAGCAACACTATTCAGTATTCCTCATAGTATGTTGCCTAACTGAGGAGAAATTTCCTGAGGAGAAATTTCCTAGATTTCATCCAGAATTAGTTTGTCTGGTCATACCACATGGAGCAAAAGAATAGGGTGGAATGGTTAGAACGTGCAAGAAAAAGAGTTTAAAAACTGCTCCCTCATTTAGCCAAGAACACAGTTGTGATGCATTAGGCTATGTGCCTTCCCTAATCAGTTATACTCTTTCCTATGTAATCTCATTTATTCTGTGGCTTGATTACCTAATGGGTATCAACTTTCAGCTCCATCTTTGGCTCCATTATTGAATTCCAGAAACAAATATTAAAGGATACCTCTCAACTCAGTGTTCCCAATCTTTACATCATCTCCTATTGGCACTCCAGACATTGGTCATATATTTGGTATCTTCACTGAACCTCCATGCATCACAGTTCAACCAAACACCTGAATATCTGGTTCTATTTGGCCTTCCAAGTGTCTTTCAAATGAGCAGTCTTTCCAAACTTCTTCCTTGATCTGGCTTCCTCATATTCCTCAGTAAATCTGACTCCTTGAGTTTTACCTTATCAGAATTTTTACCAGCTTCTCTTCAGCCTATCTAACTCAGCTGGATGTGTGCCTTTTGAGCTAGTTATGAAGTATCCATGGCTAACTTCCAATGTGCTCCTCAATAACAGGGACCAGGTTGAATTCTCCAAGTTCCTAATAGTTATCCTAGCTAGAGACATTTTCTCCCCAGAAGGGATTTGCAACAATAGGCTTTTCTCTTATGATTTTATTTCATATTGTGATTTAAAATTGTCCCACCTATCTGCACTATATGGTACCAACGACAACCTTACCTTTTCACTCAGCTCAGGTATTGCTGAGTCATCTCCAGAACAAGGTATAGTGGAAGGACCAATTCCTACTCATATACATAGGTACTATGTCTTCTTAACTCAGTCTGTCTCCCGCCCTCTTACTTAGCAGTACAAAGCAAGGAATGGGTAAGAGGGCTTTGTTGAGGTTTGCTTTAGAAAGAAGACTTGGCCACTGGACTGTCAACCTCACCACACCTAATGGCAAACTTCTATCTGTCCCATCCTTCTCCCAGGGAGAACCGGAGGTGATGCTGAGGTTTTCTATCAAGGATATTCACACGGCTATGAGCAGGAGTCAAAAAGGGAGAAGATGGGTAATTAAGGTGTGGTTTCTCCCAGCTGACACCCTAAGTCTGAGGATGGTCAGGACTTTTTATCTAAGAATTGACGTTCTTGCCACTGACAGTTTTATAGCTGCGATGGTACTTAACTGCATGTAAAACTTTGATGGAGCTTCACAGGTGAAGGATGGAGTCCAGTCAGTCTTGACAAAAAGACACAGTATTTAAAAATAGGATCTTAAAATAATAAACTTGGTAATAGTAAATGAAACTTGAAAAGGGCCCCCTGACAAGAATGATGCAGGAATGCATATGGACAGGTGGTCAGTAGTCTCCACTGAGTCAAAGTTCCACAACATTGCAAGGGGTGTAGCATCTCCTTTTGAGTTCTGGACGTGTCTTAGAAAACCAGGGTCCACAGTGCAGAAAGCTGGTCTAGCTACAGGGGAAAGCAGGGAGAATCTTGTTAGTGGGCAAGAAGGCAGATGGACAGGGCAGGAATATAGGTGAAAAACACATACTTATGGATGACTTCCTTTTACAGCGGATTCCACCACTACAACTATAAAAGTAGCTGTGGGTGAGAGGGAGATGAGTAATGACCCATGGAGCTATCTAGCAATACGCAATGTGTCCACTTTTTTTTTTTTTACATCTTTATTGGAGTATAATTGCTTTACAATGGTGTGTTAGAGTCTGCTTTATAACAAAGTGAATCAGTTATACATATACATATGTTCCCATATCTCCTCCCTGTTGCATCTCCGTCCCTCCCACCTTCCCTATCCCACCCATCCAGGTGGTCAGAAAGCACCGAGCTGATCTCCCTGTGCTATGTGGCTGCTTCCCACTAGCTATCTGTTTTACATTTGGAGTGTATATATGTCCATGCCACTCTCTCACTTTGTTACAGCTTACCCTTCCCCCTCCCCATATCCTCAACTCCATGCTCTAGTAGGTCTGTGTCTTTATTCCCATCTTACCCCTAGGTTCTTCATGACATTTTTCCCCCCTAATACTCCATATATATGTGTTAGCATATGGTATTTGTCTTTCTCTTTCTGACTTACTTCACTCTGTATGACAGACTCTAGGTCCATTCACCTCACTACAAATAACTCAATTTCGTTTCTTATTTTAGCTGAGTAATATTCCATTGTATAAATGTCCCACATCTTCTTTATCCATTAATCTGGTGATGGACACTTAAGTTGCTTCCATCTCCTGGCTATTGTAAATAGAGCTGCAATTAACATTTTGGTACATGACTCTTTTTGAATTATGGTTTTCTCAGGGTATATGCCCAGTAGTGGGATTGCTGGTATATATGGTAGTTCTATTTGTAGTTTTTTAAGGAACCTCCATACTGTCCTCCATAGTGGCTATACCAATTCACATTCCCACCAGCAGTGCAAGAGTGTTCCCTTTTCTCCACACCCTCTCCAGCATTTATTGTTTCTAGAATTTTTGATGATGGTCATTCTGACCGGTGTGAGATGATATCTCATTGTAGTTTTGATTCGAATTTCTCTAATGATTAATGATGTTGAGAATTCTTTCATGTGCTTGTTAGTAATCTGTATATCTTCTTTGGAGAAATGTCTATTTAGGTCTTCTGTCCATTTTTGGATTGGGTTGTTTGTTTTTTTGTTATTGAGCTGCTTATAAATTTTGGAGATAAATCCTTTGTCAGTTGCTTCATCTGCAAAGATTTTCTCCCATTCTGAGGGTTGTCTTTTGGTCTTGTTTATGGTTTCCTTCGCTGTGCAAAAGCTTTGAAGTTTCATTAGGTCCCATTTGTTTATTTTTGTTTTTATTTCCATTTCTCTAGGAGGTGTGTCAAAAAGGATCTTGCTGCGATTTATGTCATAGAGTGTTCTGCCTAGGTTTTCCTGTAAGAGTTTGATAGTGTCTGGCCTTATATTTAGGTCTTTAATCCAATTTCAGTTTATTTTTGTGTATGGTGTTAGGGAGTGTTCTAATTTAATACTTTTACATGTACCTGTCCAGTTTTCCTAGCACCACTTATTGAAGAGGCTATCCATTTTCCACTGTACATTCCTGCCTCCTTTATCAAAGATAAGGTGACCATATATATGTGTGTGGGTTTATATCTGAACCTTCTATCCTCTTCCATTGATCTATATTTCTGATTTTGTGCCAGTACCATACTGTCTTGATTACTGTAGCTTTGTATTATAGTCTGAAGTCAGGGAGCCTGATTCTTCCAGCTCTGTATTTTGTTGTCAAGATTACTTTAGCTATTCGGGGTCTTTTGTGTTTCCATACAAATTGTGAAATTTTTTTGTTCTGGTTCTTTGAAAACTGCCATTGGTAGTTTGATAGGGATTGCATTGAATCTATAGATTGCTTTGGGTAGTAGAGTCATTTTCACAATGTTGATTCTTCCAATCCAAGAACATGGTATATCTCTCCATCTATTTGTATCATCTTTAATTTCTTTCATCAATATCTTATAATTTTCCACATACAGGTCTTTTGTCTCCTTAGGTAGGTTCATACCTAGATATTTTATTCTTTTTGTTGCAATGGTAAATGGGAGTGTTTTCTGAATTTCACGTTTAGATATTTCATCATTAGTGTATAGGAATGCCAGAGATTTCTGTGCATTAATTTTATATCCTGCTACTTTACCAATTCATTGATTAGCTCTATTAGTTTTCTGGTAGAATCTTTAGGATTCTCTATGTAGAGTATCATGTCATCGGCAAACAGTGACAACATTATTTCTTCTTTTTTGATCTGGTTTCCATTTATTTCTTTTTCCTCTCTGATTGTTGTGGCTAAAACTTCCAAAACTATGTTGAATAAGTGTGGTGACAGTGGGCAACCTTGCCTTCTTCCTGATCTTATAGGAAATCGTTTCAGTTTTTCACCATTGAGGACGATGTTGGCTGTGGGTTTGTCATATATGGCCTTCTTTATGTTGAGGAAACTTACCTCTGTGCCTACTTCCTGCAGTGTTCTTATCATAAATAGGTATTGAATTTTCTCGAAAGCTTTCTCTGCATCTATTGAGATTATCATATGGTTTTTCTCCTTCAATTGTTAATATGGTATATGACGTTGGTTGATTCGCATATATTGAAGAATTCTTGCATTCCTAAAATAAACCCCACTTGATCATAGTGTATCATCCTTTTAATGTGCTGTGGGATTCTGTTTGCTAGTATTTTGTTGAGGATTTTTGCATTTATGTTCATCAGTGATATTGGCCTGTACTAATCTTTCTTTGTGACATCTTTGTCCGGTTTTGGTATCAGGGTCATGGTGGCCTCGTAGAACGTGTTTGGAAATGTTCCTACCTCTGCTATATTCTGGAAGAGTTTGAGAAGGATAGGTGTTAGCTCTTCTCTAAATGTTTGATAGAATTCGCCTGAGAAGCCATCTGGTCCTGGGCTTTTGTTTGTTGGAAGATTTTTAATCACAGTTTCAAGTTCAGTGCTTGTGATTGGTCTGTTCATATTTTCTATTTCTTCCTGATTCAGTCTTTGCACGTTGTGCATTTCTAAGAATTTGTCCATTTCTTCCAGGTTGTCCATATTATTGGCATAGAGTTGCTTGTAGTAATCTCTCATGATCTTTTGTATATCTGCAGTGTCAGTTGTTACTTCTCCTTTCTCATTTCTATTTCTATTGATTTGAATCTTCTCCTTTTTTTTCTTGACGAGTCTCACTAATGGTTTATCAATTTTGTTTATCTTCTCAAAGAACCATCTTTTAGTTTTATGGATCTTTGCTATCGTTTCCTTCATTTCTTTTTCATTTATTTCTGATCTGATCTTTATGATTTCTTCCCTTCTGCAACCTCTGGGGTTTTTTTGTTCTTCTTTCTCTTATTGATTTAGATGCAAGTTTGGGTTGTTTATTTGAGATGTTTCCTGTTTCTTAAGGTAGGATTGTATTGCTATAAACTTCCCTCTTAGAACGGCTTTTGCTGCATCCCATAGGTTTTGGGTCGTCGTGTCTTCATTGTCATTTGTTTCTAGGTATTTTTTGATTTCCTCTTTGATTTCTCCACTGATCACTTCGTTATTAAGTAGTGTATTCTTTAGCCTCCATGTTTTTGTATTTTATGCAGATCTTTTCCTGTAATTGCTATCTAGTCTCATAGCATTGTGGTCAGAAAAGATACTTGATAAAATTTCAATTTTCTTAAATTTACCAGGACTTGATTTATGATCCAAGATATGATCTATCCTGGAGAATGTTCCATGTGCATTTGAGGAAAATGTGTATTCTGTTGTTTTAGGATGGAATGTCCTATAAATATCAATTAAGTCCATCTTGTTTAATGTATCATTTAATGCCTGTGTTTCCTTATTTATTTTCATTTTGGATGATCAGTCCATTGGTGAAAGTGGGGTGTTAAAGTCCCCTACTATGAATGTGTTACTGTCAATTTCCCTTCTTATGGCTGTTAGTGTGTGCCTTATGTATTGAGGTGCTCCTATGTTTGGTGCATAAATATTTACAATTGTTATATCTTCTTCTTGGATCGATCACTGGATCATTATGTACTGTCCTTCTTTGTCTCTTTTAATAGTCTTTATTTTAACGTCTATTTTTGTCTGCTATGAGAATTGCTACTGCAGCTTTCTTTTGATTGACATTTGCATGGAATACCTTTTCCCATCCCCTTACTTTCAGTCTGTATGTGTCTCTACGTCTGAAGTGGGTCTCCTGTAGACAGCATATATATGGGTCTTGTTTTTGTATCCATTCAGCCACTCTGTGTCTTTTGGTGTGAACATCTAATCCATTTACATTTAAAGTAGTTATCGATATGTATGTTCCCATTTCCATTTCTTAATTGTTCTGGGTTTGTTATTGTAGGTCTTTTCCTTGTCTTGTATTTCTTGCCTAGAGAAGTTCCTTTAGCATTTGTTGTAAAGCTGGTTTTGTTGTGCTGAACTCTCTCAGTTTTTTGCTTGTCTGTAAAGGTTTTAATTTCTCCATCAAATCTGAATGAGATCCTTGCTGGGTAGAGTAATCTTGGTTGCAGGTTTTTCTCCTTCATCACTTTAAGTATGTCCTGCCACTCCCTTCCGGCTTGCAGAGTTTCTGCTGAAAAATCCGCTGTTAACCTGATGGGGATTCCCTTGTGTGTTATTTGTTTTTTTTTTCCCTTGCTGCTTTTAATATGTTTTCTTTGTATTTAATTTTTGACAGTTTGATTAATATGTGTCCTGTCGTGTTTCCCCTTGGATTTATCCTCGATGGGACTCTCTGTGCTTCCTGGATTTGATTAACTATTTCATTCCCCATATTATGGAAGTTTTTAGCTATAATCTCTTCAAATATTTTCTCAGTTCCTTTCTTTTTCTCTTCTTCTTCTGGGACCCCTATAATTCGAATGTTGGTGTGTGTAATGTTGTCCCAGAGGTCCCTGAGACTGTCTGCAATTCTATTCATTCTTTTTCTTTATTCTGCTCTGCAGTAGTTATTTCCACTACTTTATCTTCCAGGTCACTTATCCATTCTCCTGCCTCAGTTATTCTGCTATTGATCCCTTCTAGAGTACTTTTAACTTAATTTATTGTGTTTTTCATCATTGCTTGTTTCTTCTTTAGTTCTTCTAGATCTTTGTTAAATGTTTCTTGCATTTTCTCTATTCTATTTCACAGATTTTGGATCATCTTTACTATCATTATTCTGAATTCTTTTTCAGGTAGACTGCCTATTTTCTCTTCATTTGTTAGGTCCGGTGGGTTTTTACCTTGCTCCTTCATCTACTCTTTTTCTGTCTTCTCATTTTGCTTATCTTCCTGTGTTTGGGGTTTCCTCTTTTCAGGTTGACGGTTCATATTTCCCATTGTATTTGGTGTCTCCCCCCAGTGGCTAAAGTTGGTTCAGTAGGTTGTGTTGGCCTCCTGGTGGAGGGGACTAGTGCCTGTTTTCCCGTGGATGAGTCTGTATCTTGTGTTTCTGGTGGGTAGGTCCACGTCTGGTGGTGTGTTTTGGGGTGTCTGTGGACTTATTATGATTTTAGGCAGCCTGTCTGCTAATGGGTGGGGTTGTCTTCCTGTCTTGCTAGTTGTTTGGCATAGGGTGTCCAGCACTGTAGCTTGCTGGTCGTTGAGTGAAGCTGGGTGTTGGTGTTGAGATGGAGATCTCCGGGAGATTTTTGCCGTTTTATATTATGTGGAGCTGGGAGGTCTGTTGTGGACCTGTCCTGAAATTGGCTCTCCCACCTCAGAGGCACAGCCCTGATGCCTGGCTGGAGCACCAAGAGCCTGTCCTCTACACGGCTCAGAAAAAAAGGGAGAAAAAATAGAAAGAAAGAAGAAAGAAGGAAAGAAAGAAAGAAAGAGAGAGAGAGAAAGAAAGAAAGAAAGAAAGAAAGAAAGAAAGAAAGGAAGGGGATAAAATAAAATAAGATAAAATAAAATAAATGTATTAAAATACAAAAATATTAAGAAAAAAATTTTTAAGTGAAAAAAAAACAAAAACGGAAGGACAAATGGTGAAAGCAAAGCTATACAGACAAAATCTCACACAGAAGCATATACATACACACAAAAAGAGGAAAAGGGGAAAAAATCATAAATCTTGCTCCCAAAGTCCACCTCCTCAATTTGGGATGATTCGTTGTCTATTCAGGTATTCCACAGATGCAGGGTACATCAAGCTGATTGTGGAGCTTTAATCCACTGATTCTGAGGCTGCTGGGAGAGATTTCCCTTTCTCTTCTTTGTTCTCACAGCTCACAGGGGCTCAGCTTCGGATTTGGCCCCGCCTCTGCGTGTAGGTCGCAGGAGGGCGTCTGTTCTTAGCTCAGACAGGACGGGGTTAAAGGAGCCGCGGATTCTGGGTCTCTGGCTCACTCAGGCCAGGGGAGGGAGGGGCACGGAGTGCTGGGCGGGCCTGCGGCGGCAGAGGCCAGCGGGACGTTGCACCAGCCTGCGGCGCGCCGTGCGTTCTCCCGGGGAAGTTGTCCCTGGATCCCGGGACGCTGGCAGTGGCAGGCTACACGGGCTCCCGGAAAGTGGGTGTGGATAGTAACCGGTGCTTGCACACAGGCTTTTTGGTGGCGGCAGCAGCAGCCTTAGCGTCTCATGCCCGTCTCTGGGGTCCGCGCTGTTAGCCGCGGCTTGCGCGCGTCTCTGGAGCTCCTTTAAGCAGCGATCTTAAACCCCTCTCCTCGTGCACCAGGAAACAAAGAGGCAAGAAAAAGTCTCTTGCCTCTTCGGCAGGTCCAGACTTTTCCCCGGACTCCCTCCTGGCTAGCCGTGGTGCACTAACCCCTGCAGGCTGTGTTCACGCCGCCAACCCCAGTCCCCTCCCTGTGCTCCGACAGAAGCCCGAGCCTCAGCTCCCAGCCGCACCCACCCGGGCCGGTGAGCAGACCAGCCTCTCGCTCTGGTGAGTGCCAGTCAGCACTGACACTCTGTGCGGGAACCTCCCCGCTTTGCCCTCCGCACCCGTTGCTGTGCTCTCCTCCGCGGCCCCAAAGCCCCCTGCTCCACCTCCCGCAGTCTCCGCCCGCAAAGGGGCTCCTCGTGTGTGGAAGCCTTTCCTCCCTCACAGCTCCCTCCCACTGGTGCAGGTCCCGTCCCTATTCTTTTGTCTCTGTTTTTTCTTTTTTTCTTCTGCCCTATCCAGGTATGTGGGGACTTTCTTGCCTTTTGGGATGTCTGAGGTCTTCTGCCAGCGTTCAGTAGGTGTTCTGTAGGAGTTGTGTCACGTGTAGATGTATTTCTGGTGTATCTGTGGGGAGGATGGTGATCTCTGCGTCTTACTCTTCCACCATCTTCCTCAACTCCCCCTCTATTTCTTTTTAAACAGAGAGGACAAAGGAAAAAATTGCAAACCAATGATTTACCAGAACAGTTGGATTTAATCTTTTCTCATAAGCTTGGATGTGAGGTGAATTCCATGCTGGTGCGGAGAGGCTGAGCCTTTTGTATTATCACCTGAACCTACAGAGCTAAAGAAAGACTGGTCTTTCTCACAGACAACAGGATACAGGCCTTTGACCAAAGAAGGATATGACACACTCGGATTAATAACTCTTTATTAAGAATTCCAACTCCAAACATTAGAAAGCAGCAACAACAACAACAAAAAGTTCTCAGAAGAACTTAAGGCTCAGCGTTGGCCACAACTATGAGAGAAACGGAAATAGATTGACTTGACTGAGAATGAGGTAGGTGGGTGTAGAGGGGATCAGCGAATGGTGTATCGTACATAGGGGACCTCCACACCCTCGCCGCTCTCGTCGTTGCAGCACAGCTCAAGCACCAGTGCTTGAATGTGGTGTCCCAGCTTTTGCTTTGATACTCATCTCACTATTGCTGTCATCCTGGGGTGAGGAAAAAGAGGGTCAGGGAAGTAGAAAGAGAGGAAAGGACTTACGGAGACAACTAAAGTAAGGAGAACAGTGAACATGAGTCGCATAGCTAGCTGATGCTTCCCACCCCAGGCAGCACCTGTTTCTGCTTTCCCACTGGCCCGACTCACGGCTGATCCAACTGTTCCTTGAGCTTGCTTGCTGTCATGAAAAAGGAGTAGAGCATGGATCTACCTTGGCACAGCATGGTGATCTCTAACTTGTGCTCTGTCTGAAGAGGGTGGAAAGGAGGAGGGGCAACAGTGTCACTGGGATGGACAGTACCAGTAACCTGGGCAACCAACACCACAGGTGCAGTGAGTGAAAGGGCCCTACCTTAAAGTAGTCAAGGAACTGCTTGAGGGTCATCTCTTCACCATTAGGCTGCAGCCCCTGGACCTCAAAGCGATCCCACAATGTCCACTGCTGGTTATAGTACTGTGGGACAAAGCACAGAGTAAAGCACAAAGAGTAAAACGGGAGCAAGCCCAGATCATATGCTCCTCTTTATTTCACAAACATGCCAGTTCCATTCCTACTTTGCACAGGTTCAACCAATGAACAAAGGATACACAAAATTAAAGAAAGCCTCTCACCAGAGCCAGTTCTACGGAGATAAGATACACACAACCTCTACACACACACACACACACACACACACACACACACACACACACACACACACACACACACACACACACACACACACACACAGTCATTCACTGATGGGCAACACCAAAGGTTTCTGTAAAAGCAAGCCCTTACCTGGTGATGGTGTGGGGCAAGGGGCTCAGAGAAGCTGAAAAAGGGCAGGGCCAAGTTGATGAAGCTGTTCTTATAGGACTCAAGCTCTTGGTGTCCCTGCACCACCTTGTACAGCTCCAGACATGCAAGGCCAACTATAGCTGCTGTGGTTGTGGCAATGGCTGGAATGATCTTCCCTGCAATCAACTTGCTCTGTAACGCAGAAGGTGATGAGCAGATGTAGTTGTTAGAGATGTTCAAGGTCTACAGAAGAGGTCAAATGTGGCAGACTCGAACTTGGAAAATGGTGCAAGCTTAGGTCTAGACTATTGTTACCTTATGCCGGTCAGCAGGGGGAATGTTATAGTTCTCCGCCCGGAGACTGGATGCAGCCACAACGAAATCCATGTGAAAGTTGCTGTCATCATCCTATTGTGAGTGGAGACAGAGGAAGAACAGGAGAGACAGAGTTAAAGGAAAAAAAGGTTTCCTGGATACTGGGGACTGAGGTATATTCACCTCAATTACCTGCCGGACCAGCCAAATACTGGCCCAGACCACAAAAGATAATTGGGCCATGTGGCAGGCCTGTAATCCCCACAAAAGCTTAGGATGGCTCAGCCCGTCCTCCTACGCTGTTGAAGGTCCCCATCACAGCACCTTCTCAAAGTTGATGGGGTACATCTTGAACCCAGGGAGGCTCTCTGGGCTGGGCAGCATGGCCTTGAGCTCCTGCAGGCGGTTATCATCGGCGGAAAGGGAGGTCATAATACATGTTAGTCCTTAGATACATGTTAGATCCCAGGCCAGGGTCTGAGGTGAAAGCAGGAGTCCAGGGTGGGGCAGAGATGTTCAGGCAGATAAAGGATTTGAAAAGGAGAGACATCGTGGGAAAGAGTAAAAAGAAGGGGGAAAGACAGGGCAGAAAACACCTCAGAAAAGAAAAAGGCAGACAGGTGTGTGGGACATGGAGATATATCTAGAGACACTGAGGGAAACAGATAAAGCCACTAAGAAAGGATGTACACAGCAGCACTAATCGTAAGAGGTATGAGGTGAAAGCAACAGAAGTTGTTCACTGATGAATGAGTGGATAGAAAAACGTGATCTATCCATCCAATGAAATATTAAGCCTTAAAAATCCATTCAATGAAATATTAAGCCTTCCAAAATGGAAGTCTACTATATCTAAAGACGGTTAAGATGGTAAATCTTTTGTGTTTCTTACCACATTTTAAAAAAAAAGGATGTCAACGAGAACATAACTGAAAGAGAGAGACATAGAGAGAGAAAGGGAGACATGAAGGAAGATATAAGGGAAAACAGGAGACAGAGGGATAAAAGATACAGAAAGGGGCACTGGGGGAAAATGCACAGACAGCAAAGAAGAGAGTAATATGAAATGGGATAAACCTGAGAAAATTTGAAGAGGGGGACCAAGGGGAATAAAGGTGAAGATTAAGAGAATGTACAGAGAATGAGAAAGTACAAAATACCTGAAAGGGAGACACGTAGGGAGATATATAAAGAAAATATAAGAAGAGGAACATGAGAGAGTAGTTATTTGGGACGGGAAATATGGGAGATATATGAGGAGGGGAGACATACACAGACGAAGAAATTGAAGCATATATACAAAGAAGATAAAATGTAGAGGAAGACTTACAGAGCATGAGACAGGATAGGGGAGAGGGAGGGAAATTTGAGTTGGGGGGTAGTTATAGATGGAGAGATGAGGAGGGCTATCTAGAGAGGGAGATGAGGAAAGATACATGGAGGTTAAAAATAGGGTAGGCCTTCCCTGGTGGCGCACTGGTTGAGAATCTGCCTGCCAGTGCAGGGGACACGGGTTCGAGCCCTGGTCTGGGAGCATCCCACATGCCGCGGAGCAACTGGGCCCGTGAGCCACAACTACTGAGCCTGCGCGTCTGGAGCCTGTGCTCCGCAACAAGAGAGGCCGCGACAGTGAGAGGCCCGCGCACCACGATGAAGGGTGGCCCCCGCTCACCGCAACTAGAGAAAGCCCTTGCACAGAAGCGAAGACCCAACACAGCCAAAATAAATACATAAATTAATAAAAAAAAAATAGGGTAAAGAGGCATACCAAAGGAAGGTGGGGAGGAGGATGAGGAGATCTATAATGAAATGAACCAAGGAAGAAATCAAGGCAGAGAGGCTACTGGTAAAGATCCTATCCATTTGTCCCTGCATATGAACACAAAAAGAAACAGAGGAAAGAACAAAACAAAGCAAACACACACACAGAAAAGAGATGGACAGCTGGTGCACCTGAGAGAGAAAGAGTGGGAAGAACAAAGTAGTAGCGCATCAGAGAATTTGCCTCAACCAACCAGCCTTATTTTAAATTGGAAGAAGCAAGCACCAGAGGACAGTGTGGATAAATCTCAGGCCTGAGATCTCAGAGCAGAGCCAGTGGCAGAACACAAGTACAGAGGAGGCTTGCATAGATAGGTGATAAGTAGGATGCTAGCTCTAGGCCAACCAGTTAAACACCCTCACCAACACAGGAAGTGGTCTGCAGCTCCTGGTCAGAAACATGGATCTTGACACCAGACTTCGGGGTGAACTCAGGGACTTGCACAGACTGAATGAGTATGGTCACAGCAGCTCGGTCCTGAGAGCCCCTCAGCCCATAGGTCTGGGCAAACAGGTTGGCAGCAGCTATCACGTAGTCCAGATGCAGGGGCTAAGAGAAGGCAAGGTATGGAGGGGTAAGCATATCAGTACTCACCTAAGGAGCCGCAGCCTCCTTCCCATCCACGTACCCACATTGTACCCGACTGTAGGAGACCCGAGGGAGGAGACTTACATTGCTGACATCAAAGATGAGCGGGTGTGGACAGCGCTTAGGCCCAGACCAGAAAGGGGCTCCTGAGCTTGTAAGCTAGGAAAACAGAACGATTGGGGGGAGTGGGACCTGAGAGGAGAGGTCTTTCTGATAATTGTCACTCTTCATTTTCAAGCCCGGAAGTCCCAACTTAGTATATCGCTGGGCACTCACTTTGTGCCAGACACAGAGCTATTTATGAAAATTTTATGGATTGCCAGGCATGTACTAACATGATTAATTTATTAACTTAATAAATATCAATTAGCCCTCATAAAACTCTCATGAAATTAGGTCACCATTATTCCTACGTCCTACGTGAGGATACTGAGGTACAGAGAGGAAATACATGATTAGTCCCAATATCAAATGCAGTTGAGACTTGAACTCACCTAGGTCCTGTGCTCTTAACACCAAAACTTCTCTTCTACAATCTCTGTAGCCCTGACTGGGAATCTGGAATGACTCATCTCATGTCTAAGGGAAACAGGTACCAAGTATCTCGCTTGAGAGAACAGGGATGGGCAGGTAGAGGAGAGAGGTTGGGAGGAACAGGTCTTTGACTTCAAAAATCACTCGCTTAATCATTTTATGAGATCTCTGGGACTTGGTGGGCTTGCCACAACTGGATTAACTGCAATGAATCATGTCAAAAGCGTGTAGCAAACTGCTTCCAGTAAGCCTATTCTGACAAACGGACCCCACGAGAGTGTAATACCAGGTTCGGAGGAAAGTTGTGCAGCAGCTGCCTGATGTTGTTGGAGTACTGGGTGTGCCAGTGGTAGTAAGCCCAGGTCACAGAGTCAGCCCACGTATATGGCCGCTGAAGCACCAGGCTGCGCTGCACAGCCTCCAGCACCTCCAGGCGTTGGGTGCCTTCCAGGTACAGTGTTTGCTCCACAAACGTTGAATCTCTATCTAGAATTAGAGGGGACACAAACTCAGAATTACACAGTGATCCCAGAGTGAGCTTAACTCCGTGAAAAGTCAGTGCTGACTCCCAAAGTTATAAGGCCCAAGGAATCATTAGTTTATTCGAAAAGTAGGCCAGGTCCTAAGTGTTACACTGGTTACAGAATGCTCTGACTGACAGGCAGGAGACAGGGTGAGCGAGGATTTGGACAGACCTACTCACATTAGGTACTGGTTGACGTTTTCTGCTGGCTGCTTGAAGAGACCTTCAAACTCATCCCGAGCCCACTGCAGACAGAGCAAATAAACACTACGTGGGTTATCGGAAACAAATAAGTTTCTGTAGGCATTAGGAACACCATCAGGAAATAGAGCAAATAGGAAGAGCATGGCTGCTATGGGAGAAGAGAGGAAGGAAGCCCTCCCAATGTGGCTCCTCAAACTTGTCAAAACCCCACCACTTCAATTTAAAAACCAATGATCTTAATCTGGGCAGAGGTTAACACACAAGTGTACATTCATGCAGAATTTATTAAGATGTACACCTTACCCTAGATAATGTCAGGCCTCAATAAAAGAAAAAGTTCACACCAAGAATAAAACATGAACGATCTCTATGCAGGTTCTGGGGACTGGTCAGCAAGTACGATAGAGGTTTGCCCCCTGAGAATTAGGAGGTCGATAAATAGTCACTGGTGAAGTGATCTGGAGCGTCTTGATGCTGGAAATCCAGGTTCAAATGCCAGCTCTGCCACAGTTTTGTGACCATCAGGATATCTTCACTTGTGTATCCTCATTTCAAAAACATACACTGTAACAGTAAAACTACACCTCATGGAGTTAACAGGAAATAAGCAAACATGTACACATTTAAAGCTTACTTTGAAAGTCACAAGGACATACTGAGTGTAAATGCTTTACAGAAGTCCTGTGAGAGTTACTACTATCATTCCAATTTTACAGATAAAGAATCTGAAGCATGAAGAGGTTAAGTCCAAGGGCACGTAGTATATCTGTTTTTAAAGCCTTTTTATTGGCCTTTCTGCATGCTGGGTAGAGAGAACCATAACCTAGTAGAGGTTTTATACATATAGAAATGAACACACACACACAAACACATCTCTTTCTCTCTCCGTCACTCTCTGTATCTACACACACACACACACACACACACACACACACACACACACACACACACACACACCGCCCCCCCCCCCAACGTGGGATGTATGGACAGGGCGAAAGACACATACTGAACTGAGTCCACAAGTATAAACTCCTCCATTCTGGAAGGAAAAGTGACACACTGAACTGTTACTGCTCATTTTCTTCCTGTTCCCATACTTCCTAAACATAGCCTCAAAGACTGCATTAAGAATCATTTTGATAAAATGATGGTTATTTGTGGTTTGAAAGGGGACTGTAATTAGGGCCAAGTTCTGAGGGCCAGTTAATGGGGTGCTTTTACTTTGTCAATCTACATGATAGGTATGCTGTTCTGCATGTATGTGTACTATATAAACACAACTATGCTGACAAGCTATTAAACATATTTTGGGAAACAATTAGAAAATTAGTCCTAAATACGGACTTAATACTAGAGATATTTAAATAACTAGCAGAGATGATATTAAGTTAATTTTGTTCAACAAGAAAATAGTATCCTGTATACAAAGAAAAATACCCTCACTTTTTAGATACACACTTCTTACATAAAGTACTTTACATGGTATAAATAATACTTCCCTGTATGTTTCCAAAATAAAAATTTCAAGTTAAAAAAAAATCATTTTGAAAAGCTTAGGCTGCTAGGTTTAAAGTGAGTGAAGGAGAGTTAAAGAGAGGGCAGATGTTACAAACACTGAGGCTTCATCATCTGAATAACAAGAGTTTGGCATCTGAGACACTGTCCAGGTACCTATCTGTTCCACCTCTTTCTCCCTGCAAGGCTGATCACCTGCAAAGTGTGCTCGATGGCATTCGGGAAGTTCTTCAGCGTGCAGATGGGGATGGACTTCTCAGGAGGGTCCTGGCTGGAGCTGTATGACTCTGTCAGGAAGGGGATAACCACTTGCACATTACGCTTGGTACCCAGTGTGCCTGACTCCAGAAGTGGCTTACGGTAGTACACACAGCAGCGGTCCATATATGTGCCTGTGAGAAAGTTGCAGCAGGTGAGGGTGGGGAAAATAACAACAGGATAGGACACGGTGACACACACTCCCTAAAACAACACACATTACTCTCCCGTCATCCTCACCCACCCCCAAAACTCACGGGCATCCACATTGTCCAAGGCATTGGCCACACCATCCAGGTTTTGGAAGAAGTTATCATCATACACACGCTCTGTGTGAGGGCCCACACAGTTCTGATGGCTCATCACCCGGATGTGTGGATTTATCTGCCTCACAGGTGCAGCAGCTGTATCAGACTTCAATTTCTGGGTAGGGATGGAGAAACAGAACTGTCATTCATATAATCACCCAACAAAACATTACAGAGCTGTTCTGAAAACTGATTTACGTAATGATGCACAAGACCTAGGCTCTGAGGTCAGGACGCTCTGTGGTCTATGACAAATGCCACACAGCTTGGGCTGGGACAAATGGGGAATGGGGTGAATAAAAAAGGAAAACAGTGATACAATAGGAGACAATGGCTTGAGTATCTGTTCTTTTGTCTACCGAACATCCATTGTTGTTTTTAGTTACTAGCACCCGGAGTTGGAGTGCATTCACCCAAAGAAAACCAAGGTCCTCTGAAATTACAAAAACAAAAAGGATCCTCTGAAAGTCCAAGTCAGATCACATTCCTCTCCTTCTCAAAACCCTCTATTGATTCCCACTTTCACTAAGGGTGAAATGAGCTGGTCCCTATTACTTTTACAACCTTCTCTCTTACCACGGTCTGTCTCTGTCTCTATTCCTTAAACACAGCAGGCATATTCCAACCTCAAGGTTTTGCTCACACTGTTACCTTCACCTGGCATACTCTTCCCTGAGATTTCTTCCTCTTCTCGTATATCACCTTTAATTCTCTGTGGAAATACCACCTTTCCAATGAGGATTTCCTTTACCATACTGCAAACCACCCTCTCATGGCACTTCCAGTTCTTTATCTTGTTTTTCATTCTTGCCCCTACACAGTATTTTTCACCTTCTTATGTTCTAACCACATACTGTGCAATTGTATTTATTATTTGCTGTAGCAGTTGCCCAAAATAACGATCTTAAAAAGACGTTGTTTTTTTTTTTTATGTGATGCACAGCTATCAAGATTTCCTACATTAGACATTTAAACTCAGAAAATGTTAAAATATTATTACTCCATTTAAAAATGGAGGGGCTTCCCTGGTGACACAGTGGTTGAGAATCTGCCTGCTAATGCAGGGGACTCGGGTTCAAGCCCCGGTCTGGGAGCATCCCACATGCCGCGGAGCAACTAGGCCCGTGAGCCACAACTACTGAGCCTGCGCGTCTGGAGCCTGTGCTCCGCAACAAGAGAGGCCGCGGTAGTGAGAGGCCCACGCACCACGATGAAGAGTGGCCCCTGCTTGCCACAACTAGAGAAAGCCCTCGCACAGAAACGAAGACCCAACACAGCCAAAAATAAATTAATTAATTAATATAAATGGAATGATTCCATTATGTAGTACAAACTTTATGAAAAAATCTCCAATACAAAACTTTAATGACAGGAGTCAAACTGTATTTACAGTTTTGCAAATATAAGTTCCATAATATCTTAGAAGATAGCTGAACTTTCATTATCTACTGCCTTTAATCTATTACATGTTTTGCTTGAAAGATGTGAGGGATATCCAGCCTTACAAAAAAATGTTTCAATAACATTTTCAGATGACTGTTGATATTTTTCAAAAAGTACATCAAAACTTGACAAGTGATAGTACTTTAAAGTTTAGTTGCAAGATGAAATACTGAATCCACATCAATAGCCACTGTCTTTCTACGTTTTTGAATGGTTCTTTAGTTAATGCACAATTCTGTATCATCATGAATTGGTCTGGTCATTTGGTAAATACTGTGTCTTTGGGTTAGGGACAGCCTCCTAGAGCAGAGTGGAAAATTACCCTTTCACCTGATAAAATGAGGATAAAAGGGACACGATGTCTCAGTATTCTTAAAACAGTTGTAATCTTTTGGACTTGAGGAAAGAGTGCTGCCAACCTCCACTGCATTTGAGAATCTCTCATTTACTATGTCTTCTCACTAGACAAAAGCAGAAACCGTTCTTTTGCTATCTTATATATTCTAACTGCTTACGTAGTACCTAGTATGTTCATGATAAAATGAAAGGAAAGATAAACACTGGGCAGGCAAAAATAACACTCAGCTTTACAGAAGACTTCCCAGATAGATCCCTCTATAACCTAGCTTCTATAGTTCCACATTAGCCGTAACCAAAGGCAAAAACATGGGTGGGGACAGGTGTAAACTCACAAATGAAAGTTCTCAATAAACAGCTGCTGGAAGAAAGACTGAATGGTAGAGAAAAAGAAATAAGGGAAGAACTGAAGGAAAGAGAGAAACAAAAACGTCCTAAGGCGGGCTTCCCAGGTGGTGCAGTGGTTGAGAGTCCGCCTGCCGATGCAGGAGACATGGGTTCGTGCCCCGGTCCGGGAAGATCCCACATGCCGTGGAGCAGCTGGGCCCGTGAGCCATGGCCGCTGAGCCTGCGCGTCCGGAGCCTGTGCTCCGCAACGGGAGAGGCCACAACGGTGAGAGGCCAGCATACAGCAAACACACACACACACACACACACGCACACACACACACACACACACACACACACACACACGTCCTAAGGCAATAAGACAGATAACAAGAAAAAGACAGGAGAAAAGTGAGAAACAAAGCTCAATTACTTACCATGTCCATTCCACTCACCCTGATATCCCAAGGCCGGAACAGAAACTGTCGATTCAGATTGGATTTTTCTATGGTGTCCATGTCTGTAATGGTGACTGCCCCGCCCTCCCCGCAGCCTAGCCCAATCATGGCAAAGTTCTTGAGCAGCTCACAGCCAACGGCCCCCACACCCACCTGGGAGGTGGCCAAGAAGAGAGGCAGAAGATGGTTAGGGTCACTGGCCTAACAAAGCCACTCACCAGTCCTCACTCCCCCTGGAGACGGCAAGAGGGGGTAAGAGGATCTACTACTGCATATTTAAGTCCCAGGGCCATAAAAATCCATGGTCATCTAAGGAAAGAGGCACAAGACTGGGGAATAAAGGACCTGGTATGAAGAAAATGGAGAAAGGGATAAGATGAGGGTACAACCAAACACCCTCCCTTGTAAGCCAAGAGGAGACTCCAGAAGAGGTGGCCAGAGGCTAGGGGACATAAAGGTAGCTTTTGACCAAAAGGATCTCTCAGCAAGAAGTATCTCTGCTTGCCCAGCTTCTCTTGCAGGCCAGAGCCAAATACAGCCACCTGCCCATCATAACGGTTCTGGCACTGAGTCATGTGAAGAGAAGAGAGGGTTAGAGAAAAGGCACCTTAAAAAGAACCACAATAATGCCTTCTCCATGGGCCCCAATCACATACTGGAAGGCACGTGTCCTCTGTAAGGGCCTCTTGGTCCTCAGGGAGACACTCAATGGCATCAAAGTACAGCCACTGCATAACAGGCATAAACTTTCCAGAGCAGGCCTGAGGAGGGGGTAAGAAAGAGGAAGTGATCACTGGTTAATCAGAGCTGGACAGCAAGCAGCAGGGCCAGGAAGGAACCTGGCCCACTCCCAGCACTGTCCTTCTCCACTCGCACTGACCTTCATAACCTCCTGGGCAGCCACGCCCCCAATGAAGGAATTTATGAGTGCCAGATCCCCAGTAGCCACGTAAGCCAGCTTCCGGATGAGGTCTTCATCCAGACTCTTTTGCTGCACTGCTGGCAGAGCTCGAGCATCCACAGCCTGTGCTAGGGTCACCAGTTCCGTTGCATCCTCCTGGAAGGAGAAAAAGAACAATCACACCGCTGTGGGGAGAGGGAGAGGTAGAAAAACTAAATAGATGAAGAGGCATAGTG
Organism: Grampus griseus; assembly: GCF_964374135.1. NCBI lineage: Eukaryota > Metazoa > Chordata > Mammalia > Artiodactyla > Delphinidae > Grampus > Grampus griseus. The sequence continues at coordinate 17,056,608 of NC_139016.1, read as the reverse complement.
GAGCTTTGGTTCAAGGACCTGGCTGGCTTGCTCACCCATCTACCTCATTGTGGGGCTGAGGGGGCTGGCCATGCTGGGCACAGAACTGGTGCAGGGCCTGGAAGCCAAAGTGCAGCTGAGGAGGGCGAGAATACTTGGCAAAATCTGTTATCACGAAGTCTGGCTCTGCCAGTGAGGTGGGCAAGGATTTCTGTGGAGAGCAAGATATCAGAATGAAAAAAGTAAAAAACGTAGAGATGCCTGGAACCCTACAGCACACCCTCCTGCTCATACTCACAAAGCTTATCTCCTCAGTTACTTTGATCTGACTGACAACGCCTCCACAGACATAGTCAGAGAAATTGGAGGTATCACAGATACTAAAGGTGTAGGGACCTGGGGGATGAACAGAATGAAGGGTTATCTGTCAATTCATTCCTTCCCAAGACCAACAGCACTATCAAAACAGGAATGGGAAAACCTCCCACTCCCTTCCTCCCCTAACCCCCTCCCCCATACAGTGGGAGTTTGGAGTTAACAGATGTAAGCTATTATATACAGAATGGATAAACAACAAGGTCCTACTGTAGAGCACGGAACTCTGTTCAGTATCCTGAGATAAACCATCATGGAAAAGAATATGAAAAAGAATGTATATATAGATAACTGAGTCCCTTTGCTGTAAAGCAAAAAGTAACACAACATTAAACATTAAATCAACTATCCTTCAACTAAGAAATATAAATAAGGTATAGTACATCATAAAAAAAACAACAAAAACACAACGCTGATTTCTTCAGACAGCACAGGTACCCTATGTCTAAATGCCACTCTAGAGAAAAAGAAGTAAGCCCTGAAAGGATCCAATGGCAGCTACATAATTTCTCTAGAACAAACTCAAAAATAGTAAAGGAACACAAAACACAACTCCAAAAAACTAACATTCACAATTACCTTCCATCCATCAAAACTTACCAGAACACGGATCTGTGGCTTTAGTTTTCATCAAATTTGTAAATTTTTGGCCATTATTTCTTCAAAACCTCTTTCGGCCCACCCCTTTGTTGGGAATTTCTTTGACATGTGAAATATATTTATAATAGTTGTTTTAATGTTCTTGACCAGTGCTCTGACATAACAGATGTGATTAACAAAATTAACACACAAGAAAAAATCAGGAGATTTAACAAAGTAGAAGAAACTATCCGAAATACAACGAAGAGTGGGAGAAAAAGACAAAAGAGTCAAGTGGCTTAATATACATGTAATTCGAGTTCTGGAAAGAGATAATGCGGTGGCAGTGAGCTGCGAAAGTAATATTTTCAAAAAAAATTATGGCCAGAAATTTTCCCAATTTGATAAAACTATAAACCCATAGTTAATATAAATTTAATAACTGCAAAAGAGACATGGAGAAAACTATACTAATGTATATCATAATCCCATTGATTAAGATCAGTGATAGAGAAAATAAGCACATTAGATACAGAAAAACAAGGATAAGAATAGCAGACTTCCTGTGGAAAATAAGGCAGGAAAGACAATAGAGCAGTATCTTTAAAGCAATGAAATCTAAAATGCTACACTCTGTAAAAACAACTTTCAAAAACACAGGCAAAATGAGATTTCAAGCATTAAAAAGCTAAAAGAATCACCACCAGCAGATCCCATTCCACAACATACATTAAAGGCTTTCTTTGGCAGAAGAAAAATGGCATCAGATGCAAATGTAGAGCCACAGAAAAGTATACTGGAAATGGTGATTATGTGGGTAAAAACAAACTTTCTTAAATCTTTTCAACAATATAACTGTGAAGTCAAAAATAATGTATTGAGAAGTTTATGGCATACACAAAATATACGACGACAGCAAATGGTGAACCAGAAAGTGGAAATATTTTGTTGTAAGTTTTTCTTTAATATGTGCGGTGATGAAGTATTACTTAGAGATTGTTATACTATACATTCTAAAACGGTTTAAAGAAAGAAACAGATACAGTCAATGGGCCAAAAAATAATAATGGAATCAAATACTAGTGGTATAAACCTTTTCTGCCTGTAGCTCAGTTCACATGTCTTTATTAAGGCTACCTGGACACATCTCTTCTAAGTCCCAAGTCAGATTTCAGAGAGGCATCTCCTCTTGGACTTTGGTACAAGTCAAGACTACAGATATGTGTCACCTCTTGGGCTGTGGGTCAGCCCACACCACAGGGACAATTCTCTCTTTGATCTGGGCAACCATTTCTTGCCCCACCAGTCTTGGCATACCCAGGACTTCGATCTCTAGGGGAGAGATGCCATTGAGTTCATTCATGCCCTGAACTTCCATGAAGGAGACGAAGTCACCGCTCTCAAACCCGTGTCAGGCCTCATCCAGGCAGGTTACAACACCAGGGTTGTCCTGGTTGGAAGAGAAGTAAAGAAAGCCTCAGAGGTAGGATCAGGGTACCAGGAGCATAAAGGAGGACTATGGCTACCCACATGCCTGCCAGAACCCCTGGGGCCAATCTCCTTACCTTGGTAACCATAGAAATCATAGCACTGAGAGGCTGCTCCCCATTGGAATCCGTCAGGATCATCTCCTCTCCAAAGTCACAGAACAACTGCCTGTAAAAGGACACAACAGGACTGGTGCCTGAGACCCTTAGACATAGTGAATACTTCCTAAGAAAGCTTAGCCATCACTGCCCACAATCAGTGCTCGTGCCAACTGGGGAGAGGTGAACATGGAGAATGGAAAACCTGGTGGGCTGAGAGTAGCATTACGGCACTGGGAACCAGGGGGTCTTAGCCTGGGGCCTGGGAGGAGCTGGGGATAAAGGCAGAAGCAGGCACTCACCCAAACAGACCCCGAGTGTCTGCCACGACCAGCTTGATTCCACGGCTGTGACAAAACTCACCCACCCGCAGCTGGTCCTCCAAAGGAGAGTCGGTAAGGACCACCACCTGTAACAAGAAGGAAGCTCATGCAAAGGGACTGGCATTGGGGTGAAGGGAAATAAGAAAATAAAGGAGAAAGGCAGGCCAGGGGTTGGCAGAATGTCAGGACTAAAGCTTACTGGTTCAGACCTTTTCTACAAATATTTACAAAGTATGCATGTCATACTCAGTGAGGGTAAAACTCAATGAAGAGAAATATGAAACCCCACACTATGACAAGAAAAGTAAAGCAGTATTAGGAGGACGGAATTTGAAGACCAACTAATTCACTTATTTGAAAAACACCCATTCCTGCCTGCCTACAACCCTGCATGTCCTGGGAGTCGAACAACGGGTCACAGTCTGTTCCCAGTTAAAGTTTGGGTTTATCCCCAAATCCTACACTCATCTGCTTCAATTCTCAAATAAAACAAAACAGAACAAAGCAAAGCCTGCTCAGCGATGATTTGTAGGGAATCTTTGAATTCCCTTCCTTATTCACCAGGATAAGTTCCTACTGCTGCATCAGGAGTTCCAGTGCCCAAGTTCTCTGGGAAACCCCAGGGCAAGCACCCACAGGGCTGGTCCATTAAATAAATCCTGAGCAAACCAACCAGGAAAAGGATCTGAGAGTGTAAGTCAGGAGGCAGCGTGATGCTGCAACGTACCTGGAAACCACTAAGGAAGTCATCAACAAGGGCCCCAGTGTAGGTGGTGACGGGCACACAGCTGTTGAGTTCAGCAAGGTGGGGCTGTGATGCCTCAGCCCGGTTCTTACCGATGTCCTCCTCCCTTAGGTAGAACTACAAGGAGGTACAAGAAGGAAAGAAGTGAAGTGAATGCAGACACCAGGGGGTTTGGTGCTTGGGCAAGGGGAAGGGATCCAGGAACAGGTACCTGGGATGAGAGGTCAGCCCACTGGGCAGTGCCCTGGTCATGGAGGGTGACAGCTTTGACCCCACCAAGGATGATGTTCTTCGCAATCTCCACCCCTAGGCCCCGAAGGCCCGACACCAGCACAGTGGAAGTCTGGAGATGCTTCATAGCCTCATGGCCCAGGACATACCTGCCAGATTTGAAGGAGACTCTAGGTCAGGGCTTGGCCCACCCAACTCTATCCTCTCTGTGCCCCCCTCCTGCTTCGCATTCCCAGGCTCAGCCATACTCACAGCTGCCGGGAGTAAAGACCCTCATCTATGTCTGTTGCACTGCCTGTTTTTGGCATTCCCTAGGAATGGAGGGGAAAAGAGTTTCAGCAAGACAGCAAAAAAAAAAACGCTTAAATAAGAGGTACTTTCCCACCAACCACAATACCATCCCACCTCCAAGATTTAGGGAAAAGACACTCACGTTGGTCGGTTCTGATGGCACTTTGAACATTACAGAACACGCAGAAGGGCAATCAGAACTTGCTTTTGGATCAGGCCCAGACATACAACGTTTCTTCAATAGTGGCAAAGTGGACATCTTTAGACAAAGGAGCCAGATACGGGGAGGCTTTTCTCTTTTGTTAGTGGTAACTCTGGTGGAGAGAAAGACTTAAGTACTAGCATCCTCATTTCAAGAACGGAAACATGAAGACATGCTAGGTACTAGAGCTACTCTGAGAGGGAGGAAAGAGGAGGCTGAGCTCAGACAGTTGCTTTTCCCTAGGAATGGAGGATAAAAAGTTTCAGGAAGATAACAGACTAAAAGACTGAGTGAGCAGACACTGGCTAGATTGAGAAGTCTGGCTGGGCTTCTGTGACTAATGATGCAGAGCACCATGCAGGCTGAACAGATGCTGAGAAGGGGATCTAGTATGATGGAAGTGTGCTGGGGGAGGGGTTGTATGATAACGATATAGGGGCCTATGAGGCTGAAAGCAGAAGTTGAGGGCTTGTGAATGAAGATATTGGCAACTGGAAAGGCCCTAGGGGAGACTATAAGGCAAGATGTGGAGTAACAGGATCTTAAAAGAAGGTGGGAAAACCTGTTTGCTTTTGAATGCACAGGTAGAGCCCTGGGCAAGACTGTGAAGGTGAGTCTCTGATAGGGCTGGTGAGAACCAAAATTTGAAAGGGTCTATCAAATACTGGTGCAGGGGAGGATGTCTGCCAGATTATGTATCTGAAGAATTCCTACCTGGTATCTGGTCCCCCGGGAGCTTCTGAGAGAAGATACTTGGGATTATCTGCAAAGAATTCTGAGACGATGAAGAGGGGGGTATTTTCTAACAGCAGATATTGGGTTAGTAGTAAAGCATTTTAGTGAAGGACAAAGTTGGATTCGGAGGTGTTTTTGATGGAAAATGATAAAATGGAGTTTGGGAAGGTCGACGACTAAGTAGAAATGCTGGGTGTAGGAGCACTTCTTGAAGATGCCATAGGAAGGAAGGTCTTCAACGGCACGTAATAAAGGTCTATAAAGGGAAATGCTAAAACTATATATATATATATATATATATATATATTTTTTTTTTTTAAGTAGAAATGCTGCGTACAGAGTGATCTCTGACAGATGAGACTACCAGGGTGAGATGTGAGGAAGGGGTCTCTGAGAACGAGTCAGGGTCTGTGGTATTCCATAGTGTTGTACTTTTTTAGCTCTGAAAGGTGATTAGGAGGAGGAAAAAAGGGAGTGAAGTGTGAGTAAAGATGTTAAGAGAAAGGTCTCTTTTAGGGAAATGAGAGGGAAACAGACATTGTCAGGGCTCCGGTTCCTCTTGGAAGCTGTGAGGATAGTAATTTTGGTTTAAGGTCTTCAATGTAATACACTGACTGGGAATATTGAATCTGGTGCTATAACAAGCTAGACCTGTGAAGGAATAAGGTTCTTGGCTAGAATTGTTGGACCCGAGACTCTAAAGGTAGGAACTGGGCCTCTGGATCCCTGAGGTCAGATTTCAGAACACAGGCAAGACAGAGTAACATCGGCTCCGCCCCAGCATCCGCCCCAATGCCGCCTCTCCAGCCCAGTTAGCCACCTCCAAGACCCTCCCGAAAAGCCTGCCCGGGGAGAGGTGCCGAGAAAGGCCGTTTGTTACAAATGCCCGTTCCCAGGGTCGCTCCGCCGCCAACTCCATGTGGAGCCGAAGCCAAGCCCGGCCGCCGCCCTCTTTTTACTCCTCCTCCCCCGCCGGCTGGCTGGAGGAGAGCTGCGGCCGCCGCAGGCTTACCCTCTTCCACTGACCACGCCTCCTTTACCTCAACCGCCGACATAAAATGGCGGCCGCTGAGCCGGAAGCCCAAACAAAAAGTTTGGTCCTGCTCGCCGTCGCACAGTGATTCGCAGTGAATCACTGGTGACGTCAGCAGCCCCTGGGAGACTCATTACTGAGTTCTGCCGTGTGCTGACGGCAGAAGGAAGACAGCTCCACCTAGTGGCTGCATTCAGTAAAATGGGTATAAACTGAAACACGCGTAGTTACATCGCTGAATCACTCTGAGGGAAGACAGCAAGCAAGAGAAGTCAAGACTTTTGTTCTCGAATTACACAAGACACTAGGTGTTAAGGGACTTCCTGAGTAGAAGTCCGTGCCGAAAGAGACTTGCAACAGAGGCATATGAAAGCAAACGGGTGCTAAAGTTTCCCGGAACTGCTTATGATTCTTTTTAACAGCACATATTTTAAGCATTTAAAATTTCTACTCTGCCACCTGAGCGCTCTGATTTCCGTTACTCACTCTTGAACTTAATAAGTGACTAGGGACCAATGCCTCACTGTCCTCTTCTATACAACTGTGATAACAGCAGCCACCTGATATGGTCAATATGTTATGAAATTTGAAATATTATGTACATGGAAATAAGATAAAATGAATACTCACTATTGTGTAAAAAGTTTACAGCAATGCTGTCTATGCACTAGACACTAAATGTTAAGTTTAAATATTCACGTAATATTTATATATGAATACACATTTTTTCCTGTTAATATGAAATTGATTGAAATGAATTGAATTGAAATGAATTGGTGAAGATATACCCAGGCACCAGAGGAACTTCCATTTGGGGACATTATTTCACTGTTAATATGAAATTGATTGAAATGAATTGAATTGAAATGAATTGGTGAAGATATACCCAGGCACCAGAGGAACTTCCATTTGGGGACATTATTTCATAATGAGGCCTTGAAACACCCTTCCACAGTGACCCTGAAAGCATAATGCTAATGTTACCAGTGCCCATGAACTAAGAAAAACACAATACCAAGTCATCACAGGCACCACCATTTAACAAACCTCCTGATACACAGTAAGCACCCAATGCATTTCTATTGAATAATGATAAGATATGACATTAACTGATTGCTAATATACAGTACACCTGTGTCTTTGACATTTTGCCGCTGGCATGCTCAGAAAAACATCTGGTAGAGTACACTGTAAAAGGATCTGGTCCCATGCTTTTATTTGTGGAAATTCTGATTACGAATCCAACCTCTTTATTACAGGTCTATTCAGATTTTCTAGTTTTTTACTTCGTTTTAGTCACTCTGTTTTTCCACTAACTTGACTATTTCATATAGTCAAAAGTAATGTCCAAGCGAATTCCTAACAATTGTCTTTATTTCTGTATGGTTTCATAGCCATTTTATCTTATTCATTCAGGTTTCGCTAATGGAGTCGTCTCTCTCTCTCTCTCTCTTCATCAACCTAAGGTTTTTCAATTTTAATAATCTTGTCACAGAACCAACTTTGGGTTTTTGTTGACTTTCTTTATGCTTTTTCTATTTATATTATTTTATTTATTTTCATACTAACCTTTCACAAAGTGAAAGGTTATTTTCCTCTTTCACTTTGCTTTGGGTTAGACATTTTTTCCAGTTTCTGAACTCTTTCTTCCTTTTTATGTAGGCTTGCATATGTGTGTGTGTGTGTGTGTGTGTGTGTGTGTGTGTGTGTGTGTGTATATTCCTCTGGGTTCTGCTTTTGCCGAATCCCATGTTTTGGTATGTTGTGTTTTCATTTTCATTCACTTCAGAGTATTTTCTAATATCCCTTGGACACTCTTTGACTCATTGATTACTTAGGAATATGTTGTTTAATTTCCACATATTTACAAGTTTTCACAATTTCCTCCCATTATTGATTTCCCATTATTCACTCCTTTATGGTCAGAGAACATATTTGGTGTGATTTAAATTATTGACACTTGTTTTATGGCCTAACGTGAAGTCTATCCTGGAGAACATTCCTAGTTAACTTGAAAAAAGAGTTTATTCTCCTGTTCTTGGTTGGAATGTTCTGTACATGTCTGTTAAGTCCACTCGGTTTATATTATAGTGTTGTTTAGGTCTTCTCTTCCCTTGGTGATCTTATGTTCTGTCATTTATTTGGATATACTGTTGAACCTATTTATTTCTCTCTCAAGTTTTGTCAGTTTTTGATTCAGGTATCTGGAACTTTTTTGTTAGGTGAGCATATGTTTATAATTCTTATGTATTTCAACAGATTTACCCCTTTATCAATAATATATTATTAATCTAATATAATAATATAGTAATATATACTGTCATTTTTCTCAAAATTTTTTATTTAAAATCTGTTTTGTCTGCCATTAGTAGTCACTATAGCTCTTTTTTGGTTATTGTTTGCATGAAACTTTTCTTTGCAACTTTTTATTAAAATCTATTTGTTTCACTTTAAGGTTTGTCTCTTTGACAACATGTAGTTGGTCATGTGGTTAGAAAATCCATACTGCAAACTGCTTTCTAATTGGACATCTTCTAGTGTACCATTTTCATGGTTATTTGTTATTTCTTTTACTATATACATTTTAGAGTCATCTCATTAGTGGTTGCTCTGGAGTTAAGTTGTTATAAATTAAACTGACAGTTTCTAACAACCTAGTTCAGATTAATACCAACTTAATTTCAAAATATGAATTTTTGCTTTTATGTAGTTTATCCCCCTTTTCCATGTGTTGTTTTTATCATAAATTACATCTTTATACACTTTATACATCAGAACCAATTAATAATTTTTTTCCTATGGAGTTGTGTTTTAAATCTGGTAAGAGAAAAAAAGTAACTGCATTAGTTTACTATTTTTGCTGTAATATATCTCTGGAAATTCAGTGGTTTAAAGCATTACAAATTGTTCTCTTACAATCCTAATTGTTAGATGTCCCAAATCCATTTTACTTGTCTAAAGTCAACATGCTGGCAGGACTGTGTCCATCTGGAGGTTCTGCAGGGATAATATATTTCCTTGCCCTTTTTCTGCTTAGTGGTTGCCAGTATTCCTAGGCTAGTAACCCCTTCTACTATCTTCAAATACATCACTTCATTATCTACTTCTGTCATCACACTGGCTTCTCCTCTGACTCCAACATCTCTTGCATTCCTCTTATAGGAAATATTTTGACTAGATCCACCCAAGATAACCCAAGACAATTTCCCATCTGAAGACTCTAATTGGATCATGTATGCAAGGTTTTCTGCATAAAATAACATACATGTCCTGGGGATTAAAATGTGGGCATATTTTGGGACTATTATTCAGACTACAATCATACAAACAAAAAATTCGTTTAAATTATCCTCTGTATTTACCTATATAATTATTTTACTGATGTTCTTTCTTTCTCTCGATTTGAGTTAATATCAAAGGGTCTTTCAGGGCTTCCCTGGTGGCGTAGTCGTTGAGAGTCCGCCTGCCAATGCAGGGGACACGGGTTCGTGCCCCGGTCCGGGAAGATCCCACATGCCACGGAGCGGCTGGACCGGTGAGCCGTGGCCGCTGAGCCTGCGCGTCCAGAGCCTATGCTCCGCAACGGGAGAAGTCACAACAGTGAGAGGCCCACGTACCGCAAAAAAAAAAAAAAAAAAAAAGGTCTTTCATTTCAGTTTGGACTCCCTCCAGGAACTATCTCATCTTGTACGGCAGATAGTTAGCAATAAATCCTCTCCGTTTTTTGTTTATCTGGAATTGTCCTAATTTTATCCTCATTTTCAAAAGATGGTTTTGCTGGATATAAAATTCTTGGTTGACACTTTTTTGTTGTTTTGTTTTTGTTTTTTCTTTTAGCACTATGAATGTCATCCTAGTGTCTTCTGCCCTGCATGGTTTCTGATGAGAAATCTTTGTTTTTGGTCTAATTGAGAATCTCTTACATGTGATGGGTTGCTTCACAGTGCTTTCACAATTCTCTCTTGGTTTTTGGCTTTCAGCAGTTTGATTATGACATGCCTTGGTATGGATCTCTTTGAGTAATGCTGCTTTGAGTTTGTTTAGCTGGTTGAATCTGTATATTGATGTTTTGCAACAAATTTGGGATGTTTCTTGGCATTACTTCTTCAAAATTTCTTTCTGCTCCTATAATTGTTTTGGCAACTCCCCAGGGTAAAGTTCATTTGCACTGGGTGAGCTCCAAATTATGTCAAATATAGACAGTCTTGCAAATTGAGTCTCCCAAGGAACAAATCAGACACATCAGATAATGACTAATCTTTGGAGGTAAGGTTCTGAAAGAATTCTCACTTTGTTCTCCTCCTTCTGGTGGCTACTGGGATGCAAAAGGAATGCACACTATTTCAAAGTGTACCATTATTAAGCTGGAAAACAAGAGGATGGGATTGGGACAATTTAAAGTCTCTAGAGCTTGCTGATCTTACCAAGATTCAGTCATTTTTAAACACATAAATACTCCCCTAGTTCCTGTGAAATTTTGTCAATTTCCAGAGTTCTGAAAAAGTTGAGTCTGACAACTTTGTAGTTTTGTAATGTAGAGAATTTTTGGAGGGTCTTACTCTATCGTTTTCTGACATAACTTCATTAGCTGTCCTTCCTGAGGAAGACAAAAAGGTTCTTTTGTGTTTCAGCTCAAAGGTGACCCAAGAGAAGTGTTGGACCCTCACAGTAATTCTTTCCATGATTACCAGCTGTGTGGTCTGAAGACAGGCACCTCACCTCTCTGGGCCATCTATAAAATGAGGATAATAATTGTAACTTACCCCAGTGGTAGAGTTTAAATGACTAAATATGAATAAAGTGCTTAAAAAAGAGCGTGACACACAGTAAGTACTACCTAATTAACATTAATAGTTGGAGTACTATTAAATTTCCTGGTGTATTATGACACCTGATAAAGACTTACATTCCCCACACTGTAAAGTTCATGTAAGTATTTGCTGTTCTTCTTATCATCACCTTCATACCACCAATGGATGCTGCAAAAAAATTGCCTGTGATCACAGAGCTGGGAAAGAACAATGCTGGAGTTTTCATTTAGAACCTTTGCAGGTACCTGACATACTGGTCCAGAAGGCTTTTCCCTCCTCATATACAGAAGTATCTACTCCTTCACTAGATGCAAGGCTCAAAACTCCATAACCTGTTAGGGGAATCTATACACGGTTTATGTACATGAATGAGCAAAGACCATACTCTTCATGAAAGATGTACAACTGGCCTAAATAAGGGCTCTCTAAATTGGGACTATACTCTCCCTCATGAATAAACAATTCATGTAGTTTCGTACAATGTTATCTGTGTCCCTTCAGCACAACTGTCCTTGCTCCTTTCCTGACAAGAAGGGCCCCATATCTTCACGAATGGTGAATAAAGCTATAGCAAGTGAAGTCCTAATGGTACCCTGTTTCTCAGCAAGATCCTAGTTGACTAGGCTCCAGTATCCCTTCTTAGCCTGAGTTGAAGACTATCCATACAAAAAAAATGAGCCCCGATGCATCCAATCTTATTGACCCAGGTCTCCAAATGCTTGAAGGACCCTATAATGGAACCTGGGTCACAAAGGCCATTTTGGCAAGCTCCCAACATTTGTACTAGGACCCTAACTTAAACAGTCTTCCTCAAATCCTGCCTTGATTAGAAATCTCAAATTTTACCCAAATCCACCTCCCTTTGGAGAATATTGCAAATACCGTGTGCTATCGAAACATGAACACCAAAGACCTCCCCCCAAATATTCCTAAGCCCTATTGCAAAAGGGTATGCCCCCAAAGAGACTTCCAAATTCCTACCCTCAGTCCCTAAACACCACCTCCTATAGGTCCCCTCCAAAATAGACATCCCCTAAATGGCGCCATGGTCCATAGAACCAAAGGCATACCTCAGGTGATACCTGAAGTTTAGATCCCTTCTACAAATGATGTGTAGGCTTTTAGAGACCATGAACTCCTGTTGACTCCCCGAACTGAGCAGAAGGTGAACTTTCTGTTGGTGATAAGACAGAGCAGCTGAGCAGCAGCTAATGCTGTCACCCTCTAAAACCGCATTTGGTTTCAGCCAAGTTCTAAACATGAAGCCAAAGAGGACCTCAGTGGCTGAATTGTCTCATAATGCCTGCCACCGTAAAGGGACCTCAACCTGAATTCCCCTTCAGACCTACCCATTTTCACAGGCCGTGGTCCCTTCTGGGTATTACACTCCTCCTGAAGTATCTGACGGGGGTTTCAAAGTGTTTTGGAAGAGGGGAGAGCCCAGGAGATGTGAAGAGAGAAACAGGCGTAAAGGTTTGCCAATGCCAGTATATCAGAGCAGTGCCTTTAATTAAAAATGTCCCTGTTTCAAGTAGCCATATTCTAAATGAAGTGACAAGCAAAACAGATCTCCCTGTGCTATGCGGCTGCTTCCCACTAGCTATCTATTTTACATTTGGTAGTGTATATGTATGTAGCAGCTTTATTCTTAATAAGCAAGTCTTCAAACAAGTGAGACATCTTTCAAATGGTGAATATATAAACTGTGGTATATCCATATACCAGAATAGTACTTGGTAATAAAAGGGATCAAACATTCATGCTCATGAATGAGTTTTTTAAATTAATTTTTATTGGAGTACAGTTGCTTTACAATGTTGTGTTAGTTTCTACTCCACAGCAAAGTGAATCAGCTATACGTATACATATATCCCCTCTTTCTTTGGATTTCCCTCCCATTTACGTCACCACAGAGCACTGATTTCCCTGAGCTATACGTAGGTTCTCATTAGTTATCTATTTTATACATAGTATCAGTAGTATATATCATGCTCATGAATGAGTTATAAATGCATTCTTCTCAGTAAAAGAACCAGAGCCCAAATGCTGTATATTACACAATTCTATTTATATGGCATGCTGGAAAGGGCAAAATTCTAGGGGCAGAAAAATTCCTGATTAGCAGAGAAGGAAGAGGGTGATGGTTACCTACAAAAGAGCAGTATAAGGAATACAGTATTATTAAGAAATCTGTATAAATGTATTTATCCTCTTTATTTAAAAAGTATTGATAATCACAGTTCAAGAAGTAAATACAAAATACATATGAAAAGATTATGGAGTAGGTGGGACATACCTAATGCTACTTGAAGTAACAAACAAACCCCCAAATGTTAGAAGAATAAGAAAATAACATTCATTTCTTGCTCAAGTTAAATATCCATTTTTACTACTCCAAGAGCTGATTCAGGATTTCCTACTTCTTTTACTTGTAGCTCTGCTCTAAGTCATGAGGCTCCCAAGTCCACCCTATGGTTAATCTTCATTTGTGCCAACTGTAAGGGAAACTAATACGGATGATCACATATGGGAGGTTTTGATGAGAGGTCTGGATTTGGTGCATAAAACTAGAATTTGGCTACTAGAATTTAGTCACATCCCTATTATAAAACAGACTATAAAATGTAGGCAGAAGATAATACAGTTTTGGTGAATACCTAGCACCATTCTGCCATAACTAGTAAATGTAACTACGCTGCAATAAAACTTAACTGTGACTTAAGACACTATAATTAAATTTTAAAGATAAGAAAGGGAGAAATCTCTTATAAGGATTACTACTCAGATATATACATGCATATATATACACACATATATATATGACTTTTACAAAAAAATAATATAAAGACAGCAACTCAACAGGAAAATGGGTAAAGCATATGAACAGGTAATTGATAAAAGAAGAAACTTAAATTGTTGAGAAAAAATCTCATGAGAAAAGCAAGTAGTCAGGGAAATGCAAATAAGATAATTTTTCACTTGTCACGTTTGCAAGAGTGACTAAATCTAGGTTATTGCCAAGGTCATACCATATGTTTTAAACAGTTACTTCACAGATGCTTACTGTATTATTAAAACTATTTAAAAATAAACATAAATTGTATGATCAAAAAATATATATAAACTATTTTTTCATTAAATGTTAAGCAGGAAAACCTATGTATACATTATTACAATATATAGCATATACCTTATGTATACAGTATAAATTTATTTATATGTATTTTTACTTACATGTACTTTTATATTTAAAAATTATGTATGTTCATATTTTTATTTATGTATTAATGTTAATATATATTTAAGTTTTTTTGTGTGTGTATGCACACACTAACCACGGAGAAAACAGAAAAGGTGTGAGTGACGTGAGGGAACAATTTGGAACTCTTAAAAAATGTAATTCTGTGGAAAGCCATTTCTGCTGGAGGGAAGAGATGGTGCAAGACATAGTGATAGAGAAGCAAAATTAGTGTCAGTAAAGGTGAATATTTTTAGAAATAATTTGAAGTGATTATTATTTTTTGAATCTTTACTCTCACTTAAAATCTAAGGTAGGTCATTTTGCTCTATATTGCCAACTTGTCCTCTATAGGAGTGCCATCGGTGTACTTTCCTGTTTGTGACAGCCTTGACAATAGTTAAGCTTTTAGTTTTTGCCAATTTGATAAATGAAAATTACCGTCTTAAAGTACTGTTATTTTTCATTTTTCTTATGAAGAGTGAAGTTGGACATCTCCCTACATTTTTAAAGACCATGAATGTTCTCCTTTTTTTGTAAATACAAATCATGTTCTTTGTCCATTTTCTATTGAATTGCTTATATTATTGGTGCCTTTTGGGAGTTTTTTACCAATACATTTTATAAATTCCCTTTTTCAGGAATTTTTAAAAGAGAATACTCATAACATAGTTATACTGTGTTCTTTTATCCTTTTCAGATTTGATTATAAGCATCTACTAGAGTGTCAGACTCTGTTTTAGGGAATGGTGTAATCACAGTAAACAAGATAGATAAAAATCTGTTTCCCATGGAACGTTCATTCTGAGGATCGAGACAGACAATAAAGATGAACTTTAAAATATCAAGTTAAAAGGAAGTAATAAATTAAGGAAAATCAAGGACAAGAGATAAGGAATATGATAGAAAATTGGTATTAATCTAAATAAGAGAAGACAGGATAACTTCTCATTCATTGAAGAGAGCACATTTGGGCAAAGATATGGAGGAGATGGGGTTTTTTTAAAATAAATAAATTTTTTATTTATTTATTTTTTGCTGCGTTGGGTCTTCATTGCTGCACGCAGACTTTCTCTAGTTTGCAGCAAGCAGGGGACACTCTGCGTTGCGGTGCATGGGCTTCTCATTGTGGTGGCTTCTCGTATTGCAGAGCACAGGCTCTAGATGCACGGGCTTCAGTAGTTGTGGCACTTGGGCTCAGTAGTTGTGGCTTTCGAGCTCTAGCGCGCAGGCTCAGTAGTTGTGGCGCACAGGCTTAGTTGCTCTGCAGCATGTGGGATCTTCCCAGACCAGGGCTCGAACCCGTGTCCCCTGCGTTGGCCGGGGGATTCTTAACCACTGCACCACCAGGGAAGTCTGGAAGAGAAGATTTATATAGATACTTGGGGAAGAACATTACATATCTATATTTATATAGATATCTATTTATATAGATACTTGGGGAAGAACATTACAGATAGGGAAAATAATTTACAACAATCCCAAGGATGAAGTGTTCTGGGAACCCTCTGAGCCAATCTAGAGGGTCTGCCTACACACTTATGCAGGGCTCCAACAAACTCAGCCTTATTATAATACTAAAGAGAAAGAAATATGAGAGACATATCAACTCAAGTGGGCATGCACTTAACAATGATAGTGCACTCCCTCATCCCAGACAACATCTCCTTTGCGCAGGAACTCATCATTGCAGATGACATCACCTCAGACAATATTCAATATCACCTCCAGCCCAGGACTTTACCATTGAGCATGATATCAACACCCCAAAATTTCTTAATATGACAGCAGACTATCACAGGGCCAATTATAGTAAGCACTTCTTTTTATGCTTTGACATCTTGGGGTCTTTCTGACACTGGAAGGGATTGCCCTTGCCAAATTTAGCTACTGCCAAGAGATAGCAGAAAGCATGCCCAGGGCACATCTTCCAAATGTAAACCAACCAATTTGAAGCCCATAGGTCAACCACCCACTTTATCTGGTTCTAATACTCACGCCACTATCCAACTGTCCTAATTACCCCAGTGCTAAGTACCAGACAACTCTAGTAAACCACTATACTCCAGTCAATGCTAAGGTTGCTTACTCTGCCTTGTCTTACTCTTCATACGGAAAGCACAACAAAGGCTCTTTTGCGCATTTTTACTTGCTCCTTCTGTCTCTTGACTGACCCTGCTGTTACCAGCGTGGCTCCTCCCCATAATATGATATGGTTTCAGTACTTTGGAATTGTAATACGTTATCTCCTCAGTGGCAGTTATTTCCTGAACTGTTTGCCAAACCACACCTGAATACTAAAACCTAGATGGAAAAAGCACATAGGAAGTCTAACTGCAACTTCTGTAGCTTGTATCCATTGAGCATGAACATAGTCAAGCCGAGAAGTTTAACCAACTCTCTATAGCAATCTACCTAAGAAAGCAAACCAAATGTATGGCAATCCACGCAGGAAAAATAAGCACAGCTCTGCAGCAACTGACACAGGAAGCCAGCCACCACCTCTGAAGCAACTATCCCAGAAAGCCTAACCACAATCACTTTGACCACCAACTTTGAAGGTTTAACCACAGCCTCTGCAGAAACTGACCCACAAAACTCTGCAGTGATCTTTCGGAAAGCTATCCACAAATTCTTCATCAGGTAGACAGGAGCCAAACCATAACCTCTGCAGCAACAGCGAGAGAGATAAATAAAACCTTTGCAATTGGCCCAGGAAGGCTAAGACACAGTTCTGAAACAATCAGCCCAAGAAACAAACACAGCCTCTGTAGTGAATAGAGAGGCAAACTAAACAACTTCTGCAGTAACTACCTAAGAAGCAAATTTTCAATCTTTGCAGAAATTGGACAAGGAAGTTAAATCACAACCTTTGCAGAAACTGGTCAACACAGTAATGAAAGATTGAAATCATAATGGAGTAATTACAGTTCCGACATAACAAGCAGAGTTGGGCAGCCATTGAGCAACTGTCCTCAGTTATGTCCCTGTACCACTAAGAAGTTGAACATTCTGAGGTGGAGGGGAAGATGGCAGAAGAGTAAGATGCATAGATCATGTTCCTCCGAACACATACACCAGAAATACATCTACACGTGGAGCAACTCCTACAGAACACCTAGTGAATGCTGGCAGAAGACCTCAGACCTTCCAAAAGGCAAGAAACTCCCCACATACCTGGGTAGGGCAAAAGAAAAAAAAGAAAAAACAGAGACAAAAGAATAGGGACGGGACCTGCACCAGTGGGAGGGAGCTGTGAAGGAGGAAAGGTTTCCACACACTAGGAAGCCCCTTCGCAGGCGGAGACTACGGGAGGCAGAGGGGGGAGGCTCGGGGCCGTGGAGGAGAGCTCGGCAACAGGGGTGCGGAGGGCAAAGCGGGGAGATTCCCGCACAGAGGATAGGTGACGACCGTCACTCACCAGCCTCTCGCTTGTCTGCTCACCCGCCGGGCCGGGTGGGGCTGCGAGCTGAGGCTCGGGCTTTCGTCGGAGCGCAGGGAGAGGAATGGGGTTGGCTGCGTGAACACAGCCTGAAGGGGTTAGTGCACCACAGCTAGCCGGGAGGGAGTCCGGGAAATGGTCTGGAGCTGCCGAAGAGGCAAGAGACTTTTTCTTCCCTCTTTGTTTCCTGGAGCGCGAGGAGAGGGGCTTAAGAGCGCTGCTTCAAGGAGCTCCAGAGTCGGGCGCGAGTCGCGGCTAAAGAGTGGACCCCAGAGACGGGCAGGAGACGCTAAGGCTGCTGCTGCCGCCACCAAGAAGCCTGTGTGCGAGCACAGGTCATTATCCATACCCCCTTCCGCGGAGCCTGTGCAGCCCGCCACTGCCTGGTTCCCGGGATTCAGGGACAACTTCCCCGGGAGAACGCACGGCGGGCCCCAGGCTGGTGCAACGTCACACTGTCCTCTGCCGCTGCAGGTCCGCCCCGCACGCAGTGCCCCTCCCTCCCCCACGGCCTGAGTGCGCCGGAGCCCCCGAATCTGCGGCTTCTTTAACCCCGTCCTGTCTGAGCAAAAAACAGACGCCCTCCAGCGACCTACACGCAGAGTCGGGCCAAATCCAAAGCTGAGCCCCCAGAGCTGTGAGAACAAAGAAGAGAAAGGGAAATCTCTCCCAGCAGCCTCAGGAGCAGCGGATTAAATCTTCACAATCAAACTGATGTACCCTGCATCTGTGGAATACCTGCATAGACAACGAATCATCCCAAATTGAGGAGGTGGGCTTTGAGAGCAAGATTTATGACTTTTTCCCCTTTACCTCTTTTTGTGAGGGTATATGTATATGCTTCTGTGTAAGATTTTGTTTCTATAGCTTTGCTTCCACCATTTACCCTAAGGTTCGATCCGTCCCTTTTCTTTTTTTTTTCTAAATAATTATTTTTAAATTAATAACTTTATTATATTTTACTTTATTTTATTCTACTGTATCTTCTTTCTTTCTTTCTTTTTTCCTTCCTTCCCTCCTTCCTTCCTTCCTCCCTCACTCCCTCCTTTCTTTCCTTCTTTCCTTTTCTTCTTTCTTCCTTTCTTTCTTTCTTCCTTCCTTCCTTCCCTCCTATCCTTCATCCTTTCTTTCTATCTTTCTTTCTTTCTTTCTTCCTTCCTACTTCTACTAATTCTTTCTCTCTACTTTTTCTCCCTTTTATTCTGAGCCGTGTGGATGAATGGTTCTTGGTGCTCCAGCCAGGCATCAGGGCTGTGCCTCGGAGGTGGGAGACCCAGCTTCAGGACACTGGTCAACAAGAGACCTCCCAGCTCCACATAATATCAAATGGCGAAAATCTCCCAGAGATCTCTATCTCAACACCAGCACCCAGCTTCACTCAATAACCAGCAAGGTACAGTGCTGGACACCCTATGCCAAACAACTAGCAAAACAGGAACACAACGCCACCCATTAGAAGAGAGGCTGCCAAAAATCATAATAAGTCCAAAGACACCACAAAACACACCACCAGACGTGGACCTGCCCACTAGAGAGACAAGATCCAGCCTCATCCACCAGAACACAGGCACTAGTCCCCTCCACCAGGAAGCCTACACAACCCACTGAACCAACCTTAGCCACTGGGGACAGACATCAAAACAACGGGAAATACGAACCTGCAGCCTGCAAAAAGGAGACCCCAAACACAGTAAGATAAGCAAAATGAGAAGACAGAAAAACACACAGCAGATGAAGGAGCACCAGACCTAACAAATGAAGAGGAAATAGACAGTCTCGCTGAAAAAGAATTCAGAATAATGATAGTAAAGATGATCCAAAATCTTGGAAATAGAATGGACAAAATGCAACACACATTTAACAAGGAACTAGAAGAACTAAAGATGAAACAAACAATGATGAACAACACAATAAGTGAAATGAAAAAGTCTCTAGATTGGATCGATAGCAGAATAACTGAGGCAGAAGAACCGATAAGTGACCTGGAAGATAAAATAGTGGAAATAACTACTGCAGAGCAGAATAAAGAATGAAAAGAACTGAGGACAGTCTCAGAAACATCGGGACAACATTAAATGCACCGACATTCGAATTATAGGGGTTCCAGAAGAAGAAGAGAAAAAGAAAGGGACTGAGAAAATATTGAAGAGATTATAGTTGAAAACTTCCCTAATATGGGAAAGGAAATAATTAATCAAGTCCAGGAAGCGCAGAGAGTCCCATACAGGATAAATCCAAGGAGAAATATGCCAAGACACATATTAATCAAACTGTCAAAAATTAAATACAAAGAAAACATATTAAAAGCAGCAAGGGAAAAACAACAAATAACACACAAGGGAATCCCCATAAGGTTAACAGCTGATCTCTCAGCAGAAACTCTGCAAGCCAGAAGGGAGTGGCAGGACATAATGAAAGTGATGAAGGAGAAACACCTGCAACCAACATTACACTACCCAGCAAGATTCTCATTCAGATTTGATGGAGAAATTAAAACCTTTACTGACAAGTAAAAGCTGACAGAGCTCAGCACCACAAAACCAGCTTTACAACAAATGCTAAAGAAACCTCTCTAGGCAAGAAACACAAGAGAAGGAAAAGACCTATAATAACAAACCCGAAATAATTTAGAAAATGAAAATAGGAACATACATATCGATAATAACCTTAAATGTAAATGGACTAAATTCTCACACCAAAAGACACAGATTGGCTGAATGGATACAAAAACAAGACCCATATATATGCTGTCTACAAGAGACACACTTCACACCTAGAGACACATACAGACTGAAAGTGAGGAGTTGGAAAAAGATATTCCATGCAAATGGAAACCAAAAGAAAGCTGGAGTAACAATTTTCATAGCAGAAAAAATAGACTTTAAAATAAAGACTATTACAAGAGACAAAGAAGGACACTACATAATGATCAAGGGATCGATCCAAGAAGAAGATATAACAATTGTAAATATTTACGCACCCAACATAGGAGCACCTCAATACATAAGGCAAATACTAACAGCCATTAGAGGGGAAATCAACAGTAAGACATTCATAGTAGGGGACTTTAACACCCCATTTTCACCAATGGACAGATCATCCAAAATGAAAATAAATAAGAAACCACAAGCTTTAAATGATACATAAACAAGATGGGCTTAATTGATATTTATAGGACATTCCATCCAAAAACAACAGAATACACATTTCTCTCAATTACTCATGGAACATTCTCCAGGAAAGATCATATCTTGGGTCACAAATCAAGCTTTGGTAAATTTAAGATATTGAAATTGTATCAAGTATCTTCTCCAACAACACTACCATGAGACTGGATATAAATTACAAGAAAAGATCTGTAAAAAATACAAACACATGGAAGCTAAATAATACACTACTTAATAACGAAATGATAACTGAAGAATTCAAACAGGAAATTAAAAAATACCTAGAAACAAATGACAACAAAGACAGGCTTCAGGGCTTTCCAAATCACCGCATTAACATAAACTCAGGTGGGACAGGAAGGGGCCTGTGATGCATAAAATAAGACAGTTTGATCTTCTTCACCAGTTTGGAAATTCTGAGGGTTTTGCAAGTTCGGTGCCAAGAACGGGGAAGAAGTCCAGAACTGCCTGTATTTCTTCTTATAAGCCGTGCTGCCTCAGTGTATGCTCGTGGATACCTAGATGGATACGCGTGTGTTGACTCTGGCCCCTGGGTGGAGGGGCGTGTGGCATCTATATCACTCCCAGTTTCAAAGTGCAGTGGACGTTACCACGATAGTGTCTCTCCTGGCTGCTGGGTAGCCTGCCCCTCCCACTGGGACAAGGCTCCTTGGAAAACAGGTGGTTGGCTGTGGTACAGGAACCCCTCCAGTGACTGAACGATCCACAACGGGGTTGTGATTCATCTCAACTGGAGGGTCTTCTTGGAATCTCACTCTCAGGGAGACCATGGGGGTGGATGCATGTCATGTGGGCTGGATCACATGTTCACTGTTGCTTCAGGGTTCACCTGAGATGCTGCTCACACATGGAACTCAATACACCTTTAGTTCCACTAAGGTGACGGGAAAGCCTCTGGGAAGAGATCCTGGCCAGGCCAGGCCAGAGATAATGGAGATGTAGCTTTGACTCACGGTTGTAGGGTTGTACCTTTTTTCCCTATAGGACACACAGCAGGATTTTGCCTTGAGAAAATGTTACATGTGCATTGACACTAATATTACGCAAGTTGAATGTTATACTTATTTAGCTTTTAACATCTTTCGTCATCACTACACGGTGTGCAGTGAGGTCTGCAAGGGCAGGGAGGGGTTGTCTGTGTGTCTTTGCTGTATCCCCAGCTGCAGCCCCACTGCCTGGTTCACAATAGACGCTCAATAAACACTCATTGAATACATGAGTGAAAGGATTTGTTATTGGAATATCACAGGTAAATCATGGCAAATATATTAAGTGACACATGTCAGAATGTGTTTTACCAAGAAAATAACCATATCATTTATTTTGCCCTTTAAGACGTGGGCAGCAGGCTTATGTTTGTTTGTTCTGTTTTGTTCACTTCCCCCAAATGGGAAGCGTCTTACTCTATAGCATGTGGTTTTAGATGCGAATTTAAGAGTCAAAATGCTAATAGGAAATCTTAGAGTTATAAATCACTACCAAATGAATAACCTCAAGTCACACATCAGGTATGTCAACCCAATGGCTTCAATGCAAATTTTTTTCTTAAACAGCTTTCTTGGAGTATAATTGCTTTACAACGGTGTGTTAGCTTCTGCTGTATAACAAAGTGAATCCGCTATATGTATGCATATATCCCTATATCTCCACCCTCATGCATCTCCCTCCCACACTCCCTATCCCACCCCTCTAGGTGGACACAAAGCACGGAGCTGATCTCCCTGGGCTATGTGGCTGCTTCCCACTACCTATGGCTGAGTAATATTCCGTTGTATGTATGTGCCACGTGTTTTTTATCCATTTATCTGTCTATGGACACTTAGATTGCTTCGACGTTTGGCTCTTGTATATAGAGCTGCAATGAACATGTGGTACATGACTCTTTTTGAATTATGGTTTTCTCAGGTTATATGCCCAGTAGTGAGATTGCTGGGTCGTATGTTATTTCTATGTTTAGTATTTTAAGGAACCAGCATACTCTTCTCCATAGTCGCTGTATGAATTTACATTCCCACAAACAGTGCAAGAGGGTTCTCTTTTCTCCACAGCCTCTCCAGCATTTATTGTTTGTAGGTTTTTTCATGATGGCCATTCTGACTGTTGTGAGGTGATACCTCACTGAAGTTTTGATTTGCATTTCTCTAATGATTAGTGAGATTGAGCAAAATTTTATGTGTTTGTTGGTCATCTGTATATCTTCTCTGAAGAAATTTGTAGTTAGGCCTTCTGCCTATTTATTTTTTGTTATTTTTAACATCTTTATTGGAGTATAATTGCTTTACAATGGTGTGTTAGTCTCTGATTTATTAAAAAGTGAATCAATTATACATATACACATGTCCCCATATCTCTTCCCTCCTCTGTCTCCCTCCCACCCACCCTCCCTAACCCACCCCTATACTAGCAAACCGAATCCAACAGCACATTAAAAGGATCATACACCATGATCAAGTGGGGTTTATTCCAGGAATGCAAGGATTCTTCAATATATGCATAGCAATCAATGTGATACACCATATTAAAAAGCTGAAGAAGAAAAGCCATATGATGAAGTCAATAGATGCAGAGAAAGCTTTCGACAAAATTCAACACCCATTTATGATAAAAATCCTATGGAAGTAGGCATTGCAGGAACTTTCCTCAACATAGTAAAGGCCATATATGACAAACCCACAGCCAATATCGTCCTCAATGGTGAAAAACTGAAACAATTTCCAGTAAGATCAGGAACAAGAGAAGGTTGCCCACTCTCACCACTCTTATTCAACATAGTTTTGGAAGTTTTAGCAACAGCAGTCAGAGAAGAAAAAGAAGTAAAGGGAATCCAAATCGGAAACGAAGAGGTAAAGCTGTCACTGTTGCAGATGACATGATACTCTACATACAGAATCCTAAAAATGCTACCAGAAAACTTCTAGAGCTAATCAATGAATTTGGTAAAGTAACAGGATACAAAATTAATGCAAAGAAATCTCTGGCATTCTTATACACTAGTGATGAGAAATCTGAAAGTGGAAATAAGAAAACTCTCCCATATACCATTGCAACAAAAAGAATAAAATATCTAGGAATAAACCTACCTAAGGGGAAAAAAGACCTGTATGCAGAAAATTATAAGACACTGATGAAAAACATTAAAGATGATATAAATATATGGAGAGATATACCATTTTCTAGGATTGTAAGAATCAACATTGTGAAAATTGCTCTACTACCAAAGCAATCTACAGATTCAATGCAATCCTTATCAAACTACCACTGGCATTTTTCACAGAACTAGAACAAAAAATTTCACAATTTGTATGGAAACACAAAAGATCCCGAAGTGCTAAAGCAATCTTGAGAAAGAAAAACGGAGCTGGAGGAATCAGGCTCCCTCCCAGCAGGCTATACTATAAATCTACGGTAATCAAGACAGTATGGCACTGGCACAAAAATAGAAATATAGATCAATGGAAAAGGATAGAAAGCCCAGAGATAAACCCACGCACATATGGTCACCTCATCTTTGATAAAGGAGGCAGGGATGTACAGTGGTGATAACATAGCCTCTTCAATAAGTGGTGCTGGGAAAACTGGACACGTACATGTAAAAGTATGAGATTAGATCACTCCCTAACACCATGCACAAAAATAAGCTCTAAATGGAATAAATACCTAAATGTAAGGCCTGAAACTATCAAACTCTTAGAGAAAACAATGGCAGAACACTCTATGACATACACCACAGCAAGATCCTCTCTGAACCACCTCCTAGAGTAATGGAAATAAAAAAAAAAATAAACAAATGAGACCTAATGAAACTTAAAAGCTTTTGAACAGCAAAAGAAACCATAAACAAGACCAAAGGACAACCCTCAGAATGGGAGAAAATATTTGCAAATGAAGAAATTGGCAAAGGATTAATCTCCCAAATTTACAAGCAGCTCATGCATCTCAATAACAAAAAAGCAAACAACCAAATCCAACAATGGGCAGAAGACCCAAATAGACATTTCTCCAAAGAAGATATACAGACTGCCAACAAACACATGAAAGAATGTTCAACATCATTAATCATTAGAGAAATGCAAATCAAAACTACAATGTGGTATCATCTCCCACCGGTCTGGAAGGCCATCATCTAAAAATCTGGAAACAACAAATGCTGGACAGGGTGTGGAGAAAAGGGAACACTCTTGCACTGTTGGTTGGAATGTAAATTGACACAACCACTATGGAGAACAGTATGGAGGTTCCTTAAAAATCTACAAATAGAACTACCATATGAACCAGCATCTCACTAGTGGGCATATATCCTTAGAAAACCATAATTCAAAAGGAGTCATGTATCAAAATGTTCATTGCAGCTCTATTTACAATAGCCCAGAGATGGAAACACCCTAAGTGTCCAACATCAGATGAATAGATAAAGAAGATGTGGCACATATATAAAATGGAATAGTACTAAGCCATAAATAGAAACTAAATTGAGGTATTTGTAGTGAGGTGGATGGACCTAGAGTCTGTGATACAGAGTGAAGTAAGTCAGAAAGAGAAAAACAAGTACTGTATGCTTACACATATATATGAAATCTAAGAAAAAAAAAAAAAAGGTCATGAAGAACCTAAGTGTAAGACAGGAATAAAGACATAGACCTACTAGAGCATGGACTTGAGGATATGGGGAGGCGGAAGGTTAAGCTGTGACAAAGTGAGAGAGTGGCATGGACCTATATACACTACCAAATGTAAAATATATAGCTAGTGGGAAGTAGCTGCACAGCACAGGGAGATCAGTTAAGTGCTTTGTGACCACCTAGAGGGGTGAGACAGGGAGGGTGGGAGGGAGGGAGATGCAAGAGGGAAGAGATATGGGAACATATGTATATGTATAACTGATTCACTTTGTTATAAAGCAGAAACTAACACACCATTGTAAAGCAATTATACTCCAATAAATTATACTCCAATAAAGATGTAAAAAAACAATTCTCTAGAAGGAATCAATAGTAGAATAAATGAAGCAGAAGAACTGATGAGAGAACTGGAAGATAAAATAGTGGAAATAACTACCATAGAGCAGCATAAAGAAAAAGGAATGGAAAGAATAAAGGACAGTCTTAGAGATTTCTGGGACAACATTAAATGAACCAATATTTCAATTATAGCATCCCAGAAGAAGAAGAGATAAAGAAAGGGACAGAAAACATGTGAAGAGATGATAGTTTAAAATTTCTCTAGTATGGGAAAGGAAATAGCCAATCAAATACAGAAAGCACAGAGACCTATAAAGTTAAAGCCAGGGAGAAACACACCAAGATGCATATTTATCAATCTATCAAAAATTAAATACAAAGAAAAATTATTAAAAGCAGCAATGGAAAAACAACAAATACCATAAAAGGGAATGCCCATAATGTTAACAGCTAATCTTACAGCAGAAATCTTGCAAGGCAGTAGAGAGTGGCAGGACATATTTAAAGTGATGAAAGGGAAGAACCTACAAAAAAGATTACTCTACCCAGCAAGGATCTCTTTCAGATTGGACAGAGAAATAAAAACTTTTGCAGACAAGAAAAATTAAGACAATTTAACACTACCAAACCATCTTTACAGTGAATGTTAAAAGAACTTCTCTTGACTAGGAAAGACAAGAGAAAGGGAAGACCTTAATAACAAACCCAAAGCAATTAAGAAAATGGTAATATGAACATACATATCGATAACTACCTTAAATGTAAATGGATTAAATGTTCCAACAAAAAGACTGAAAGGATAAAAAAACAAGATGAATATATATGCTGTCTACAAGAGACCCACTTCTGTTGTAGGGACACATACAGAGTGAAAGTGAGGGGATGGAAAAAGATACCCCATGAAAATAGAAATCAAAAGAAAGCTAGAGTAGCAATTCTCATATCAGACAAAATAGACTTTAAAACCAAGACTATAACAAGAGACAAAGAAGGACACTATGTAATGATAAAGGGATCAATCCAGAAGAAGATATACAGTTGTAAATATTTATGCACCCAACATAGGAACACTTTAATACATAAGCCAAATGCTTACAGCCATAAAAGGGGAAATCAACAGTAGCACAATCATAGTAGGGGACTTTAACTCCCCACTTTCACAAATGGACAGATGATCCAATAGTGAAACATAAACTTTAAAATACACATTAAACAAGATGGATTTAATTGATACATATAGGACATTCCATTAAAAAACAACAGAATACACTTTCTTATCAAGTGCTCATGGAAAATTCTCCAGGATATATCATATCTTGGCTTTCAAATCAAGCCTAGGTCAATTTAAGAAAATTAAATTTGTATCAAGTATTTTTTCAGACCTCAACGTTATGAGATGTTCCTGTATCAATTACAGGAAAAAAAACTGTAAAAAAGAAAAAACACATGGAGACCAAGAAATAGACTGCTAAATAACCAAGAGATCACCATAGAAATCAAAGAAGAAATTAAAAACACCAAGAAACAAATAACCATGAAAACACTATGACCCAAAAACCTATGGGATACAGAAAAACAGTTGTAAGAGGGAAGTTTATAGCAATACAATTCTACCTCAGGAAACAAGAAACATCTCAAATAATCCAACCTTACACCTAAAGCAATTAGAGAAAAAAATATATATAGAAAAACCCAACGTTAGAAGAAGGAAAGAAATCATAGAAATCAGCTCAGAAATAAATGAAAAAAATGAAGGAAACCATAGCAAAGATCAATAAAACTAAAAGCTGGTTCTTGGAGAAGATAAAAAAAATTGATAAGCCATTAACTAGGCTCATCATTAAAAAGAGAAGAGTCAGGCTTCTCTGGTGGCACAGTGGTTGAGAATCTGCCTGCCAATGCAGGGGACACGGGTTTGAGCCCTGGTCTGGGAGGATCCCTCATGCCACGGAGCAGCTGGGCCCATGAGCCACAATTACTGAGCCTGCACGTCTGGAGCCTGTGCTCCACAACAGGAGAGGCCACGAAAGTGAGAGGCCTGTGCACCACAATAAAGAGTGGCCCCCGCTTGCTGCAACTAGAGAAAGCCCTTGCACAGAAACGAGGACCCAACACAGTCATAAATAAATAAATAAATTTTAAAAACTTATTTAAAAAAAGAGAGAGAAGAGTCAATCCAATGGAATTAGAAGTGAAAAAAGAGAAGTAACAAGTGACATTGGAGAAATACAAAGTATCATGAGAGACTACAATAAGAAACAATATGACAATAAAATTGACAAATTTCTAAATTCTTAGAAATAGCACAAACTCCTGACACTGAAACAGAAAGAAATAGAAAATATAAACACACCAAACACAAGCATTGAAATTGAGACATTGATTAAATAACTTCCAACAAACAAAAGCCCAGACCAGACATGGCTTCACAGGTGAATGCTATCAAACATTTAGATTAGAGCTAACACATATCCTCAAACTCCTCCAAAATATAGCAGGAGGAACACACCCAAACTCATTCTACAAAACCACCATCACAGTGATCCCAACTTTCACAATTTTTATGCCAATGAAAAGACCCCGAATAGCAAGAGCAAACTTGAGAAAGAAAACTGGAGCTGGGGTAATCAGGCTCCCTGAGTCCAGATTATACTCCGAAGTTATAGTAATCAACACAGAATTGTACCAGCACACATACAGTAATATAGATCAATTGAACAGGAGAGAAAGACCCCAAATAAGTGCATGAACGTACAGTGATCTTATCTTGGATAAAGGAGGCAAAAATATGTAAAGGGGAAAAGACAGGCCCTCAATAATTGGTGCTGGAAAAACTGGATGACTTCATGTTAAAGAGTGATATTAGAATACTTCCTAACACTGTACACAAAGTTACACTCAAAATGGATTAAAGACATATATGGAGGGCCAGACCCTTTAAAACTCTTAGAGGAAAACCTAAGCAGAACACTCTATGACAGGAATCAGAGTAAGATCCTTTTGACCAACCTCCTAGAGAAACAGAAATGAAAACGAAAATAAACAATTGGGACCTAGAGAAGCTTAAAAGCTTTGGACCAGCAAAGGAGACCATACTGAAGACAAAAAGAAAATGCTCAAAATGGGAGAAAATATTTGCAAGATATGCAACTGACAAAGAATTACTCTCCAATATATACAAACAGCTTCTGAAGCTCAGTATCCAAAAAAGCAAACAACCCTTCCAAAAACGGGCAGTAGAGCTAAAGACTTTTCTCCAAAGAAGATATACAGATTGCAGAGAGACACAGGGTGCTCTATATCACGAATATTGAGAAATGCAAGTCAAAAGGAAAATGAGGTATCACAACACACTGCTCAGACTTGCCATCCTCAAAATAGCTATAAACCATAAATGCTGGAGAAGGTGTGGAGAAGAGGGAACTAACTTGCACTCTTGGTGGGAATGTAAAGTGATTCAGACAATAAGGAGAACAGTATGGACTTTCCTTAAAAAGCTCAAACTCACTACTCACTACTCACTACTACCATATGATCCAGGAGAGCCACTGCTGCCATATATCCTGTGAAACCCATAATTCAAAAAGAGTCAAGTAATGCAAGGAATTTTGCAGCACCATTTACAATAGCCAGGACATGGAAGCAACCTAAGTATCCATCAAAAGAGAATTGGATAAAGAAGATGTGTCACATATATACACTGGAATATTAGTCATTATAGGAAAGAAAATAGTTACTTGTAGTGAGGTGGATGGACCTAGAGTCTGTCATACACAGTGAGGTAAGTCACTGTCATACACTGTGACGTAAGTCAGAAAGTAAAAAACATACTGTATGCTGACACATACATATGGAATCTAAAACATAAACCATCAGAAAAAATGTTGCGATACACTTAGGGCCAGAACAGGAGTACAGATGTAGACGTAGACAATGGACTTGCAGACACGAAAGGAAAGAGTAGCACTGACATATGTAAACTATTCAATGTAAAATAGATAGCTTGTGGGAAGGAGCCACATAGCACAATGAAATCAGCTCGGTGCTTTGTGACCACCCATTGAGCAGACATATGGAGTTTGGGGAGGAAACGAAATGTTAGAGGTGAAATGGAGATTTAGGTATGCATAGAGCTGATACCCTTTGTTATTCAGCAGTAATTAACACAGTATAATTGTAAAGCAATTATACTCCAATAAGATTAGAGAATAATCAAGCCCAAAAAGTATGAAATAGAAACTAAGGAAACAATAGCAAAGATCAATGAAACTAAAAGCTGGTTATTTAGAAAATTAAGAAAATGAATAATTATTTGGCCAGACTCATCAAGAAACAATGAAGATTCAAATCAATAAAATTAGAAATAAAATGAGAAATTAACCAACAATGCAGAATTAAAAAGGATCATAAGAGACACCTAGAAACACTATATGTCTATACAATGGATAATCTGGAAGAGATGGACAAATTCCTTCAACAATACAACCTTCCAGGACTGAACCAGAGAGAAATAGAAAAGATAAACCAACCAATCACAAGTAATTAAATTTAAATTGTGACTTAAGATCTTTCAAAAAGCAAATTTCAAGGTGAATGGCTTCAGGAAAATGTTATCCAACTTTTAGGGCAGAGATAACACCCATTCTTCTCAAATTCTACCCAGAAATTGCAGACAGAAGAAGAAGACTCCCAAATTCGACTAAGAGGCAACCATCACCCTGATAGGAAAACCAGACAAAGATATCATATAAAAGGTAATTACTGGTAAATACTGGCCATTATCACTGATAAACATATATGCAAATATCCTCAACCAACAACTAGCAGAGAGAATCCAACAAAAATTTAAAACAACCATACACCAAGATCAAGTGAGATTTTTCCCACGGATGGAAGGATTTTTCAACAAACAAACATCAATCCATGTGATACACCCTGTTATCAAATTGAAGGATAAAACAATATGAAAATCCTAATACATGCATAAAAAGCTTTCGACACAATTCAAAACCCATTCATGTTAAAAATAAATAAATAAAAACTCCAGAAATTAGACATAGAGTGAAGCTACCTAAGATCATAAATGTCATGTATGACAAAACCACAACCAACATTGTTTTTTTTTTTTTGACATCTTTATTGGGGTATAATTGCTTTACAATGGTGTGTTAGTTTCTGCTTTATAACAAAGTGAATCAGTTATACATATACATATGTTCCCATATCTCTTCCCTCTTGCATCTCCCTCCCTCCCAACCTCCCTATCCCACCCCTCCAGGTGGTCACAAAGCTCCGAGCCGATAATCCCCTGTGCCACGCTGCTGCTTCCCACTAGCTATCTACCTTATGTTTGTTAGTGTGTATATGTCCATGACTCTCTCTCGCCCTGTCAGAGCTCACCCTTCCCCCTACCCATATCCTCAAGTCCGTTCTCCAGTAGGTCCGTGTCTTTATTCCTGTCTTACCCCTAGGTTCTTCATGACATTTTTGTTTCTTCTTAAATTCCATATATATGTGTTAGCATACGGTATTTGTCTTTTTCTTTCTGACTTACTTCACTCTGTTTGACCGACTCTAGGTCTATCTACCTCATTACAAATAGCTCAATTTCGTTTCTTTTTATGGCTGAGTAATATTCCATTGTATATATGTGCCACACCTTCTTTATCCATTCATCCAATTATGGGCACTTAGGTTGTTTCCATCTCCGGGCTATTGTAAATAGAGCTGCAATGAACATTTTGGTACATGACTCTTTTTGAATTTTGGTTTTCTCAGGGTATATGCCCAGTAGTGGGATTGCTAGGTCATATGGTAGTTCTATTTGTAGTTTTTTAAGGAACCTCCATACTATTCTCCATAGTGGCTGAACCAATTCACATTCCCACCAACAATGCAAGAGTGTTCCCTTTTCTCCACACCCTCTCCAGCATTTATTGTTTCTAGATTTTTTGATGATGACCATTCTGACTGATGTGAGATGATATCTCATGTAGTTTTGATTTGCATTTCTCTAATGATTAATGATGTTGAGCATTCTTTCATGTGTTTCTTGGCAGTCTGTATATCTTCTTTGGAGAAATGTCTATTTAGGTCTTCTGCCCATTTTTGGACTGGGTTGTTTGTTTTCTTGTTGTTGAGCTGCATAGCTGCTTGTAAATTTTGGAGATTAATCCTTTGTCAGTTGCTTCATCTGCAAACATTTTCTCCCATTCTGAGGGTTGTCTTTTGGTCTTGTTTATGGTTTCCTTTGCTGTACAAAACCTTTGAAGTTTCATTAGGTCCCATTTGTTTATTTTTGTTTTTATTTTAATTAATCTAGGAGTTGGGTCAGAAAGGATCTTGCTGTGGTGTATGTCATAGAGTGTTCTGCCACTGTTTCCAAGTGTCTGATAGTTTCTGGACTTACATTTAGGTCCTTAATCCATTTTGAGCTTATTTTTCTTCACGGTGTTAGGGAGTGATCTAATCTCATACTTTTACATGTACCTGTCAAGTTTTCCCAGCACCACTTATTGAAGAGGCTGTCCTTTCTCCACTGTACATTCCTGCCACCTTTATCAAAGATAAGGTGTTCATATGTGTGTGGGTTTATCTCTGGGCTTTCTATCCTGTTCCATTGATCTATCTGTCTGTTTTTGTGCCAGTACCATACTGTCTTTTTTTTTTTTTTTTTTTTTTTTTTGCTGTATTTGGGCCTCTCACTGTTGCGGCCTCTCCCGTTGAGGAGCACAAGCTCCGGACACGCAGGCTCAGCGGCCATGGCTCACGGGCCCAGCCGCTCTGCGGCATGTGGGATCTTCCCGGACCGGGGCACGAACCCATGTCCCCTGCATCGGCAGGCGGACTCTCAACCACTGCACCACCAGGGAAGCCCCCATACTGTCTTGATTACTGTAGCTTTGTAGTATAGTCTGAAGTCAGGGAGCCTGATTCCTCCAGCTCCTTTTTTCGTTCTCAAGATTGCTTTGGCTATTCAGGGTCATTTGTGTTTCCATACAAATTGTGATATTTTTTGTTCTAGTTCTGTGAAAAATGCCACTGGTAGTTTGATAGGGATTGCATTGAATCTATAGATTGCTTTGGGTAGTAGAGTCATTTTCACAATGTTGATTCTTCCAATCCAAAAACATGGTATATCTCTCCATCTATTTGTATCATCTTTAATTTCTTTCATCAGTGTCTTATAATTTTCTGCATACAGGTCTTTTGTCTCCTTAGGTAGGTTTATTCCTAGATATTTTATTCTTTTTGTTGCAATGGTAAATGGGAGAGTTTTCTTGATTTCAATTTCAGATTTTTCATCATCAGTATATAGGAATGTCAGAGATTTCTGTGCATTAATTTTGTATCCTGCTACTTTACCAAATTCATTGATTAGCTCTAGTAGTTTTCTGGTAGCATCTTTAGGATCCTCTATTTATAGTATCATGACATCTGCAAACAGTGACAGCTTTACTTCTTTTCTGATTTGGATTCCTTTTATTTCCTTTTCTTCTCTGACTGCTGTGGCTAAAACTTCCAAAACTATGTTGAATAAGAGTGGTGAGAGTGGGCAACCTTGTCTTGTTCCTGATCTTAGTGGAAATGGTTTCAGTTTTTCACCATTGAGGATGATGTTGGCTGTGGGCTTGTCATATATGGCCTTTATTAGGTTGAGAAAAGTTCCCTCTATGCCTACTTTCTGGTGGGTTTTTATTATAAATGGGTGTTGAATTTTGTCGAAAGTTTTCTCTGCATCTATTGAGATGACCATATGGTTTTTCTCCTTCAGTTTGTTAATATGGTGTATCACGTTGATTGATTTGCGTATACTGAAGAATCCTTGTATTCCTGGAATAAACCCCTCTTTATCATGGTGTATGATCCTTTTAATGTGCTGTTGGATTCTGTTTGCTAGTATTTTGTTGAGGATTTTTGCATCTATGTTCATCAGTGATATTGGCCTGTAGTTTTCTTTCTTTGTGACATCCTTGTCTGGTTTTGGTATCAAGGTGATGGTGGCCTTGTAGACTGAGTTTGGGAGTGTTCCTCCCTCTGCTATATTTTGGAAGAGTTTGAGAAGGATAGGTGTTAGATCTTCTCTAAAGCTTTGACAGAATTCGCCTGTGAAGCCATCTGGTCCTGGGCTTTTGTTTGTTGGAAGATTTTTAATCACAGTTTCAATTTCAGTGCTTGTGATTGTTCTGTTCATATTTTCTATTTCTTCCTGATTCAGTCTTGGCAGTTGTGCATTTCTAAGAATTTGTCCATTTCTTCCAGATTGTCCATTTTATTGGCATAGAATTGCTTGTAGTAATCTCTCATGATCTTTTTTATTTCTGCAGTGTCAGTGGTTACTTCTCCTTTTCATTTTTATTTCTATTGATTTGAGTCTTCTTTTTTTTCTTGATGAGTCTGGCTAGTGGTTTATCTCTTTTGTTTATCTTCTCAAAGAACCAGGTTTTCATTTATTGATCTTTCTTCAGTTCTTGTCATTCTTTTTTCTTTATTCTGCTCTGCAGTGGTTATTTCCACTATTTTATCTTCCAGGTCACTTATCCTTTCTTCTGCCTCAGTTATTCTGCTGTTGATCTCATCTAGAGTATTTTTCATTTCATTTATTTTGTTGTTCATTGTTGTTTGTTTCATCTTTAGTTCTTCTAGGTCCTTGTTAAATGTTTCTTGCATTTTGCATATTCTGTTTCCAAGATTTTGGATCATGTTTATTATCATTATTCTCAATTCTTTTTTAGGTAGACTGTCTATTTCCTCTTCATTTGTTAGGTCTGGTGAGTTTTTATCTTGCTCCTTCATCTGCGGTGTGTCTGTCTTCTCATTTTGCTTATCTTACTGTGTTTGGGGTCTCCTTTTTGCAGGCTGCAGGTTCGTAGTTCACCTTGTTTTTGGTGTCTGTCTCCAGTGGCTAAGGTTGGTTCAGTGGGTTGTGTAGGCTTCCTGGTGGAGGGGACTAGTGCCTGTGTTCTGGTGGATGAGGCTGGATCTTGTCTCTCTAGTGGGCAGGTTCATGTCTGGTGGTGTGTGTTGGGGTGTCTGGGGCCTTATTATGATTTTAGGCAGCCTCTCTGCTAATGGGTGGGGTTGTGTTCCTGTTTTGCTAGTTGTTTGGCATAGGTTGTCCAGCACTGTAGCTTGCTGGTCGTTGAGTGAAGCTGGGTGCTGGTGTTAAGATGGAGGTCTCTGGGAGATTTTCGCTGTTTGATATTAGGTGGAGCTGGGAGGTCTTTTGTTGACCAGTGTCCTGAAGTTGGATATCCAACCTCCGAGGCACAGCCCTGATGCCTGGCTGGAGCACCAAGAGCCTTTCATCCACACGGCTCAGAATAAAAGGGAGAAAAATAGAGAGAATTAGTAGAAGTATGAAGAAAGAAAGAAGGAAAGGAGGGAAGGAAGAAAGAAAGAAAGAAAGAAAGAAAGAAAGAAAGAAAGAAAGAAAGAAAGAAAGAAAGAAAGAGAGAGAGAGAAAGAAAGAAAGAAAGAAAGAAAAGCAAAGAAGATGGCAAGAAGGAAAGAAAGGAGGGAGGGAGGAAGGAAGGAAGGAGAGAAAACAAGAAAAAAGACAGAAATAAAGAAAATACAGTAAAATAAAATAAAGTATAATAAATTTATTGAATTAAAAAATACTTATTTAGAAAAAAGAAAAAAAAAAAGGGACGGATAGAACCGTAGGGCAAATGTTGGAAGCAAAGCTATACAGGAAAAATCTTACACAGAAGCATACACATACACCCTCACAAAAAGAAGTAAAGGAGAAAAAATCATAAATCTTGGTCTCAGAGACCACCTCCTCAATTTGGGATTATTCGTTGTCTAAAGGAGGGAAGGAAGGAAAGAAAGAAGAAAAGAAAGAAAGAAAGAGAGAAAGAAAGAAAGAAAGAAAGAAGGTAAAGCATAATAAATTTATTAAAATTAATTATTAAGAAAAAAATTTTAAAAAAACCATGGACGGATAGAACGCTAGGACAAATGGTGGAAGCAAGACTGTACAGACAAGATCTCACACAGAAGCATACACATACAAATTCACAAAAAGAGGAAAAGGAGAAAAAAATCATGGATCTTGCTCCTAAAGTCCACCTCCTCAATTTGGGATCATTCCTTGTCTATTCAGGTATTCCACAGACGCAGGTACATCAAGTTGATTGTGGAGCTTTAATCCACTGCTTCTGAGGCTGCTGGGAGAGATTTCCCTTTCTCTTCTTTGTTCTCACAGCTCGCAGGAGCTCAGCTTTGGATTTGGCCCTGCCTCTGCATGTAGGTCGCTGGAGGGCGTCTGTTTTTTGCTCAGACAGGACGGGGTTAAAGGAGCCGCTGATTGGGGGCTCTGGCGCACTCAGGCCCGGGGGCAGGGAGGGGCACTGCGTGCGGGTGGGCCTGCGGCGGCAGAGGCCAGCGAGAAGTTGCACCAGCCTGAGGCCTGCTGTGCATTCTCCTGGGGAAGTTGTCCCAGGATCCCGGTAACCTAGCAGTGGCGGGCTGCACAGGCTCCCTGGAAGAGGGGTGTGGATAATGACCTGTGCTCGCACACAGGCCCCTTGGTGGTGGTAGCAGCAGCCTTAGCGTCTCCCACCCGTCTCTGTGGTCCGTGCTTTTAGCTGCGGCTCACGCCTGTCTCTGGGGTTCGCGCTTTTAGCCGCAGCTCGCGCCCATCTCTGGAGTTCATTTAAGCAGCGCTCTTAAATCCCTCTCCTCGCGCACCAGGAAACAAAGAGAGAAGAAAAAGTCTCTTGCCTCTTCGACAGGTGCAGACTTTTCCCTGGACTCCCTCCTGGCTAGCCGTGGTGCACTAACCCCTTCAGGCTATGTTCAAGCTGCCAACCCCAGTCCTTTCCCTGCGCTCCGTCCAAAACCGAAAGCCGAGCCTCAGCTCGCAGCCCTGCCTGCCGCGGCGGGTGAGCAGACAAGCCTCTCGGGCTCGTGAGTGCCGGTCGGCACGGATCCTCTGTGCGGGAATCTGCCCGCTTTGCCCTCCGCACCTGTTGCTGTGCACTCCTCCGCGGCTCCGAACCTCTCCCCTCTGCCTCCCGCAGTCTCCGCCCGCGAAGGGGCTTCTAGTGTGTGGAAACTTTTCCTCCTTCACAGCTCCCTCCCACTGGTGCAGGTGCCGTCCCTATTCTTTTGTCTCTGTTTTTTCTTTTTTTCTTTTGCCCTACCCAGGTACGTGGGGAGTTTCTTGCCTTTTGGGAGGTCTGAGGTCTTCTGCCAGCCTTCAGTAGGTGTTCTGTAGGAGTTGATCTACGTGTAGATAGATGTATTTCTGCTGTATCTGTGGGGAGGAAGGTGATCTCCGCGTCTTACTCTTCCGCCATCTTCAAGGTCCCTCCAACATTGTTTTAAGAGTGAAAAAAAAAGTTTCCTCTGATAAGGAACAAGACAGGGTTGACTGCTCTCACCACTATTTTTCAACATAGATTTGGAACTTTTAGACACAGCAATCAGAGAAGAAAAAGAAATTAAAGGAATCCCAATCAGAAAAGAAGAAATTAAAGAGTAACTCTTCGCAGATGATGTGATACTATATGTTGAAAATCCAAAAGGGGCTACTAGAAAACGACTAGAGCTAATCAATGAATTTTCTGAAGTTGCTGGATACATAATGAATGCACAGAAATCTCTTGCATTCCTATATATTAATGACGAATAATCTGACAGAGAAATTAAGGAAACACTCTCATTTACCTTTGCAACAAAATAATTAAATTCCTTAGAAGAAACCTACCTACAAACACCTGTATGCAGAAAACTATAAGACACTGAGGAAAGAAATTAAGGACCATACAGAGAAAGGATATATATATATATATATATATATATATATATATATATATATATATATATATATATATATATATATATAATGTTCTTGATTGGAAGAATCAACATTGTGAAAAGGACTATAAAACCCAAGGTCATCTATACTTTCAATGCAATCCTTATCAAACTAATAATGCAATTTTTCAGAGAACTAAAACAAATATGTCACAATTGGTATGCAAACGCAAGACCCCATATAGCAAGAAGAAATATGAGAAAGAAAAACGGAGCTGGAGGAATCAGGCTCCCTGACTCCAGACTATACTCCAAAGTTACAATAATCAAGACAGTCTGGACTAGCACAAACAAAGAAATATAAGTAAAAGGAGCAGGAGAGAAAGTCCAGTGATAATCCCACACACACATGGTGCCCTTATCTTGGATAAAGGAGGCAAGAATATACAATGGAGAAAAGACTGCCTCTTCAACAAGCGGAGCTGGAAAAATGGACGTCTACATGTTAAAGAGTGACATTAGAACACTTCCTATCACTGTACACAAAAATAGACACAAAATATATTAAAGACATAAATGGAGGGCCAACATTTTAAAACTCTTAGAGGGAAACCTCGTCAGAAAACCCTATGTCAAAAATCACAGTAAGATCCTTTTGACCAACATCCCTGAGAAATGGAAATAAAAATAAAAATAAACAAATGGAACCTAATGAAACTTAAAAGCTTTTACCCATCAAAGGAAACCATAAAGAAGACAAAAAGAAAACCCGCAGAATGGGAGAAACCATTTGCAAAGCAAGCAACTGACAAAGGATTACTCTCCAAAATATACAAGCAGCACATGAAGCTCAGGATTCAGAAAAGCAGACAACCCAATCCAAATATGCGCAGAAGAACTAAATAGACATTTCTCCTAAAAGATATACAGATTGCAGATAAACACAGGAAAGGATACTAAACATCACGAATCATAAGAGAAATGCAAATCAAAAGTAAAATAAGGTATTACTGCACACTGCTCAGATTAACCATCATCAAAATATGTATAAATCATAAATGCTGGAGAGACTCTAAAGAAAAGGGAACCATCTTGCATTGTTGGTGGGAATGTAAATCAATACAACCACTATGGAGAACAGTATGGATTTTCCTTAAAAAAACAAAATTCACTACTACCATATGACCCAGCAGTCCCACTAGTGGGTGCATACCATGAGAAATCCATAATTCAAAAAGAGACAAGATATTGTGGAGGAGGAACAAAGATGGCGCAGTAGAAGGAAGTGCTCTTACTCCCTCTTGCAAGAACACCAGAATCACAACTAGCTGCTGGACAACCATCGACAGGAAGACACTGGAACTCACCAAAAAAGATATCCCACATCCAAAGATAAAGGAGAAGCCACAATGAGATAGTAGGAGGGGCACAATCACAGTAAAATCAAATCCCATAACTGGCGTGTGGGGGACTCACAGACTGGTGAACACTTATACCACAGAAGTACACCCACTGGAGTGAAGCTTCTGAGCCCCAAGTCAGGCTTCCCAACCTGGGGGGTTGGTAACGGGAGGAGGAATTCCTAGAGAATCAGACTTTGAAGCCTAGTGGGAATTGATTGCAGGACTTCAACAGGACTGGGGAAAACAGAGACTCCACTCTTGGAGGGCACACACAAAGTAGCGTGTGCATCGGGACCCAAGGGAAGGAGCAGATCTACCTGATAGTGTTGGAGGGTCTCCTGAAGATGTGGGGGGTGGCCCTGTTTCACTGTGGGGGCAAGGACACTGGTAGCAGAAGTTCTGGGAAGTACTCCTTGGGGTGGGCCAAACCAGAGTCTGTCATTAGCCCCACCAAAGAGCCCAGGTAGTCTTCAGTGTTGGATTGCCTCAGGCCAAACAACAAACAAGGAGGGAACACAGCTACACCCATCAACAGTCAAGTGGATTAAAGTTTTACTGAGCTCTGCCCACCACAGCAACAGTCAGTTCTACCCCCCACCAGTCCCTCCCATCAAGCCTCTTAGATAGCGTCATCCACCAGAGGGCAGACAGCAGAAGTAAGAACTACAATCCTGCAGCCTGTGGAACAAAAACCACATTCACAGAAAGATAGACAAGATGCAAAGATAGAGGGCTATATACCAGATGAAGGAACAAGATAAAACTCCAGAAAAACAACTAACTGAAGTGGAGATAGGCAACCTTCTGTAAAAAGAATTCAGAATAATGATAGTGAAGATGATCCAGGATTTCGGAAAAAGAATGGAGGCAAAGATCGAGAAGATGCAAGAAATGTTTAATGAAGACATAGAAGAATTAAAGAACAAACGAGATGAACAATACAATAACTGAAATGAAAACTACACTAGAAGGAATCAATAGCAGAATAAATGAGGCAAAATCATTGATTAGCTCTAGGAGTTTTCTGGTAGCATCTTTAGGATTCTCTTTGTATAGTATCATGTCATCTGCAAACAGTGACAGTTTTATTTCTTCTTTTCATATTTGGATTCCATTTATTACCTTTTATTCTCTGATTGCTGTGGCTGAAACTTCCAAAACTATGTTCAATAAGAGTGGTGAGAGTGGGCAACCTTCTCTTGTTACTGATTTTAGTAGAAATGATTTGTTTTTCACCATTGAGGACAATGTTGGCTGTGGATTTGTCATATATGGCCTTTATTATGTTGAGGAAAGTTCCCTCTATGCCTACTTTCTGGAGGGTTTTTATCATAAATGGGCGTTGAATTTTGTCAAAAGCTTTCTCTGCATCTATTAAGATGATCATATGGTTTTTCTACTTCAATTTGTTAATATGGTGTATCAAGTTGACTGATATGTATATATTGAAGAATTCTTGCATTCCTGGAAAAAACTCCACTTGATCATGGTGTATGATCCTTTTAATGTGCTGTTGGATTCTGTTTGCTAGTATTTTGTTGAGGATTTTTGTATCTATGCTCATCAGTGATATTGGCCTGTAGTTTTCTTTCTTTGTGACATCCTTGTCTGGTTTTGGTATTAGGGTGATGGTGGGCTCGTAGAATGAGTTTGGGAATGCTCCTCCCTCTGATATATTTTGGAAGAGTTTTAGAAGGATAGGTGTTAGCTTTTCTCTAAAGCTTTGACAGAATTCGCCTGTGAAGTCATCTGGTCCTGGGATTTTGTCTGTTGGAAGAGTTTAAATCACAGTTTCAATTTCAGTGCTTGTGATTGGTCTGTTCATATTTTCTATTTCTTCCTGATTCAGTCTTGGCAGGTTGTGCATTTCTAAGAATTTGCCCACTTCCTCCAGATTGTCCATTTTATTGGCATAGAGTTGCTTGTAGTAATCTCTCATGATCTTTTGTATTTCTCCAGTGTCAGTTGTTACTTCTCCTTCTTCATTTCCAATTCTATTGATTTGAGTCTTCTCCCTTTTTTTCTTGATGAGTCTGGCTAATGGTTTATCAATTTTGTTTAATTTCTCAAACAACCAGCTTTTAGTTTAATTGATCTTTGCTATCATTGCCTTCATTTCTTTCTCATGTATTTCTGATCTGATCTTTATGATTTCTTTCCTTCTGCTAACTTTGGGGTTTTTTTTGTTTTTCTTTCCCTAATTGCTTTAGGTGCAAGGTTAGGTTGTTTATTCGAGATGTTTTCTGTTTCTTAAGGTGGGCTTGTATTGCTATAAAGTTCCCTCTTAGAACAGCTTTTGCTGCTTCCCATAAGTTTTGGTTTGTCGTGTCTCCATTGTCATTTGTTTCTAGGTATCTTTTGATTTCCTCTTTTATTTTTTCAGTGATCACATCGTTATTAAGTAGTGTATTGTTTTGTCTCCATGTGTTTGCAGTTTTTACAGATCTTTACCTGAAATTGATATCTAGTCTCATAGTGTTGTGGTCGGAAAAGATACTTAATACAATTTCAATTTTCTTAAATTAAGCAAGACTTGATTTGTGACCCAATATATGATCTATCCTGGAGAATGTTCCATGATAACTTGAGAAAAATATGTATTCTGTTGCTTTTGGATGGAATGTCCTACAAATATCAATTAAGTCCATCTTCTTTAATGTATCACTTAAAGCATGTGTTTCCTTATTTATTTTCATTTTGGATGATCTGTCCATTGATGAAAGTGCGGTGTTAAAGTCCCATACTGTGAATGTGTTAAAGTAGCAGGACACAAAATTAATGCACTGAAATCTCTGGCATTCCTACACACTAATGATGAAAAATCTGAAAGTAAATTAAGAAAACACTCTCTTTTACCATTGCAACAAAAAGAATAAGATATCTAGGAATAAACTTACCTAAGGAGACAAAAGACATGTATGGAGAAAATTATAAGACATTGATGAAAGAAACTAAAGATGATACAAATAGATGGAGAGATATACCATGTTCTTGGATTGGAAGAATCAATATTGTGAAAATGACTCTGCTACCCAAAGCAACCTACAGATTCAATGCAATCCCTATCAGACTACCACTGACATTTTTCACAGAACTAGAACAAAAATATTCACAATTTGTATGGAAACTCAAAAACCCCGAATAGTCAAAGCAATATTGAGAACAAAAAATGGAGCTGGAGGAATCAGGCTCCCTGATTTCACACTATACCACAAAGCTACAGTAATCAAAACAGTATGGTACTGGCACAAAAACAGAAATA
Source organism: Grampus griseus (assembly GCF_964374135.1). Taxonomy (NCBI): domain Eukaryota; kingdom Metazoa; phylum Chordata; class Mammalia; order Artiodactyla; family Delphinidae; genus Grampus; species Grampus griseus. The sequence goes on along the minus strand of NC_139016.1, from coordinate 17,014,458 downwards.
TAGATCGATGGAACAGGATAGAAAGCCCAGAGATAAACCAACGCACATATGGTCACCTTATATTTTATAAAACAGGCAGGAATGTACAGTGGAGAAAGGACAGCCTCTTCAATAAGTGGTGCTGGGAAAACTGGACAGGTACATGTAAAAGTATGAGATTAGAACACTCCTTAACACCATACACAAAAATAAGCTCAAAATGGATTAAAGACCTAAATGTAAGGCCAGAAACTATCAAAGTCTTAAAGGAAAACATAGGCAGAACATTCTATGACATACACCACAGCAAGAATCTTTTTGACCCACTTCCTAGAGAAATGGAAATAAAACCAAACATAAACAAAAGAGACCTAATGAAACTTAAAAGCATTTGCACAGCAACAGAAACCATAAGCAAGACCAAAAGAAAACCCTCAGAATGTGAGAAAATATTTGCAAATGAAGCAACTGACAAAGGATTAATCCCCAAAATTTACAAGCAGCTCATGCAGCTCAATAACAAAAAAACAAACAACCAAATCTAGAAATGGGCAGAAGACCTAAATAGACATTTCTCCAAAGAAGATATACAGGTTGCCAACAAAGACATGAAAGAATGCTGAACATCGTTAAGCATTAGAGAAATGCAAAGAAAACTATAATGAGATATCATGTCACACCAGTCAGAATGGCCATCATCAAAAAATCTAGAAACAATAAATGCTGGAAAGGGTGTGGAGAAAAGGGAACAATCTTGCACTGCTGGTGGGAATATGAATTGGTACAGCGACTATGGAGAACTGTATGGAGGTTCCTTAAAAATCTGCAAATAGGACTACCATATGACCCAGCAATCCCACTACTGGGCATATAACCTCATAAAACCATAATTCAAAAAGAGTCATGTACCAAAATGTTCATTGCAGCTCCATTTACAATAGCCAGGAGATAGAAGCAACTACGTGTCCATCGTCGGATGAATGGATAAAGAAGGTGTGGCACATATATACAATGGAATATTACTCAGCCATAAAAATAAACGCAATTGTGTTATTTGTAGTGAGGTGGAGGGACCTAGAGTCTGTCATACAGAGTGAAGTAAGTCAGAAAGAGAAACACAAATACCATATGCTAACATGTGTATATGGAATCTAAAAAAAATTGTCATGAAGAACCTAAGGGTAAGATGGGAATACAGACACAGACCTCCTAGAGAATGGAGTTGAGGATATGGGGAGGGGGAAGGATAAGCTGTGACAAAGTGAGAGAGTGGCATGGATATATATGCACTATAAAACATAAAATAGATAGCTAGTGGGAAGCAGCCACATAGAAGAGGGAGATCAGCTCGGTGCTTTGTGACCACCTTCAGGGGTGGGATAGGGAGGGTGGGAGAGAGGGAGATGAAAGAGGGAAGAGATATGGGAACATATGTATCTGAATAACTGATTCACTTTGTATAAAGCAGAAACTAACACACCATTGTAAAGCAATTGTACTCCAAAAAATATGTAAAAATATATATATATATATATATATAAAAGAATAACAGGCAGAAGATCAGAAAAGTGATCTGGAAGACAGAATAATGGAATTCACTGCTGCAGAACAGACTAAAGAAAGAAGAATGAAAATAAATGAAGACTGCTCTAAAAACCTCTGGGACAACATTAAATGCAACAATATTCGCACTAGAAGGGTCCCAGTAGGAGAAGAGAGAGAGAAAGAATCAGAGAAAATATTCGAAGAGATTATAGTTGAAAACTTCCATAACATGGGAAAGGAAATAGCCACCCAAGTCCAGGCAGTGCAGCAAGTCCCATACAGGATAAACCCAAGGAGAAACACAGTGAGACACAGTAAAAAGAATGACAAAAATTAAAGACAAAGAAAAATTATTGAAAGCAGCAAGGGAAAAATGGCAAATAACATACAAGGGAACTCCCATAAGGTTAACAGCTGATTTCTCAGCAGAGACTCTACCATCGAGAAGGGAATGGCATGACATATTTACAGTGATGAAAGGGAAGATCCTACAACAAAGATTACTCTACCTGTCAAGGATCTAATTCAGATTCAATGGAGATATCAAAAGCTTTACAGACAAGCAAAAGCTAAGAGAATTCAGCATCACCAAAGCAGCTCTACAACAAATGCTAAAGGAACTTCTCTAAGTGGGAAACACAAGAAAAGAAAAGGACCTACAAAAAAAAACCCAAAACAATTAAGAAAATGGCCACAGGAACATACATATAGATAATTACCTTAAATGTGAATGGATTAAAGTCTCCAACCAAAAGACACAGGCTTGCTGAATAGATATAAAAACAAGACCCATATATGTGCTGTTGACAAGAGACCCACTTCTGACCTAGCGACACATACAGACTGAAAGTGAGGGGATGGAAAAAGATATACCATGCAAATGGAAATCAAAAGAAAGCTATACTCAGATAAAATAGACTTTAAAATAAAAAATGTGGGCTTCCCTGGTGGCGCAGTGGTTTAGAGTCTGCCTGCTAATACAGAGGACACGGGTTCGTGTCCTGGTCAGGGAAGATCCCACATGCCGTGGAGAGGCTGGGCCCATGAGACATGGCCACTGAGCCTGCGCTTCCAGAGACTGTGCTCCACAATGGAGAGGCCACAACAGTGAGAGGCCCACATACCACAAAAAAAAATAAATAAAAAATGTTACAAGAGACAAGGAAGGAAACTACATTATGATAAAGGGATCAATCCAAGAAGAAAATATAGCAATTATAAATATATATGCACCCAACATAGTAGCACCTCAGTACATAAGGCAACTGCTAATGTCTATAAAAGAGGAAATTGACAGTAAAACAATAATAGTGGGGACTTTAACACCTCACTTACACCAATTGACAGATCATCCAAAATAAAAATGAATAAGGAAACAGAAGCTTTAAATGACACAATAGACTAGATAGATTTAATATTTATAGGACATTCCATCCAAAAATAGCAGATTACACTTTCTTGTCAAGTGTGCATGGAACATTCTCCAGGATAGATCACATCTTGGGTCACAAATCAAGCCTCAGTAAATTTAAGAAAATTGAAATCATATCAAGCATGTTTTCTGACCACAATGCTATGAGATTAGAAATCAATTACAGGGAAACAAACATAAAAAACACAAACACATGGAAGCTCAACAATACATTACTAAATAACGAAGAAATCAAAGAGGAAATCAAAAAATACCTAGAGACAAATGACAATGAAAACACGATGATCCAAAACCTATGGGATGAAGCAAAAGCAGCTCTAAGAGGGAAGATTATCACTATACAAGCCTACCTCAAGAAACAAGAAACATCTCAAATAAACAATCTAACTTTACACTTAAAGGAACCCGAGAAAGAAGAACAAACAAAACGCAAAGTTAGCAGAAGGAAAGAAATCATAAAGATCAGAGCAGAAATAGATAAAATAGAAACAAAGAAAATAATAGCAAAGATCAATAAAACTAAAAGCTGGTTCTCTGAGAAGATAAACAAAATTGATAAACCATTAGCCAGACTTGTTAAGAAAAAGAGGGAGAGGACTCAAATTGAAAAAAAATAAAGGAGTCAAATACGACAATATGCTTTGGAGCAATGATTACCATAGCCAGAACATGGAAACAACTTAACTGTCCATTGACAGAGGAATGGGTATAGAAGATGTGGCACATATATACACTGGAATGTTACTCAGCGATAATAGGAAACGAACTTGAGATATCTGCAGTAAGGTGGATGGACCTCGAGTCTGTCATACACAGTGAGTTAAATTAGAAAAAGAAAAACAAATACCACAGGCTAACACATATATATAGAATCTAAAACAACTACCAGAAAAAAGGTGGCAATGAACCTAGAGCCAGGACCGGAATACAGATGCAGATGTAGGGAATGGACTTGAGGACACTAAGTGAAAGAGTAACATTGACATATGTACAATACCCAATGTAAATATATGGCTTGTGGGAAGCAGCTGCATAGATCAGGAAGATCAGCTAGGTGCTTTGTTACCACCCAGAGGGCTGACATAGAGCAAGTGAGAGTGAGAGGAAAAGGGGGGTGGGATATGGGGATATAGTTATACATGTAGCTGATTCCCTTTGTTATACAGCAGAAATTAGCACAGCACTGTAAAGCAACTCCAATAAAGTTGTTCATATAATAATCATGCCAGACAAGAATTAAAGTGAAACTAAAAAAACAATAGCAAAGATCAATGAAAGGAAAACCTGGTTGTTTTAAAATTAGCAAAAACGATAAATGGCCAGACTCATCAAGAAGAAAAGGAAGTGGACTCATATCAGTAAAATTATAAATTAAAAAATGAGAAATTTTAACGGACAATGCAGAATTTTAAAGGATCATAAGAGACTACATGAAACAGCTACATGTCAATACATTGGACAATCTGGAAGAAATGGACAAATTCTCTGGATGATGCCACCTTCTTGGACTGAACCAGAGAGAAATAAGAAAGATAAACCGACCAATTACAGGTAATGAATTTGAAAGCCTGACATAAAATCTTCCAAAATACAAAAGACCAGGTGGATGGTTTCACAGGAAAACGCTGTCCAGAATTAGTTATGAGCTAACACCCATTCTTGTCACTCTTCCCCAAAATTGCAGACTCTCCCTAATTCCGTCTATCAGGTGACCATCACCCTGTTACCAAAACCAGAAAAACATATCACAAAAAACATAATTAGAGACTATTATAACGGAGGACTATAGATGCAAAAATCCACATCAAAAGCTAGCAGAAATAATCCAAAAAAACCTTAAAAGATCATACACCTACATCAGTGAGATTTTTCTCAATGACAAAAGGATTCTCCAATAAACACACATCATTAAATGATACACCCTATTAACAAATTGAAGAATAAAAACTATATGATAATCTCAATAGATGCAGAAAAATATTTCAAAACACTTCAACACCACTTTATGATGAAAAAAATTAAACACTCCAGTAAGCAGACCTAGGGGAAACCTACTCAACATAATAAAGGTGATGTATGACAATCCAATGTCCAACGTTGTTCTCAAGGGTGAAATAATGAAACCACATCCTGTAAGACCAGGATCAAGACAAGGTTGCTCACTCTTACATCATTATTCAAGATAGATATGGAAGTTTTAGCCACAGCAATCACAGAAGGAAAAGAAATCCAAAACAGAAAATAAGTAAAATTATTATTATTTGCAGATGACATGATTCTATATATAGAAAATCCAAATGGGGTTACCAGAAAACTATGGGAGCTAATCAATGAATTTTCAGAAGTAGAAGGATACAAAATGAATGCACAGATATATCTTGATTTTCTATACACTAACGATGAAAAATCTGACAGAGACATTAAGGAGAGACTCCCATTTACCACTGCAACCAGAAGAATAAAATTCCTTAGAAGAAATCAACCTATGGAGACAAATATGTATGCAGAAAACTATGAGACAGTTGAAAGAAATTAAAAATGATACAAACAGATGGAGTGATATGCCATGTTCTTGGATTGGAGAAATCAATATTGTGAAAATGACTATACTGGCCAAAGCAATCTACAGATTCAATGCAATCCCTATCAAACTACCAAAGGTATTTTTCACAGAACTGGAACAAAAATTTCACGATTTGTACAGAAACACAAAATACACCAAACAGCAAGACCAAACTTGAGAAAAAAAAAAACGGAGCTGGAGGCATTGGGCTCCCTGACTCTACACTATACTCCCAAGTTACAGGAATCAAGAAAGTATGGTACTGTTACAAATACAGAAATATAGACGAATGGAACAGGAGAGAAAACACAGAGATAAGCCCACTTATATATGCTGACCATAATTTCGATAAAGAAGGCAAGAATATACAATGGAGAAAAGACAGCCCTTTCAGTAAGTGGTGCAGGGAACACTGGACAGCCACATGTTAAAGAGTGAAATTAGAATATTTCTGGACACCATATACAAATATAGACTCAAAAGGGATTAAAGGCATAAATGGCCGGCCAGACACTTTAAATCTCTTAGAGTAAATCATAGGCAGAACATTATGTGACATAAATCACAGCAAGATACTTATGACCAACCTCGTAGAGAAATGGAAATGAAAACAAAAATAAACAAATGCAACCTAATGAAACTTAAAAGTTTGGGCCCAGCAAAAGAAACCATAAAGAAGACATGAAGAAAGCCCTCAGAATGGGAGAAAATACTTTCAAAAGAAGCAACTGACAAAGGATTATTCTCCAATTATATAAGCAGCTAATGAAGCTCAGTATCGAAAAAAGCAAAATATCCAAACCAAAAAAGGGCAGAAGGGTAACATAGACAATTCTCGAAGAAGATGTAAAGATTACAAAGAAACACAGGAATTGTTGCTCAAAATCATGAATCAAAAGAGAAAGAGAAATTAGAATTGTAATGAGTTATCCCCTCATACCAGTCAATATGGCCATCATCAAAAACTCTGCAAACAAATGCTGGAGAGGGTGTGGAGATAAGGAACTGTCTTGCACTGTTGGTGGGAATTTAAACTGATACAGTCACTATGGAGAACAGTATGGTGGTTAATTTAAAAACTAAAAATAGAATTACCATATGATCCAGCAATCCCACTACTGGGCATATACCCAGAGAAAACCACAGTTCAAAAAGACACATGCATCCCAATGTTCATTGCAGCACCATTTACAATAGCCAGGTCATGGAAGCAACCTAAATGCCCAGCAACAGATGAATGGATAAAGAAGATGTGGTACATATATACAATGGAATATTACTCAGCCATAAAAAGGAATGAAATTGGGTCATTTGTTGAGATGTGGATGGATCTAGAGACTGTCATACAGAGTGAAGTAAGTCAGAAAGAGAAAAACAAATATCATATATTAATGCAAATATGTGGAACATAGAAAAATGGTACAGATGAACCAGTTTGCAGGGCAGCAATTGAGACACAGATATAGAGAACAAACCTATGGACACCAAGCAGGGAAAGCTGCAGTGTGTTTGGGGGGATGAGGGTGGTGGTGTGATGAATTAGGTGATTGAGATTGACATGTATATACTGATGTGTATAAAATTGATGACTAATAAGAACCTGCTGTATAAAAAAAATAGAAAAAACCTATTTATTAAAGAAAAAAGAATTCAAAACCCTAGTAATAGAAATGATAACTGAATTTAGAAAATATAATTGATCTAAACACAGATCATTTTAACAAGAAACTAGACAATATAAATAACCCAATCACAAGTAGATAATTCAAAACTTTAGATAAAAAATGCTCTAGAAGCAATGAGGAACACAAAAGTGATCTGGCAGATGAACTAATGGAAATCATACAATCAGGAGAGCAGACAGAAAGACAAATGGAAAAAATAAAAGAAAGAAAGAAAAGAAAGAAAGCAACATACAAGATCTGTACTATAACTTTAAACATGAACATTCTCACTATAGAATTTCCAGAGGAGAAGACAGAGAGAAATGTATCAAATATTTTCTAAAATTATCCCTGAAAATTTCCCAAACCTAATGAAGGAAACAGATATCCAAATACAGGAAGCACAGAGGGTCCAAACAAGATGACCCCAAACATACCCACATCAAAATATGTCATACTTGGGCTTCCCTGGTGGCGCAGTGGTTGAGAATCTGCCTGCTAATGCAGGGGACACGGGTTCGAGCCCTGGTCTGGGAGGATCCCACATGCCGCAGAGCAACTAGGCCCGTGAGCCACAACTACTGAGCCTGCGCGTCTGGAGCCTGTGCTCCGCAACAAGAGAGGCCGCCATAGTGAGAGGCCTGCGCGCCGCGATAAAGAGTGGCCCCTGCTTGCCACAACTAGAGAAAGCCCTCGCACAGAGATGAAGACCCAACACAGCCAAAAATAAATAAATTAATTAATAAACTCCTACCCTCAACATCTTCTTTAAAAAAAAAAAAAAGTCATACTTAAGGGCTTCCCTGGTGGCGAAGTGGTTGAGAGTTCGCCTGCCGGTGCAGAGGATGCAGGTTCGTGCCCCAGTCCAGGAGGATCTCGCATGTCACGGAGTGGCTGGGCCTGTGGGCCATGGCCGCTGGGCCTACGTTTTCAGAGCCTGTGCTCCGTGGTGGGAGAGGCCACAGCAGTGAGAGGCCTGCACACCGCAAAAAAAAAAAAAATGTCATACTTAAAATGGCAAAAGCTAAAGAGAAGATTCTAAGTGCACCAAGAGAAAAAGAGAGTGACACAGAAGGGATTCCCATAAGGCTGTCAGCTGATTTGTCAGCAGAAATTTTGCAGGCCAGAAGGAAGTGGCAAGATATATTCAAAGTGCTCAAAGGGAAAACTGCAGCCTAGAATACTCTACCCAGCAAGGTTATCATTTACAGTACAAGGAACTATATTTTATGTAAAACATATAATTTTAGATAATATAAACAACTTCTCAGACAAGAAAAAAGCGAGAAGATTTCAGCAATACTAAACCTGCTCTTAAATATTGAAGTGTCATCACTCAATGCAAGAAGGTGAGAATCTACAGGAAAAGGAAAATGCCACTAAAAAGACAAGTATATAGTAGGACTGAGGATCACTTAAATAATACAAGATATAGATTAAAGGAAATAATTGTGGAAAAAAAAGTGATAACTGCAATAAATAGAAAACCGTTAAGCCTGAAGATGTAAAATATGATATCAAAAATACAAAAGGTGGGGAGGGGGATAAAAATGTAGATCTCTAGAACATGTTTGGACTTAAATGACTATTCGTTTAAATCAAGTAGATATAATTGACGATCAACATATATGAACACCACGGTAATCACAAATCAATAACATAACTCTGATATGCAAAATAACAAAAAGAAACAGAGGCATACTACTAATGAAAATCATCACATCGAGTACAAGCAAAAAAAAAAAAAAGAAAAAATGACCATAAAAGAACTCAAAAACCACCATAAAACAGTGACAAAATGATAATACATACATACCTAATCATTAATTACTTTAAAAGTCAGTGGAGGAAATACTATGATTGAAAGACTTAGCATAGCTGATTAGATAAAAAACCCAAGACCTTTCAATACATTTCCTACAGAGACTCACTTTAGAGCAAAAGACTTATAGATTGAAACTGAGAGTATGGAAAAAAAGTATTTCATGCAAACAGGAATAACAAGAAAGTAGGGGTAGCAGTACTCATATCAGATAAAATAGACTTAAAAGAAGTTATAACAAGAGACAAATAAAAACATTATATAATGATAAAGGGATCAATAAAAGGGGATGTTACATTGGTTAGCATATACACACCCAACAGGGGTGTACCTAAATATATAAAGTAAACTCTAATCCATGTAAAGGGAGAAATTGACAACTATACAATAAAAGTACAAAGTTTAACACCCCACTGACATCAATGGACAGATAATCTAGACAGAAAACTCAGTAAGGCAACAGTGGTCTTCAATAACACAATAGACTAGTTGTATTGTACTTAATACAAATCTACAGGACATTATATCTGACAGCAGCAGAATACACATTTTTGTCACGTGCACATGGAACTGTCTCCAGGATATGCCACATAAAAGCTGACCAAACAAGCCTCAACAAAGTTAAGATAGAAATTATATCAATCATTTTTACGAACCACAGTGGCGTGAAACTAGAATTCAACAACAGAAAAAAAAAAGTGGGAAAATAACAAACGTGGAGACTAGAAACATGCTACTTAAATACCAATGGGTCAATGAGGAATCAAAAATACCTTAAAACAGATGGAAAAAGAAACACAACCTTCAAAAATCTATGGGATGCAGCAAAAACTGTTCTAAAAGGGAAGTTTATATGATAGAGAAACAATAATAATCTCAAAAACAACAACAACCACCTAAATTGCAACATAAAGGATTGAGAAAAAGATCAAACAAAATCTAAAGTCAACAGAGGGAATGACATAATAAAGATCAGAAAGCAAATTAATAAAATAGAGAATGAAAGACAACAGAAAATATCAATTAAATTAAAAGCTGGTTTTTTGGAAAAAAAAAAACTGATAAACTTTAGTTAGATTCAACAACAAGAAGAGAGGACCCAAACAAATAAAATAAGAAATGGAAGAGGACAAATGACAACTGATTCAACAGAGGAAAAAAAGAAGAAAAAAAAAAAAGGAATGCTATGAACAATTATACGCCAACAAACTAAGACAATCTAGAAAAAATGGACAAATTTCTAGAAACGTGCCAAGACTAAACTAAGAAGAAACAATCTGAACAAACCAATCACTAGAAGTAAATATGAATTTGTCATTTAAATGCTCCCAGCAAGCAAAAGTCCAGGATCAGATGTCTTCACAGGGGAATTCCACCAGACATAAAAGGAAAACTAATATCTTCTCAAACAATTCCAAAATATTGATGAGGAAGGAACACTCCCAAATTCATTCCATGAAGCCACCACCACCCTGATACCAAAACCAGACAAAGACACCACACAAAAAAAGGAAATTACAGACCAATATCTGTGATCAGCCTCAACAGCATATTAGTAAACTTAATCCAACAATATATAAAAAGCATCATACATCATAACAAAGAGGTTTTATTCCAAGGTCACACAGATGGTTCAACATTCACAAACCAGTAAATGTGATACACCACTTTAACAACAAAGAGAAAGGATAAAAATCACACAATAACCTCAATAGATGAGGAAAAGAATTTCACAAAATTCAACATTCATTCATGATAAAAATATTTCATTAAGGTGGGAACATGTCTCAACATAATAAAAGTATTTAATAAATATATACAGCCAACAACATGCTAAAGGCAAAAAGCTGAAAACCTTCCTGCTAAATTCAGGAGCAAGAAAAGGATGCCCACTCTCACCTTTTCTATTTAACTCAGTAAAGGAAGTCTTAGCCACACCAATCAGAAAAGAAAAATATATAAAATGTATCCAGATTGGAAGGGAAGTGGAAAAACTCACTATTTGCAGATGATGTGACACTTTATAAAGAGAACCTGAAAGTCTTCACCACAAAATTATTAGAACTAATAAATTAAGTTCAGTTAGGTTGTGGCAGAATAGACAATTAAGGTACAGAATTGTGTTGCATATCTATATATTATTAATGAAATATCAGAAAGAGAAAACAATTTTTAAATCCCATTTTAAATCACATCAAAAAGAATAAAATACCTAAGGAAAAAGTCAAACCTATACCTATACTCTGAAAACTATAAAACACTAACAAAGGAAACTGAAGATGATACAAAAAAATGGAAAGATATTCCATGTTCCTGAATTGAAAGAATTAATATTGTAAACATGGTCATACTACCCAAAACAATCTACAGATTCAATGCAATCCCTATCAAAACACAAATGACATTTTTCACTAACTAAACCGAATTATCCTAGTATTAATATGGAATCACAACAGGCTATCAATTCCCATAGCAATCTTGAGAAAAGAGAACAAAGCTGGTGGTACAACCCTCCTGGACTTCAGATTACAGTACAAAGCTATACAATTCAAAACATCATAGTACTGGTGCAGACACAGATGCATAGATCAATGGAATAGAATAGAAAGCCCAGAAGTAAACCCACACACCTATGGTCAATTCATCCACAACAAAGGAGTGAAGAATATACAATGGAGAAAAGATAGTCCCTTCAATAGTGGTGCTGGGAAAACTGGACAGCTACATGTAAAACAATGAGGTTAGAACATTCCCTCACACCACATACAAAAATAAACTCAAAATAGTTTAATGACTAAATGTAAGACCTGACACCATAAAGCTCAAGAACATAAGCATAATGATCCTTGACATAAATCATAGCAATACTTCTTGATTCAGTGTCCTAGAGCAAAAGAAATAAAGCAAATGGGTCCTAATTAAACGTAAATCTTTTGCGCAACAAAGAAAACCACTGACAAAACTAAAAATCTATTGAATGCAAGAAAACATTTGCAAATGATGTGCCCAACAAAGGGTTAATATCCCCAAACACAAAACAGCTCATACAACTCAATATCAAAAAACCACAAAGAACCCAATCAAAAATGGTTAGAAGACCTGAACAGACACCTTTCCAGCGAAGACACACAGATGGCAAACAGGCATATGAAAAATGCTCAACATCACTAATTAATAGCCAAATACAAATCAAAACTACAAAGAGGTAACACTTCACACGTGCTAGAATGCGATCATGGAAAAGTCTAAAATAACAAATTTAGGAGAGTATGTGGAGAAAGGGAACTCTTTTACACAGTTGGTGAGAATGTAAATTGGTGCAGCTACGGTGGAAAAAAGTATTAAGGGTCCTAAAATACTGAAGTAGAACTATTTTGGCGTTCCACACCTGGGTATGTATCCAAAAAAAAATTAAAACACTGATTTAAAAACTACACACACCCCTATGTTATTGCAGCACTATATATCACACACTGATAGCCAAGACATGGAAGCAACCTAAGGGTCAATCAACAGATGACTAGATTAAGACGATTTGATGTGTGTAAATATATGTAATATACACACACACATACACACAGTGAAATATTAGCCATAAAAAGAATGAAATTCTGCCATTTGCAGCCATATGGATGAAACTATGATAGAAACTATCATATATAGTGAATAAGTCAGAGAAAGAAAGACAAATACTGTATGATGTCACGTATATGTAAAATCTAAAAAGTATACAACTTAATGGATATGCAAAGAAGAAACAGACTCACAGACACAGAAAAAAACTTGTGGTTACCCAAGGGGAGGGTGAAGGGAGAGGTACAAATTAGGGGAATGGGATTAACAGATATAAACTACAATGCATAAAAGAGATAAGGAACAAGGATATTCTGTACAGTACAGGTAATTATAGCCATTGTCTCATAGAAATCTATAATGGACTAAAATATGAAAAAATACTGAATCACTATGCTGTACAGCTAAAAGTAATATAACACTGTAAATTGACTCTTCTTCAATAAATAAAGTCAATGAAATACCTAACACCTCACAGCAACTAGGGTAGATATAATTTAGTAAATGGAGAATAATAATAATAACAATAAATGCTTGACAGAATAAGGAAAAACTGGAACCTCAAAAACTTAAAGAGATTACCACATGACCCACAATTCCACTACCAGGTTCCTAAACAACTGAAAAAAGAGAGTCATATATTTCTCAACAATATTCACAGAAGTATTATTCACAATAACTAATAAGTGAAAAAATCAAGTTTCCATTTTCAGACAAACAGATAAAGACACTGTAGTATAAAATACAGTGTAATATTATTTAGTCACTTAATGAATGCTACAACATATATGAATCCTGAAAACATGATGCTTGGTGAAAGAAAACTGACACAAAAGGCAGCATGTTAGTTGGCCAACGGCTGAAGAATGATGGAATGGGGAGCAGGGATTTAACAGATACAATTTGGCTGATAAAAATGCTTGGATCTTGATAGAGATGCTGGTTAAAGAACATAATGAGTTGCACCTTTTTTAATGGTGGTAGAGATGCTGGTTAAAGAACATAATGAATTGCACCTTTTTAATGGTGGGTTTTATTTTATGTGAATAACATTACCTTAATAAAAAGGAGACAAGGGCTCTTTGAGGAAGACACAGTCATGGCTGCAGCAGAGCTCCGGGATTTTGCTGCATCCCATAGGTGTTTGGTCGGTATGTCTCCATTGTCATTTGTTTCTAGGTATTTTTTGATTTCCTCTTTGATTTCTTCTGTGATCACTTTGTTATTAAGTAGCATATTGTTTAGCCTCCATGTGTTTGTATATTTTACAGATATTTTCCTGTAATTGATATCTAGTCTCATAGCATTGTGCTCAGAAAAGATACTTGATACAATTTCAATTTTCTTAAATTTATCAAGGCTTTGTGATCCAAGATATGATCTATCTTGGAGAATGTTCCATGAGCACTTGAGAAAAATGTGTATTCTGTTGTTTCTGGGTGGAATGTCCTATAAATATCAATTAAGTCCATCTGGTTTAATGTATAATTTAAAGCTTGTGTTTCCTTATTTATTTCCAGTTTGGATGACCTGTTCATTGGTAAAAGTGTGGTGTTAAAGTCCCCTACTATTAATATATTACTGTCGATTTCCCCTTTTATGGCTATTAGTATTTGCCTTATGTATTGAGGTGCTCCTATCTTGGGTGCCTAAATAGTTACTTGGATCGATCCCTTGATCAATAGTTACTTGGATCAAACCCTTGATCATTATGTAGTGTCCTTTGTCTCGTGTAATAGTCTTTATTTTAAAATCTATTTTGTCTGATATGAGAATTTCTACTACAGCTTTCTTTTGGTTTCCATTTGCATGCAATATCTTTTTCCATTCTCTCACTTTCAGTCTCTATGTGTCTCTAGGTCTGAAGTGGGTCTCTCGTAGACAGCATACATATAGGTCTTGTTTTTGTATCCATTCAGCCAGTCTGTGTCTTTTGGTGGGAGCATTTAATCCATTTACATTTAATGTAATTATCGATATGTATGTTCCTATTCCCATTTTCTTAATTGTTTTGGGTTTGTTATTGCAGGTTTTCCCTTCTCTTGTGTTTCTCGCCTAGAGAAGTTCGTTTAGATTTGTTGTAAAGGTGGTTGGGTGGTGCTAAAGTCTCTCAGCTTTTGCTTGTCTGTAAAGGTTATAATTTCTCCATCAAATCTGAACGAGATCCTTGCTGGGTAGAGTAATCTTGGTTGTAAGTTTTTCTCCTCCATCACTTTAAATATGTCCTGCCACTCCCTTCTGGCTTGCAGAGTTTCTGCTGAAGGATCAGCTGTTAACCTTATGGGGATTCCCTTGTGTGTTATTTGTTGCTTTTCCCTTGCTGCTTTTATTATTTTTCTTTGTACTTAATTTTTGATAGTTTAATATGTGTCTTGGCGTGTTTCTCCTTGGATTTATCTTGTATGGGACTCTCTGTGCTTCCTAGACTTGACTAATTATTTCTTTTCCCATATTAGGGAAGTTTTCAACTATAATCTCTTCAAATATTTTCTCAGTCCCTTTCTTTTTCTCTTCTTCTTCTGGGACCCCTATAATTCGAATATTGGGGCGTTTAATGTTGTCCCAGAAGTCTCTGAGACTGTCCTCAGTTCTTTTCATTCTTTTTTCTTTACTCTGCTCTGCAGTAGTTATTTCCACTATTTTACCTTCCAGGTCACTTATCCGTTCTTCTGCCTCAGTTATTCTGCTATTGATCTCTTCTAGAGTATTATTAATTTCATTTATTGTGTTGTTCATCATTGCTTTTTTCCTCTTTAGTTCTTCTAGGTCCTTGTTAAATGTTTTTGCATTTTCTCTATTCTATTTCCAAGATTTTGGATCATCTTTACTATTATTATTCTGAATTCTTTTTCAGGTAGACTGCCTATTTCCTCTTCATTTGTTAGGTCTGGTGGGTTTTATCTTGCTACTTCATCTTCTGTGTGTTTTTCTGTCTTCTCATTTTGCTTAACTTACTGTGTTTGGGGTCTTCTTTTTGCAGGCTGCAGGTTCGTAGTTCCCGTTGTTTTTGGTGTCTGTCCCCAGTGGTTAAATTTGGTTCAGTGGGTTGTGTAGGCTTCCTGGTGGGGGGAACTAGTGCCTGTGTTCTGGTGGATGAGGCTGGATCTTGTCTTTCTTGTGGGCAGGTCCACATCTGGTGGTGTGTTTTTGGGGTGTGTGTGGTCTTATGATTTTACACAGCCTCTCTGCTAATGAATGGGGTTGTGTTCCTGTTTTGCTAGTTGTGTGGCATAGGGTGTCCAGCACTATAGCTTGCTGGTCGTTGAGTGAAGCTGGGTGTTGGTGTTGAGATGGAGATCTCTGGGAGATTTTTGTTGTTTGATATTACATGGAGCTGGGAGGTCTCTTGTGGACCAGTGCCCTGAAGTTGGCTCTCTCACCTCAGAGGCACAACACTGACTCCTGCCTGCAGCACCAAGAGCCTTTCATTCACATGGTTCAGAATAAAAGGAAGAAAAAGTAGAAAGAGAAACAGAAAGAAAAGAAAGAAAGAAAGAAAATAAAGAATGTAAAATAAAATAAAGATATTAAAATAAAAAATAATTATTAAGAAAAAAAATTTTTTTAAGTAAAAACAAAAAACAACGGATGGACAGAACCCTAGGACAAATGGTGGAAGCAAAGCTATACAAACAAAATCTCACACAGAAGCATACAAATACAGACTCATAAAATGAGGAAAAGGGGAAAAAATCATAAATCTTGCTCTCAAAGTCCATGTCCTCAATTTGGGGTGATTCATTGTCTATTCAGGTATTCCACAGATGCAGGTACATCAAGTTGATTGTGGAGCTTTAATCCGCTGCTTCTGAAGCTACTGGAAGAGATTTCCCTTTCTCTTCTTTGTTCTCACAGCTCACAGGGGCTCACTTTGGATTTGACCCTGCCTCTGCGTGTAGGTCGCAGGAGGGCGTCTGTTCTTCGCTCAGACAGGACGGGGTTAAAGAAGCAGCTGATTCAGGGCTCTGGCTCACTCAGGCCGGGGGGAGGGAGGGGTACGGATGCTCAAGGTGCCTGCGGCGTCAGAAGCCAGCGTGACATTGCACCAGCCTGAAGTACGCCATGTGTTCTCCTGGGGAAGTTGTCCCGTATCCCGGGGCCCTGGCGGCGGCGGGCTGCACAGGTTCCCCAGAAGAGCGGTGTGGATAGTGACCTATGCTCGCACACAGGCTTCTTGGTGGTGGCAGCAGCAGCCTTAGCATCTCATGCCTGTGTCTGGGGTCCCCACTTTTAGCTGTGGCTCGTGCCTGTCTCTGGAGCTCCTTTAAGCAGCGCTCTTAATCCCCTCTCCTCGCGCACCAGGAAACAAAGAGGGAAGAAAAAGTCTCTTGCCTCTTCGGCAGGTCCAGACATTTCCCCGGACTCCCTCCCGGCTAGCTGTGGTGCACTAAGCCCCTGCAGGCTGTTTTCATGCCGCCAACCCCAGTCCTCTCCCTGCGCTCTGACCGAAGCCCAAGCCTCAGCTCCCAGACCCTCCCACCTGGGCTGGTGAGTGTCGGTCGGCACCGATCCTCTGTGTGGGAATCTCTCTGCTTTGCCCTCTGCACCCCTGTGGCTGCACTCTCCTCTGCGGCCTCAAAGCTCCCCCCCTCTGCCACCCGCAGTCTCCGCCCGTGAAAGGGCTTCTAGTGTGTGGGAACCTTTCCCCCTTCACAGCTCCCTCTCACTGGTGCAGGTCCCGTCCCTCTTCTTTTGTCCCTGTTTATTTTATTTTTTTTTTGCCCTACCCAGGTACATGGGGACTTTCTTGCCTTTTGGGAGGTCTGAGGTCTTCTGCCATCATTCAGTAGGTGTTCTGTAGGAGTCGTTCCACGTGTAGATGTATTTCTGGTGTATCTGTGGGGAGGAAGGTGATCTCCGTGTCTTACTCTTCCACCATCTTCTTAGTTTTCTATTAATCCAGTTTTCTAAGTCTCTTTATTTCCTTTTGAAAGTTTTATGCTTTACTTTGCATTTGTACACTCCGCTGTCTTTTTTCTTTTTGCCTTTATTCTTTCCTGTGCTGTTACCATATTTTTACTTCCGTTTTCCAATTTGTTTCTGCTCAGTACTTAATAGACAGAAAGTAAATTCCTGAAGAATTTTCAAAGGAATTCAAGACTACTTGCAGGGGCCTTTGCTAAGATCCAGTAAGACTTTGTTTGATTCTCAGAAGACTGTGTTGACCTTCTTAAAGGTGCAGTTTCATTTTCATACATTTCAAGCCCCCCAATTCACTCATAGCACTGCACTTTGCCTTTCACTTTACTGAGATAAATACAAGTCACTCTGCTATGCATAATTGGAGCTGTCCTCCTACCCATATTTTTCAATTTCACCGATCTACTCTTTCATCCTTTTCAAAGTAAGCTCTGTCTTCTTCTTCTGTATTTGACTGTAATTCTTCTCTTATCTTTAAGGTTTGTGTTTTGGTCACCTCCTTTCACCCACTGACTGGAGGGATTCTTGTCCTACGGTTATGAAGATACCTGAACACAAAACAATAGACAGATGAGAGTAACAGCATTTTACCAATTGCATACAGCTCAAGAGAGGAGGAACATCACATTACACAGTGACTGAGTACTGCACTCATGAAAAGAACAGGGATTGTTGGAAGTAGTTTTTGTAGTATCACTAAGATCGGGTGCCCCATGGTTCCCATGGGAGGATTTAATCTACTTGTTTGGATACTTCAAATCACTAGCAGAGAACTAAAACTTGTTACTCAGGGATAAACAGGTAATGTGCCTCGTCCTTTTGATAAAGAGTTGTCTAGCTAGAAGACCTTATCTACAGGAACACAGTGGAAAGAACATGAGATTAGACTATTTCTGGCCCTCCCATTTTCCTCTGATGTCAAGGCAAACTTCAAAGCTGGGTCTTAATTTTAGCCTTTTATTGTAACTGACCTCTTTATGCCTTTAAGCTTTGATGATGACTGACAAGTGCCTCCCTAGAACACAAAGTAGGCACCTGATCAGGAAAGAGGGCCACAAGGCAAGGTAGACATCAAAAACAAGATTGGTAGAGGTGTCCTCCTTTATGGCCAGTAATGGCAGCTGAGAGAACTGTATGATATTGGTAGATGGTGTATGTGTCTTCAGGGAGTGTGAACTTACATTAATCAAAGCCTGTGGCAATTGTGAATCTCAGCGAGAAAGCAGGTTGGGGGAAGAGGACAGAAGAGCAGAACTCAATTGCTATTGTTGCTTTGTAACTTAAATATGAGTTCTTTGAATATTCCATTATGCTCATTAGGAGAAATGGAAGTTCCAATGAGTATCTTCTTGAAAAATCTAGCATTTGTATTCTGAGAAATAAAACAAGTGTCTTGGTCAAAATCAGCAATGTCTGGATTCCAAAGGCAATAAGGAGTCTCCTGGTGAAGTCCTTATTATGTCTATAGAATATGGAGATACATCTTTTATTGTGATTTATATTTTGAGGCAACATACCCCCGGAGTTCTTTACCCAAAAGGGCTGACTTCTAGGCAATGGCCGAAGAGTTCACAAAAGCACTGAGAAAAAGTAATGTAAGAAATATTTGAAAAAATTGAGGACTTCCCCAAATTAATGTCAGATACCAAACCACAGATCCAGAAAGCTCGGAAAACACCAGAGAGAATTAAAAACAAAAACTATAACTGAGCATGTCATTTCAAACTACAGAATATCAAAGATAAAAGAAAAAAAATCCTTAAAAGAAGCCAGAAAAAAAATAGCTTACCACCTATAGAGAAGAAAAGGTAAGAATTATACCTTTATGTGGGATAAAGAAGGACATTACATAACATATTACATAATGATATCATATATATGATAAAGACATAACAATCCCCCCCCCCCGCTTTTTTTTGGTCTGCACTGCATGAGGTATGATGTTAGGCATGAGGCTCCCAGACTTCTCAAAGATTCTCTTGTTCCAGAAATCTGTAGAAACTTCAAAGAGGCAGACCTGGGTGGATCACATGGCTGGGATGGTGGACATTGCTGTGGTGACCAGGATGGACTTCCACTGCTATGGAAGTCCCTTAGAAACTTAGTGAATTTCTAGTGGGTGAGGAGGTTGGTGAAGATGCCCCAAAGATGATCAAGGTAGAGGTCCTTATTAGTCCTACATGAGAGCTCATTTCAAGAATATGGTGGAGGAAGGCAGAGAAAAGAAAGAGCTCTTGTTTACAAAAGAATGACAACCAATATAGAAGGTGCAACAGAAACAGAAAATCACCAAATAATAATAATTGATTCTGTTGAGGCTCCTCAATGGATACTAAAGCACTGAGTGGGAGATGACTAAGAAACAGCATACTCACAGGGTCTCAATGTAACACCCCTATAAGCAATGTACTAATTATAAAGAGACATTTGATTTTTGTAAAGGGAGAAATTTGGTGAATATCACCAACGAGACAAACTGACAAGTGCCTCTAGACGTGATGCACCGAGAAGATATATTTTTTAAAAATAAAATTCTCTGTTCTATGTTCCTGCCCTACTCCATCACCAAACTTTTCTGACCTGAATCTCTCAGGAGGAACTAATCAGTCAACTCCAAATTAAAAGATATTTTGTAAAACAGCTGACAGCATAGAGTAGGCACTCAACTAATGTGCTTAGAATTGGATAGACAGACACACGAGTAGCTGGCTAGCTAGTTAGATAAATGGATGGATGGATGATTGGACGGTAGTTGGGTGATGGAACAAACAACTGGATGGAAGAATGGATGGACTAATGCTGTAGGCAAAGTTACTCAGACAGCAGCCCAAGGTAGGTTTTGAATGAGATCTATCAGGAGAAAGAGGGAAGGAAGGGAAGAAGGGAGGAAGGGAATGTACACATGTGATATTTCTTGTATTTATTGAATAGTTATTTTTTCAAATGGATGGAGGAAAGTACTCATTTTCATACCTTAGGAATTAGGAGTACTGATTTTGCCAGGCTTCACCGATGGTTTATTAGATAATTTCAAATAGGTGGAGTTTATAAAGAAAAGTAAAGTAGCATTTCAATACTGTAGATCCCACTGTCATCACTTGGAAGTATTTTGCCATTGTGCATGCCACTTTCAAATGTCAAAATGTATCACTACAGGCCCAATGCTGAGAGTGGAAGTTGGTGGGTTGTAGTTCCAGTGACTTAGGTAAGGACAGGCTGCTGTGTTTTCCCTTCCTCAGGGTGAAGATACTGTCCATTCCAAGCATCAGTGGTCAATGATCAGTGCCAGTTGCAGTAGGCATACAATTTCTTGTGTTGAGAAGCCAGGGGAAATCACCTATCAGAGGACTAGAATTCTTTGGCCCCTCCTCCTGTAGACAGGGGTATCTCGTCACTTTCCACGTCGTCCAGAAAGCAAAAGACAACTGACATTCTATAACCATCAAACACATCACTTCCATTCATAGTATCCAACATTCATTCAATAACTATGTTTTGAGTGTCTACTATGTGTTGGAAGAGACACAGTTCTTGTCCTAAAGTGAAAAGAAAGGGCTCAGTAAAAAAGGAAAACTCCAAATTTCACTCATCCTCCCTTCCTTTTCATGGATTATAAAAGAGCGATGGTTCAGTAAGAATGACACCCTAGCAACAAATGTATATTTATAAATTATCATCAAACATGCCTAGCTCATGCAATTTCTCCCCAAGTCACTCCTCATTGGGCTTGGAGTGAATAATAATTCTCCATAGAAATAAATAGGTTTCTAACAGTCAAGTTTTACCCTGAAATTTGTGTATGTAACTATGAAAGTCATATTACAAAAATCCTTGTGGATGGAGCTTTCTGAAGTAGGTGGCAATGCAACAGCAGTCTTAGAAATGATGGTTGCCAGTGTTCATTTGCCGGTTTCTTCAGTTTAAGAAAATGTTTTTACAGAGTTAGAAGAAGAATTGCAGAGAGCTGGACACTTGCAGATCATGGCAAGAAATCCTGCCTGCCCTTCCCCCACCAACCACAAAGGAAAAATAATCCACCAGGCATCACAAGGAATGGGGAAGAACAAAAAAGGAAGATGCAGATGGATGAAGACAAGTTTCTCTTCCTTAGAAGGAGGATCTCTTAATCAAAAAGATTCTGAGCAAAATCGCTGTGGAAATTTATCAAAACGTGAGCCATGTCCATGACAAATTAGGTACATATTATTCTTTTGTGACCTTAGACCTAGTTGTTCACAGTCTTGGCATTGCCAGGCTTCACAAACTGCAGTGTCAGTAACTTGCTGGCTGGCGGACATGATAAGAAGCTCGAAGGTTATCATCTAACAGTAATACAGCCCTTTGTCACATTTCATAGTGCGTCCTGTAATAAACTGAGTCACTGCCTGCACATTGCTCTAAGTATAATAAAACTTAACTATCTTTCTGGATCATTTTGATTTGATGTTCTGCTAAAAACATGAATTCTTTTTCCTGAAAAATAAAAATGAGTGTTAATGATTTTCCGCTGTTCCTGCATGTCAGGTGGTTCAGGAAGAGGATTAAACAAACAAACAAAAAGCATGACTAAAACACCTGAAAGTAGCTCTTAGAAGCCTTAGTGTGGCTATTTCTCATAAATCCACAGAGAAGATGGGCAAAAGAGGGGACCAAAAATGTACAGGCATACCTCAGAGATATAGCAGGTTTGGTTCAACTTCAATAAAGCGAGCAACACTACACTGTAGTCTATTAAATGTGCAATAGCATTATGTCTAAAAAAATCACAGTACATACCTTAATTTATAAATATTTTAGAGATAAAAAATGCTAACCATCATCTGAGCCTTCAGTGAACTGTAACCTTTCTGTTAGTGGAGGGTCTTGCCTTGACGTCAACGGCTGCTGACTGATCAGGGTGGTGGCTGAAGGCTGGGTGGGTGTGGCAATTACTTAAAATTAGACAAAAGTGATGTTTGCTGCATCGACTGACTCCCTTTCATGAATGACTTCTCTGTATGTAACATGCAATGCTGTTTGATAGCATTTTACCCATAGGAGAACTTCTTTCAAAATTGGAATCAATCCTCTCAAACCCTGCCGCTGCTGTATCAGCTAAATTTATGTCATATTTTAAATCGCTGGTTGTCATTTTGACCATCTTCACAGCATCTTCACTAGGAGTAGATTCCATCTCAAGAAACCACTTTTTTGGCTCATCCATAAGAAGCAACTCCTCATTTGTTAAGGTTTTGTCATGGGATTGCAATGATTCAGTCACATCTTTAGGCTCCACTTCTAGTTCTAGTTCTCTTGCTTTTTCCACCACATCCGCAGCTGCTTCCTCCACTTAAGCCTTGAACCCCTCAAAGTTATCCGTGATGATTGGAATCAACTTCTTCCAAACTCCTGTGAATGCTGATATTTGTATCCCTTCCTATGAATCATGAATGTTCTTAATGGCACCTAGAATGGTGAATCCTTTCCAGGTTTTTGACTGACTGCCCAGATCCACCACAGGAATCACTATCTATGGTAGCTGTAGCTTTATGAAGTGTGTTTCTTAAATAATATGACTTGAAAGTCTAAATTACTCCTTGATCCATGGGCTGAGGAATGGATGTTGTATTAGCAGGCATGAAAACAAATTAATCTTGTTATACGTCTCCATCAGAGCTCTTGAGTGACTAGGTGCATTGTCAGTGGGCAGTAATATTTTATAAATTTATTTTGGCTGTGTTGGGTCTTCATTTCTGTGCGAGGGCTTTCTCTAGTTGCGGCGAGTGGGGTCCACTCTTCATGGCGGTGCATGGGCCTCTCACTGTTGCAGCCTCTCGTTGCGGAGCACAAGCTCCAGATGCGCAGGCTCAGTAGTTGTGGCTCACGGGCCTAGTTGTGGCTCATGGGCCACAACTAGTCTGCCGTGTAATACAGCCCTGCTGTGGGATCCTCCCAGACCAGTGCTCGAACCCGTGTCCCCTGCATTGGCTGGCAGATTCTCAACCACTGCGCCACCAGGGAAGCCCCAGCAGTAAGGAATCTTTTTCTGAGCAGTAGGCCTCAACAGTGGGCTTAAAATGTCCAGTGAATCATGTTGTAAACAGATGTGCTGTCATCCAGGCTTTGTTATTCCATTTATAGAGTGCATGTAGAGTAGATTTAGCGTAATTCCTAAGAGCCCTGGGATTTTCACAATGGTAAACGAGCACTGGCTTCAATTTTGAGTCACCAGCTGCATTAGCCGCTAACAAGAGAATCAGCCTGTGCTTTGAAGCTTTGAAGCCAGGCATTGACTTCTCCTCTCTAGCTATAGAAGTTCTAGGTGGCATCTTCTTCCAATAGAAGGCTGTTGGAAAAATGGTGCTGACAGATTTGCTCAACGCAGGGTTGCCAAAAGCTTCAATTTGTAAAAAACACAGTATCTGCGAAGCACAATAAAGTGAAGCACACTAAAGTGAGGTCTGCCTGTATCGGGTGGCCCACGTATCTAGGGGGTGTTGAGGATCAGGGTTTGCTCAAGATAAAGCAGTGGCAGCTGAAAGCAGAAACAGTATTTTTGTCTCCCTTCAAACAAGATAGGGCTGAAAACCCAAGGCCCAAGAACAGACAAACAACAAAGGACAGACAAATATGATTTCAAAACAGGACAGAGTTAATTATTGGGGAACTGGGACTGTGGTCATAATCAGTATGGATGAGTCCTGGGGAAATAGCAGCACTGCTGGAATGATTTTAGTGGGCGTTGCAGCACAGTGAGACTGGTGATGTGATGGCAAAAACAATAAGAATTAGTATCTATTACACGGCAGACTAAGTGCTTTGTACACATCATCTCACCTAATTCCTACTGCAGTACTATGTAGTTTTTATTATTATCCCTGTTTCTCAAATGCAGGAGCTGAGACTCAAATATGTAGAGCAACTTGTCTTTCAGAATGGGATGAAACTGGTGAAAGGAGTAGACCTAGAACTCTATTTCATCTCCCCAGGCTTCGCTCAAAACACATATTTGATTCCTTTTGAATGTGTACATTTAAGAACAGCAAAGTAAAACGATTATTAGCTCTAACATTTATGATTTCATTTACATTTCTATTTTCAAGACAATTTATTCACTTAATTGAGACTGTAAGAATGTGAAGTTTCAGTATATGAAAATATAGGCTGAGCCCCAACCCCTCGTGTGAAAAAAATCATAGAAATCCAAATGCGCTTCCCTTTACTATTGACCTTAGGCGAAGAGAAATATAAACAGAAATAAACCAAGTGAATTTACTAGTGACTCTGCTCAACTGCTAGCACTAGCTAGGGTTCAGTGTCCTGAGTCCTTGACCTGGCTTTGTTACAACTACAAGATTATCATCACCTTATAGGCAAGGACCACCCATGTTATCTATGTATGTCTCTTCCATAATACATTCTAGAGCTCCTATCACATAATGGATGGTCAATAAAGGAATAAGATATTTTTACCTCTCTGGGCCTTGGCTTCTGGAGAGATGGATACAGATCATTGTTTAAGATTCCTTCCTAAGAAAATAACATTATCACAGTCTATTTATATGCAGGAGTCATGAATCAATTCTACTATATACATACAAGTCTGAAATTGTGCTCTCTGTGACTCTTCTGTTATAGCACCACGTGCCAGGTTACATAGAATTAGCACTTTGTAACTGCTTTTTGATGATGATGTTTCTTTACATTGATACAGCACTCCCCAGTGTATGAAGCACTTGTGTGTATTCTCCAATTTTGTCTTCCCATCATCGTAACTATTTAAGAAAATATTATCCTCATTTTCCATATATGACCTTGACTGGATCAAGGTCATTCAGCTAAAAAATGCCAGGGCATGAGACTGGAACCCCGAACTAGGAGTACTGATCCAGTGCTCTTTCAACTAAAACACACATCACATCGTCACCATCATCACCATTACTATAAAGCTGACCAGAGAGCTAAAATATCCACTTCCAGGCTGGGGCTAGACACAGATCTAGTACAGACATCACTGTCAAGTATATGCAGTTAATCTTGGTTGTCTTCCCACATACCCAACTCCCTAGCTGTTCCCCAAAAGAAAAAAAAAATCACTTTTCCAACTTTTTTCCTTCAACAAATCTCTCAATTCTTCTAACTGCTGTTCTCAACTAGATGGTAATAGAGAAGCAACCTCCTCGAATTATTTCACGAAGAGGCGGCAGTTGTAATGGCGAGTTGAAACTGGCTGGTACAGGCTTGCTGGAGGTGACTCAAACATTCAGAAACTTCAGACTGGATAGGAAGTCAGCAAATGCTACAAATCAGGGTATCTTTTTCTTTTTTTAGAGAGCTGATTAGTCAGTCCACCACTATTATAGTAAACAGCAGGCCTAATAAGATCACTTGCCTTTTAAAATAGGTGTTCGTTAACTAATAAAATCTCAAGCAATAAGCCACTGAACTGGAAAATTTTCTGCAGTATGGTGGCAATATCTGGATGGAAAAGAGATCTTTTTCCAGCATCCCTTAATCACAGAAATGGGTTAAGCTCATCTTGCATAATAATAATTACCGTTTATTTAGTACATACTATAACCTAGGTACTTTATACACATTTTCTCACCCAATCCTCATGGAAGTCCTGTGAGACATTATCTCCCCATAACAGATGGAGAAACAGACCCACAGAAACTACATGACGCAACCAAGGTCACTCAGCTAAAGGGTATAACTAGTATTTGAGTTCACCTAGTTTGGGCCACCAGTGACTGCATACTTTCCACCCAGCAGTTCTGAACAGTCAGTGGAATGCTGTTATTGACACAGCTACCAGAATAGTTAAAGCTTTACTTGAGAAATTTCTTCAGTAGTAAGTATAAAGATGCACATGTCTTAGAGGACACTGGCACTCTTCTCTGCAGAAGCAGAATGGTGATTCAGATGACCCTGTGGTCCCTCCTCGTCTTCTAGGTTTAAGATTTTGTACTACACAAACTATGTTCATTATTATCTAATGTATGAATTGGATTCTTGAACAAATCTTTGTCTTCCTCACCACTAAAGACTTTCAGGGGCAACTCCCATTTTTTTCCACAATTAGAAAACGCTTTCATCACAATGATCAGGGCTCTCCCCACTTCGAACTGCACCCTCTCCCCACCTTTGAAGCAATACTTTGCCCAAGAAAAACCCACCAAATTTTTTCCGTATCAAATGGAAAACCCAACAAATCAATTTCTCTTCAGAAGATTGTCATAACTGTCCTGAGTCTATTTGCTAGTTATTGATGCTCTCCAGGTTGACACAGGAGAATTGTCCATCTGTTTCCTGGTTTGAACATGAACTAAATTTGTGAAGGCAAGGTTGTGACAACAGCCTCCCTTCTCCCGGGCAACAGATTATGATGCTACACACTCAGTTATTATACTACTGCAGAATCTGCTCAGAAGGAAGAGATAGCTGATCCCAGACTAACGAACGAGCTGAAAGAACAGCAACTGGCAGGATAATAAAATAACAGTAACAGCTAACAGCAGTAGTGCCAGGCACTACTTCAAGAACTCTATTAACACTTTTGATCTCAGCAAATTAATTCTTTCTAACATACCTCACTGTCACTTGAGCAAAGTTATCTATGCACAGACAGTAAAGAAAAATTTAACCAACTTGACTCTAGCACCACAACCTTATCTTCTTGAGCTGGGTTTCCCTGACTCATTGCCTGTATTTCCTGATATCCACACAGTTCATGGATTACATACAAGAGCAGAGTCTAGGCAATAAATACTTGGAATCCAAGCAGTCTATCTCCAGAGCCCATTCTTCTACCTCCTTCACCATAGTGTACTAGTGAGGAAATTGGGAACGAAGGAGATGGTGTAAATTCACAAAGGTTACAATTGTTGGAAACCATAGAATCATAGCATTTCAGGATTAAAATAAAACTTAAAACTATTAAACATAGTTATTCAAGTACTGCAAGAGAATATTTCTTAATATTCTGAAAAACAAAATAAAACAGATTAATAATTTATACCAAGCCTCTCAGCATTATGTGTCATGCCAAGAGCAAGAAAATCAAGCAAGTACAACTTGATCTTAATCTTTGAGCTTAATTTGGGCACTACACGTAAATCACATTTATTCCATAGCATTTCACTTACCATTTGTGAAAAAAATTATAAAGCCCCAAATTAAAATGATTACCTTCTGCTAATAACCAGGGTGAACCATATAGAAAGTAGAAAGTCTCAGGAAAAACATTTCGTCAAACACACACTTGGCCAAACACAACCTGCATGTCCCGTGTGGGCACCAACACTTTTGAAAACCAATGTGTGTGCCTGTGATTCCCACTTACCAAAATTCCTCTTCCTTGGTATCAGAAGGGAAGATTTAGGCACATCAGAGTGTCTACAGAAGAGTTGAGGACACTCTCCACTGCCCCTCTGGATCAGAGGTGCTTGTAAACAAAATTATTTTCTCCTTTCATTGTGCTAAGAAATCTTGTCTCCTCTCTACCTAAATAACTCTCCCACTGGTCTGAAACTCTCTAATACCAATAATTTATAGACATCAAAGTTTGCATGTGCCCCAGAATCCAGCTAAATGAACTCCAGGAGTGGGAATCTAAATGTAAGTACTTAAATTGGAAGCTGTGAAACTAGGTGAATTAGAATAGCCTAGATATTCATTAAAAC
Organism: Grampus griseus; assembly: GCF_964374135.1. NCBI lineage: Eukaryota > Metazoa > Chordata > Mammalia > Artiodactyla > Delphinidae > Grampus > Grampus griseus. The sequence goes on along the minus strand of NC_139016.1, from coordinate 16,986,296 downwards.
ATATTTTCTTCAATTGTACATCAACAAACTTCAATTAAAAGAATGCATCTCCTTCAGAGAATCGACTTTAGTGGGTCTGTGGTAGGGCAAAGGAACCTATATTTTAAACAAGTGTTCCAGGCAATTTTGATGCAGGAAGTTGATTCAAAGGCCACTGTGAAGAACACGGGTCTATATAAAATCATAGGCACTAGAGGGAGAGCAACCATCAAAGGGAGGGAATATAAAACACTGCAAAAGTGTGTAGAACAAGATGGCAGCTGCAGGCACTGGAAGAGGCAGGCCAAGGTGAGGAGGCATGAAAAGGACTATGGAACTACTAGTCGTTGGAGGTGGATGACTAGCAAAGATTAACTCTGCCTACCCAAAAAGTCTGCTTAGCTCTGTATATCCAGCTTACAAAATCATAACCCAGATATTAAAACCAATTCTAGATATAAAACATTCACATGGTATAGAATAGAAAGAAAGATAGTTTTGGAAGGACTCATAGTTAACCTAGGGACACAGACTCCAAAAAGTCTCCAAAAACATAAGTGATATTTTGAAAAATCACCAATTTTTTCAATTTCAGATATAACACATTTTCTTCAGCTAGGGGAAAATCCTCTCCTTGTTTTTCCAAGTCATGAGTAAACAAGAAAATGTTCTTTAAATCACTCCCTTTAAATATCTTACCTTCTATGTTGCCAGATTCCTGACAAAATCAATAGCATGGTTGCCACTATGATGATGCAAAACATCACACCAAATATAATAATCCAGACGGGCACAGATGGGCCAGTAGGTGGTGCAAGAGTGGAAGGAATTCTTAAAAATTCCAGAGTCTGGTCATTCAAAAAGAAGGCATTGTTGATCCGGTTCCTAATCATTCTAAAATACAATGATGATTAAAAACAAATGAAACAAGACAGAAGAAACATTAGAAACAGAAGGTATAACCCTATCTCCCCATGATTATAACTATCCATGATTATAACTATCTCTATAAACAGAGCATCCCCCTAGCAGGAGACTTCAGGTTGAACAGACAGTGTGATGAGGACCATCATGCTGTGGTTTTCTGTCTATAAGTGGCAGTGCTTGTTGCCAGAAAGATGCTTCTCTATGTACTACTGCCCTCCACTGTTGATAATGTCCTAGAAGTAACTGGAAGTCTTGAGCTTTGAGCTCTGCCCACCATGTTTTATTTCCTGAGAGGCAGCATCTAGATTAAAATGACAGAACTCTATTTAAGGTGCCTTACAAAAATACCAACAGCCTGAAAAGATAAAATAATATGCAAAAAGTGGGTGATAAATATGAGAAGAAAAAACAAAACCAGCAGGAGAAAAGAGAACACGAAGCCAGGAGCAGCTGCAAATCCATCAATTTGATCTTTTTTTTTTTTTTCATTCAATTCAACAAACATTTGCTGGAAACTTACTAAGTACCAGATCCTGTGCTAGGTACTGGAGATACAAAATGAAATAAAAATACCCAAGAAGCTTACAGTCTAGAAGAGTGGCCCATCAGTCCCTCCACAATCACAGTGCAATCACAGTGCAAGGGGTAAATATGGGCACAGTGGGAGCACAGCAGAGGGGTAAGTACACAATAGTAAAATGTCAGAGCTGCTTTCCTAAGAAGGCAACTTTTGAGCTGTGCTTTGAGGGACAAGTAGGCGTTCTTTAGACCAAAGTGTGCAGCGAGCATAGGAATTGGAGACATGGTATGTAGTATGATTTGTTGCATCAGCTGCAAGTAGTTCCATATGACTAAAGTAAATGGTGCGTTAGGAGTCCAAAAGTCTAGAAAAATATGAAGGTAAATGCATTACTTTTCCCAGGGAAAATCTGTATTTTTGGTGGTAGTGGCACTTGGGAGGGGGAGGGGTTGGTGGCAGTTAGGGAGGGGTTGGTAGCAAAAACTTATTTGACTGAAACTATATTTCTAACTGGAATTTGCAAATTAGATGAGGAGATTTCTTGGACATACTGTGTGGCCTTTACTGAATTCACACTAGGCAAGCTGACTTCAACAACCTCTAGAGCAGCACTGAAACCAGAATATAATGTGAACCTTACGTGTAATGTCACATTTTCTAGGAGCTGCGTTTAAAAAAAAAAGTAAATAGTAACAGGGAAAATTAATTTTAATAACATATATTTGGGGACTTCCCGGTGGTCCAGTGGTTACGACTCTGAGCTTCCAATGTAGGGGACCCAGGTTCGATCCCTGGTCAGGGCACTGGATCCCACATGCCGCAACTAAAGATCCCACATGCTGCAACTAAAGCTCCCCTGTGCCGCAACTAAGACCCAGTACAGCCAAATAAATAAATACTTAAAAAAATATATATATATTTTGCCCACTATATCCAAGAAAATATAATTTCAACATGTAATATCAATTTTAAGTTGGTTCACATTTTATTTTGTGCTAAGTCGTTGAAATTTGGTGTGTACTTTACACTTAGAGCATATCTAATCTTGGACTAACTACATTTCAAGTGCTTGAGAGCCACATGTGGCTGGTGACTACTGATCCTGAACCTGAGAGTAAAAGCTGGAGAATCTCTGCAGACCAGCACCGGGGTATCCTTTAGCAAATGAAATCCTATGGGGAGGCCTGATTATTCATAAATGGGAAGGAGAATCCCAGCCAGGGAATCTGCAGCAGGGGATAATTTCCATGCAATTTTAATCAAACTACGGAATGTCTTCTTTTTTCGTAACCTAATTTTGCTAACACAGTAACACAAACCTTCCCACAAAATAACGAACCCCACTACCAAGGTATAACAGAGTAAAGTGAAAAGTTGCTCTGCATTCTCATTCTGTCTACCTGGTTGGTTAGCACTCAGGCTGATAAGAGGTTCTAGTTTAGTACAAACTATATCTCCACCTACCACTGAAATCCCCAAGAGGCGTCAATCACCATGGATATCTTCTAGCCAAGATTGGCCTTGAATAAGGCCAGGCCCTCAAAACAGATCAAAAGCAGACATCTTAGAACTGGTCTGTCATCCCCTCATCTAATTCCATAGGTGTGGATACTCTAGCAGACCGGGAGGAAAAAAAAAAAAAATCACTGCATGTGCTGGCGGCATGCCTGCGTTCAAGTTGTCACTCTTTATTTTTCTAGGTGACCTGAGCAAATCAGTTAATCTCCCTGAGCCTCAATTTCCTCATTTATAAAGCAGAGATAATAATAACAGCTCACAAATGATTGGTGCTGATACTAAATGCCACAGATGCATCAGAACATGCCTTGTGAACCAGAAAATATTATGCAAGCATTAGGCGGAACTAGCATTATTTTGCCCAACCACATAGGCTCTTCAGCCTTGAAATTCCTACTACCTGCCTTCTAGGTACCATCTCCTTTCTTTTCACTCTATCCTTCCCTCTTGGTACTGTTTCCTTTATTTTCATACAATCCTGATGAGCCCTATCCATTCCCGGACATAAATTCCCATTCTATTGGCCATTCTCACCCCCTCAATAGCCCTTCCTACTAGGGCCTTTGAAACAGACATTGTGTTGTGAACATATTCATCTAGATTTTCGACCTTCACCGTAAACACTCACTCCTCCTCCTCACATTAACTGAAGCCTGCTTTAACCACAGTGCCTTCATTTTCCTTGTAGCCCTCCCTCATCACAGGGCTTGAATAAAAATCCCTTTTCTCATGAAATACAATATTCCTAATTCTTACTCCCTAAGTAGTGGCTCTTAGCAGTATTCTTACTGGCAAAAGCACAGAAACAATTTAGCTCAAACCTTGTTAGGGCTTCCCTGGTGGCGCAGTGGTTAATAATCTGCCTGCCAATGCAGGGGACACGGGTTCAAGCCCTGGTCTGGGAAGATCCCACATGTCGCGGAGCAACTAAGTCCGTGTGCCACAGCTACTGAGCCTGCGCTCTACAGCCCGCGAGCCACAACTACTGAAGCCTGTGCGCCTACAGCCCGTGCTCCCCAACAAGAGAAGCCACCGCAATGAGAAGCCCGCGCACCGCAACGAAGAGCAGCCCCCGCTCGCCGCAACTAGAGAAAGCCTGCGCACAGCAACGAAGACCCAATGCAGCCAAAATAAATTTATTTATTTATTAAAAAAACAAAACAAAGAAACCCTTGTTAAATCATTCCCCATGGGTATAGAGCCTCAATGCCTTTGCTTCAGCAAGGGAAACAGATGATTATTCACACAAAAACATTTGGCATTTGATTATACACTCATTATCTTAAACACTGATATTTTACAAAGAGCAGATGAGTTCTTTCACTAGCTATTTCTCTTTGGTAACGAGAAAAAATATGCTTTTCAGTAACTTGTAAATAAATCCTTTGTAAGAAGAGTGAACTTTGTTTCATTCTTTTTCAGGAAATAGTTTAATTTGTGAACTCATTCTTCCAATACACCTTTGCCCAACACCAATCATGTGTGGGATATGATGTTTTGACACACATAAAGTGCATATTAATTGAAATAAAAACAAACTGCTTCCTCTGCTTCTGGGCAGAAAAGAATACATTTCACTTCTGAAAGTTTGTTATAATCCCAAGGAGAGGAGATGGGGAACTGTCAGGAAAAAATGGGTAAAACTTCAAATGGGCAAAAAATATGACTGAGAGTCCTGCAAATCTACCTTTCTGGACAGTTTCCACCTTTTATTGTTTTTGAGTTATTTTGCATATGTGTAAGTTGGAGAAAACTGATACAATGTAAATGATTCTTGTCCACAGAAAATCAAGGTGAATTGTGTCTGGTGGAGCACCGTCAATGGATAGACTGGTGTATCTTTTAATAAATAAACATGACCATTCTTCAATTCCTGCATTTGCATGCTGCCTTGAAGTCTCCTTTAAACTGGTTTTAACATCTTACTAGTTCCCTCATTAACTAATAAGATAATAAAATCTTTGATAGCATTCATTTTTAATTTGTATGAAAGTCATGCTTTTACCTTTTTTTCAAAAAATTATCTTTTAAAGGTAAAGACTTTCACTTTGCTGTACAGCAGAAACTAACACAACATTGTAAAGCAACTATACTCCCCTAAAAAAAAACCCAAAAAACACATAAGCATTTGGGCTCGAGAAGGCACATGATGAACCATCACACAATAGTGCCGTATAAGGTGTTCTCGCCAAAAGAAGACAGTACTAAACCTTCTTACCTAATGTATAAACCAGGGCTTCTCAGCCACAGCACAATGGATATTTGGGGTTGAATAGTTCTTTGTTGTGAAGTGCTATCCTGAGCACAGGAGGATGTTAACTGGCGTCCCTAACTTCTGCCTACTCCGTCACCAGCACTGTACAACAACATCTCCAGACATTGTCTAATGTTTCCTGGAGGCAAAACTGCCCCTGGATGAGAACCACTGATCTATACTAATCTCTATTCCAAGATAACAAAATGAAACCTTTGGCATCTTAATAAATAAATCACTTGGAACCAGAGAGAGAAGTCTTCAAAATCTATGAAAACAGCTGAATTAATCAATAACTTGATTCACCAGTGGAAGGCATATTTAGCGGTGATTACCTTATGGCTGGCTGCACCTCAACAGCAGGAAGGGTGTGATTCCTTGAAGGACTGGTAACCACAAACCAGAATGACACCCACTGGGTTACACTGCAAAGTAGGACGTGGGAAATTCTGCAGATGATGAGAAGAAAAAAAGTACATTATGAGTGAATAATACCAAATTGCATTAGACATTCCACTCTGGTGTTATTACCATCTTAAGAGGTGAAGAAATGTCCTACTAAGAAGAAAATAATATAGGAAATTTCCTTTATTTCAAAATCATAGACTTGGGGATCATTCCTAAAACAAGGAATCTACCAAAAAAGAAACAAAGGGAATGGCTCAGTAGAGGGCATTAGGTATCTCATTCTTCATCACCTGTTAGCTGACAGCATCCCTGTTTCTTCAACTCTTGGCCTCTCTCTGACACAAAATGCTTTTGTGTTTCCTCATCAGGATCTTCTCAGTGTCCTCTTCATTCAGCCTTCCACCTCTCAGAACCAGACAAATCTGTTGATCGAGAACTTACTTCCTCTGTTGGCCACTGTTTCCACCCCTCTCCTACTCCAGTAACAGGGGTTGGCCCAACAACAGACCTCCAGACTGAAGTGCTGTAACATTTACCAGCAGGCTTTGGACACTGTTTTTGCGGGTACCTGCTCCCAACTATAAGTTGGAAATGGGCCTCACTCTAGTCTGTATACCTGGATCACCAGTAGAAGTGACAAGAAAGAAATGGCAATAGTGTTCAGTTAGACAGTCTATATATGAATGTATGAAATGTATGAACGTAGAAAAATAAGAGAAAAACCCAAAACAAACCAACGTTGTCGGAGCTAAAACATAAATCCTGAACGGCTTTCACCATATCCTTACAAGCAAAATTGCAAAAACTGACATTAGCAACCATTCTAGAAGAAACACACAGCCTCTGTAAAAATACAAGTAAATTCCCTCTTTTTCCTTAAAGGAGCATTCATTCAAATGCATTTTGTTCATTTTTACAATAATGAAAGAGAGTGCCCCTCAGTCAATTTTCTGTAATTTTCAGGACCTGGTACAAATTATTATATTTTCTCCCTTTAAATGTCAAGGGCAAAAAGTGGAGGGCTCCCCCGCCACCCAGAGCCAAGCGCCTGGGCCAGCAGTGGGAGCTGAAGGATCCCCTATGCTCAGAACACAGGGGCGCCCCGCGAGGCCCCGGGTCCGCAAGGCCCCAAGTGTGTCCGCGAGGCCCCGAGTGAGTCCGAGAGACCCCGAGTCCGTGGGGCGCTGGCCTGGCCCGCGCAGGACGTCGTGCCCAGAGGTTCCAACGCCCCGCGAACCATCCCCCACCCCGATGCCAACGGTCGCCTCAGCGTCATAAGCTTGACGTCTACAGACTTCGGGGCCGCCCAGAAGCCAAAGCCCGTCGAAGGTCCGACCCCACTGACCCGCGAGCATGGGCAGCTACCTGAGCAGGTACCTGGGCACGGCCAAGGCCACGCAGCCAGCCCACGCCCGGAAGCGCCGGTCCCCACGGTTCCCATGCACCGGGCCCGCCCGCGGCACCTGCATCCCGATGGGCCGGGCCAGGTGCCAAATCCTGTGCCACCGCCGCCGCCGCCACCGCCGGGATCACGGGCTCTGGTTCCGCAGCAGGCCGCTCCCCGCCATCCTGCGCAGCTGGAAGTACTACGCGGTCCGCGGGTCCTTGGTGCTCCAGGCCTGGAGGCGCCTTCCCAGAGGGCCGCCCCTCCGCACCTTCTCGAGGCTGGGGTTTTCCGGCCGTGGCAACGGTTTCACGATGAGGTCCCGGTGGAACGCCCGCCTCTCCTGCCACACGCAGAGCCTGGTGGGCGTCCGTACCGCCCCCGTTGAAAGCCTAAGCAGCTTGTCCACGTGTCCGCCCAGCCAGGAGTCCCCGGAACCCTGTGCCAAGGAGACCGCGCTGAGGGCCCTCAGCCGACGCGAGCAAGGACAAAGGCGGCTCGACGGGCCTCTGAGGTCTGAGAGCCCCGAGCCCAGGCTGTCGGCCTTCCGGCCCGTGTTGAGGAATGGAGTGGTCCCTGCCTTTGTGCCCAGGCCGAGGCCTCTGAGAAGAAGCATCTGCTCCCGGTGCAACCGCCTCCGTGAAGAGGACACTGAGCCCCCGGCCTGACAGCAGCCCTGCCTGACGCCCACCCTGCTGTGAGGCCCGTCCCACACACCCCCACCGCCACCCCCCCACCCGCACCCCCCCACCCCCCCACCCCCATCCCCACCCCCACCTCCACCCCCACCACCGGCCCAGGGCACAGTCACAGAGCCTCACTGCGGAGATGGGAGCGGATCACCGCTCCCGGGCCTGTGCCTCCTGCAGCCTGACGTCCCCCTTGAGTCCTGAGAGCCAAGGCCACCTCCTCCTGACACTCAAACCCACATTTCTTTTACCCAGCTGACCCCTGCCCTACCCCTGCCTGAGTCACTGGCACGGACCGCCAGGCCAGCTCCCTCCACTCCAGCCAGGAGCTGCCAAGCCCCAGAGCCACCTCTCCTACCTGCAGAGCCCGCCCCGAAGAAGCACCGCTGATGTCCAGGCCTGCACTCCCTCCTGCCCTCCCACCCTTGCTGCCTTTGCCCCTGAGAAGACTCTTCTCAGGAAGGCGTGCGTCTCCCCTACTCCCCACTTCATACGGTTTAAAGGTGGTTCTTATTTTAAATAATACTAAAATAGCTTCATTATCCTAGAGATTGTCATGGTCTTTCTTTCAAAGATTCAAACATTAGGATTTCATCCACATGATGGTTTCTCCACCCTGGCTCTGTTGGGGCCAGACAAGCCTTGTTTGTGGGGTGCAGACCTCTGCATTGTAGGGTTTTAGCAAAATCCCTGGTCTCTGTCCTCTAGGTGCCAGTAGATAATCCATATTGTAAACATACAACGCATCTCCAGGCCCTGCCAGATGTTTGGGGGGCGAGGGGCAGGGCGCGCGGTGCACAATGACACTGGTGGAGAGCCACTGAGGGACAGTGCCCTCTACTGGCAGAAACATCACGCCCGGTCTCCCAAAATGTGCCTTTTTCAAAGACACAGAGAGGAACAAAATGAAGTGGTGTGTGCTTGGCAAAAACATATCCCCCACTTTGCAGAATGCTGTGGGGTGCGAATGACTCATGTTTTGGGCCTTATTAACAATCAGACAATGTGGTTTTTTAAAATGAGCTACTCATTTATCATCTTCAGTCTCGCAAAAATTGAAAAGTTAAAAAATATCAAATGCTGGAAATGATGCAGAGAACTGGAATCCCAGGCAGTGCTGTGGGTGTCGATAGGTCCAGCCCTTCTGAAGCGGCATTTGGAAGTGTTTCCTAGAACGCAGTGCGGCCACCAGAAACACTCTTACACACACACACACACACACACACACACACACAGACACACACACACACACACACACACACACACACACACACACACACACACACACACACACACACTGGTGAGGATGTTCTTCGCAGCCCCCTTTGTCAGAGCAGAGCATTGGAAGAACCTAAATGTCCACCAACAGGGGAAGGGATAAAGTAAATATGGTATTGCTATCAAGGGACTACTATTCCACAGATTAAAGGAAAGAAAGAGCCCAGGGTTTCTGCACTGTTCGGTCTGGGCCAGATAATTCTATGATGTGGATGCCCTGTGCGTTGCAGGATGTTTAGAAGCAAACCCGGCCTCTGTGGACTCGATATCATCAGGACCTCCTCCAGTAAAAACAATCACACATGTCTCCAGCCACTGCCAAACACTCGCTGAAGGACAAAAATCACCCCCAGTTGGGAACTACCGATCTAGAGTTACACATTTTTTTTAAACAGGTATATCTCAAAAATACACTGTCAAATGAAAAAGATGGGAAGTGGCATATTATGGGTAGCACAAGCCGTTTATATAAATCAAAAAATATATATATACAAAGTAATATTGCTAGCATAATACAGGGGGCCGGAAACCAAGTAAATGGTCATTTGGACACTTTGCCTGTATTGTTCTTTCCATCTAAAGCCTCTTCAAATACTGTTCAAACGTGAATTTCAAGGTTTCTCCTTTAGAGGGTCAGAGAATGAGCTGTAAACATAGCAAAGCCCCTTCTCCCTCCCATGGAGCACGCTTTCTAAGGGGGCAGAGACAGAAGGTAAACATTTAAATAAATGTACACACACTGACAGGTGGGGAGATGTGCTGTGAAGAAACCAAGGCAGGAGGAGGGATGCCCACAAGCTGCATCGACACACTGTGGCCCAAGCGCTTCCTCTGTCCCCATCACCATGGAACCCGCTATCCCTTACTACGAATTCAAGTCCTTCATTCCGTGTTTCCACTGGGTGGCAACTCAGGCTTTAACACAGCACCTCAGCAAATAACAGGAAAATATGTTATCTACTTAGAAATAAAGATGTCCAAAACATTAAAATTGCTGGCTGAAAATATTAAACTCAACATTTTCAATGGAGACAGTTACTGTTACATACAAAACAACCTGGGCTGAAACTCTATAAATCAAGGTTTTATTCTGAAGTTTACTCCCTGCCATTTGCTAGACATGAGACAAGGCACTGCACTCTGCGTGAGTTACCAGAAAGGGCTTGAGACCTTCGTGTGTCAGTGAGGGTACGGTTAACTGCTTAGGGTCTTCCTCAGTAGAAGAGCAGTAAGTATCCCTCCTACATGATGGTTTAGCCAGGAAAAGTAAGTCAAAGGTTTTAAGCACACAAAACAGTAAGCTTCTGCTCTACAAATATCAACTACAGAAACAGAACTACAGAGATGTGTTTACATTTTGTTCCGATCCAGGCGGTTGAACTGGTAATGAGTAAACCCACTTCCCAAAGTAGCGAGCTTGTGGGGAAAGGGCCAGGGGAAAGCACAGCCCTGCTTCTGGAGCCAGCTGCAAGGCAGAGGCTGCAGAGGACGATGGAGACACCCCCGTGGGCTGGGGCTTCCTCCTTGTCTGGATGACCCTTTGGGAAATTAACGGATGTCCTGGCTACCTCAAGAGTAAGACACTGAGGTCCAACAAGAGATAAAATGCAGGCGGCCGGGAGCTCCTTCTACTGTGGCCATTCCCGCCACCTTCACCGTGGGAGTATCCGCCCAGGGGACTCAGGTGCAACACGAGGGAGAAATGGTGGGTGGGACACCGTCTGCTTGTGTCCACTGCAGCCCAGTAGACGGGGCCCTGGTTTAAGAGCCAGGACGTCAAGCATTCACTCACAGATGTTTACCTAGAGCTAACAAGGATTAGCCGCTATGGTTAGGGAGGGTTAGGAAAAGCGTTCTACTGCAGGGGCATTTAGATTGCACGACCCTGCCCATAAGTGCCGGGTCTAGGAGTTTAGTGCTATTAAGACGCTTGAAGATCAAGGTCACAGTGTGAGCTCACCAGAAGATTAAAACCAAAGTGGGAGCCAAAACTCCCGAGATGCCCGGATCTGCCCACGAGGCTCCATGCTCCGTCGGCGAACAGACCCAGGACAGAGGGGAGGGCACAGGGCTTCTGGATTCCACGTGGTTTGTCCACAGTCTTTGTCAGGAGGGGCTCTAATTTCTACCCACAGTAGAGCTTCATAGTCTCCAAGCTTTGAGCACCGTTTTCAATTTTATCAGCTGAGCGTTCCCTGGGAGCCTATCAAACACTCTGTCCATGTGCAACACAAGACCTCTCTGGGCCCTGGGCCACGAGGCCAAGGCCCAAGTCCACCCTGCCCTGTGCGGCCCTGTATTCCTGAAGTGTGGCCCGTGTGGGCGCTCAGTGACTGTGATGTGAATAGGTGGATGAATGAACTAACAGAACGGAGTAATGAGCTCCACTGTTTTTACTCACTGTTTCTACATTACTCCAAGAGAGAGTAACTGAGAAAGTAAATTGGGCCAGCACGGCAATAACAGAAAAGGGAGGAAGGAAAGGAGGGAGATTGCTTCCCTAAAACTTTGTTTCCCCAATCACAAATATTCAGACAACATAACACAGACAACTCTCTAGTGTAAGAAGACTCCTGAATATAGTGCAGATAGAGGTAGCCAAGAGGAAGTGTACATGTAAGGAAAGTGGGTGCTAAAGGGAGTACCACGAAGAGTGATTTTACGGGTTTCGGTAGATAATTTACTTGGCGACCAAAAGACGCAGATTCCTTCCAGTGATAGATTATGTCCAACCAGCGTGACTTCTTCCACGCCCTTTCTTCTAAATGTGACCACACTGAATGTCCTCTAAGATTTGCACAAAATGAAACATTAATCAGCCGACAGCACTTACTGAACTAAACGTGTCTTTTAAAGTATGTTTTGATGTAATGAATAAACTGAAATGCCTAAATCTTACAAAGTTCTCAGCACAAGAAAAAAGATTACATCACGATGCACGGTGACGGATGTTAACTAGACTTACTGAGGTGATCATTTCACAATACACACAAATATCAAATCATTGTGCCGTATACCCGCAACTAATACAACAGGATCTGTCCATTATACCTCAATAAAAATAATAAATAAATAAATGACTGAAATGGCATCAGCACAGCTAAACAGCAAACCTACACTTTCAAGATCTGTAAATATAGATGGGTCTGATGGAACTCTTTGTATTCACTGGAATAACAATTTTGTCCGACTGCTTCGCAAAGCTGTAGTATTTACACATATACAGTCGCTCCTGTCAGCAAATCACTAAAAGGGTAGAAAGGGCCACTCCCATCCCTCAAGTGTGGGGAGCCCTGGTCTGAAGGTAACTGTCTCAGAACTGGCTCCACTGCCACTCCTCATCAGTGGCGCCAGACAGGGCCAACTAGGGTGGGAAGGATCGGGCTCTTGTTTCTGGAAATCAAAGGACTAAACAGGAGCTGGGCTGCTGTTTAACAGGCACGAGACCGTTAATCCCCTTACCGTGGATACAAGAGCATGTCGTTCGTTCTTAGATCACAAGGCTTATCCTTGAATAATTAGGCAGAGGAAGAAATCCATTCCGTGCCCTACATCATGTTACTCAGAAAGGGAACGCTAGGCCTGAGTTAGACTTCTGCCTCTCCTGCTAAAAATGATAAATTATTCTAAACAACCAATATTGGAGTAAACCAGGCAACTAGATTTCTCAGTTTTCCTGGAAAATAGACTAAAGTTTAAACTCAATCATATTTTCCTGAGATAATACTTTCAACATTTAAAAATTCCTATGAAACTATTTCAGAAAACCTGGCCTAAACCTTATTATAAAAACTTGAAAACACCTGTTTACCATCTTCAATCAAAGTCCCAAGAAACCTTCAAGTAATCTGATCCAATGAAACCAGAACTTTCTACTTTCAGACAACATAAACTTGTCCTTCCCTCTTCCGTTCTACTTTTAAGAAAATCCAGGGAAGAGCAAGAAAACCACTGGATATCAAGATTTGTAAGTAATGCTTTCAAAGGAACTGTCTTGTTTCTGTCACATTTCGTCCGTCTTCCATGACTCCCAGGGCCGGCTTCTTGGGTGTGGGCCTGTGCTGTGTGCGACCTGGATTTACCCACCATTTACATCTCAGGGCCTACCTAGCAGCCTACACAGCAGGCTTCCAACAGAGGTTACTTAATTCTCTGGCCCCCATCCAGCAGTGTAGGGCACAGGCGGCCTCAGGGGAGCGCCGTGAAGAAGAGGCTTCTGCTTCTCACGCCACTGCCTTGGGCGCTCTGTCAGCTCTTTCTCTCCCTCACTCCCTGACAGCATCTCGAGGAGGCGCGATGGAGCTTGCCTGTCACTTCTGGCCCTTAAAGAGCTCAGGCCGGTCTGGTCTGATCAAAACCTAGACGAACTGTCTTCCCGCCCCTAACACAGGGCTTCCCTCGCCCCGGGCCGTGCTGGCCTCAGCGGCCTGCTCTGTTCTTTTACTCTCCTGGCTCCACCCCTCCTGCGCTTCGCCCCTTACCTCCCCGCAGTCCCGCTCACCGGGGGATGGAAAAGGGAGGTGGGAGAGCGCGGGGATCCGACAGGAGAGAAAAAGGCAAGCTTCTTTTTCCCTAGCCAGGCTCCTTGTGCTGCCCTCTGGCCGCTGGTGGACCCTGCCGGGGCGGGTCCTAGCGTTCTCCACCCAGAGTGCACCCGGGGGGCCTCAGGAGACCGTCTGGGGACCTGTGCACTGCCCCTTCCCCTGACAAGGACGACGCACTCTGGCCAGGGCCGAAGGCTTCCATCTCGCCCCTCCCTGCCCGCTCTGCCGCCTTCCCTTTGCCCTGCACTTGGATCTCGGGCCCCACAGGCAGCGACTCGTGCAGCTCCCTCCGGAGGCCTCTGCTTGGCCCCGGGCCGGGCGGGCAGCCGCCCCAGTGCAGGCAGCCGTCCCAGTGCAGGCTGTTGGCAAAGCCGCCCTCTCTCACCCAGCCATGGAGGCTCAAGCCAGCCTTTGCCTTCAGACTTCTCCAGCTAAGAGGCAGGCGCCGGTTTCTGTTCCACCCACGGGACAGTGGCAGTGGCTGGGGACACCATCACGGTGGCTCGCGCTCCAGGTGCTGCTACTCCGGTGGCAGTTGGAAGTGGCCCTGGGAACGTCTGCGAGCTGGGGAGGGATGTGCCCCTCTCTCCTCTCGCAGACGACTCCTCTCTCTGCTAGCAGCTCTGCCTGACCTGAGGTGGGCAGGGGAACGTGCAAGGGGGCCACTAGTGTGGCCTGGGCGCTAGTGGGCGCCCATCACACGGACCCAGCTGTCAGCTCCCAGCGGGCTGCGTGGTGCACCCGCACCGGGACCCATCCCCGCCCCTGTCCTGCGGGGAAGGCCGTGGACACGCCGCACCCGCTCTGCAGGGCCTCGCCCTCTGCCTCTCGGAACCTCGACCTTCTCTTCCACTGCCCGCTTGGGGTCATGGTGACTGGACCCGTTCAGCTCTCCTGCAAGTCCTTCATGGATGTGGCCAGGACCTCGCTTTAGGAAGAACACCCTCTGGCAGAGTCAATCCAGCTTATACTGGGTCAAGGGTAGGCTGGCGGTACGTTCCCAAATATGCAGAGGAGACACTGAGCCCTGTGTCACTGGAGGTGATCGCGCTTGATATGAGATCCCGTAGTTAGGACTGAGTGAAAGGTGGGACGAAGAGTCTTCATTACTCTGTTCATTATTTGACTATCTTTAGTGAGTTACTCTTTACATCTTCCACCCAGTGCATCTCAGTAGCTCTAAGTTTTCTGCACTATCCATAGAAATAAGCAGTGACAGGATAGGAAAAAAACGATTTAAAAAACCGGCCAATGTTCAAGATTTGAATCCCTAAAGCCATCCTAACAGGCATACCTCCCACCCTCTAGAATCCACTCTGCCTCACACTGGCACCAAAAGACCTCGGAAAAGCACATTTAAAATCGGATCCATTTGCCAAGCTAGTGGTGCCTTTCTATTACCCACCACACTCGGGAGAGGCAGCCTGTCTGGGAAGTTGTTTTCAATTCATCTTGCATTGTGTGGTGCCCTTTCCCATAGAGGAAACCTGCTCATGTAAAGAAGCAGCCACCGTTAGGCGGCAGCACTTGTACTGCATCTTAAACACATCCCGATTCGTGAGGCAGCCCTCATCGCTCAGCCGCCTGAGAGCAGTACTGCTGGGACTCAAGTTGCCTGAGCATTTACAGGAAAACAATTTGTTGACCCCAATCTAGGTTTGTGCTTTTCAATTTTTCAACTGACCTTGGCAACAAAAGTCTCTATATAGCCTATGCACCCAGTTCCAATTAAAACACCTTTGCAAATAAACCAGATTACATATTCACAGACTCCTACAATGTCCGGGTTCCGAAAAATCAAATTCCCAAAGTGAATTCCTCAAAACTAATCTGAAATGTTACATATTTAAATTAACTTTTCCTAAGAATGGAAACGTGATACAACATAGTCATTTACAAGGCGAAATTTAGGTACTGAGAGGAAGTAATGATACAATGAACACAGCGATGTATAAAATCTGTTGATGAAAAATGACAATAAGATAAAAAGCGACTAGTTGAGGGGCTAGCATTGTGAGATGACCAGCGGCTGTTTTCCTTATATTTTTCAGGTATAGTTTTTATGTACAATATTATATACGTTTCAGGTGTACAACACAGTGATTCACAATTTTAAAGGCTGTAACTCCATTTATAGTAGTTATAAACTACTGGCTATATTCTCTGTGCTGTATAATATATCCTTGTAGCTTATTTATTTTATATAGATATTAATATATAGATATTAATTTATGAATATATTTGTTTATGTTATATATAGTAGTTTGTACCTCTTAACCCCCTACCCCTATCTTGCCCCTCCCCCTTCCCTCTCCCCAGCGGGAACCACTAGCTTGTTCTCTATATCTCAGTGTGTTTCTTTTTGTTATACTCACTACTTTATTTTGCAGATTCCACATATAAGTGATAACATACAGCACTCGTCCTATTATTTCACTAAGCATAATAGCCTCCCAAGTCCATCCGCGTTGTTGCAAATGGGAAATTTTCATTCTCTTTTTCGGTTGAGTAGTATTCCATTGTATGTATATGTATAAACGTAGATGTGTGTGTGTGTGTGTGTGTGTGTGTGTGTGTGTGTGTGTACACATCTTCTTTATCCATCCTTCTGTTGATGAACACTTAGGTGGCTTCCATGTCTTGGCTATTGTAAATAACACTGCTGTGTACATTGGAGTGCATGTATCTTTTTGAGTTAGGGTTTTTCTTTTTCTCTGATATGTACCCAGGAATGGAACTGCGGGGTCATATGGTAGTTCTATGTTTAGTTTTTTGAGAAACCTCCATACAGTTTTCCACAGTGGCTGTACAATTTACGTCCCCACCAACGGTGCACATGGGTTCCCTCTTCTCCTTATATTTTTCCTTTTTTATTTTTTGGAAGGCAATCTTCTCATTTTAATTTTTAAAAGGTTATTATAAATTGTTTTGGAAAGAGTGTTTCCGTTTAAACGCATAGGATAAAGGCAAATATATCTTTTCTAAAAATCTATAAAACAGGAGTAAAGTTCACGTAGGGCATCATTTTGTTTTACCTCACACCTCCTTCTTTTAATTTTTTGAATCATGTGAATACGTTACGTATCTTAAAATACATACGTGTGTTGCGATATATATGCGTGTGTTTGTGTACACGTAAATCCACGTATCATATGTTTCTTTTGCTGCCCCCAATTTTTCTCTTCTGTTCTATCCCTTATATTCACAGCCCATGCATAATACGTTGTGGGTCTGAGGAAGACAATCAACAGAAACCCTCTTTGCCAAGTTCTCGGTAAAATTAAGACAAAAGAATGAAGCAGACGGGAGACCAAAATAAAAGGCTGCGTTGGAGGATATGACTTTTATCAGCGGGCAAATTTCCTTCCTAATTTTAAGAATATCCTGCGATGAGATAAATTCATCTATAGTGACCCAGGCAGAGCTGAACCGAGCAGGTCTCACCATATTCTGGTGTAATATGCAAGATACTTAACACCTTACGATCTGGCACCTAACAATCTAAACAGTCTACAGCTACAGACAGCACGGACAGCCGCGTGGGTGTGTAAGCTTGCCCAGGCAGGGCCTGATTCTGTACTTAGTGTGGGGGGCAGCGCAGAAAAAATGCGTGCTGAGGGCAGGCCGGCTCCTCAAGAGAAGCGAACCCATGCCCAGTTTATCCTTCCAGCCCACCAATCAAATCAGTCATTTCACCTCTCAAGGGAAGAGTGAAGTAAGGGAGTAGAGAGAAACCAGGAGTGTTACCCTAATCACAAATGGAGATGGAAGGAAACACCACAAATAGGGAAGAATCCTTCGGAAGAACAGATTCAAATGTAAAACTATTAAAAGTTGTACTAAGGCTTTGAAGAAAATAAACAAGGTGCTACGACAGATACCAACGGTGCGATGAACCTATACATATGTAAGTTATTTTCAAAATGAGTGCTATGCACTTATCCCCTTGCCCCCCTCCAAGTTCATATGTTCAAGTCCTAACCCCTAATGTGAATGTATTAATATTTGCAGATAGGGCCTATAAGGAGATAATTACAGTTAAATGAGGTCATATGGTGGAGCCCTGATAGAGAGGATTAGCGCCCTCATCCAAAAAGGCACCAGAATGCTCGCTCTCCCCGCTGCCACTTCCCGCTCAACAAAGAAGAGGTCATGTGAGCCTACAAAGATTTGGTGTTGCCTACAAGCTGAAAGAAGAGGCCTCAGAATGAAACCTACCTTGTCAGCATCTTAATCTTCAACTTATACAACTTCAACTTATAATATTATATATATAGAGAGAGAGAGAGAGAGAGAGAGGGAAAGAGAGAGAGAAATGTACATAGCTTATGACATGTAACTACAAAGTTTTATATTTATCTTCATAGTGCCTATTGAATGAAGAGCATTGTTAGAACATGATATGAACTATAACCTGAGCTAGATTATAAAGGTTCTTTTTAATGTTGAATTAAAACGTGGGTCCCTTAAAAATTAGATGTATACCTTATTTTCAAGATTGAGTTTTGAATTAATGTCCTGTCTCAAATAATACTTGCAAACAATCAATATAGACTTTTCATTGCTTACTTACTCAGTTGCTTCTCTGTTGGGAACTCTTCTCACGGAGAAAGCCACCATCGCTTTGAAGAGACAGTCTTCATTTGTATCCCAGGCGTACTGAAAGAGAAGTAAAACCGAAGGTCAAGTGAAGAGGCATGGGGTAAAAATTGGTCCACTGGGTTCTAACTGTGGCCACACTGGTGTTGGTGTGTGTGTGTGTCTGTCTGTCTGTCTGCGTCTCTCTCTCATCTTCCTCATACAATAAAGACTGGAGACCATGATAAATCATGTCACCATAATGTTCAGGATAGAGTTTCCCAGCTATTCTATCACTGTAAGTGTGGTGTGTTTCCCATTGCATTATCTTCTTCCAAATTTGCAGTACTAGTAGCCAGTCAACAAACAGGTAATCCGCACATCTCATCCCGGACATAAACAGTTGATTCCCTTCTTCCCTTTCACCTTTCCCTCATAAACTGACTCCCCTTCTCAGCTTCCTTCCCTTTATTAACTCCGGTACAATTTTACTTTTTATATTCTTAGCTGAAAACTTGAGTGTATGTGTGTATTATGGGCTGAATTGTACCCCCCTACAAAGAAATTCATATGTTAAATTCCTAACCCCCCAGTACCTCAGAATGGAACCAATATATATGGAGATAGTGTCTTTACAGAGGTGATCAGGTTACAATCAGATCACTAGGGTGGGCCCTAATCCAGTATGACGGGTGTCCTTGAAAGAACAGGAAATTTGTCACAGACACATACAGAGGGAAGACGTGTAGACACAGGGAGAACACAGCCATCTAGAAGCCAAGGGGAGAGGCCTGGAACACATCCCTCCCTCACAGAACTCAGAAGGAACCGACCCCGCTGACACCTTGATCTTGGACTTCCAGCCTCCAGAACGAGAGAAAACAAATTTCTGTCGTTTAAGCCACTCAATCTGTGCTACTGTGTTTCAGCAGCCCTAGCAAACTGAAGTGGCTGACCCCACATTTTAGGTGGTAATCAAGTGTAACTGGAGAAAATCACAAAACAGGTTCTGTGGCTTAACTCTAAACTCACGATGACCTACTCCCAGATTGCCCGGGATCCCCTTAGGATTCTCCGTCAGTTTTCTCTCTCTCGTGGTTCACAATGACTATTTCAAAGCTCCTTCAGGCCTCCCCAAATCTCAGTGCTTCCCTCAAACCTCACTCTCACTAGGCGCTCTTGTTTTATAAGTTACTGATACATCTCGAGTCATCCACTTACACTCCCCCGCCCTCCTGACACCAAGTACAAAACTTCCCCCATAGGCACATGTCTTATCCACATCCTCCCCCGAAGGGCCAGATGTGGTGTTTCTCCTCCTGTCAACGGCTGTTCTGTCCACCTCTATTAGGAACGCTTCCATTCGGCCCTTCCCAGGATCTAAACAATACAGTTTTCCCCTCGCTTCTGTGCATTCAGTGCTGACTGGAGGCTGTCCATTGACTCTGAACCATGCGCAACTCTTTCCGATTAAAACAACAGCAAAACGAAATCACTTTATTCAGTCCTCCTTCTTCTACCCATTGCTGTCTCTCTCCTGCCCTTCAGAGCCAAAATTCCCAAAGGAGTTGTCCATCCTTCTGTCTTTACACGGTCACTGCCCACTTACTCTTTTCTTTTAATATAAATTTATTTATTTTATTTATTTGTGGCTGTGTTGGGTCTTCATTGTTGTGCGTGGGCTTTTCTCTAGTTGCGGCGAGCAGGGGCTACTCTTCGTTGTGGTGAGCAGGCCCCTCATTGCGGTGGCTTCTCTTGTTGCGGAGCACGGGCTCTAGGCACGCGGGCTCAGTAGTTGTGGCACATGGGCTTCAGTAGTTGTGGCTCGCGGGCTCTAGAGCGCAGGCTCAGTAGTTGTGGCACACAGACTTAGCTGCTCCGCAGCATGTGGGATCTTCCCGGACCAGGGCTCAAACCAGTGTGCCCTGCATCGGCAGGCAGATTCTTAACCACTGCGCCACCAGGGAAGCCCCACTGCCCACTTATTCTTAATCTCCTCCACCATCTGCCTTCCAATCCCTCCACTCCACAAAGCGGCTCTCTCACGTTACCAATGACCCAATGAGCGGTTTCCAGTCACGCCTCGCTTGGCCTCTCAACAGCACATTTGATGCTCTTGAACAGTCCCTTCATCCGAAAGCACACTCTTCCCTTTCGTGATACAGCATCGTCCTGGTTGTCCTCCTGCCCCTCTGCCTCCTTTGCAGGTTCACCCTCCTCTACACGGGCCTTAAGCTTTCGAGAATCGCTAAGCTCAAGGCTAGCCCCTCTCCTCTTGCCACCCTCCGCTTTCTCCCTCAGCACTGTCATTACCACCTCAGTGCAGGTGACGCAGGAACGTGTATCTCAAGCCAGCTCTGTCCTTGCCTGTTTGTCAATAATACCTCAAACTCAGTAAGTCCAAAATTAAAGCCATGGTTTTCTTGTTGGTTCTTGGTTCCCTGACTCATAAATGGGCCATCATGCATCCAGTTGCATAACTAGAAACAAAAGCTTATCCTTGACCCGTTGTCCTCTCTTCCTTGTCAGCCCACCCCCGTGGCTCTGAAATCCCTTCCCTGCCCCCTCTCTCCACCAACACACCATACTCCAAATAGCTATCATCTCCCACCTGCACTGCTCCATCTGCTGCCCAACTGGGTCCTCCTCTCGACTCCAGGCGCCTGGACTCTCTGTCTTCCACACTGTGGCCAAAGTGTCTTGTAAACACAAATTCTGTCATGACACTCCTTCCACGAAACTCCTCGTCACTTTACAGATAATATCAACGACTTCCCTGATGGTGCAGTGGTTAGTAGCCCGCCTGGCAATGCAGGGGACGTGGGTTCGAGCCCTGGTCCGGGAAGACCCCACGTGCCATGGAGCAGCTAAGCCCGGGCGCCACAACTACTGAGGCTGCGCTCTAGAGCCCGTGAGCCGCAACTACTGAGCCCGCGTGCCACAACTACTGAGCCTGCGTTCTAGAGCCCGCGTGCCACAACTACGGAAGCCGGCATGCCTAGAGCCCGTGTTCTGCAACGAGAAGCCACCACAACGAGAAGCCCGTGTGCAGCAACAGAGAGCAGCCCCCGCTCGCTGCAACTAGAGAAAAGCCCGTGCACAGCAACAAAGACCCAACGCAGCCAAAAATAAATAAATAAATGGATCCACTAATTTAAATAAATAAATATATATATATATATATATAAAAAAACATCAGAACTCCTCAACACAGCCCACACATTCTTTGGCCTGACCCTTCCTTCCGCCCGAAGCTCATCATGCACCATAGTCCTCCCCACTGCTCCACTTCCAGGCACCTTGCCCTCCTTCCACCCTTCACTCTCCCCAAGTTCTTTCCTATAATAAGCCTTTGCATGTGCTGGTCCCTCCACCCTCTTTCCTTTCATCCCCTGGTTCACTTTTACTCCTGCTTTAGACCTCACACAAATGCCAGTTCCTGCGGCCCCTCGTGAGGCCAAAGCCCCTACGTACTTCTCCTCCCTGTAATGCTTGTCAAGATTACACACTTGCATTTGGTTCATTAATATGCAACAAATTCCACTACTATAAGCTCCCCAAGGGCAAGGATAAGCCTGGTTTTAGCTGCACTGCATCCCCAGCACCCAGCACGGGGCCTGCCCTCAGAGGATCCTGGGATAAGCAACCCTACGCACTGGCAGAGATGGTGGATTCTGCAGTCAGACTGCCTGGTTCAAACCTGACCCCTGCCCCTTGCTGACTTGACATCTTGAGTAGGCCAGGTAATGTCTCTGCGCCTCAGTTTTCTCATCCACCTCATGAGAATGGGAATACCCATGCCACCTTCCTCAAAGGGTTGTTGTGAGGGCTAAATGAGCTGATGTGAGCAAAGTGATTAACAGGGTCCCAGCTAGAAAGTAAACTAAGTTCTCAAGGAATGGTGGCAGTTAGAATGATTATTACTCACGGAGCCAGCAAACAAAACGGTGGATTGCCCTGCCAACTGAATACTTCCAAGTATCTTTAGCACTCTTTTATCATCTCTAGCCTGAGGCGTCTTACTATCACCTTCTATTCGGGAAAATGGTCACAGACCATGCCCGAAAACCGAAACTAGAATGACACAACTCCATCTTATTATTTCAACAGTCTTTACTGTTCCTATAGCTACCGGAGCCCCATGAGTATTTTTTTAACTTTAATTTCATAAGCATATATTTCATGCTATTACTTTGATATCTGAGAAGAATTGAAGAAACCTCACCTGAGAATTGCAACGTTTTGTGCTATGAAAGATCTCATGCTGGTGAAACGTGCCCTCCTTTCAATGATGAGAAAAGTCACTGACAAAGTTCAAATGACCACAACGGTGAGGAGCAGAGCCCAGCCCACACCTGAGAGCCTGACTCAGGCCCCTCTGCTCCACTCTGCTAGGCTGAAACGTGCAGGCTTGCAAAATTGTTTGGGGCAGCACAAAACTTCACATATTTTCCAGCACACACTGCAGATTAAATACTTCAGGCAAAATCACTTTACTAACAATTTCTATTTCACTACAATCTTTTTTGCTTTAAGAAAATATCAGATTTCACGTCTTTAGAAGCAATCTATACAAGTTTAAGATAACTATGAAGAGAAAGCAGTGTTATCAGCAAACAAAATTTTAAAGGAACATACAAGTTTCTTCACTTACTGCTTTATCTCCCAGAGCTGTTCTGAGACTAAGCCTCACTTTAAAAGCATTTTTTGCATCTGTCAGGGAGAGAAAAGAGAGAGAGAACTATATGATGATAAAATCTGCCAAAATGGAACCTGATAGATCCTAATATTTAATGCAACTCGAATCAACAGAATTGCAAGTAAACTGCCCCAGATACACCTGGAAGTTTAACTGCAATCATCTTAAATGGCTGAAATTTTAATTTCAAACTCATAAAACATTCACAGGCTCAACTTTCAAGCCATGACACGACGGCAGGTTTAGAAAAATAAAGAAGTCTTTCAGGCAGAGACTTGTCTATCATTTAGAAAACTGTTCATCTATTTTGAAGTTTCAAGGCTTACGTACCTGACTGACAGAGTTCGGCATGAATAGCACTCACTAGAAAAAAGAGCAGCCACAACATTCTTTCAAAGCGGAAAACACAAGACAAATGGAGGGAAAAAAATCCACCCTTCTCTTAAAGCTGCCTTAGCCACTCTGTGACCCGGATTAGAATATCAGACAAACAAGCAAGCCACCAACTAAAAGGTTTAATGATTAACCCCATCATCTGGGTTAATGCTTTGAGAGAAGCAGCCCATCTCCTGTCAGTTATTTACGAAAATCTGTTTGGAAAACAGATTAGCTGTCCTTTCCAAATTCTACCTCCAAAGAATATTTTCTCTGCTGAGCCAAAAGTCGGAATCCTCCCCCCACCTTTCTTCTGTTGTTGTCTGGTTAAATGCACGGTGGAAAGCATTAGTCCTTTCTGGAGGTCTACCTTGGCATGAACTTCCCACCTTTTCAGGGCTGAAATATCTCTGGGGTATCGATAGACTCTCTTAATTTAGGAAACAAACATCACTCCTTTCTATCTCTGGTGAACAAAGGACACCCTTCCAAGACTGGCCTCGTTAGACTCTCACCTCCACAGGTAAACATTCAGGAGAGTTTCCAACTCAAAGAGAATGGTTTTGCTCAGCGCTAAGCTCTGGCAGCTTGTGTAAAATCAAAAGTTAATGGTGTGGTGCGATCCAATGGAACATTCTGTGATGATGGAAATGTTCTGTATCTGCACTGTACACTATGTATACAATACCGACGCCACTAGGCGTAGGTGGCTGTTGAGCACTTGAAATGGGGCTAGTGCTGCTGAGAAAATGAACTTTTTATTAAGTTAATTTAATTTAAGTAGAAACATGTGGCTAAGCAACTACATTGCTCAGTGCAGCTACACAACAGTAATTAGGAGCTACCGACCATGAACTAGCTTTGCTGAATTATTTCTCTAATCCTCAAAACAGCACCCCACAGTTGCTGTGGTATAATCATCTTACATATGAGGAAACCGAGGATCCAGTATTTAAGGCATTGCTGGCAACAGGGAGTGGAATGGGTGTCACTTTACCAGCCTGGATGACTTACACTTGAACCCTATCTCCACCACACTGAACCCGACTGTGTCTCAGGGTCATCACTGATCAAAACTGAAATTGTAAAGAAACCTCAGAGATGCTCTGAGGACTACGGCAGTGAGTGGAGAAGAATCTTTCCCCTAGTGGGCATTCTACAGGTGCTGATCAAGCCCCCCAGCGGGTCAGTGTCAGGACTTTCCTCTCTACCACGCCGCCTCTCCATGTGTTCAGTCCCCACATTCCACCTCATTGCTTGAAAACCATGAATGGAAAAAGTAGATCGGGTGACCCTGCTGTTATACGGACAATCTGGATTTTTAAAGCAGCAACAAGAAAAATACCAACAGCTACACTTCTCATTTCCCCTTCCTGGTTAGGGTGATAGCTTATCATAGATGACCCACTGCTGTTGGCTAACTCCACTTAAGGAGATTTTCCTCATCTCCTTCACCTTGGTTGCCAGGGCACAGAGTCAGGAAAAGTTGTACTAGAGAGAGAATTGGCCAAAAGTTAGCTTAGTAGTCATTCCAGAAATTTCACTATTAGATGAAATGGAAATTTCCTATAAGGGCCCGCATAACTGACCCCTGAAAATAAAGTCAGGCTAGATGAAGTTATCTTAGGAAATGTTACACTAGATAAAGGCATCCTGGGGGCGGGGAGGGACTAGACAGAGATGGTAACAAAGCTGATTATTTGCATCAAGGAACAAAGCCCTGTTAGCGAGATAGAAATCTGATTCAGCCTTCTTTTCGCCTTAAAACTTCATAACTATATCAAATGTCTCTCTTCTGCTTTTACTTAGTCACTTATGTGACGAGGCCTGAAGACAGTAAAATGCTGAATTTTTGTCAGTATAAACCACTCATTTGAAAAGAGAAGAAAATCTCTTCTCTTCTGAATTATGATTTCTCAATGTTTGTTGTCTCATTTTTAAAAACAATAGAAAAAAGAATAGAAGTTCTGTACAGAAAATACAGAGAGGCAAAAAGAGAAAAGTACAAAATACCCATACTACTACCCGCATGAACGACCACTGTGAATATATTTTAATAGTTGAAACACACCTTCCTTAGCCTTGGATCTTCTTGTATGTTCTCGTGTGATGTTATTGTTTTTTCTCACTGTAGTGGCCCTATGGGAACAGGGAAACATCACGGTGGCAATCACATGGGCTCTTGTCTTCTTCCTCACCCTGAAGGGATAGCTGCTCCCTTTCTGGTGATTTGCTTTATTTTCATTCATTCATTTATTTATTTATGCATGCATGCATCCACGCATACCGGGCTGTCTGGCTTGCAGAATCTTACTTGCCCGACCAGGGATCGAACCGTGCCCTCGGCAATGAAAGCGTGGAGCCCTAACCACTGGATGGCCAGGGAATTCCCTGGTGAGTCACTTTAAAATTGATAGATCATGAGATATATCAAATTTATTTTATTCCTAGTTTACTGAAAATTCCCTTTATTGAATTGTATTCAATAACCTATATTGAATTGTATCACCTGCCTTTTCAGTATCTATTAATATGATCCGAGAATTTTTACCACTTGGTACATTATAGTTTAAAATTTCTTTACACTGATCCAACCCTTAGATAAGCTCAGTTTGATGATTTCTAACATGCTTCTGGACTTAGGTGCTGTGTTTTTCTTTCTTTAGGTTTTTAAGTCCATTTTTGTAGAAGAATATTTAGGTTCCCTTTCAAGCGCTGATTCTTTTCTCCAGCCCTCGTGTTATTACCATGTTGAAAATGGTACAGATAGATTTCTAACATTGTCTATGTTTACAAATACTTGAAAATGTAGAAGAAATAAAATATTCAGAGTTGAAGATTCTGGACCATACATATTTCGGAGGAAGAGTTCTTTTAAATTTTTCTTGTATTGCCAGTAATTTCAGGTTTCGTATTTCTTTCTGAGTCCCTTTTCACTGTTTACAGTATCCAAGAAATGCATTCATTTCATTAAGATGTTCCAGTTTTCTCATGGACTTTATACAATATTTCCCATAAAATACTCCATTCACTGTTACATTCCCTTTATATTTTCTAGTTATATATTAATTTTTTTCTCATTTCCCCTTTGTTCTTTCCAGAAATTTACCTATTTTTGTTGTTGTTTAATCAAACAACAAGATCTTGCATTTAATTTTTAATTCCTTTCTTTTTGCTTTCTGATTCATCCATCTTTACATTTATTAAGTCTTTACTCTTTCTGTCATACTGGTTTTCTTGTTCTTTTTATAACTCTTGAGTTGGCTACTAGGCTTATTTATTTTTAATCTTTCTCAGTTAATGTGAAAATATCTGTGGCTATGAATTTTCCTTGGACTACTGTTCTGGCCACATGACATAAGAAGTACAGATGTACAGTGATCTCATTCTGTTTTCTAAATAGTCTATAGTTACAGTTTTATTTTTCTATACCCCAGTATTTGCTTAGAAGAGTACTGTCATTAGCAAAAGAAACAGCAGCCAAAAATGAAATGATTTAAAATACTGACTTTTATAGGTCTGTCAAATGAATAGAGAGAGAAAACGTATAATGATAAAATAAGACACCGTCAATAACTTGACTTAAAATATGAAGAGTCTTACAAGGTCTGGATCACTTGGAACATGCTAAAAATGAGTTAACAACTAAAGAGCTTGAGAGTTCAATAAAAGACGTGGAACACAGAACTAGATGCTATTGTTCTTGCCTCTCAACATATTGGGTTTTTTTTCTTCCACTTTTCAAAATCCTGTACATACTTAGCCTTTATTTTCAGGCACAATTTTAAGTATTAAACCTCCAGAGAATTCATATCAAACTTGCTTCATACAATGCTCATTTCAGCAATTTCACAAATAGGAGCTTAATAATTTATCAGTAACAGTGGTAATGATGGCAAATAAAGCATTTTCAATCATTCTGAATATGGTCCTATTTACTGCCAATGTTTAGAGTTTAGGGAACGCAGATAAAAAGCTGAGACTACTGTAGCCATGAGCAATATGAAAGGCACTAAGTCTCCTGAGACAGGAAAGAGAAATTGATTTCTCTGTGCTTTTTCGTACTCCACAACACTACTGGAAAGCAGTTTCTTGGCACATAACTATTGATCTACTGCTCTGGAGGGTGAATTAAATATGAGACCACACGAAAAGAAAACACGTGAATTGTTCTTTTGATTCACACAAGATGCCTTTTAAAGTACATCAGAGTTGTAAACACATGTGGGGGGTTATGTATGCTTCATTTACCTGCAATAAAACAAGATGTAGCAGGGAGAACCAATGTAGCTTTTAAATTTTGAAGCTGATTGTTCTGCTTCACTGTCACAAACAGGTATTTTGTAAACCTATACAACCTCGAACACTGTGAGCTTTCATTTTTTTATCTTTAAACATCTTAACCTCTATTACAGGTCTATCTCAACGATCAGCTCCTTCTAGAAATCTTTCTTTTCTTTTGTTTTTGTTACAGATTTTTAGCTGTTACTATTTGTTGCGGACTTGTCTAATCTACTAACTTTTTATTCTCTCTTTGTCCTGTGTTCCCATAGCATTTTGTTCACATTTGTACATGGGTCTATTGCCAACATGATTTGCTTTTGGGTCCTACAAAGTTTAAGCTCCTGGAGGGCAGGGACTATATTTGGTTCCATTTGCATTTCTCACGGCCCATGAATATTTGGTAACTTAATTACACTGAATTGACTTATTTGAATCATAAATGGGCAGTTTAAGGAGCTCAAGACTGTGGAAATGAAGTATCACGAGGTATATTGCAATTTTTTTGACATTCCCAGCCAGAGAAAAACAACTCCCAGTATCTTTGATAAACAAAGAACCCTGGGCTTTGGAAAATTTTTGTCTCCACTCCTGTATCTTATGCCCTTTTCAAGATGAGAAAAAAAATCTGAAGCTATATTAGAAGGCTCATCAAATTTTGTAGGTTAATCAACAACTGTAACCATTATGAACCTTGACTTTTTTTCACACAGGGTAACAATTTTCTAGTTCAGAGAAAGTTAATCACTAATGTTTGGAAATAAAGATTAATTCAGACAAACTAAGTGAGTGTAATTCTGCCAACTTTATATTCCTAAGGTAGCAATTTAAAGGACAATTTCATAAACAGGATGCATATGCACCTGTCTGAGTGTCTCATCTGCATGAAGACCAATACATTAAAATAAGTCCTATGTAGAATGTAAATTGCTGCAGCTACTATGGAAAACAGTACGCAGGTTCCTTAAAAAACTAAAAATAGAGCTACCATAGGATCCAGCAATCCTTCTCCTGGGCATATATCTGAAAAAGATGAAAACTGTAACTTGAAAAGATAATGCACCCCAATGTTCACAGCAGCACTATTTACAATAGCCAAGAAGCAACCCAAGTGCCCATCAACAGACGATAGGCTTAAGAAGATGTGGTATAGATACACAATGGAATATTACTCAGCAATAAAAAAGAATGAAATATTGTCATTTGCAGCAATGTGGACGGACTTAGAAAATATCATATGAAGTGAAGCAAGGCAGACAGAGGAAAGCAAATGTTATATGATATCACTTATATGTGGAATCAAAAAAATAATACAAATGAATCTTTATACAAAACAGAGACTCACAGACATAGAAAAGAAACTTATGGTTACCAAAGGGGAAAGGTGGGGGATAAATCAGGAGTATGTGATTAACAGATACACACCACTATACATAAAATGGATAAGCAACAAGGATTTACTGTATACCACAGGGAACTATATCCAATATTTTATAATAAACTATAATGGAAAATACTCTGAAAAAATATATATAACTGAATCACTTTGCTGTACACCTGAAACTAACACACTGTAAACCAACTATGCTTCAATGAAAATAAATAAAAATTTTAAAAATAAAAATGAAAAAAAATAATTCCCATGTAGTAAAAACAGGACTTTACTGACATTTCTTCCTGAATGTTTCTTTCCAACTTTGCTTGGGTGTTGTATTAAGAGTTTTCTCGGGACTTTCCTGGTGGCGCAGTGGTTAAGAATCCGCCTGCCAATGTAGGGGACACAGGTTTGAGCCCTATTCCAGGAAGATCCCACATGCAGTGGAGCAACTAAGCCCGTGCGCCACAACTACTGAGCCTGCGCTCCAGAGCATGCGAGCCACAACTATTGAGCCTGTGTGCCACGACTACTGAAGCCCATGTGCCTAGAGCCCGTGCTCCACAACAAGAGAAGCCACCACAATAAGAAGCCGGCACACCACAACAAAGAGTAGCGCCAGCTCACCGCAACCAGAGAAAGCCCGTGCCCAGCAATGGAAACCCAATGCAGCCAAAATAAATAAATTTAAAAAAAAAAAAGTTTTCTCACAGTTTTGACAAGTCATGATATTCTTTCTAGGCTAAAGATTATTGCAACCATGCTCTATAGAGTAGTATTTTCCATTCTTAATCTTATATCTGGCTGCCAGTTAGTGTCACCCAGTCACATTTAGCCCTGCCAATAGGTACCGCCTTTACCAACCTCTACGAAGAGGTAGAGGGACCATGTATCTTTCAGGTTAGATGCTCTCATTTTCATAACAGAATTTTAAGCTACCCGCATTCTGCTTGATATACAAAGCATATGAAGTAATCAACACATCAAAGTTTCTGCCCTTAAGTTTTGGCCAGTGACAGTGACCTTGATCTTTCTACTGTCTGAAAACATCAAAAACTTACAGTACGAAATGTTGTTTTTGAAAACCGCCTAAAAGACGTGCATGCAAGACCTCTATTCCTACAAATCAGATGCCAGATAGGTTGTTGCAACCACTCATCCATCCTGGACCCACAACAGACATTGTTAATCTATTACAGAACATTTTCCTTCAGACCCTGGACTCAGCCACAAAACTTCCCAATGCAGTTATTCAGTCAGTCGACATGTGAGCTAAAACTTACTTGCCATCGTGGGGAATTATGATCTAAATGCTGCCCTGGCTAAGCCATACCACCGAGGGCCTGTGATCTCAAATAAACAGGGAAGTCTGGGTGGTTCACAAAATTGATTTAGTTGTGCTTTGTGACTGTGGCAACAGTTTACATTGAGGGGATCTGTATGAAACTCTTTATGACACACTTCATGACACTTGTTTCCTACTTAGTTCATAGCATCATTATGATTAGGAATCAGGATTTCCGTTGGGACTAAAAATCAAGAAAAACTGTGCTTCTCGAAAACAAACAAATGAACATGCAAGGCATTATGCTAAGTGAAATAAGCCAGACAGAGAAAACAAATACCATATGATCTCACTTGTATGTGGAATCTAAAAAACACACATACAAACAAAAAACAAAACACCGAACTCACAGATACAGAGAACAGACTGCTGGTTGCCAGACGCAGGGTGTGGGGGTGGGTAAAATGGGTGAAAGTGGCGAAAAGCTACAAACTTCCAGTCATATTGATACAATAAATAAGCCATGGGGATGCAATGTACAGAAAGGTGACTACAGTTAATAATACTGTGTTGCATATTTGAAAGTTGCAAAGAGAGTAAACCTTAAAAGGTCTCATCACAAGAAAAAAAATTTGTAGCTATGTGTGGATGTTAACTAGACTTATTGTGGTGATCATTTCACAATTATATAAATATTGAATCATGTGTACCCCTGAAACCAATAAAATGTAACATGTCAATTATCCCTCAATTTAAAAGAAAGACACCAGCACTTACCAAGTCCTTTTCCACCTATAACCGACCCCCTTACCACATCTTCCCTAACTTTCTCATCAATTCTTGTCCCATCCAAACCCAAGCTGGGGAACTTCAGGCTATAAGCTCCTTGAAGTTTGTCTTCTCACTGGAACACAGTACTCCATAAATATGACTTCAATGAATGAATAACTGAATGGCTAATGGAAAGTGCCCTTCCCCTAGGAGCGCCCACTCAGAGGTTTCTGGACAGGAAAAAAATAAATAAATAAAGCTGGTAATAACCTCTTCACTTTTCTCCTGTGGACCCAGAATTGTAAATGGAGAAAGTAAAGAAAATTAATCTCAAAGTAGGGGGCCAGAAGCAGAAATCTAAGTGTGGTGTTGTCTCCACAGGTCCTAGACAGCAGGAGGGCACGAGGTACCTAGAAAAGTCGTCTGATGGAGACATCCATCAGGAAGTAGAGGAGTGTGCTTATTCCATGCTGCCCGCTAGCATTTAAAGTCGCCTGGGAAGCTGGTAGGAACACAGTTCCAGTTGGTCCTCAGTTCCGTTTCCTATCCGGTTTCTGCTGTTGGACTTCTGGTGTTTGGAACTGGGAGAAATATGAAGAAAATCCATTTTTAGGCGAGGAGCAGAGATCTGCAGGCTCGTCTCACCCTATACACGCCACTAACATCTAGCTCCGAGACCCGGGCGACTTTCTCCTGAAATTCGTGAGGCCCGCCCGCTTCTCTGCGGCTTCCCAGGACCAGGCTCGGCCAGCAGAGGGAAAGCAGGAGGCGTGGACCAGGCCAGAGTCCAACCAGAAGGGGATGGCCTGGGAACCCAGGGAGTGGCCATGACTGAATGCGGAATGCAGGGAAATGCGCATGCGCGGAGTTAGCGCGATCAACGGGGACCTCAGGGTCGTACAGTGCGGCGTGGGCGGAGCGCCGGGATTGGCCAGGACAGAGGGGAGTGGACTATAGAGGGGATGGAACGTAACCCGGGCTTGAGGGGCGGGGTCTGGACACCGTAGGAAGGAGCGTCAGCGACGGCCACTTCGGGAAGAGCGTGGCCTAGGCGGAACACAGAGGCTTGACGTGAAAATGTGGGACTCAATCGGTGCGTAGCCGCTCGTAAAGGCAAGACAGGCTTGGTCGAGACTGCGGGAGAGGTGGACAGAAACGAGCGTGGCCCAGAGGATAAAAGGAATGTGAAAGGACTCGGATCAGGGGCGTGGACGCCGATGAAGAAGCGGGGCCACGGAGTAGCGTATGGGATGCAAGTGACGTAAGAGAAAGGAGGTCCCTGGTGTAGGTGCAGTGTAAGGACTTACCGTGAACGTGGGCGCGGCATGTCCGTGGGGGAGTGCCTTACAGTTCTAAGGTGTACAACAAAGATGGTCCGGCTCCAAGGAGGGGTGGGCCCACGGCGAGGCCAGGGGTGCGGCCAAGTTAGCGCGCCGGCGCGTGACCGCGGCCGGAGGCCAGGAACGATGGCAGCAGGGGCGTAGTCAGGACAGAGAGCAGGTGCAGAGCTGGGTGGAAAACAGGTTCGGGCTCCGACACGGGGAGCGTGGCCAGGGCGGGACTTTAAGCTTCGTCGGTACGTGGGCCGGTCGCGCGGAGACGTGACGTGAATAAGCGAAATGACGTGTCCCGGCGTGAGGGGCGCGGCTAGGCACAAGGGGGCGTGACCAAGATGGCCGCGCGCATGAGCCTCTCACCCAGGTAGCGAACAGAGTGGTTCCCACTCTGGGGAACGTTCGGGTAAAGTCCGGCGGCGATGTGGAGCGTGAGCAGCAGGGGAGCGTAGGCCTGCAGAGAAAACAGGGATCCTTTCATAGACACGATCACGCGCTGCAGTGGGCCCCGGAGCCGGGACAGCTGTTGGCCCCGCTAGGATGGCCACAGTCCCGGCGGGGCTTCTCTGTACGATGGTGGTATGGGAGGCAGGGAGTCGCTCCACCTCTACTCTAATCCTGTTCCTCCGTTCTGAGGGTCACCAGAAGACTACACCCCCTTACGGTTTTGTGCATTTAAAGGTAGAACAGCTGTCCCAGAGAGTCTGGGAAGTAAGGGGGTTGCAGTTTCAGAAACCGAGGCCTAGCAGACTGGATTCACTCATATCTGCGTTGTTGATTTTCTTCCTGACTATACCAAGGGCTACGGACGGATTCACAACCACCCCCGGGGCAGGGGATCAGCAGCTATATCATGTGGACAAGTTTGAGTCTTCTCTACTCCTCAATTCTTTCTTCTTTTTTCTTTTGTGCCCCGTCCTGGAGCTAGAGGGGAGGAACCTACCAAATACGGACGCTGTTGGTGGCTGTAATTCTTTGTGGCGTGAGTTGAAAGCTACTGCTCAGAGGATGCTGGAAAGTCATTATTAGTGTAATTCTCTCTTGTTTATTTTTGCTGAGAAAGCTTGAGAAATATGGGGAGATAATGAAGGTGTGTACACCTTATGTCGAGTAGAGTTCATTCTCTGTCAACCACTGAAAACCACATTGCTTTCTGCTTCTCCTTTTTCCTTTGCTGACAGTGGTCATCTCCACTCTGCTGCTTAAAAGTCTTGCTGGGGTATGGAGAGAAGTTGGAAGTCTCTGGTGAAGGAAGCTTGTCCACACGCTACCCATAAGCTGCCCCTGCACATCCCTCAGAAGGGGCTCTGTTCTCAGCCTGCACTGAAGTCCACAGTGAACCAATGTTCCCCAGCCCCATGCCCCCACTCTCCCTTCTGGTCCTGATCAAGAGCTACACTGTTCTTGAGTATTTTGGAAATGAAAACCTTTCAACTTTCTAGGGCTTTCCTACTTCACTCAGAAATTGTAAACTCAGTACCAGGTCTAAAATGCACCTAAAGGCCGAAAGCAGCAAGGGCACCATTTCTGTGCCTGTGCACGCCTGCCCCGTTGTCCCTGGAGCCAGGCAAAAGGCTGCCACCACTCGTAGTTGGAATACAATGAGTTGAGTTCCTTTTGACTGAATATGAATATTGAGGAAATCTGATGGAAAGAGGGAAATGCATTTAATATCATTACACTGGAGCAATTAGTGTGCTGGAGCAATTGCAGCACACTAAGCAATTATAGAAATGTAACCTTTGGCAACCCTATATTGGGATCATAGAGAAGAAGTGGGTGAGAGGAGCAAGCTGAACTTTCTCAGTCAGATAAGGAAACATAACTTCTAATTTAAATTTCAGAGAATTGCAAAAACGCTGTCTTCCTTTCTAAATCAGAAGGCAAGAAAGTGAAGGGTCCATCTGATAAGAATCAAGGAATTTTTTTTCAATGCAATTGTAACCTTTAGTAGGTTTCTGTGCTTTGTTTTGGGGGGTTTTTTTTGGTGTTTTGCATAAGTACAAATGGCTTAACCAGGCAGAGTTGAAGAGCCAAGGCATTTAATAAATACACAATCTACAAGTGATTCTAAAAGGCTGTTAGAATCTGTTCATTCACACATTTCTGTCTGCAAAACAGCAGATAAGGACGGTGTAGGTAAAACCCAAGAGCATATATAATCAGTGATAACAAAGGGCATGTAGCATAGAAAGCTTACCTTCCCTAGGGCCCATCCAGCTCATGGTCACACCTTTCCTGTGCCTGTACAACAAAATATAACTTATTGAGAAAATGTATTCTACATTTATACGTTCCAGGGTTCACCTGGGGCCTATTTAATAATGAGTATTAGTTTATTTGTAATGCTAAATTTTGCAGTTTATAGTCTATGTGCAAATTCATAAACATTTTTCTGATAAGCATCTTTTTTTCCGAAGCACATACCTGAACATTAATAATCTCACGTATTGTTACACGTATTGTAGCCTAGCATTAGCTAAATTAAGTTTCTTTCTATTAGGATTTCCCTGGAACCCTCCTTGCCCCTGACCTTCCATGCTCCATTCCTTCCTTGGTTGCTTTTGACCATTCCTTCTGCATCTCTTGGCCTCCTTAATAACTCCATTTTGTTGGTCTCTATATACCTGTTAACCCTGGGGGGAGGGGATTTCCTTCTCTCTCTAGCCTCACAACCTCTCGAGCACCAGAGCTGCACTGCCAACTCTCCCTAGACCTTTCCTCTCGCCTGACCCCTTGCCACCTCAAACCCAATAGAATTAGTAGTAAGAGTGCCATCTTTCCCTCGCTGCCAGCTCCTGTGCCGGGTTCTGTTTCTTTGTTCAGGGGTTCATCCTCGTTCTACCATGAGGTAGAATATTCTACCATATTTCCTCACTTGAATTATTGGAATTTCATTTCAAACTCCACATGCCCAAATCTGAGCTGCTGATTTCCCAACCCAAAACCTTTTCCGTACACAGTCTTCCCATCTCAGTTCGTGGCAAGACCATCCTTGCAGTTGTTTAGGCCAAGCATCTGCCAGTCATCTCTGACTGCTTTCCTTCACATCTTACGGTCTGTATCCCCAAGATACATCCAGTACCCAGCCACTTCTCACCACGTCCATTGTGACATCCTTAGTTCCAGCCCCTGGATTATCCTGAATGGGCTCCCTGCTTCTTTCTTCCATCCTGGTAAGTTTCCAGTAGGGCACTGTGAATGAGCTTTTAAAAATGTAAATCAATTCAAATTCCCACCAGCAGTGCAAGAGTGTTGCCTTTTCTCCACACCCTCTCCAGCATTTATTGCTTCTAGATTTTTTGATGATACAGCCACTATGGAGAACAGGTTCCTTAAAAAACTGCAAATAGAACTACCATATGACCCAGCAATCCCACCACTGGGCATATACCTGAGAAAACCATAATTCAAAAAGAGTCGTGTACCAAAATGTTCATTGCAGCTCTATTTACAATAGCCAGGAGATGGAAACAACCTAAGTGTCCATCATCGGATGAATGGATAAAGATGTGGCACATATATACAATGGAATATTAGTCAGCCATAAAAAGTAACGAAATTGAGCTATTTGTAATGAGGTGGATAGACCTAGAGTCTGTCATACAGAGTGAAGTAAGTCAGAGAAAAACAAATACTGTATGCTAATATATATATATATGGAATTTAAGAGGAAAAATAATGTCATGAAGAACCTAGGGCTAAGACAGGAATAAAGACACAGACCTACTAGAGAATGGACTTGAGGATATGGAGAGGGGGAAGGGTAAGCTGTGACAAAGCGAGAGAGAGGCATGGACATATATACACTACCAAACGTAAGGTAGGTAGCTAATGGGAAGCAGCCACATAGCACAGGGAGATCAGGTCGGTGCTTTGTGACCACCTGGAGGGGTGGGATTGGGAGGGTGGGAGGGAGGGAGATGCAAGAAGGAAGAGATATGGGAAGATATGTATATGTATAACTGATTCACTTTGTTATAAAGCAGAAACTAACACACCATTGTAAAGCAATTATACTCCAATAAAGATGTTAAAAAAAAAAAATGTAAATCAGAGTATGTCCCTCCTCTACTCCGAAAACTCCATTGTGTTCCCATTTCTCTTAGAACAGTGATTCCCAATCAGAGGTGATTCCCCTTCTCCAAGGGACATCTGCAATGCCTGGAGACATTTTTGGTTGTCACAAATGGAAGGAAGGTACCACTGGTATCTAGTGGGTAGAGACCAAGTGTGCCGCTAAACATGCTACAGTGCAAAGACTAGTCCTTTACAACAGAGTTATCTGGTCAAAATGTCAACAATGCCGAAGCTGAGAAACCCTGAATTAGAGAAAGAGCCTTTACAATGGCCTACATGTCTCCTTGATATGGCATCCACCACCTCTGGACCTCACCTCCTACCACCCTCTGCCTGGTTCACTCCACTCCTGCTGTATTTACCTCCCCCTCCCTCATACTAATAATCTGAATGATGTTTTCCACGTGATCGGGCACCTCTGTTGTTTAAGGCTTTTCCTCCTCTGTCCTCATTTTGCCTCTGGGTTATTAGGTTCCTGCAAGTTACTTGGGAGCTGATCAAGACTTCAAGCTAAAGATGGTGATGATGAGTCGCCTGAGGGTCATTCTTCAAGCCTCTCCATGCAAGGCACAGTGGAGAAGGTTCCAGATTCCGAGGTCCATGCTAGCAAGGCCCTTCAGCCTCTACACCTGCACTTACAGAACCTGGAACCGAGCCTGTGAGTACATGGCTGCCTGGAGAGAACAGAAGCCTGGTTGTTTCC
The DNA here is from genome assembly GCF_964374135.1 of Grampus griseus. Taxonomy (NCBI): domain Eukaryota; kingdom Metazoa; phylum Chordata; class Mammalia; order Artiodactyla; family Delphinidae; genus Grampus; species Grampus griseus. Next base: position 16,949,314 of record NC_139016.1, on the reverse strand, counting down.
TAACAGTCACATGTGTCTGCAGCTCTGATGTCAGTGGCATTCCAGACTGGGATTAGATGCCTTGAGAACTGAGAGCATAACCCATTATTTCTGTTTGTTCAAATATGGAAAGCCTTTTTCTCCCCTAGATTTATTGAGATATAACTGACCCAAGTCTAAGGTGTACATGATGATGATTTGATACACGTACATACTGTGAAATGATTACCACAGTACTGTGTGGAAAGGTGTTTTCTTCATCGATTTTGACTTGTTAAAATGATGTCATGCAGAAATAGATCAAAGAAGTCCCAAGTTTCAAATACTTTGAACCTGTTCTTTATTGTTTTTTGTCAGCAACTGTCTTTTTACTAAAATTGATCCACGGACTGCGAATTATTTCTGTGAGTCTGAACATTCTGGAATTTTCATATTCATGTCTGCAAGCAGTTCAGTAGCTTCATACTCTGGAATATTCCATCCCTCGTTACAAATTGCAGAAGAGGTGCTTCTAGCTGACCAGCTTGCCAGTGTGTGCTCCGCTGTGAACCCAGCAGATCAAGTGAGGCAGCAGATGGTCCTCCCTGACACCATGGTGCTACTGCCATGGGGGTGGGTCATCCTGTGCTGTCGGGGTGGACTGTGCACTGCAGATGCTGCATGGCATCCCTAAGTGTCCCCTGTGGGGCCAAGTAACCCTGGTACAGAACTCCTGAGATGATCGGAGAGGATAATGTGTGTGTTGGTGGAGATATGAGTTTAATGAAATGGTTAAGCATATCTGCTAAGTAGTTATGTATTTTCCACCATTTACAGTGAATTCACACAGAGTTTTCCAGTGTTGGTTTGCTTACCGATTCTAGCTTTCTCAACTTTTCCTCCTTGGGTTTACTCTCTTTGACCCTATTTTGCACATCAAACAAGGAATTTATTAGTAATGCTAATCTAGCTAAATTTGTTGCCTTGAAACTGCTTCATAAATATATTTTTACTGTAAGTTTAATTTGTTTCCTCCGATATTGACTGTATTCTCCTTAAATTGAACTGGTCTGAGTCATAATAAATTTCTGGTTGCTGGGTGCACTTGAGAAGATAATGTATTCTGCTGTTTTTGGATGGAATGTCCTATAATTATCAATTAAATGTATCTTGCCTATTGTGTCATTTAAAGCTTGTATTTCCTTATTAATTTGCTGTCTGGATGATCTGTCCACTGGTGTAAGTGAGGTATTAAAGTCCCCCACTAATACTGTGTTCCTGTCGATTTCCCCTTTTATGGCTATTAGCATTTGCCTTATATATTGAGTGCATATTTATTTACAGTAATTATATCTTCTTCTCGTATTGATGTCTTGATCATTATGTAGACATAATGATTCTTCCTTCTCTCTTGTAAAACTCTTTTATTTAAAAGTATACTTTGTCTGATATGAGTATTACTACTCCACCTTTCTTTTCATTTCTGGTTGCATGGAATATCTTTTTCCATCCCCTCACTTTCAGTCTGAATGTGTCCCTAGGTCTGAAGTGGGTCTCTTGTAGGCAGCATATATATGGGTCTTGTTTTTGCATCCATTCAGCCAGTCTGTGTCTTTTGGTTTGAGCATTTAATCCATTCACATTTAAGGTAATTATCAATGTGTATGTTCCTGTTCCCATTTTCTTAATTGTTTTGGGTTTGTTTTTGTAGGTCTTTTTGTTCTCTGTGTTTCCTGCTTAGAGAAGTTTCACCATACCTGTCCCATATTACATATTATCCAACATCACAGTGCAAGAGGGATCTTCTTTATAGTTGTCTGCTTTCTATGCTTGTGGGTGGTCAGCACCCATTTTCCAGTGATTTATTCTAGTGAAGTTCTGTTTATCATTCTGGGCTCAGGTAATCTGCTTGTTGTGCCAAATAAATAAATAAAATAAAACAGGATCACAAATGTTGAAAACTGTATCTTCTCCCTGGCAATTCTCTCAAAGCATCTGAGGCAAATACCCATGCTTTGTATCTCTTCACCACTGGCTGTGTCTAGCTCCTGCTCAGTACCTAGACTGTTACAAATCTACACAAATTAACATTCAAATAAACCATATTTTAAATCTTCTGAGAGGGAGATACCTCATGACTCTGACCACCAGGGTTAAAAAAACAAAAAGAGTGACAGAAAAGAGCCTGTGGAGTAGGGATTCTGTAAAGTACCACATAGTAAATATTTCAGGTTCTGCAAAAGCATATGTTCTCTGTTGTAACCATGAATAGGCTTGGGCATGTGTTTATAAAACTTTAAATATGGGTCCTAAAATTAGAATTTTATGTAACAGTCTAGTGTCATAAAATATTTTTCATTTGATTATTTTTCAAAGATTAAAAATTGTGAAATCTTCCCTAGTTCTCAGGCTGAACAAAAATACACCATATGCCAATTTTGGCCTTAGTTTGCTGAGACCTGTTATAGAGATAAAAGCAGTTACCCCCATCCACTTGTATTTATAAACTCTTTATTTCCCCCATTGCAAATATCATATCTTACCAGGTCAGCCTTGATTTGAGATCTGAAAACTCCATTTTATTTCAACCATGTAGAGTTTCTCCTTCTTGAAGAAATAGTTGGGAGAGACTTCATTTCTCCCTGGTTCTTAAATCATGAAACCAACTGACCACTATTTGGTTAAATTTAAAGTTGAATTTCAAACCAAAAGAAGATATTTCAAAAATTTTAATGAAACTGCTGTAAATGTACACATTTTACCCAACTTGAACAAGATCACACGCAAAAATATCTGGAAAATGAAACAACTTATATAAATTTCATTTAGTTTGAGCTTTTGGAGAAAGAAGAAGATACAAGAAACACAAAAACTGTTAAGTATAACTGTGGAAAGTCCACAATGACAGAAAATTGAAGTCATTCCACAGTGAAAGTTTCAAACATTTGACTGGGTGTTTAACATTTTCTGTGTCAGGACTTTGTCAAAGATCATGGGCAATGTTTTAAATCCTTTAAATTTCCTTTCCCACCGAACATCCACAGAAGTGTCATTTTTGTAAACAGTCTGTCTTTAATACATATAAAAAAGGAAACTGATATTTAAAGTAACTCTTAAATGCTACAATGAATTGTATGGGACTTAACATCAGAGTTACCAGTTTAGTAAACATTAGCCTCTGAGTATTGTAAATGTTTACATTAGAAATCAAAGAGTTGTGAGCAGCTCATAGGAGCCATCAGGTTTTAAATTGCCAGAAAGAGCAGGTATTTAGAGAGAAAGATAAGGGCAAGGCTGTATTTCCAGATTTTAGTAAGTTTAAATATTATTTACAAAGTTTGGAATTGACTGAGACAGGACTATTATATTCAAAGTATGACATTTGACATCAGCCCATATGTTACATGTTGTAAAAAATGCTGTTTGGAGTTTAGACGTATACAGCTGAGGAATTTTTTCAGCATTTTATTTATTCTGGCAAATAAATGTAGGGATCATTTCATTCGGAAGTTCAAGAGGCAAAAAAATTTCTGGGAAATCTATGAAGCTATACTATATATTCATAGAATTGAAGTCTTAGCTGTAATCCATAGGTGCTAGGAGTCTAGGATTTTGCTGTAAAAATTGGGCATTAGGGTTTTGGCAGTAGGAATTGGAGGGAAAAGGTGAAAGGAGAAAAGGTAAGATTTGGTAACAGAATGAATACACAGAAGCAAAAGTCAAAGATGATTCTAAGATTTTCATCGGGAAGTCTCCAGTTATAGAAAACAGAAAAAAAAAATCACCTTTTTGGAAAAATAAAGAGTCCAGTCTTATATATGTATAACTATAAATTAGAGAAACAATTTCAAAATGCAATGCTGTGTATATCTGGACACATGAAACTAGTAGGACTCATAAGAACTTGGGACTGATTCACAATAAAAGATATTTATCTACAATCAAATAATATTATGTGAGTGGTAAATTTTTTAAGTTTATGATAAGAAACCCTGGACTATTTTTGAAAATTAAAAAAGATTTGGAGTTAACTAATCAATAATAATATACCTTCTGAGATTGCATCTGCTTCATTGTGTTAAGATATAATAATACTGAAAATGTTAAAAAGAATGGGAATGCATAGAAATCTGTAAATTTATTGGCACCAAATCCTGTTGAAGAAAAATGGCATTTATTTCCAAGGGTAAGGGGCAGCCCTGGCCTTTGATATAGACATCGTCCCTCTAAGGACCAAGGCAGTGAATCCTGGCAGACAGTGTGCTATATCAAGCTGTCCCTGGAATTGTATTAGAAACGTCCCTTTGTCTATCTCAATACATTTTTCTTTGCTGTTCTCATTGCTTGGACTACTATTTGCAGTGATCTTTACATGCCTGGGGACTTCTCATCCCTCAGGTCTCAGCTGAAATATCTCTTTATAGAGATCTTTTCCTCACCAGCATACTTGAGGTTGTATTCAGAATTCTTAATCTGTAGTGTACACTCAGATTACCTGGAAATTGAGTTATAAAGCAGATTCTGACTCTGCAGTTCTGGGATTTGAACTGAGGTTCTTCAATTCTAACAAGCACCACTGAGGTGCTGAGGGGTCAGTACACCTGGAGAGGGAATGGAAGCTCCATACACACGTACCTATTATTTACACTATGCATCTCTTGCATCTGGCTGTTCCAAGTTATATCCTTTATAATAAATTGTAAAACGTAAGTGTTTCCTTGAGTTCTGTGAGACAATTTAGCAAGTTATTAAATCTGAGGAGGTTGTGAAAATCCTCCAACTATATAGACACATAGGAAAAAAGTGTGGGTGACCTGGGGACCCAGTATTTGTGACTGGCATCTGAAGTGAGAATTTTGAAGTGAGCCCTTAAACTGTAGAGTCTGATGCTAACTCCAGGTAGTGAGTATCAGAATTGAACTGAATTATAGGACACCCAGTTAGTGTCCAGTAAATCAAAGAATAGGTGGTGGTGGTTGTTGTTGGAAAATACTCAAGAAAAACATTAATAGAATTAAAGAAAAAATCATGATCATTTCAATTGATGTAATAAACCCTTTTTTTCCAAGTCCAATACTAGTTCATGATAATGATGTTCAGGAAACTCTGAATGAAAGGGACTTCCTCAACATAATACAGGGCATTTATCAAAAACTACTAGCTAGTGTCATAGTGACACTAAAGTACAGAAAGATTTTCCCAAGGTCAGAAACAAGACAGGAATGTCTGCTTTTATTACAAGTACATAACTTTGTACTTGAATTTATAGCTAGAAAAATTAGATGTGAGAAAAATAAAAGTCATCCTAATTTGAAAGGAAGAAGTAAAACTGTGTTCACAGGTGACATAATCCTATATGCAGCATATGCAAACAAATCCACAGAAAGTTGCTAGAGCTAATAAATTCAGCAAAGTGTGTGGTACATAATACACAAATATCAGCAGTGTTTACATACACCACCAGTGAAAAATCAGAAGATATTAAGAGGGCAATTTCATTTACAATTGAATCTAAAAGAATAAAATACACACAAATAAATGTAATGAAGAAGGCGAAAGTCTTGTACTCTAACAACTACAAAATACAGCTAAAAGAAATTAAAGATCTAAATAAATGGAAAGACATCTCATATGTTCATTAATAGGAAGAGAATACTATTCAGATATCAATAGTGCCCAAGATGATCTATAGATTAGATGGAAAATTTACCACTATTTTTGGAAAAACATAAAACACATTTCACAAATGGATATGGAATTGCCAGGGGTCCTGAACAACCAAAACAACTTGAAAAAGAAAACTTTGGAAGATGTACACTTTATGATTTCAAAACTTACTATAAAAATTTGATAAAGCAGAGTGTTATAGGTATACAAATAAAATTATACAAAAATGTAATAGAATTGAACACCCAGAAATAAACTGATATGTCCAATGTCCAATTAGTTTTTAACAAAGTTACCTAATCAATTCAATGTGGGAAGAATAATGTCTTCAACAAATGGTGCTGGGACAATTAGATTTCCTTATACAAAAGAATGACGTTGAACACCTATATCACACCATATATAAAAATCAATTCAAATTGGATAATCTAAATAGAAGAGCTAAATTTATAAAATTATCAGAAGAAAATATAGGGATAAATCTTCATGACCTTGGTTTCTGCAATGGATTCTTACATATGATACCAAAGGTGAAATAATAAAAGAAAAAAATGACAAATTGGACTTCATGAGAATATAAAACTTTTCTGCATTAAAGGATACTTTCAAAAAAATAAAAAGACAGCCTACTGGATGGCAGAAAATACTTGCAAATCTGATAAAAGATAAATGTCCAGAATACATTAAAACTCTTAGACTTCAACAACAAAAGGACAAACTGATTTTAAAATGATTATTTTGAATAATCATATCTCCAGAGAAGATGTAAAAAGGCTAAGAGCATATTAAAATCATTAGTCATTTAGAAAATATAAATCAAAACCATAATGAGATAACACTTCACAGTCACCTAAAAGGCTATAATAAAATAAAATAATTAGTGTTGACAAGAAAGTAGTTAACTGGAAACTTCATATAGCACTATTGGGAAGGTAAAATGTTGCAGCCCCAGTGCACCACAGGAAAGCAGTTTGGCAGTTCCTCTAAACATAGAATTAACACGTTACCCAACAATTCCAGCCCTAACAATAGACCTGAAAGATTTGGAAACAAGGATTCAAACAGATACTTGTTTGCTGATGTCACTGCAGCACTATTCACAATAGCCAAAAAGTAGGAACAACCCAACTGTCCATTGGCAGATGTATTAAAAAAATGTGCTGTATCTATACCATGGAATATTATTCTGTTATAAAAGGTAGTATAGTTCTTATACATGCTTCAATATGGATGAACCTTGAAAATGTTATGCTAAGAAAAATAGGATAGACATAGAACAAATACTGTGTGAGTCCACTGATATAAAATAGCTATATAGTTGACACTTGAGCAACACTGGTTTGAACTGTGAGGGTGCATTTATACTCAGATTTTTTTTTCAGTAAGTACATACTACAGTACTTCACAACCTAGTATGCAAAGCAGACATTAAAGTTATAGGCAGATTTTCAAGTGCATGTAGCGTCTGCACCCCTAACCCCTGTTTTGTTCAAGACTTAAGTGTATAGGGAAATTTATAGAGAAAGAAGGTTGATTCCATATTACCAGAGGCTGGAAGAGGGGAAAATGGAATATTATTTCTTAACGATTGCAGAGTTTCTGTTTGGTTGATTGAAAATGCTATGAAAGGAGATACTGGTACTAGCTGGCTAACTGTGAACGTAGTTAGAGCACTAAATTTCACACTTAAAAATAGTTAAAATGGAAAACTTTCATAAATATATGTGTGTCTCTCCATAATAAAAAAATTGCTTTACAAAAAAAAGAAGTAAAGAAAAAAAGAGGAAAGAGGAGGGAAGGGAAGGAGGGAAAGAGGAGGGAAGGGTAAGGATTGAAAGAAAAAGCTTTCAAAAGAAGCAGAAACTGTGGTAACTAGGTCCTAGTATACCACAAATCTTCATGAATAAGCCCTGGGTGTCTCTAATATGATTCTAAATTCATAATACAATCTTGTTTTTGCCAGAGAGCTAGCTGTTTAATAAAAGGTACTCTATAAAAATTAAGCATTTTGAAAATAACTTGTAACTAACTAAGCAGAATAGCCTACTCCCTTGTTTACCGAAAAGGAAAATGAAAAAGATGGAAAGAAAGGACTGAGCAAACTGTGCCTTTGAAAGCACAGACTGTAAGGGGAATCACATTCTGCTATTTCTAGTCTTGTGTGGGTGTGAGGATAATAGACCTCTGGAAACAGCTGTTTAACAGCAAAATGTGAGAATTCTCCTGGGCTCAAAGAGCTACCCTCTACAGTGAACCAAGGGAAATTCCTGAGAGTTGGGGGAGTTCAATGATATAAACCATTTGAAATGGCGATTCAGCAATGAGGTTTGATTGAGCTGTAGTATTTAGCTAGGCTTTGCTCCCTCTATTCAAAAAAATGAGTCCAGGAAACTGAAAAGCCAAACTAGACACAGACGTGGTGTACTTTCCGGAAGAATAACTATCCTTAAAGCCACTTCTGCAGGGATCCAGCCACCCTCTGGAGGTCTGACAGTCTGCCTACTTCAGGGAATAAACAGGCTTGCATGGTGAGATTATTGACCCCATGCAGGACATGGGTGGGATTTGTCCCAAGAAGGCACCATAAGAGTCCTGCTTCATCACAAATTTTCATACCCACCAGGATTCCTAACATGCCATAAGCCAGCTCTCCTGGAGCCTGGGGATTGACAATGTTAACCCCTGTGACACCATCCTGTTACCTCACCATCAGCCAGAGAATTGTGCACAAGCTGATCAAATACCCTGGGACACCCCTCCCTTACCTGTCCTTTAAAAATGCTTTCCTGAAACCCAATGGGCAGTTTGGGTCTTTTGAGTATCAGGTGTCCATACTTCTTGCTTGGCACTTGCAATAAATGCTGCACTTTCCTTCAGTACAACCTGGTGTCAGTAGGGCATATGGGTGAACAAACCCAAATTTGGCTCAGTAACAGATATAGCAATGGGTAAACCAGACATATTCCTGCTGTAGGGAGAAGATAACACAGGAATATTGACTTATTCAGCCAATTAATGGCTGAGAAAGAGGGGGATGCTTTATATTACCCAAATTCAAGGACTGCTTCTAAATTCCTATAAATATAGGTATTTATCATTAAATTTTATTAATGATAAAAGGTGGTGGAGACACCTGTCGCCAGAAATATGAGACACCAATGTTCCCAGAAGACAGCCTAATTATACATATCCAAAGGTCAGGATAATTCAGAGTTAAATAATGTTGATGATCCAGGCTGAGACAGAATTTGAATTTATGCCTGCAAAGTCCTCCCACACTTTTTAGTTTTCCACTCTGAGTGTTCTGTAAACAGCTGCTAGAACAAGAAAACAAACACTCCTCCCCCCAAATTACTTACAGTTAAATTTAGTGAGAAAAGGAACATCTTGGGAAGCTATCACTTAACAAGTAGTGTTAAGTGATGCTTAAGTTGACTGTAAATTCCATAGGAAATAGCAACTTAATGACAAGACTACAACTTTTGGGATTACAAATGAGGGTTCTTATCCTCTATTTATTAGATGATTTTTCAGTTTCTTTAAACAACAACATTAAATTAGCTCCTTTCAACCCTAATATTCTCTGATTTTAGTAATTTGAAAGTATTTTTCTCTACAACACTCAGGAGAATATTGATGTAAGTTCAAATCTTTAAAAATTATTTTATTGAATACTTGGGGTGAAGTGGTGGAGTGGAAGTTAACACCATGTTAAATAGCATAAATTCAACTGAGCAACACTTGAACAACTTATCACAGTAAAAAACAATTGGTCTTCCTAAATTGGAATTGCTGTGGGAGAAGTTCAAGGAAATTAGGGATAGGGTTACAGAACTTCCCTTTCAGAGCCCCATTGAAAACAATTTGTTTAGAGATAATAAACAATAGAGAAATTACAGACACAATCTTTTCTTCAAGGAGAACAATAACTATGTATTGACTGCTCTATTTAATGTCACTCAAAATAGAGCATTTATGCTTTGGAATTTAGTTATGTAATGTTTCATTGGTAATTGGTTATAGGAATCTGAATCCTGAAATGCACATACATTCTCCTGTTCTTCTAAAAAGAACATGGAATATATCAGTGTGCAGGGTTTTCTTCTTCCTCTTCTTCCACCCTCTCTTCTTCTGATGAAATTGATCCCAGAGAAAGACCTCAAGTTTATTGCAGAGTCAATGCAGGAAATGTGAGAGTGGAGAGCAGAGCTCAGAATGAGGCACAGGGGTATCACCCAAGAGGACACCTCGCAGGAGAGCCGGGTAGCCTGGAGTGATTCATCTTTTTGAGGCTATACAGCAAGACGAGAATGATGACTGACCATTTACATACCCGGCAGCCTTCCCATCTGAGTCAGCTGCTGGTTTTCTTCCTAGTTGTCAGGAACCCCATTTCCAACCAATTTGTTATGGACAACTGTTCAGATCGCCCAGGCAGCCTTCTCAGTTTCTTCTTCGCTGGAGACACGAGGATGGTCAAAGCCTGAATGGATGTGCATGTGTCCTTCTGTCTATCACTGATGGGATGATCCTGATAGTTAGGCCTTCAAGAGGTCATGGGCTGTCTTCGATGGATTCATCTCTGATGCCTGGACATCCCAAAGGTTCAGAGATGCTAAGTCAATTCTAAAGACACAAGGGCTAATGCTGTGAAACAAAAATGGGTGAAATGTCACTGCCATGTCAGCAAGGATGCAGTGGAATAGTCAGGGAAACACCCAGTTCTTAAAATTCTAATGCAGATCTTCTATTGGCAAGATCCTTCTGATAAAGCAATGAACAAACAATATGTAATTTCTTCACAAACCAAATAATTGTACCACATATTTATCAGAAAGGAGCAATGTGATGTTAACTCCACAAAAAATCTCATTTTACTAATATCTATGCTAATAAATAGTTCAGTTCTGTGTTGGCCCAACCCAAGGCTGTTTAATTACTCAAATAGGAAATTCCATTCTCCTTTATATGGCCTCCTGGACCTTAAAAAACTTATTACATTTCCTGTGATTTTATTAAACACTTTACTTTTAAAATAATTCTTATTTAATTTTCACATGAAACTTGAATGGAAGATCTTTTTATCACTTGACAGATGAGGATACTAAAGTTTACAAATATAAGTAACATGCTCAGCCGTGAGTTATAGAGCTGAGATCCAAACCCAACTGGACCCTAAGGTCTCCAGGAAACCATAAGGCCCTGCATTTTAATGGAGGGGGAGTCTAATTACCACTCTTTCATGGACAAGGACCATATATCAAAGGGACTCCACTGCCCAGTAAAAGAGATCATTAATCCCCACAACCTCAAATAAAGGAAGGACACTCAGGTCAGACAGTGTCTTCAGTATGACTGTCATTCATAAGCAGTACCCATGCACAGATATGGCCTGAGCTGTCTGCAGAATTCCTTCCCTACAGCTGCCATCTGGATGTTACGGGCTGGGAGATTGCTGATTATCTCTTTTGGAAAAACCTAAATTCATAACTTGGTGTCTTAGAATTTGCTTAGGAGAAATCAGAGTATTACACAGAGCCTTCATCTGTTCCCCTAGAGATAAATCCTCTCAGGTCATGTCTCAGCAGATTTGCTTTGAAGCCCTCAATTTCTTTTAACAGAGTCTTTTGGATGCAAGAAACAAATGCTCCTTCAGACTACTAAAATAAGAGAGGTTGGGTATTGGAATGCCCCTGGCACAGGTAAGGGAAATGGAGGGTCACAGATGCTGAAATAGTTCTCTGTCTCAGAGCCTGCAGGTGGAGGAGTATTCTAGAATTCAGGCTGCTCTCCCAGCCCTGGGGTCTTCATTCAAGTTCTATAACACTAACACAACTCAGCTAGTCTCCACAGATCACCTCAGCTGTCTTTCTGCACCTCAAACTGGCAGATTTTTTCTATATTACTGGTTCCAATTCCTGAAGGGTAAACCTAAGTGGCACAATTAATCTATTCCCAGCAGGCCCATCCTGGGTCTCTTGCCAGCCTATGAGTTCACTGATTCCTGGCCCTATTTATGTGCAAAGAACAGCCTAATCCAGCTTCCTCCTCAGACTGAAGAGGAGTTTCAATGAAGTAATTTTCAGTTAGAAGAAGGTAATTGGCATTGGCAGGCAATGTGTTTGAGCAGTTTGTGACAATCAAGCAAGCAAGAATCTCAGAAGTGTGTTCCTTAGGAATTTTACTAGTAGGCTGTCATAGAAATTGTGTAGAGGGATAAGGAGGAAGGAAGAAAGTGCTAGAAGAAGAGAGAAAAGTGTACTTGGCAAATTCCTTAGCCTATCTAGGGGTGGAAAAGAACATCGACACTGATTAAATTTCACCTAGAGACCATCCCTATGTTAAGCATTGCAAAAGCAAATAATGAGTCCTCTGTAGCACATATCATGTGTCAGGCAATGTAGGACACCACTTTACATTTAAAACCTCATTTATGCATCTCAATAAGTTTGTTTTTATTTTATTTTTGGCTGCATCGGGTCTTAGTTGCAGCATTTGGCATCTTCGTTGAGGCATGTGGGATATCTTGTTGCTGTGCATTGCAAGGTGGACTGTTTACCACTGGACCACCATAGAAGTCCCTCAATAAATTTTTGAGAAAGGTACTCTTACTATGGACACTTTACAGATAAGGAACTGAGACAGAGAGGTAAACAAACATAGGCCACATAATTTTTTTAAGTGGCATAACTGGGATTTGAAGCACATTTCCAAAGTTTGTGTTTAACCAGACTTTAACTCGTTAAACACTGTTGTTCCTCTCCATTCTTTTGAACACTGTCATTTAATTCCCCAAAACTCTCTGACATAGTTATAGTTACATTTAACATATGAAGATATCAAAGCTCAAAGAGGCCAAGTGATTTTCTTAGAGCTAAGCCATTAACTGGAAACACACAATTTATCACCTCTACCATTTTGAAATGTATAGTAGTGTTAACTATATTCAGATTATAATGCAGCAAATCTCTAGCATCTTTTCATCTTGGAAAAACAAAAATCAGTATCTATGGAATAACTCTCTGTTTCCCCCCTCACCTCTGCCCCTAGCAACCACTATTCTATTTTCTGTTCGTTACTTTAGTTACAGTCTATTGATAGCAATGTTATTGGCTAGGAATGCCTGACACACTCACTTGAGCCCCTATTACTTCTACCAGGGCCACCACAGCCATTGCCCCCACTGCGGCCATGTTGTGGCTGGACCAGCTCTTGTGGTTCTTATTAAGATCTCAGGACACACTTCAGCAAAAAACTGTAGGGAATTTTGAAGGACAAGATTTATTACTCAGATCCTGCAGGGTACACAGCATGCCAGGGGCTACACAGTGAAGTCACAGGTAATGAGAGAGAGTGTGTGGGGACATGTAGCTTTGCCTTTATTGGGAATCAAGGGTGAAGTGTCTAAGGTTTTGTTGGTTCTTCCCTTGTGGGCTATTTTAAAGCATAGGAGTGGGAATTGGAAGGACGGGAGAAGCAGGGTCAGTTACTAGGGTTTTCTAAAAGACAAATTTCATGGGTGGAGATAGCCTAAATTCATATCTGGTTGTTTTGGCAGTAGTTGTGTCATATAGCTGGCATTATGTTTATTTAAGATAGATGTTTTTTGAAATAGATGCCGGAGCAATCAAAAGCTTAAAATCGGGCACTTACATTATAATCAAAAAGCTTAGTGCCAGGCACTTATACCACACTTTTTCTGAGTTTGACTAAATTAATTTTCTCATATAAGTGCAATCATACAGAATTTATTTATTTATTTTTGTAATTGATTTATTTCACTTAGCATAATGTCTTCAAAGTTTATCTATGTTGAAATATGTGACAGGATGTGATGGTTAATTTTTTGTGTCAACTTGACTGGGCTAAGGTATGTCCAGAGAGCTGAGAAAACATTACTCTGGTTGTGTCTGTGAGGGTGTTTCTGGAAGAGCTTAGTCACCTGAAGGCTGGAGTAGAACAAAAAGATGGAGGAAGGATAAATTTGCTTTTTGCTTGAGCTGGCCCTCAGACATATTCTTCTGTCCACAGACATCAATACTCCTGGGTGCTGGACATTAGAACTAACACCTAAATCTTCACCATAGCCTCCCCTGTTTCTCAGGCCTTTGTTTTTGGACTAGAACTACACCACAGCTTTCCTGGGCCTTCAGCCTGCAGATAATAGATCATGGACTTTTCAGCTTCTGTAATTACATGAGCCAATCTCTCATGTAATTGACTCATAATCTGTTTCTAAATATCAATATCTAAATCTCGATATATATAAATCTTATTTGTTCAGTTTCTTTGTAGAACTCTAAGATACAGGATAGCCTATTTGAAGGCTGAATAATATACCTTTGTAAGTACATTTTCTTATTCATTCAACTATCAAAGGACATTAGGATTGATTTCACTTCTTAGCTATTATAAATAGTGCTATAATAAATAGTGTGCAAATATCTCTTAAAGATTCTGCTTTCAATTCTTTTTTATTTATACCTGGAAGTGGAATTGAAGTGTAGTATGGTCAACATGTTTTTAATGTTTTGAGGAACGTCTAGATGGTTTCCATAGCAGCTGCATCATTTTATGTTTCTACCAACAGCACACAAGTGTTCTAATTTCTTGACATTCTCATCAACGTTTGTTACTGTTTTTTTTTATAGCAACCATCCTGATGGGTGTGAGGTGATGTCTTATTGTAGTTTTGATTTGCATTTCCCTGATGATTAGTGATTTGAGCTTCTTTTTATGTGCTTATTAGTTATTTGTATACCTTCTTTGGAGAAATGTCTATTCAAGTCCTTTGCCTATATTTTAATCTGTTATTTGTGTATATGTGTGTATGTGTGACTGAATTGTAGGAGTTCTTTACATGTTATTGAAAGTCACTGCTTATCTAATACATGATTTGCAAATATTTTCTTTTACTCCATTGGTTGCCTTTTTACTATGTTGATTATTTCCTTGGTGTATGGAAGCTTTTAAGTTGGATATAGCCCCACTTGTCTATTTTTGGTTTTGTTGCCTTGCTTTTGATGTCATATTCAAGACATCATTGCCAAAGCCAATCTTATGAAGATTTTCTTCTTTTTTGTCTCCTGTCACAGTTTTTTACTTAAAGTTTTTTTCCCCCAGAAACATGTATGGTTATTCCTTCTCCCTTGTCTTAATATTTGCATGGAATATTTTTTTCATCTTTTCACTTTTAATGTATGAGTGTCCTTAAAGGTAAAGTAAGTGTCTAGTAGACAGCATATTGTTGGAATTTGAAAAATCTATTCAGCCAGTATATGTCTTCTGAGAGAGGAGTTCAATGAATTTACACTAAAAGTAATTATTGATAGGGAAGGAATTAATATTGTCATTTTGTTCATTGTTTTCTGTAATTCTTTTAGTTATATTATTTTTAGATTATATTCTTGATATCTGCTTTATGGTGTCCATGTCTCTTATACTCTCTTCACTTCATTCTTATTTTCTTTTTGCTGGTTTGATTCAATAATTTCAAATGACTTGTTTTCACATTCGTTCATTATGTCTTCTGCTTGATCCAGTCTGTTCTTTAACTACTATAGTGTATTTTTCAATTCTATTATATTCTTCAGCTACAAAATTTGTTTGGCTCATTTTATACCTCTGATCTCTTTTCAATAGTCTCATTTTATCCCTGCATCAATGCTTTAATTTTATTTAGTTGTCTATTTGTATTCTCTTTTAACTCATGAGCATCTTTAAGATGCGTATTTTGAACTTTTTCAGGTAATTATTAATCTCAATTTTAGGGATATTCTCTGGTTTTATTTTGTTTCTTTGATTTGGCCATATTTCCCTGTTTCTTTTTATGTTTTGTAATCTTTTATTGAGATTTGGGCATTGACAAAACAGCCATTTCTCCCAGTCTTAATGGACTGGCTTCATAAAGGGGAAGAACTTTATCAATTAAGAGATTCTGGGGGTTCTCAGACTTTTTCTAGGATATATTATCTCTGTGCTTGTGCATTTAATTTCCCAGTTAAAGAGGTCTGTCCCATATTTCTTTATGACAGTGCATAATTTCTTACTGTCCTAGTGTGTGTTTGTGGTACTGCAGATTCTCTGGTGCTATATCAAACCCTTGTTCACCTTTGTTCTTGGTGACCTCCAGGTGTCCAAAGTATACTGCTGTTCCCTTCAGTGCTCCAGTATAGGTGAGACAGAAACCAGTTCCCAAATGTAGAATGTTGGATGCATATTCTACTCTTTTCTTATCCTCCCATGAAAGAAGACAAGAGACGGAAGTTTTCTCCCAAATGCAGCACACTGTGTAGGTAGGAAGGGGTTATTGTGGGTAAATGTTATAAGCTTTCTTACTCACCTTGATGCAGGTCTTCTTGGGTTTGTTTTCATGTGCTATGCTGCAACTTCTTAGTTGGTTTCTGGAATTTTCACAAAGTCAAATTGGTCCATATATTGTTGTTAAGTTGGTGTCTTCCAGGGCCTGAGGCTTTCTTTTCCACCAACTTACTGACATCGCTAGTCAATTTTCTGGTTTTTTTGGAGTGACCAAATGTCTGACTGTTTTAGCTCTTGATAAGTTTCCACCAATGAATCTAAGAGCTTCTATGTTTAAAAATTTCTCACAAGAGTGACTAAGAATTACACTTAGATGAACAGAAGTGAAGAAGCAAATAGGTTTCCTATGCAGTTTGGTCTGTCCATTGCATTTTTTCATTTGGTCTGTAATTTTATAATGTGATACAAATGTGATCCAGTCCATACTTTCCTTTGTTTAGATAACTGAACTTTTATCAGATAAAGAATAAGAAGAAAGACTGAGATTTTGCAGGCATGCCTTGGCCCATTTTCTTTTATTAATTTAATTTTGTAGTATCCATTGCATACTTTTTTGTGCCAGAAAATCCTAGAACAAATGCTTCAAATTCTGAAATGTGCTCCACCCTATTCAAAGACAGACTACCAAAGGGTCATTAGGATAATGAGGAGGACATTCTGGACATAAACCCCTGAGTACAGGCAGAATTAAGTCAAACCCAAGTCACAAAGAAATTCAGTTCTGAGACACTTTATAAATGTTTTAAGAACTCCAAAAGCATGTTTGTATAAGAACAATGACTTAATGGGTGGTATGCTTCCAAACTAGCTTTCTAAAGTTTTTTCATTAAGGGGCAGTAAACTTTTCCCTCATCCTAGCCACAGTCTCAGTCCTTGGCTGAGAAAGTGGGGAGGTGAAGGTAAGCATATGGGGGTTCCAGGTCACTGGGGCCCAACTGTACCCCTAGTGCACTCTAAACTGAATTACAGATGCCAGCACCTCAGCTTTTTGCCTGATAGCTCTCTTCTGTGGTCCAAGCCGGCCCTCCCCACTGTAGACTGCATGTACCAGAGAAGCACTCTGGCTCCAGAAAGAGCTCTCCAGCAGTGAGCAACCTCCCATAACCTTTAGGAGGGAGAAGTCTGTGACATATTCTACACTGGCACCCTGTGTTCCCCAGTGAGACTGAGCTCACTGAGGAAACCCAAAGGGAGGTAGGGGGACTGTGCAAGTGTAAGTCGCAAGGAGTGTGGGCAGATACACTCCTCCATGCACTGGTCTCTAGTCTTCACACACAAACCCACATTCCAGCCCATTCTCAACCACCATTCTCCAACATTTCAGTAACACTTAGCAGAGCACCAAATTACAATAACTACAGCAGGAAGTGTATTTAAGAAATACACTGTGTTTTTAAAAAATAATGGAGTAAATATGCCCAGGTCTATTGCTTTTTGGAAATAATACAACACACAAATTGAGTGCAGTAATTTACTGAAGTTGTCAAGTAGTCTTATTCAGTTAGGAAGTTTTAATATCAGTACTTAATTGTATTTATTTTTCTATCAGTCTATTTTTCCCTCTTTCAGTTGAAGCAGCCATACTACCCTCGGTTTAACAGAAGCAAGAAATGGGATAAAGGAAGAAATACCATTTTCTCCCATGGTCTTTGAGGATGTGTTATTTACTGTATTCACCATTTTTATAGTACTCCTTCCTCATGTCTCCCTCCCTCTAATCATGTCATTCCCAGTCCTACACCTAACTATATCACAGTCACTTTTACATAGTGGTCCCACCTCTGCTTTTGCTGCTCTTTACCACCCAAAATGTGGATATAATATCTTCACTTCATACAAGGGGATCATGGAAAGTCAAACTTATCTACCCCACACTATGCTTAATTTCTCAGTTTTTTACTGTTGAGTATTATGTTGGCTGCGGGGTCATAAATGGCCTTTATTATGTTGAGATAAGTGCCATCTATACACACTTTGATGAGAGTTTTTATCATAAATGGATGTTAAATTTTTAAAAAATCCTTTTTCTGCATCTATTGAGATGATTGTGTGATTTTAATCCTTGCTTTTGTTAATGTGGTGAATCACACTGATTCATCTATGAATGTTAAACAACCCTTGTAACCATGAAATAAATCTGACTTGACATGTTTATGATTCCTTTATATATCATTGGATTAATCTGCTAATATTTTGTTGAGGATTTTTGCATCTATAGTCATCAAAGATTTTGGCCTATAATTTTACTTTTGTTATGTCTTTGTCTAGTTTTGGCATCAGAGTAACAATGGCCTTGTAGAATGAATTTGGATGTGTTCTATTCTCTTCAATTTTTGGAATAGTTTCAGAAGGATTGATATTAGCTCTTCTTTACCTCTTTGGTAGAATTTCCCTGTGAAGCTGTCCCATTTTGGAATTAATTTGCTTGGAGGTTTTTTTTGTTTTTTTTTTTTAAATTGAATTCAACTTCACTTCTAGTGATTGGTCCATTCAAAGTGTTTCTACTTGATTCCATCTTGGCAGTTTGTACGTTTCTAGAAAAGTGTTCCTTGTTCTACTTTGTCCAATTTGATGGCATATAACTCTTCATAGTATTCTCTTATGATTTTTTGTATCTCTGTGGTATCATTGTTATTTCTTCTCTTTCATTTCTTAATTTGTTTATTTGTGCCTTCTCTTTTCTTTTTGGTGAGCCTGGCCAAAGGTTTCTGAATTTTGTTTATCTTTTCATAAAGCCAATTCTTTGTTTCATTGATCTCTTCTATTGTTTTTTATCTCTATCTCATTTATTTCCTCTCTGATCTTTGTTATTTCCATTTTCTGCTGACTTTGGGATTTATTTTTTCTTTTCTAATTTTTTTAAGTAGTAGGTTAGGGTGTTTGTTCAAGATTTTTCTTGTTTCTTGAGGAACACCTGTATTGTTATAAACTGCCCTCTTGGAACTGCCCTTCTTGCATTCCAGAAATTTTGGAAAGTTGTTTTTCAATTGTAGAATTCTACTAACCATATATAGTTTGTGGTATTGTTTTTGATCTCTATCTTATTTATTTCCTCTCTGATCTTTATTTTTTCTCATTCTAATCTTTGTTCATTTTCTTTTTGCAGATCTCTTACCACCCAGCTACTAACTCAATGCTTCTCTCCACAGTTGCCAGGTCAGGTTTCTATATGTGAAACTTCCAGGGAAGTTTCAGATGAGGGAAATGAAGGGGTTCACAACATGCCACTGCATAATATGTCACTTTGGCATCTGGATTAGTTTGACCTGAAGGCAATTGGGACCCAGAAGACTCTATATTTCTGTCTTATGAGCCTAAAATAAAGTATAAATTTCCTTTTTTCCATAGGAAATCTAACACATTTAAAAAGAAAATTTCCATTACAAAAGATATCTATACCAGAAAGAGAGCTACTCCCAGATATAACTTTTTTTTTACCCCAAGGAGACTCTTATACGTGTAACAGGGTAAGTTTTATTTACAATATACTTCCTCCCCACACCTTCTCAAAATTTGCCTCCCTCCATTTAGAAGCTCCAAACCCCAAACTCTTTTCTTAGCTCACAGTACTATGTAAGTCTCAATCATCTGGCTATCTCTTTGACTCTCACAGTTTTGTAAAACTTCCATGCATACATACCTAAGAAATTAAAATTGGATATTTTGGCCCTGTTAATCTGTCTTGTGTTAATGTAACTTTTCCATCCGTCATAGAACATAGAAAAGGAAAAGGAAAAGTTTTTCCACTCCTACAATATGCAAATACATATGTATGCATATGCAAATTTAGAAAATGAAGAAAGATATTCTTAAGTCATATGATGTCTATTTGGACTATATTTTGCTTTTGGATGCCCTTATCAATATATTGGGAATCATATTGGACATATCTGATACTGTTAAATATCAAGGGCTTATTCAAATTTTCAGCCAACTTCTTTTTTTTCCTATAATATTTATCCTTCAAGTCTTAAATCTATACAATATGATCAAAGATTTTATAGCAACATCTTGATTATTTTCTTCCTCTCAAGTAATGAGTTGCATAGAACTGTGGCACTTCTTTCCTTATTAGGTCATGGGTTGGTGAAGCTTTCAAGCTGCTAAAACTTTTCCCAAATAGCTTCACTTGTTATGAGTTTGAATTAATATACAGTATTATGTAGCAACCAAATAAATAATTTCTTGAAGAAAGCAGTCTATCCTTAGCTGTTCCAGAAAACTCTGCTGAGTCATTTGCAGATGCACTTGAAGAATTTTTCAGGCATACAATGCTAATGAAGGCATGTCTTTGACTCCCATGCCTCCTGGCCTTACTAAACATGGAAAGTTCAGAAGTTTTACTTTGCATTTTCAGTATCTGGGAAAGTGAGGAGTTTAGCCTCGCTTTGGGGATAACTAGTAGAGAACATATTGTATAAGTTAAAGATTCCTTTGTTATGTTTGTTTGCTTTTTCCTAGAATTCCTTTAAATGTGCATCAAATAACATTTTTTGCTCAGGTCCTGGGCTCACAAGGACTGAATTGTCATCATTTTGGTTGTCACTTACTCACTCAGAAATGAGTCCCAGTATCCAACCATAAAAGAACAGTAGTAGCAACCATACTAAGATATCTGAAACTACACATATATACAAAGAATCCAAATAGTAATAACAAGTTGAAACTCAACTTGCAGGAAAAACCTTTCAGTGAAGTCTAGCTACACTGAAATTGGAATGTGTTTCCAACTAAATTCAACAGAAGTAATATCTTTTTTCCTGTTGTTTATTTTTGATACTATAGTTTTGACTAATATGAGGCTAAGTGCTTGGATCTGGACTAACTTGTATTTTCAAACACTATAAATCTACTCCATGTTGGTGTGGCCTACACATGTGTGTAAGTTGTTACTCATTAAAATCATGCCAAATGGAGTCAATCAAAATAAGCCTTCAGCTTATTGCCAACGGCATTTTCCTGTTTCCTTGGTAGGAAATTCCACCCTTGAAAAAACATATTCTTCAAGAGTTCAGTGGTGGCATTTTACTTAAGAGTTCCTGGAGATAGAGCAAGGAAGAAAGGAGGAAAGAAGAAGAGAGGGAAGTCTTTATATAATAACAAAGTGTCAAATCACCAAGAGAGTATGACAGTTATAAATAATTTTGCATCCAGTATTCTCAAGGGCATATGAAATATTCTCCAGGATAGGCTATATGTTAGGTCACAAAACAAGTCTTAACGAATTTAATAAGATTGAAAGTATATTAATTATCTTTTTTGAACACAATGTTATGAAACTAAAATCAACTATAGGAAGAAGACTGACACATTTACAAATATGTGGAGATTAAAAATGTTTTTGAATAACTAATGAGTCCAGAAAGAAGTCAAAAGGGAAGTAAAAAAAAAATCTTGCTACAAATACAAAAGAAAACACAATATCCAAAACTTATGGGATACAGCAAAAGCATTTCTAAGAGGAAAGTTTATTATAATTAATGTATATATTAAGAAAAAAACCTTAAATAAACAACCTACATTTATACTTCAAGGAACTAGAAAGAGAAGAGAAAAATAAGCAGAAGAAACAATCAGACAGAAATAAATGGAATACAGTCTAAAAAGACAACAGAAAAGGTCAATGCAATTAAGAGCTGATTTTGTGAAAGGATAAACAAAATCAACAAAACTTTACCTAGAAAAACTAAGATAAGAAGAAGACTCAAATAGAAGATACAAAAAAATGAAAGACAAGAAATTGATAACCCAGAAGTACTAAGGGTCATTAAAAACCACTGTCAACAATTATTTGCCAACAAATTGGAAAACCTAGAAAAATGGATAAATTCTTAGAAAAAAACCTATGATGACTGAATCATGAATAAATAAAAAATCTGAACAGACCAATTACATGTAGGGAGATTAAGTCAATAGTAAAAAACCTCCCATCACAGAAAAGACCAGGACCAAGTGGCTTCCATAGAAAACTCTGCCAAATATTTAAAGAAAAATTAATACCAGTCCTCTCAAACACTTCCAAAATTCTGAAGAGGAGAGAACATTGCTATATTTATATATAAGGCCAAACAATTTATGAGGCAATATTACTCTGATAACAAAGCCAGACAGGACACTATAAGAAAAGAAAATCACAAGTGAGTGTCCTTGATGAACATAGATAAAAATTTTTCAACAAAATACCAGCAAACTTAATTTGACAGAACATTAAAAGGGTCATTCACTATGATCAAGTGGGATTTATCTCTGGGATACAAGAGTGATTCAACATACACATTTCAGTCACTGTAATACACCACATTAGTTAAAAGAAGGATGAAAATTATGTAGTTATCTCAATAGATGCAGAAAAAGCTTTTGAAAAAATTCAACATCTTTTCATGATAAAAACACTCAACCAATTAGATATAGAGGGGATGTACCACAACATAACAAAGGCCATATATGACAAGCCCATGACCAATACCATACTCAAGGATAAAAAGCTGAAAGCTTTTCTTCTAAGATCAGAAAAAAAGACAAGAATGCCCACTCCCACAGTTCTATTCAACATAGTACTGGAAGTCCTAACAAGCAAAAATCAATCAGTAATAAAGGAGAAAAAAGAAAAGAAAGGGCATCCAAATCAGAAAGGAATAAGTAAAATTGTCACCCTTTGTAGATATGATATTGTATTTAGAAAATCCTAAAGACTTGACCAAAAACTGTTAGAACTAAGAAACGAATTTAGTTAAGTTGTAGGATAAGATCATATAAAAAATTCGTTGTACTTCTATACACTAACAATGAACAATGCTCTTCTTATTAGAAAGATCAATTAAGATAATTCCATTTGCTATAACATCAAAAAAAAATAAAATACCTAAGAATAAATTTAACTATGGAGGAGAAAATGCTGTATACTGAAAACTGTAAGACACTGATGACAGAAATTGAAGAAGAAACAAATAAATGGAAAGGTATTCCATGTACATAAGTTGGAAGAACTAATATTCTGAAAATGTCCATACTACCCTAAGTAACCTACAGAGTTAATGTTATCAAAACTTCAATGGCATTTTCCACAGAAATAGAAAACACAATCTATTTTTATGGCACCACAAAAGATCCCAAATAGCCAAAGCAATCTTGAGCAAGAAGTATAAAGCTGGAGGTATTATAGTTTCTTATTTCAAACGATATTACAAAGCTGTAGTAATAAAAAATATATATTGGCATAAAAACTCACATATAGATCAGTGGAATGGAATGGAGAGTCCGGAATAAACCAGGATTATATGGTCAATTAATTTTTTTTTTTTTTTTTTTTTTTGCGGTATGTGGGCCTCTCACTGTTGTGGCCTCTCCTGTTGCGGAGCACAGGCTCCAGATGTGCAGGCTCAGCGGCCATGGCTCACGGGCCCAGCTGCTCCACGGCATGTGGGATCTTCCCGGACCGGGGCACGAACCCGTATCCCCTGCATCGGCAGGTGGACTCTCAACCACTGCACCACCAGGGAAGCCCTAGTCAATTAATTTTTGATATTGGTACCTAGAATTCAATAGGGAAATAATAGTCTCTTAAATAAATTGTGTTAGGAAAACTGGGTATACACAGACAAAAACATAAAACTGGACTCCTATCTTAAATATATACAAAAATTACTCAGAATGGACTAAAGAATTGAACATAATTTCTCAAACCATAAAACTGCTAGAGGAAACATGGGAAGAGTTCTTTGACATTGATCTTGACAATGCTTTCTTGGATTTGACAACCAAAGCAAACGCGGCAAAAGTAAAAATAAATAAGTGAGGCTATATATAAAAACAAAAACAAAAAACCAACCTTGATGCAAAACAAAGAAAATTATCAATGAAATAAAAAGCCAACCTACAGAATGGGAGAAAAGGTTTGCAAATCTTTTATCTGATAAGAAATTAATATGGAAAATACATAAAGAACTCATAAATTCAATAGCAAAAAAACGAACAAATCAATTAAAAAATGGGCAGAAGATCTGAATAGACATTTTTCCAAAGACATACAAATGGCCAACAGATACATGAAAAAGTGCCCGATGTCACTAATTATCAGGAAAATACCATGCAAAACCAAAATGAGACATCATCTCATATCTCTTAGGATGTCCATTAGCATAAATACAAGAGATAAATGTTGGTGAGGATGTGAAGTAAAGGAAATCCTTGTGTGCTGTTGGTGGGAATGTAAACTGGTGCGGGCACTATGGAGAACAGTGTGAAGGTTCCTCAAAATATTAACATAAAATTACCTTATGAACCATCAATCCCACTTCTGGGAATAAATCATTATCTTGAAGAGATGTCTTTATTCTTCTGTTTTTCATAACATTATTCACAATAACCAAGGTATGGAAACAACTTAAATACCTGTTAATTGATGAATGGATGAAGAAAATGTGCTATATAAATACAATGAAATATTATTCAGCCTTAAAAGGGAAGGAAATCCTGCCAATTGTGATAACATGGATGAAGCTGGAGGATACTATGCCAACTTAAATAAGCCAAACAGAGAAAGACACATGTTGCCTTATATATTTTGTATGTGGGATCTAAAATAAAGAAAGACAGTTGAACTCATAGAGACAAAGAAGAGAGAGGTGGTTGCTAGAGGTGAAATGTGGAGGAAAGGGAGAGAGGATGGTAAAGATTACAAATTTTTAGTTATAAGGTGAATAAGATATGAGGATCTAATATATAACATAGTGAGTATATTTGATAATACTGTTTTGTATAATTAAAATTTGCTAACAGAATAGAACTAAGTGTTTTCACCAAAAAAAGAAAAAAAAAGTTAGTATGTGAAATGTTAAACTCATATGAGAATTCCTTCATGGTGTACATGTGTACCAAATCACATCAGGGTACATTTAAAATATATTACAGTTGTGGCTGAAGACTGTCTCCTGCCTATCAGCAAACAAAGGGTGTTGTGGCCAACAAGCCATCAATCACTGCAGCCACCCCCTGCTGTGCACCCTGAGGGGACTCAGGATGGAGAAAAGCAGGATAATGGCCCTAAAGAGCTAACGTGTATATCAAAGAAATGATTTCTATGAGCCCAGATCCTTGCATCTTCCCATACATAGAAAGGCATTGACTTCATTAATTTGAGATGTCCGGTTTTCTTTGAAATCTTTTGAGGTTTTGACTACTTAGTTTTTTGTTGCAAAAGCTCCAGTCTCTCAGAGCTGAGAGTCTGTCTTTTGGGCTTATGTACTCAGAAATTCCACTGAATAAAACATAATTTTCAACCTGTAGCTTGTGCATTTTTTTTCAGCCAACACAAATCTATTATCAGTTAATCTTCTATAAAGGTGGGGTGGAGGGATGGTGACTGTGATGACAAAATAAATCCAGTAAGTGGTGGGGTTTTTTAATCGTTTTTCCTTTCAACTTTAAACGTTTCACTTCATTCTCTTTTTTGCCTGAATAGGTAAGCGGATCTTTCTTCCTCTAGCTTCTTTCTAACTTTTTTCTTTATCTTTATTTTTCTGCAGTTTAAATATAATATGCCAGGTGTAGATTTTTTACTGACTTGGAGAACTTGGTATCTGTCAATAATTTTAAAAATGTTTAACCAATATTACTTTAAAATTTTCTTCTTCTCCTTTTTCTCTTTTTTTCCTTTTTGGTATTCACATGATGTATATGGTATATCTTTTAAAATAGTTTTATTGTTTTGTATATTCTCTTATGTTTTCATAGTTTTTTCTTAGTATTTCTGTTTGAAAAGTTTGTGTTGCCATATCCTCCAGTCCCTGTTTTTTTCTTAGCTGTGCCCTGTCTACTGCTGAGACATCAATGATATTTTAAATTTTTGTTACAATGCTTTTGATTTTTAACATTTCTTTTGACTCCTCTTAGAGTTTCTCTCTTCCAGCTTACACTCATAGAGATGGAGTAAAGTGACAAAGTAGGTGATTAAACAGTTAATCCCACTAAGGAATTATAAGTAGAGAAAAAATTATGGGAGACCCTCTAAGTTAGTGATCACTCAAGAAAGCAGGTTTGCTTGGCCACAAAACCATGCAACAGAAACATAAGACATGCCCCCAAACAATAAAACAATGGTGGAATGAGACCCATGTTCTGCCCAGTGAACTCAGTAAATTAATGATTTCTAAGACATGCTTCTCTGCATGTGCTAAAAACAAAAATATAGGGAAAAGGTGACCTTATCCTGAAACCTGAAATGATTTATTATATTTTAGTATATGTTACCACACTTCTGCTGATAGCAGAAGCACCATGACAGTCCCAGCTTGACCATGTAGGGGCACGAAAACTCCCCCACCTAATGTGGAGGAGAGACTGACGATGAAAATGTAATATCTACTCAAGAATGAGGAAGAAGGTGGTCTTCTCTCCCTCCGCACTTTTCCTTTGATTATAAAACTGTAGCCCACTAAGTTCTCAGGGCAGCACCTTCTCTCCTGCCTGCTTGTAAATCTCATAAGCATAATATACTAACTCTTTCTTGACCTGTCACTCTTCCTCTTGCTGAATTCTTTCTGCACTGTGACAAAAGAACCTATGCTCTATTAAGTCCCAAAACATGTTCTAAAGTTTCAACACTACCCATCTGTTTTTACATGTGTCTCCTTTCTTCATTTGAGCTCTTTAATTGCTAATGAAGTTGCATTAGATTCCCAACTGAATCTGATTCTGATGACTGGCTTATCTTTTTAGACTACATTTTTTTTCTTTCTTTTAGCATGCCTTGTATTTTTTTGTTGAAAGTCAGACATGATGTATCTAGTAATATGAACTTAGGCTTTTAGTGTGGGGTTTCTGTTAACTTGGCTAGTTTCTGGGCTTGAAGTGCCACTGGCTTCAGTTTCTTATAGTTTTCTTTTTTTCCTTCATTGTTGTCATAAGGCTATCTTCAGAACATCATCTTAAGTATGGTATTTGTCTGGAATGTCTCTAAGTTGTGATACACTTACTATCCTGAACCCCTCTTGCTGTAGTAATAAGACATTGGGGAGGGGAAGTTTTCTATAATCTTATGATTAAAGTTCAGTTTTTCTCAGTAGGCATGATATCCTGGGATGTCACCTTAAGAAGTGTTTCTTAGATCTTTTTTGTTTTTAACATGCTATTGTTTTTTCTCTCTTCAAGTAAAATCAGGAAGGGTATAGAGGCCTGTGTTGCCTAATTCCTTTCCCCCAGGGCTCTCAATTATCAGATAAGCTTCTGGTGGCTTGTCCTGAGGATAACCTTTGTTATAAAGTATAGAGCAATGCTCTGGTTTTCTTTTCTCTCCCTCTGCCTGAGGAGAGTTTTTTTGTTTGTTTCTTTCCCTGATCTTCAACATGAGAATCTGATTGGCCACCTGGAGACAAAACCTAAATACCAGGTCAGGTGAGTTTTTAAATTATCAGACTAGTCTACATTCAGCCTCCAGTGATTTGTAAACTAGAGTTTAGGTGTTCCTACCACTTACTGGATTTAGTGGCTCCTAGTGTGCTGTAATTCTTGAATTTACAAGTTTTAGGGGTGGTGATCTGCCCTGTGACCTCAATTATCTGTTTTTCCAAGAAAAATTATTGTTTTTAAGTTTGCTCAGCATTTTAATTTTATTGAGTACAGGAGTGATTACTTCTCCAAACTCAGGAAGCATGACCAGTATGTAACTGGAAGCAGGAATGCTGAAATTTAAGTGTTACTAGTCCATGAGAATCAGATATATTGATTACTGCCTACAGCCACTGAATCTTTCATAAGACCTTTTCAACTAAAATTGCATTCTACATTATAATATTTTGCTGAGTTATTGGTTAAATTAAATTAAATACAATTTTCAGATACTGAGATTTTGCTTTATGATTTGAACCAGACTTCATATCTACTGTATCAAATTCCAGTGATCTTTTAATTGACAAAATGAGCTTCTTGCTAATTCTGTGCATTACAGTTGTTTATTGTCAAGCAAATTTATTCTAAACTATACTTTAGAAACCTCGCTGTAATTTGAGAAATTGGCTCCTACAGCCTATTTCCAGGGCTAAGCCAGGATCCTAATTATCTCATTTTTGTATTATTTTATTAATTTTTGTATAGAGTTCATGCTTCTCCCTTGATCCTTTTTCATAAGGCTTCATAAGTCTTGAAATCCTACTCCACATAGCTCAAGTCAATGATTTGCCCTGACAGCTGCTTGCTGGAGGCCTATTAAGTGTTGTGGGAATAAATATAAGTAATAATAAAGGTATCTGCAAATTTAGGGGTACAGATAAAATTGTGAAAATAGAGTTAACTGAAGGAATAGATCTTTTCCCACTTAATCCTCAAGCAGTCCCCTGGACAACATTGTTTTTATCTAAAAAAGGAGTCATGAGTGGAATACAGTGAAGCTTAAAAGACAGCTTTTGGTCTTTTCAGGCTAATAACGCAGATATGGTTTTTTGTGGGGTTTTCTGTTTTTTGTTTTGTAGAAAACACAAGCTATAAAACATCTATAGAAGAATGTAAAAATCATCCATTATTCTACCATCAGAAATAATGGTGTAATTATTATTCGGCAATTATTATTTCAGTGTAATTCTTTGCAACTTTTTTACATGTGTAATGCATTTAAAATATAACTGGATTTATATTATGCATACCACATTTTTATCCTTTATCTCCAGGCATCATTATTTTATAGGCTTTTTAGTGCACTAATCAATATTTTCAAAGGTTATTATAGTTTAATGGTTGCACAGTATTCCATTATATTAGTACTTTGTGACATGTTTGGCCATTCCCTTTGAATCACAGCAATATCTTTCTGAAAAAAAAAATGAGGAAGAAAAAGAAAGTAAAATAGAGCAAAAATTCTAGACTAGCTCATGTTACAGCCAAAGCTTTAATAACAACACCACAAAATACCATTACCAGCAAAATATTGGGTCAGCCTAAAATAAGGTATTATCACCAGATAGATGTTAATAAATACAGAAAGACAAAATCTTAAGTTACTCTTTTGCCACATTACCAATAAATATGACCATAAACGATTTTCTCTAGTTAAGTCAAAATAGAAAGAGAAAGCCCCAGATGAATGTGTCCCCATGAGTTTTGGATATAAAAACCCAGTTGGTATCATACTATGATGATTCTAAAACATATTTAATTCCCTGCAATGAGAATACAGTTACATTTGAATTTATTCTATGTGTGTAAAAAGATCATTACCATCAAAAAATGGTAATTTTTTTCACCAGTGACTCAAAAAACAGAGTAGGGAAGGTATGAAGTTCTTACAAAGCAAAATAACATTGTCAGGGATAGTTTATTATCTTATTGGGGCTTTAGTTGTGACAATGATATTGTTTCTCATGGGTGATGGCTTCATTGGCAGATTTGGTAAGTGGAAGTAATTAAAAGTTATGAATCATCAGGAAGAAATACAATATTTCCTTTAAAAAAGAAGAGATTCCTAGTGATGTATTGATTTTAGATTTATAAGTGCTCCATTTAAATTTTGGTATATTATTGGGAAGATTTCATAAAACTAGGAATGCAAACAGAAATAAAGAAGTGTTAAGCTGAGATCTCCCCAAACATAAAAAACAAGCAAAACAAAGCAAAACAAAATAAAACGAAAAAACAAAAAACCCCACAAAACTTCATTGTTTCAGGCTTTTTAGACTACTCTATGGACAATCTTAAAAAACAGCAGAATTTCAGTAATATTGACTCCCGCACTGTGGACCTAAAAAGAGGAGCTTTAGGTGCTGCTTCACTGCCCTGACATTATCTTAGTTTTCAAAGAAACTGGTGAGCAAGAATGCTATGAAATTTAAAGTTTAAGTTACTGATAGAAAATTTTAAGTTGCCACAAATACCACAGCAAAAATTTTACATAGTATAAAAAGATTTGCTCTGGTAAATGGGTGAGAAATATATATACATATGAAGTGTATTTATAACTGTGATAATATACCTCTGTTACATATACCTGTTTTTGCGATTACTGAGTTAAGAAAACAATATTTCTATATCAGGAGTGGTAACCAAAAGACTTCCAAATTTCTTGCTTTGATGTTATCTGGCTTTAATCCTGTTAGAGTTTGAATAAACTCCAGGTATCTAGGTAAGCTCTTTTGTTGTTCATAACAAAGTACTGACCAATGGGTTTCTGTATATAGCCATGTGCAGATGATGCTAACCATAGTGTTACTTTGGAAATCTGCAAATATCTAGGTAGATTTGATGATTTCTAGACACTTGGTATTTCAGTGAAGATCTGATTTTCAGATGTCTAAGAAGGTAAGTATGCTGTTCCAAACTCTTCTACTAATCATGTTTTTCTTTACAGATATTTAATGCAAGCATTATGTTTTATACTAATAGGAGCCAGCATGTGTTTTAACGTTTTCTTATTTAGAGGAAATGTGGATTAAACAACTGCCACTGACTAATGGTTGTACAGATGTGCTTGTTAAAAAATAGGTTATCGTTCAACTCAGTATTGACCATGGGATTTTTCTAGTTGTCCTGTAAAGAATGAGTCTGATTCTAACTAGGCATTAACCTTGGATTCTGCAAATACCAGCTAGAGTTCATAGTTCATATAATAATGTTACTTGGTCATGGGATATTGCCAGAGTCCAGGTAGATAAAACTGTGGGCCCTACCATGGTTGTTTCTAATCCCTGAGAGATAGCAGTGAGGAGCCCTGAAGAGAGATCTCAGTTCCCTGTCCTGGAATTGAATTGGGTAGCCTGAATGAAAACCAAGAATCCTCACCCGTCGGTCACCAGGGGCTAGAGGCTAGAAGAAAAGTTGCCCTAGCTCTTTCCCCTATTTTAAAGCAAGAATGTTTCAAGGAGGCAAAAACTGTGAAACAGGTACAAAATTTATTATTAGAGACACAGCACAAGTGAGAGAGCACACAGAGAAGCAGTTTATTTATTTAAGACTGAAGCAAGGCAGAAACATACTCTAAGAGAGAAAGTGCATGGGCATCCTCTCTAATGAGGAGGAGCTGCAGTAAAGAGGTTATTTAAATCACTTATATAGGACAGTCCTCCTGGGTCTCTGTTTACATTTGGTCAATTATCTTGTTTCTTTTTTCACACCTGACTGGTTCCAGAACCCTCCCCGACATGGGTGCACAATTTTTGCTAAGAAGGATCCCACTGCAGAGGCCTGTGGGTGCATGCCCACTCTTATTATGGGGTGGCGTCCCCTCTCTTTTTGACCCCCCAAGGGGCCTTCCTGCACATGTGCAGACAGGGAAGTTTTCCTTGACCTCGGGAGTGGTCATCTTATCTCTTTACTTCAGCAGAGCTGAGCTTCTGCCACTAGCTTTGTCCTTGGAGTGTCTGGGTGAGAACCAAGCTTCAATTTTACTCCACTTGACAAAGAAACACCAGCTGTCCAGCCCAGGTGCCCATCTATCTCGTACCTCACCTCCATATGTTCTTGCAGGTTTTTGTCAAGCTGCTGGTAAATCTAATAATGGTAGCAAACATGGCTCTTTGCTGGTATTCACAGAAGAGATTGTGTGAGCTTTATTCACCCTCAGTATCTTCTAATTAGAGATTTCTAAGACATTGATGATGGTGTCCATGACATTTGTTCATGCCATGTTTAGTTTGTTTTGTTTTGTTTACAAATACTCAGGTAAGAAATGCAGTGTCCCTTGCAATATTAGTAACCACAAGATTTTTATAATTTTTTAAGGCAAAAAGACTTAATTTTATTTATTTCTTTGTCAATATTCCTCTTTTGTGTAAAATTGGGTTT
The DNA here is from genome assembly GCF_964374135.1 of Grampus griseus. Classification (NCBI taxonomy): domain Eukaryota; kingdom Metazoa; phylum Chordata; class Mammalia; order Artiodactyla; family Delphinidae; genus Grampus; species Grampus griseus. The sequence continues at coordinate 16,917,604 of NC_139016.1, read as the reverse complement.
TTGACCTATATAATTTTCCTTCTGCCTGAAGAACTTTGTATGTGTGTATGTGTGTGTGTCTGTGAATATTAAGAACAGTTAACATAAGCTCTATCCTCTTAACAAATATATAAGTGTACAGTACAGTTTTGTTAACTATAGGCACAAGGTTGTACAGTACATGTCTAGAATTTGTTTATCTTGCATAACAATGTTTTACCTCTTGAATAGCAACTCCTCATTTCCCCCCCTTCCACTAGCTCCTGGCAACCACTATTCTACTCTCTATTTATGTGAGTGAGATTTTGGGTATTTCATTATCAGTGAAGTCAGGCAATCTTTGTCCTTGTATGACTGGACACATAGCCTTATACCCTCCAGGCTCATCCATATTGTCACTCATCTCAGGATTTCCTTTCTTTTTAGGGCTAAATAATATTCTGTTGTGAGTATATACCACATTTTACTTATACTTTCACTTATCAATGAACAATCATGTTACTACATCTTGCCTATTGTGAATAAAGCTGAAATAAACATGAGGCACCAATATATCTTTGAGATCCTGATTTCAATTCTTTTGGATAAATATCAAAATTAGGCTTGCTGGATCATATGGTAATTGTAGTTAAAATATCTTGGGACTCGACATACCATAGCAGCTGCACCATTTTGCATTCCCATAAAATGTGTACAGAGCTCAAATCCTCCACATCCTCACCAACACTTGTTACGTTTTATCTTTTTGTTAATAGCCATTCTAATAGGTGTCAGGTGGAATCTCATACTAGTTTCAATTTGCATTCTCTTGATGATTAGTAATGTTAAGTATCTTTTCCAAATACTTGTCTTCCTTGTAGAAATGTCATTTCAAACCCCTTGTCCATTTAGAAAAAAATATTTTTCTATTAAGTTATAGTTTTCCTTCTAAATTTTGTAAATTAACCTCCTATCAAATATACAGTTTTCAAATATTTTCTTTAATTCCACAGGTTACATTTTCACTCTTGTTTTCCCACTGTACAAAATTTTAGTTTGATTTAGTCCCACTTATTTTTTTTAGAATTAATATTGTTAAAATGTCTACTCTAGACATTCAATCCATCGGCAAGTCCTACCAACTCTACCTTCAAAATACAGCCCAGGGGGACCTTGAGGATGGCAGAAGAGTAAGACGTGGAGATCACCTTCCTCCCCACAGATACACCAGAAATACATCTACACGTGGAACAACTCCTACAGAACACCTACTGAAGGCTGGCAGAAGACCTCAGACCTCCCAAAAGGCAAGAAACCCCCCACGTACCTGGGTAGGGCAAAAGAAAAAAAAAAAAGAAAAAACAGAGACAAAAGAATAGGGACGTGCACCTGCACCAGTGGGAGGGAGCTGTGAAGGAGGAAAAGTTTCCACACACTAGGAAGCCCCTTCGCGGGCGGAGACTGCGGGAGGCGGAGGGGGGAGCTTCGAAGCCGCGGAGGAGTGCACAGCAACGGGTGCGGAGGGCAAAGCGGGGAGATTCCCGCACAGAGGATCGGTGCCAACCGTCACTCACCAGCCCGGGCTGGCGGGGCTGCGCGCTGAGGCTCGGGTTTCGGTTTCGGTAGGAGCGCAGGGAGAGGACTGGTGTTGGCAGCATGAACATAGCCTGAAGGGGTTAGCGCACCACGGCTAGCCGGGAGGGAGTCCGGGGAAAAGTCTGCACCTGACGAAGAGGCAAGAGACTTTTTCTTTCCTCTTTGTTTACTGGAGCGCGAGGAGAGGGGTTTAAGAGCGCTGCTTAAAGGAACTCCAGAGACGGGCGCGAGCCACGGCTAAAAGCGCAAACCCCAGAGACGCGCGCGAGCCGCGACTAAAAGCACGGCCCCCAGGCACGGGCGGGAGACGCTAAGGCTGCTGCTGCCGCCACCAAGGGGCCTGTGAGCGAGCACAGGTCATTATCCACACCCCTCTTCCGCGGAGCCTGTGCAGCCCGCCACTGCCTGGTTCCCGGGATCCAGGGACAAATTCCCCGGGAGAACGCACGACGGGCCTCAGGTTGGTGCAACGTCACACCGGCCTCTGCCGCCGCAGGCCCGCCCCGCACTCCGTGCCCCTCCCTCCCCCATGGCCTGAGTGCGCCAGAGCCCCCGAATCAGCGGCTCCTTTAACCCCGTCCTGTCTGAGCAAAAAACAGACGCCCTCCAGCGACCTACACGCAGAGGCAGGGCCAAATGCAAAGCTGAGCCCCTGGGAGCTGTGAGAACAAAGAAGAGAAAGGGAAATCTCTCCCAGCAGCCTCAGAAACAGCGGATTAAAGCTCCACAATCAACTTGATGTACCCTGCATCCGTGGAATACATGAATAGACAACGAGTCATCCCAAACTGAAGAGGTGGGCTTCGAGAGCAAGATCTATGATTTTTTTCCGCTTTTCCTCTTTTTGTGAATGTGTATGTGTATGCTTCTGTGTGAGATCTTGTCTGTATAGTTTTGCTTCCACCATTTGTCCTAGGGTTCTATCCGTCTATGGTTTTTTAAAAAAATTTTTTTCTTAATAATTAATTTTAATAACTATTATACTTTACCTTCTTTCTCCTTCCTTCCTTTCTTTCTTTCTTTCTTTCTTTCTTTCTTTCTTTCTTTCTTTCTTTCTTTCTTTCTTTCTTTCTTTCTTTCTTTCTTTCTTTCTTTCTTTCTTTCTTTCTTTCTTTCTTTCTTTCCCTCCTTTAGACAACGAATCATCCCAAATTGAGAGGTGGTCTCTGAGAGCAAGATTTATGATTTTTTCCCCTTTACCTCTTTTTGTGAGGGTGTATGTGTATGCTTCTGTGTAAGATTTTGTCTGTATAGCTTTGCTTCCAACATTTGTCCTAAGGTTCTATCCGTCCCTTTTTTTTTCCTAAATAAGTGTTTTTATTATACTTTATTTTATTTTACTGTATCTTCTTTCTTTCTGTTTTTTTCCTTCTGTCCCTCCTTCCTTCCTTCCTCCTTCCCTCCTCCCTCCTTTCTTTCCTTGTTGCTTTCTTTCCTTCTTTGCTTCTTTCTTTCTTTCTTCCTTCCTTCCTTCCCTCCTTTCTTTCTTTCTTTCTTCATAATTCTACTGATTCTCTCTACTTTTTCTCCCTTTTACTCTGAGCCGTGTGGATGAAAGACTCTTGGTGCTCCAGCCAGGAGTCAGGGCTCTGCCTCTGAGGTAGGAGAGCCAACTTCAGGACACTGGTCAACAAGAGACCTCCCAGCTCCACATAATATCAAACAGCGAAAATCTCCCAGAGACCTCCGTCTTAACACCAGCACCCAGCTTCACTCAACGACCAGCAAGCTACAGTGCTGGACAACCTATGCCAAACAACTAGCAAGACAGGAACACAACCCCACCCATTAGCAGAGAGGCTGCCTAAAATCATAATAAGGCCACAGACACCCCAACACACACCACCAGACGTGAACCTGCCCACTAGAGAGACAAGATCCAGCCTCATCCACCACAACACAGGCACTAGTCCCCTCCACCAGGAAGCCTACACAACCCACTGAACCAACCTTAGCAACTGGAGACAGACATCAAAAACAGCAGGAACTACGAACCTGCAGCCTGCAAAAAGGAGACCTCAAACACAGTAAGATAAGCAAAATGAGAAGACAGAAAAACACAGCAGATAAAGGAGCAAGGTAAAAATGCACCAGACCTAACAAATGAAGAGGAAATATGCAGTCTACCTGAAAAAGAATTCAGAATAATGATAGTAAGGATGATCCGAAATCTTGGAAATAGAATGGACAAAATGCAAGAAACAGTTAACAAGGACCTAGAAGAAATAAAGATGAAACAAGCAACGATGAACAACACAATAAATGAAATTAAAAGTACTCTAGATGGGATCAATAGCAGAATAACTGAGGCAGAAGAACGGATAAGTGACCTGGAAGATAAAATAGTGGAAATAACCACTGCAGAGCAGAATAAAGAAAAAAGAATGAAAAGAACTGAGGACAGTCTCAGAGACATCTGGGACAATATTAAACACACCAACATTCGAATTATAGGGGTTCCAGAAGAAGAAGAGAAAAAGAAAGAGACTGAGAAAATATTTGAAGAGATTATAGTTGAAAACTTCCCTAATATGGGAAAGGAAATAGTTAATCACATCCAGGAAACACAGAGTCCCATCCAGGATAAATCCAAGGAAAAATACGCCAAGACACATATTAATCAAACTGTCAACATTTAAATACAAAGAAAGCGTATTAAAAGCAGCAAGGGAAAAACAACAAATAACACACAAGGGAATCCCCATAAGGTTAACAGTCTGATCTCTCAGCAGAAACCCTACAAGCCAGAAGGAAGTGGCAGGACATACTGAAAGTGATGAAGGAGAAAAACCTGCAACCAAGACTACTCTACCCAGCAAGGAACTCATTCAGATTTGATGCAGAAATTAAAACCTTTACAGACAAGCAAAAGCTGAGAGAGTTCAGCACCACCAAACCAGCTTTACAACAAATGCTAAAGGAACTTCTCCAGACAAGAAACACAAGAGAAGGAAAAGACCTATAATAACGAACCCAAAACAATTTAGAAAATGGGAATAGGAACATACATATCAATAATTACCTTAAATGTAAATGGACTAAATGCTCCCACCAAAAGACACAGATTGGCTGAATGGATACAAAAACAAGACCCTTATATACGCTGTCTACATGAGACCCACTTCAGACCTAGAGACACATACAGACTGAAAGTAAGGGGATGGAAAAAGATATTCCATGCAAATGGAAACCAAAAGAAAGCTGGAGTAGCAATTCTCATATCACACAAAATAGACTTTAAAATAAGGACTATTAGAAGAGACAAAGAAGGACATTACATAATGATCAAGGGATTGATCCAAGAAGAAGATATAACAATTATAAATATTTATGCACCGAACATAGGAGCACCTCAATACATAAGGCAAATACTAACGGCCATAATAGGGGAAATTGACAGTAACGCATTCATAGTAGGGGACTTTAACACCCCACTTTCACCAATGGACAGATCATCCAAAATGAAAATAAATAAGGAAACACAAGCTTTAAATGATACATTAAACAAGATGGGCTTAATTGATATTTATAGGACACTCCATCCAAAAGCAACAGAATACACATTTTTCTCAAGTGCTCATGGAACATTCTCCAAGATAGATCATATCTTGGGTCACAAATCAAGCCTTGGTAAATTTAAGATAATTGAAATTGTATCAAGTATCTTTTCCACCCACAACGCCATGAGACAAGATATCAATTACAGGAAAAATCTGTAAAAAAATACAAACACATGGAGACTAAACAATACACTACTTAATAATGAAGTGATCACTGAAGAAATCAAAGAGGAAATAAAAAAATACCTAGAAACAAATGACAATGGAGACACAATGACCCAAAACCTATGGGATGCAGCAAAAGCAGTTCTAAGGGGGAAGTTTATAGCAATACAAGCCCACCTTAAGAAGCAGGAAACATCTCGAATAAACAACCTAACCTTGCAACTCAAGCAATTAGAGAAAGAAGAACAAAAAAACCCCAAAGTTAGCAGAAGGAAAGAAATCATAAAAATCAGATCAGAAATAAATGAAAAAGAAATGAAGGAAACAATAGCAAAGATCAATAAAACTAAAAGGTGGTTCTTTGAGAAAAAAAAACAAAATAGATAAACCATTAGCCAGACTCATCAAGAAAAAAAGGGAGAAGACTCAAATCAATAGAATTAGAAATGAAAAAGAAGTAACAATGGACACTGCAGAAATAAAAATGATCATGAGAGATTACTACAAGCAACTCTATGCCAATAAAATGGACAATCTGGAAGAAATGGACAAATTCTTAGAAATGCACAACCTGCCAGACTGAATGAGGAAAAAATAGAAAATATGAACAGACCAATCAAAAGCACTGAAATTGAAACTGTGATTAAAAATCTTCCAACAAACAAAAGCCCAGGACCAGATGGCTTCACAGGCGAATTCTATGAAACATTTAGAGAAGAGTTAACACCTATCCTTCTCAAACTCTTCCAAAATATAGCACATGCAGGAACACTCCCAAATTCCTTCTACGAGGCCACCATCACCTTGATACCAAAACCAGACAAGGATGTCACAAAGAAAGAAAACTACAGGCCAATATCACTGATGAACATAGATGCAAAAATCGTCAACAAAATACTAGCAAACAGAATCCAAGAGCAATTAAAAGGATCATACACCATGATCAAGTGGGGTTTATTCCAGGAATGCAAGGATTCTTCAATATACGCAAATCTATTAATGTGATAAACCATATTAACAAATTGAAGGAAAAAACCATATGATCACCTCAATAGATGCAGAGAAAGCTTTTGACAAAATTCAACACCCATTTATGATAAAAACCCTGCAGAAAGTAGGCATAGAGGGAACCTTCCTCAACATAATAAAGGCCATATATGACAAGCCCACAGCCAACATCATCCTCAATGGTGAAAAACTGAAAACATTTCCACTAAGATCAGGCAAAAGACAAGGTTGCCCACTCTCACCACTCTTATTCAACATAGTTTTGGAAGTTTTAGCCACAGCAATCAGAGAAGAAAAGGAAATAAAAGGAATCCAAATCGGAAAAGAAGAAGTAAAGCTGTCACTGTTTGCAGATGACATGGTACTATACATAGAGAATCCTAAAGATGCTACCAGAAAACTACTAGAGCTAATCAATGAATTTGGTAAAGTAGCAGGATACAAAATTAATGCACAGAAATCTCTGGCATTCCTATATATTAATGATGAAAAATCTGAAATTGAAATCAAGAAAACACTCCCATTTACCACTGCAACAAAAAGAATAAAATATCTAGGAATAAACCTACCTAAGGAGACAAAAGACCTGTATGCAGAAAATTATAAGACACTGATGAAAGAAATTAAAGATGATACAAAAGGAAGGAGAGATATACCATGTTCTTGGATTGGAAGAATCAACATTGTGAAAATGACTCTACTACCCAAAGCAATCTACAGATTCAATGCAATCCCTATCAAACTACCACTGGCATTTTTCACAGAACTAGAACAAAAAATTTCACAATTTGTATGGAAATACAAAACACCCCGAATAGCCAAAGCAATCTTGAGAAAGAAGAGCGGAGCTGGAGGAATCAGGCTCCCTGACTTCAGACTATACTACAAAGCTACAGTAATCAAGAGAGTATGGTACTGGCACAAAAACAGAAAGATAGATCAATGGAACAGGATAGAAAGCCCAGAGGGAAACCCACACAAATATGGACACCTTATCTTTGATAAAGGTGGCAGGAATGTACAGTGGAGAAAGGACAGCCTCTTCAATAAGTGGTGCTGGGAAAACTGAACAGATACATGTAAAAGTATGAGACTAGATCAGTCCCTAACACCATACACAAAAATAAACTCAAAATGGATTAAAGACCTAAATGTAAGGTCAGAAACTATCAAACTCTTAGAGGAAAACATAGGCAGAATACTCTATGACATAAATCACAGCAAGATCCTTTTTGACCCACCTCCTAGAGTAATGGAAATAAAAACAAAAATAAACAAATGGAACCTAATGAAACTTCAAAGCTTTTGCACAGCAAAGGAAACCATAAAGAAGACCAAAAGGCAACCCTCAGAATGGGAGAAAATATTTGCAAATGAAGCAACTGATAAAGGATTAATCTCCAAAATTTACAAGTAGCTCATGCAGCTCAATAACAAAAAATCAAACAACCCAATCCAAAAATGGGCAGAAGACCTAAATAGACAATTCTCCAAAGAAGATATACAGACTGCCAACAAACACATGAAAGAATGCTCAACATCATTAATCATTAGAGAAATACAAATCAAAACTACAATGAGATATCATCTCACACCAGTCAGAATGGCCATCATCAAAAAATCTAGAAACAATAAATGCTGGAGAGGGTGTGGAGAAAAGGGAACACTCTTGCACTGCTGGTGGGAATGTGAATTGGTTCGGCCACTATGGAGAACAGTATGGAGGTTTTTTTAAAAAACTACAAATAGAACTACCATATGACCCAGCAATCCCACTACTGGGCATATACCCTGAGAAAACCAAAATTCAAAAAGAGTCATGTACCAAAATGTTCATTGCAGCTCTATTTACAATAGCCCAGAGATGGAAACAACCTAAGTGCCCATCATCGGATGAATGGATAAAGAAGATGTGGCACATATATACAATGGAATATTACTCAGCTATAAAAAGAAACGAAATTGAGCTATTCGTAATGAGGTGGATAGACGTAGAGTCTGTCATACAGAGTGAAGTAAGTCAGAAAGAAAAAGACAAATACCGTATGCTAACACATATATATGGAATTTAAGAAGAAACAAAAATGTCGTGAAGAACCTAGGGGTAAGACAGGAATGAAGAAATAGACCTACTGGAGAACAGACTTGAGGATATGGGGAGGGGGAAGGGTGAGCTGTGATAGGGCGAGAGAGAGTCATGGACATATAAACACTAACAAACGTAAGGTAGATAGCTAGTGGGAAGCAGCCGCATGGCACAGGGATATCGGCTCGGTGCTTTGTGACTGCCTGGAGGGGTGGGGTTGGGAGGGTGGAAGGGAGGGAGACGCAAGAGGGAAGAGATATGGGAACCTATGTATATGTATAACTGATTCACTTTGTTATAAAGCAGAAACTAACACACTATTGTAAAGCAATTATACCACAATAAAGATGTTAAAAAGAAAAATGTGTACTCTACATACAGTGATCTATAGATTCAAAGAAAGCTCTATTTAAAATCCTATTTTATGACTTTGTAATATTTCACTTTCTTAATTAAGAAGTATCTTTTGCCATCTTGTTTCTGTCCTTTCTTTTTGGAATCATGAAGATTAATTCTCACTGATCACAGATTGAATCTTTCTATATTCATTCTTCCACAAATAATAGATTAAAATTTTTAGTTAATTTCTGTCTATACTAATGAAGATTTACTCTTTATTTATGGGCATAATAAATTTGAGTTTGTAGATCAGTAATTTTCAGAAATATGTAGTCATAAATGAACTATATAAAATGATACATTAAAGTGAACTTTTTTATTATTAGCATGTTATCAGGTAGTTCTGATGGTGTGACTGTGCTTTATGATCTTGAGAACTCCAGCAGACAACCTTATTACACATGTAAAGCAGTGTGTTTCATTGGCAGGTGTGTATTAAAAATGTAATTCATGAATTTATAAACATTTGAGTATTTTTTGCATCATATGCAAAACAAGAAAAAACTTTTGTATTCTTTTTGTTCTCCACCTACATAGCACACCTCAGTAAATAATTTTAGTTTTTAGACTACTTAGCATAAGATTCATTTGAGTCTTTCCAGCTAAATATAAACACAAATTAGATTTTTCAACTATCATTAATAGAACAAAAAGATTAACAGCTAGAAGCCATAAATGTACTAACAATCACACACACACGCACACACACACACACACACACACATCTTTCTTACCTCTCTATTTACTCAAAGCTACCTAACTTAACATACTTCTCTTTGTCTTGAATTTTTTGACTATTTACTGGCTTTCCAATCTTGTGAGAATTATTTTTAAGTTTGCGGCCATGGCTCACGGGCCCAGCCGTTCTGCGGCATGTGGGATCTTCCCGGACCAGGGCATGAACCTGTGTCCCCTGCATCAGCAGGCAGACTCTCAACCACTGCGCCACCAGGGAAGCCCTATTTTTAAGTTTTTAATAAAGTGTTTTGTGATTTTGTTTTAAAAAAAGAAATCCTATTTTACAGGAATAGAATTTTACTATAATTTAAGTCAAAACAATCTTGAGAAAGAATAAAACTAGAGACATCAAATGTTTTGATTTTCAAACATATTACAAAGCTATAATAGTTAAAATAGTATAGTTCTCACATAAATACAGACATATAGAACAGTGGGACAGAATAGAGCCCAGAAATAAATCCACACATATACAGGTACCAAGAATACACAGTAGAAAAAGAAATATATTCAACATTATAAAACCTAGATGTCCACATCCAAGAAAAAAAAAAAAAGAAATTTGACCCTTATCTTACATCATACAGTAAAATCAATTCAAGATGGACGAAGGACCTAAATGAAAGACCTGAAACTGTAATACTTCTGGAAGAAAACATAGGGGAAAACATGACATTGGGTGTTGACAGTGATTTCTAAGATATGACACACCAAAAAACATGAAAAACAAAAGAAATTCTTCTTAATTCTTGTTTTAAAACAATTTGTGTTGAACCCAGTGATGGACTTCAGAATCTGCAGGTATCCAGGTAAGGTATCATGCTGTTTGCAATCACCAGTTTTGCAGGTATTTTGTAAGAGATTATTTTTTTCCTCTAACTAGAAAAAATACTATTGACCTTAAGTTTGAACAGATTTTTCAGATTGTGTTCATGAAACTGTAGATAAAAGATAAAAGACATTAGAATAGTGTTGAGTTCAGATTTTAAAATGTGAGGCAGTAAATATGTGTATTACAATGATCTTTGCAGGTTCTGATGAAATTATGTTAATGAAGTTGATGATAGTGAGGGAAGAATCTCACAGTATTCATGTAAGTGTGTGAGGCTTAGCCACAGTACAGACCATATAATTTTTAGATAAAGGTAACTGATGATGATATTCCTTTGCCCTTTTTACTTCAGGTACTGAGGTAAGAAACCAAGCTGCTCATTCCAATGGTGGTAACCATAAGACAACAGATTTTTTTTGGGGAGGGGGTGAAATTAGTCTTTAATTATGTTAACATTTGAGAGATTTGCAGGTTTCCAGGTGACTTCCCTAACTGTTTGTAACCACAATACTGACCAAGGATTTTTTGTAGATGGTCATCAAGTGATGATGCTTTCACTCTTGTGTTTGCTTGGAAATTTGGAAATAACCATGTAAAGTTGATGGTTCACATAACAGTGGTGGTACCCATGAGATTTTTCAGATGTCCAAGCAGAAGAATATATGTTAGTAATCATGCTTGCCACCACGTGTTTTTCCATATTTAATTTAAGAGATTATTATGAATCTAGAAAAAGTTATTTCTGGGATAAGCTGCTATTTAGTAAGGGAAGAGATGGGCCAAATCTACAGTACAGACTTAATTTTCATACATGTAGGAAAGTAATTATTATGTCCCAACCTTTTGTCGTACTGGTGTTTGTTGAAGGTATTCATAAGGAATAAAGTTTTCCCCATTAATATTACTATGATGAGACTATAAATATTTCTTATTTAGACAAACACATTCAATGGCACTAGAGACCTCATTTGTAGATATCCAAGTCGCTGATCATGATCTCCTGACCATGGAGTGACCATGAATTTCTCTAGTGACAAAGCAAGAGATGAGGGTCTCTCAAAATATGTTTTGTCCTTGGAGTTCTACAAGTTTCCGGTAAATTTTGATAGTTCCCTAAATGGCATTGGGAGTATGTAGGTTCCAGGTTTGTGACTAGTTTACCTCATATGTTTTTCAGATTCCATCAAGAGATTCCTATGAACTATATCATCATAATCAACATGAGACTTTAATTGTATCCAGGAAAGTGATGGTGTTTTCCTCAATCCCAGAACAGACCATCTAATTGTTAAATAACCAGCTATGTGGAATTCTTTAAAAGGTATTCATTCAAAGGTAATTGTGTCTGGTATCCCCCTGGCATATTTTAAATTTTCAGGAAGATTGTATGGGTTCTGAAGGAATGATAGTGGCCATGGGATACTGAAGTTTTCCAAACTGATGTATCTCTAACCATGGATGTCAAATAAGTTTTAAAATTTTCCATTTACAATGTGATGATGATGGTAAAACTAACAATGTATGCCATTAGCAATTTTGCTTGTATTTAGAAAAGAGATGATGTGTATATTTATACATTACTATCTGCACCGTTTTCAATTATCTAGGTTAATACTGCTGGTATCAGAATTCTGCTATTTTTGTTTGTTTGCTTTTAATTTCTGACATTAAAGTAAGAATATTGCAGGACATAATAATGGTAATAATTATGAAGTTTTAATTATTCCTATTTTAGAGATGATATGCAGTGACTAAGAGATGTCTACTATCTTTTCTTACCTGAATGCATAAAAGAAACATAATACCATGCTTTAGGTGTTTAGGTAAGATTTTTTTTTTTTTTTTTGGTCACTACCAAAATCACATAGCATGCAATTAAGGGATTTCTCTTTAGAGGGAATGTATTTTTTTTGTTTGTTTCTTTGTTTGTTTTTTGGGGGGGAATGTATGTTTAATTCTAGTAGTGACTGATTGTTATGCAGGTAATCAAGTAGTAACTGTGTTGTACTTCACATCAACATTGACATGAAAATTTTCTAGGTGCCCAGTCAGGATATAATTGTGTCCCTACTGAGGCAGTTGACCTTAGAATTCCACAAGTGTACAAATAGAGTTTAGGGATCACATAATGATGCTGTCTCTTGGTTGTTGTAGGATTTCAGGTAGAAGCTGAGCCCTTTACTACATTTGTTTGCATGTGGTCTTCAGATTCTAATCAAGACACAGTAGTGACTAAAATTGTTGACTAACAATTTTAGTCAACCTGGGACTTTTCTGGTATCTATCAATGTAAGAAATGATGTGTGTCTTAACCACAGTACTGACATCTGATTTAGATATATTTAGATTAGTTATGCTGATGTTGCTGCCAATTGTTGATACTGTTTTTTTCCCAAGTAAGCCAGTAAGAAATGGTAGGGTCTCTATCTATACTACTTACTATGTGAGTGCTTTGTGCCCTAACTTTTTGTATAACCCTCTTAGAAATGAGGGATTTGCAGGCATGTAGGTATTTTTCCATGAGGCTTCTTCTGCATCCGTGATAATAGGATTTTGTGATGAAGAGATGATGGTTTCAAGAATTATGGCATTACCAAGAAACCACAAATATAGTGGTAGAGTTGATAGTTCTTCTAATGATAGTTGTGTTCATGACTTTTGCTTGTGTCCTGGTAGAAATATCAGTTTTTAACCATAGTTGTGACCAGAAAAGAAGTGTTTGGTCAAGAGATTATCGTCAAACTAACAAGACTAGTAACAGGAGAATGGCTGGTTTTCAGGTATTATGGTGATATGGGCCATTTCCTCAAAACAGGCCTTCCGTTTTTCAGATAACCAGGTAAATACAATGGTGCCTTGAATTCCCAGGTTACTCGTGTGTTTTACAGGTAGTCAGGTAGAAATTACTTATCTATTCCAATAGCAGTCAACAAGTATTTTAATAGTTTCTCATTTAAGGGAACATGAATCTAGCAGTGCTATTAATTATGTGTCTTGTACATGTCTTGGCAGTATCATATTGTCCATCAACTCATTATTGACTATAGGATTTCCTAGGTGTCTCGTAAAGAATGAACTTGACTCTAATTAGGGTTTTTTTCCTTGAAATTATGCAAGAGTAAAGGTAGAGTTCAGGGTTCCTCTCTGTTTTCATGATAATGGACATGCGATAAGTCGGGTGTCCAGGTAGATGGAAATATGTGCATCACTGTTATTGCCCCCATATGTCTTGCAAGTCTATTTAAGAAATTATGGTGAATCACACATTGGGAGTGAATGTGGGACTTTGCTAGTGTGTAGATAAGTGATGATATACATTTTTTCATTGCCCAGATTATCTGATTGCAGATTTCTGATGAAATTGATGGTGGTAAACTTGAGACATGTTCATGCCACATTTTTGTGAAAGTATTCAGGTGTGAAATAATAGTGTTTTTATCAGTATTAGTGACCATAAGATGTTATGAATTCTTGTATCAAAAAGTGATGTTGGGGCTTCCCTGGTGGCGCAGTGGTTGAGAGCCCACCTGCCGATTCAGGGGACATGGGTTCGTGCCCCGGTCCGGGAAGATCCCACATGCCGCAGAGCGGCTGGGCCCGTGAGCCATGGCCGCTGAGCCTGCGCATTGGAGAGGCCACAACAGTGAGAGGCCCGTGTACAGCAAAAAAAAAAAAAAAAAGTGATGTTGACTAGGGGATTTGCAAGTATCCAGGTAAGTCCCCACATTGTACCATAGTACTGACCATTGAATATTTGCCAGAATTCTGCAAAGGATGATTTTGTCTCTAACTAAGGTTTTGACCTTTAAATTCTGCACATTTTTAGATAGTACTCATGGGTCCATAACAATTATAGAAATCGTAGTGTATAATTGGGATCCAGCATAAAAATATGACACTCTAACCTGTTTGTTACTTTGTGTTTTGTAGGTTCCAGTCAATGAGGGTAATAAAATTCACAACAGCAGTGTAGGGAGAATCTAGACAAGTCATTCTGTGGGCCTTACATATAGCACAAACCATTTGATTTTCAATATTTAGGTAACTGACTATGGTGTCCCTGGCACTGTTATAGCCTTTTCCCACTGCATGTATTGATATAAGAAAACAAGTTACCCATTAGAATATCGGTAATCATGAGACATAAAAATATCTTGTATTGAGATAATTTGCCTTTAACCTTGTCAGAATTTTGATATAGGGAATGTTCTAATTTCATTCTTTTAAATGTAGCTGTCCAGTTTTCCCAACACCATGTATTGAAGAGACTGGTTTTTTTTCACTGTACATTCCTGCCTCCTTTGTTGTAGATTAATTGACCATAAGTGTGTGGATTTATTTCTGGGCTCTCTGTCCTGTTTCATTTATCTAGATTTCTGTTTTTGTGCCAGTACCATACTATTTTGATTACTGAAGCTTTGTAGTATAAGTCTGAAGTCAGGGAGCATGATTCCTCCACCTCTGTTCTTTTTTCTCAAAGTTGTTTTGGTTATTTGGGGTATTTTGTGTTTCCATAAAATTTTAAAATTATTTGTTCTAGTTCTGTGAAAAATGCTATCAGAAATAGATAGGTACTGCACTGAATCTGTAGATTGCCTTGGGTAGTATTCCACTCCTGGTATATATTTGAAAAAAAACAAGGACGTTCATTCAAAAAGATACATGAACCCCAATGTTCATAGCAACATTATTTACAATAGCTAAGATATGGAAGCAACCAAGTTGCATATCTTAAATTTGTTCAAAATAGCTAAGGAAAACTCAAATAAACAAAATCATGAAAACTAGATCTGTACAAAAATGAGAATGTCAACAAAGAGATGGAAAGCATAAAAAGGAACTGCTCAGAAATTCTGGAGCAGAAAAATACGATAACTGAATTAGCAAGTTCACTAGAGATATTCCACAGCACACTAGATAAAGTAGAAGGAATTAATGAACTCAAAGAGAGGATATTTGAAGTTACTGAGTCTGAGAAGAAAAAAGAATGACAAAAAGTGAACAGAGCCTATGGGACTCATGAGACGTCATCAAACAAACCAAAATATGCATTATGAGTCCCAGAGAAAAAAATCAGACATTTTATTTGAGGAAACAATGAAAAAAAGCTTACCAAATTTGATAAATGATATAAAATTTATTATACACACACACACACACACACACACACACAATTCAAGAAGTTCAGCATTCTTCTAGTGGGATCATTCTAAAGAAAACCACACCAAGTCACATTATAATCGTACTACCAAAAACAAAGACAAAGAATCTTTAAACCAGTAAGAGAAAAGCAGCTAGTCACATAAAAATCCTCAATAAGATTATCAGTGGATTGTTTAGGAGAGACCTTGAAGGAGAGATGGCAGTGGACTTTTATATTTAAAGTGTTAGAAGAAAGAAAAAATAATTGTCAACCAAGAATTCTATATCAGGCAAATATGTCATTCAAATGTGGAAGAAATGAAGATATTCCCAAATAAACAAAAGCTGACATAGTTCCATACTACTGAGATAGTAGAGAGAGTCCTTCAGGTTCAAATCAAAGTATGTTAGAAACTAATCAAAAGCCACACAAAAAAATTTGTCTACTGAAGATAAATGCATGGACAAATATAAAACTAGCCTTATTATAAGTCTGGCTTTTAACTCTACTTTTCATTCTTCTACTGGGTTAAAAAAGCCAAAAGCATAAAAATAGTTACAAATCTATGTTAATGAGTATACAGTATATGAAAAATGTAATTTGTAATAATATAAAATTGGGGTGGAATAATAAAGCAGTAGAGTTTTGCATGGGACTGAAGTTAATTGTTATCAGTTTAAAGTAAATTCTTTTAACTTTTGGATGTCTTACTAGGTTCCCATAGTAACCAAAAAGAAAATAGCTGTAGAATATAAAAGAAATAAAAATAAAATAAAAATATGTTACTATAAAAAAATCAACTAAACACAGTAGGGCAGAAGGTGGGAGGAGGGGAACTGAGGGACAAAAGAAGCTCTAAGACATTCAAAATTTAAAACAAAATAGTGCTAATTAGTGCTTTCCTCTCAATAATTTAAATTAATTCAATTACTTTAAATATAAATTGATTAAAATCCCAAGTCAAAAGACATAGATTGGGTGATTAGGGGGAAAAAAATCCCTAGCTTCCACTGCATACTATCTACAAGAGATTCACTTTAGATCTAAGAATGTAAATAGGTTGAAAATGAAAATAGGAAAAAGATAGTCCAAACAAATCATAACCAAAAGAGAGCAGAAGTGGCTATAGTAGTATAAACAAAATAGGCTTTAACCCAAAAACTATTATAAGTGACAAAAAGGGCACTATATATCAATGAAAGGGTTAATTCATCAAAGAGATAAAATAATTATAAACATACATGTACCAAACTTCAGAACTTCTAAGTACGAGAAGCAAACATTGACACAATTAAAAGCAAAAAAAAAAAAAAAAAAAAAGACAGTTTGATAAGACTATTAGGACACTTCAATATTTCACTTTCAATAATGGGCAGAACAATCAGAGAGAATATCAGTAAGGGAAGAGGAGACATGAACAATAATATAAACTGATTGTTTCTAATGATACAGAATACTCCATTAAAGGATAGCAAAATAAACATTTTTTTCAAGTGCACTTGGAACATTATATTAGGCCATAAAATACCTATATGTTAGGAAATTTAAAAAGATTGAAATCATACTAAATATAATTCCAGATCACAGAAAAGGAAACTAAAAATAGTGAAAAAAATCTCAGAAATCCACAAATATGTGGAAAGTAAACACACCCTTAGACTACAAATGGGTTAAAGAAGCAAACAAATGAGGAGATTAGAGAATATCTCAAGACAAATATAAATGAAAACAAAACATACAAAGTTTATGGGATGGGGTGAAAATAGGACTAAGAGAGAAATTTAAGAGAGCTAAAAGCTGTAAACCCATTAAAAAAATAGTAAAATATCAACTATTTCACTTTATATCTTAAGGGATTGAAAAAGAACAAATTAACTCAAAGCTAGCAGAAGCAAAATAATAAAGATTAGAGCAGAGATAAAAAAAATTTTTAAAAATAAAGTCAACAAAGACATGAGTTAATTAAAGAACTAACTCTTCAAAAAGTTCAACAAAATTAGAAAATAGTTAGCTAAGAAAACAGAAATTCAAATTGCTATAATCAGAAATAGAATCAGAAATATTACAATCGATTTTACAGAAATAAAGAGACATAAGAGAAAACTATGAATATTTGTATGCCAAAAAATTGCATATCATATATGAAATAAACAAATTCCTAGACACACACAACCTAACAAGACTAAATCATGGAGAAATAGAAGATATGACTAGTACTCTAACTAATACTGTTATTGAAACAGTAATCAAAATATTCTTAACAAAATTTTGGAAAAGGTGATTTCACAGGTGAATTCTTATCAAACATTAACACCAATCATTATTGGAAATATTCTCAAACTTTTTCAAATAATTAAATTTGAGGGAACAATTCCTATCTGATTCTTTGAGGCCAGGATTATCCAGAGAGCAAAACCAGATAAAGGCACAGTAAGAAAAAGACAACTCATGTCAACATCTCTTGTGATTTTTGAATCAAAACTCCTCCTAGCAACAAGTTAAAAGATTATACATCAAAATGTAGTGGGATTTATTCCTGGAATATAAGAATTGTTTAATAACAGAAAATTAGTATAATACACCACAGTAAAAGGATGAAGAAAAAACACAAAAGCAATTGACCAAAATCATCAGCCTTTCATGATAAAATCAATCAATAAACCAGGAATAGAAGGAAACTACTTCAACATAATAAATGGCACGTATGAAAAGCCCACATCATATCCAACACTGAAATACTGAAAACTTTTCCTCTAAGAACAAGACAAGAATGCCCACTTCTATCCAATATACTATTGGAAGTTCTAGCCATATAAATTAGGCAAGAAAAGATATTAAAATGCATCCAAATTGGAAAGGAAGAAGTAAAATCACCTCTGTTCATAATTTTTATATACAGAAAATATAAATTCCCCCACCCAACCTATTAGAACAATTATACAATTCAGCAAAAATGCAGAATATAAAATTAACAAGTAAAAATCAGTTTCATTTAAAAATAGTGACAGTGCTCCCTCCCCACTAAGAAATCCATCATCGGGTTCTGGGACCTGCCTGCACTGTCCCCAGAGGGCACGGATAGCTCCCCCTACTAGGGAATCCACCCAGAGGAAGGGCTGAAATCACAGCTGAGCCCCAGTGGCTGTGTGAGGAAGAAGAGCTGAAACCTCTCCTCGTGGCTGTGTGAACTGCAGAGTTACACCTCCACTGACAGCTTCCTAAATTCAGGGCCAGCAAAACATTCAAACAGATAAAAAGTGCTACTGCAGCTGAGACAAGTCTGGCTTTAGCAGCTGTTGGGTTCTGTGGGCACATACATGCAGGGGTTGGGCCAGGTCAGAGTCTGAACTGCCTCCATAGCTCCCACAGCAGGTCCAGGTGCATGATTACTGCAGTCCTGGGACCTGACATTGGTGGGTCTGTGCTGGTGGCCTAGTGAAAACAACATCTGAGAGTCACCAGGGCCAATTGCCATTATACCCACAGATAAGGCAGAACTGAGAGCAGTGCCAACAACAATGTACTTTGTGAGCCCACACAATGGGCAAAAGAGGACATAATAGAGCACATTCACAGGTGAACATCTCCTGAGGAAAAAAAAACTTAATGGCTTCATCCTCAGTGGGAGTGCTCTGATCCCACAAACCTTGTGCTGCAGATCAGAAACACAGCTAAGAAACAGATCTGGGGTCTCTACTCCAACACCTAGGGAGCAGACCCCACTCCTGACAGGGCAGTGACAACCACAAAGAAAAGGGAAGCCCCCACTCAATATCCAGGGCAGGTTCTGTTTGCCACAACACCAGTCAAAGGCCCTATCAAGAGGATAATGGCACAAGCCTCTGGACCTGCCTCACTCACAAGGGGCAAATACCAGAAACAAGAAGAATGATAATCCTTCAGCCTGCAGAAAGGAGACCACAAACATAGTAAGTATGATGTAATGAAATGACAAAGAAATATATTGCAGATGAAGGAGCAAGGTAAAAACCTATAAGAACAACTAAATGAAGATGAGTTAAGAAACCTACCTGAAAAATATTTCAGAGTAATGATAGTAAAGATGATCCAAGATCTTGGAAAATGAATGGAGGCATGGATCAAGAAGATACAAGAAAAGTTCAACAAAAACCTACAAGAACTAAAGAATAAACAAACACAGATGAACAACACAATAACTGAAATGAAAAGTACACCAGAAGGAATCAATAACAAAATAACTGAGGCAAAGAATGGATAAGTAACCTGGAAGACAGAATGGTGGAAATCTCTGCCATGGAAAAAATAAAGAAAAAAGAATAAAAAGAAATGAGGACAGTCTCAGAGACCACTGGGTCAACATTAAACATGCCAACATTCAAATTACAGGAGTCCCAGGAGAAAAAGAAAAAGAGAAACATGAGAAAATATTTGAAGTGTTTATAGATGAAAAATTCTCTAAAATGGAAAAGGAAATAGGCACCCAAATCCAGGAAATGGAGAGAGTCCCATACAGGAAAAACTGAAGAAGGAACACACTGAGACACATATTAATCGAACTAAAAAAATTAAATACAAAGAAAAAATATTAAAAGCAACAAGGAAAAAGCAATAAATAACAAACAAGGGAATCTGCATAGGGTTATTAGCTGATTTTTCAGCAGAAACTCTGCAAGCCAGAAGAGAATGGCATGATATATTTAAAGTGATGAGAGGGAAAAACCTACAATCAAGAATACTTTACACAACAAGGTTCTCATTCAGATTTGATGGAGAAATCAAAAGCATCACAGACAAGCTAAAGCTAAGAGAATTAACATCACCAAACCAGCTTTACAACAAATGCTAAAGGAACTGCCCTAGGAAGGAAACAGAGAAGAGATCAAAAGACGAAGGGAAGAAAAAAGACTGACAAAAACAAACCCAAAACAATTAAGAAAATGGCAATAGGAATATACATACAGATAATTACCCTAAATGTATTAAATCCTCAAACCAAAAGACATAGACTGGCTGAATGGATACAAAAACAAGACCTGTATAAATGCTATCTAAAAGAGACCAGTCTCAGACCTCGGGACACATAAAGATTGAAAGTGAGGGGATGGAAAAAAACATTGCATGCAACCAGAAATGAAAAGAAAGCTGGAGTAGCAATACTCATATCAGACAAAGTATACTTTTAAATAAAGTGTTTTACAAGAGAGAAGGAAGGACACTACATAATGATCAAGGGATCAATGCAAGAAGAATATATAACAATTATAAATATATATGCACTCAATATATAAGGCAAATGCTAGCCGTAAAAGGGAAAATTGACAGTAAAAATAGTGGGGGACATTAACAATTCACTTACACCATGACAGATCATCCAGATAGAAAATAAATAAGGAAACACAAGCCTTAAATGACACATTAGACCAGATAAACTTAATATTTATAGGACATTCCATCTGAAAGCAGGAGAATACACTTTCTTCCTAGGTGCACATGGAACATTCTCCAGTATAGATCTTATCTTGGGTCACAAATTGAATCTCAGTAAATTTAAGAAAATTAAAATCATATCAAGCATCTTTTCCAAACACAATGCTATGAGATTAGAAATCAGTTACAGGAGAAAAACTGTAAAAAACACAAACACATGGAAGCTAAACAATATGTTACTAAAAAATCAATGGATCACTGAAGAAGTCAAAAAGGAAATTAAAAAAATAACCCTAGAGACAAATGACAAAAACACAATGATCCAAAACCTATGGAATGCAGCAAAAGCAGTTTCTAAGAGGGAAGTTTATAACAACACAACCTTATCTCAAGAAACAAGATAAATCTTAAATAAACTACCTAACCTTACATGTCAAGCAACTAGAGAAAGAAGAATGAGCAAAAGCCAAAGTTAGTAGAAGGAAAGAAATAATAAAGATCAGAGCAGAAATAAATGAAAGGAAGAAAACAATAGCAAAGATCAATAAAACGAAAAGCTCATTCTTTGAGAAGATAAGCAAATTGGATAAACCTTTAGCCAGACTCATCAAGAAACAAAGGGAGAGAACTCAAATCAATAAAATTAGAAATGAAAAAGTAGAAGTTACAACTGGCACCACAGAAATACAAAGGATCATAGGAGACTACTACAAGCAACTAGATGCCAATAAAATGGACAGTATGGAAGAACTGGACAAATATTTAGAAAGGTACAACTTTCCAAGACTGAATCAGGAAAAAATAGAAAATATGAACAGACCAATCACAAGTAATGAAATTGAAACTGTGATTAAAAATCTTCCAACAAACCGAAGTCCAGGACCAGTTGGTTTCCCAGGTGAATTCTATCAAACATGTAGAGAAAAAGCTAACACCTATCCTTCTCAAACTCTTCCAAAAAATTGCAGAGGAAGGAACACTCCCAAGATCATTCTACAAGACCACCATCATCCTGATACCAAAACCAGAGAAATATATCACACAAAAAAAGAGAAAATTATGGGCCAATATCACTGTTGAACATAGACAAAAAAATACTCAATAAAATACTTGCAAAAGAAATCTAACAACACATTAAAAGGATCATACACCATGATCAATTGGGATTAATCTAGTGATACAAGAATTTTTCAATATCCACAAACCAATCAGTGTGATACACCACATCAACAAACTGAAGAATAAAAACCATATGATCATCTAAATAGTTGCAGAAAAAGGTGTGACAAAATTCAATACCAATTTAGGATAAAAACTCTCTAGAAGGTCAACATGAAGGGAAGCTACCTCAACATAATAAAAAGCCAAATATGACAAACCCACAGCAAACATCATTCTCAATGGTGAAAAATGAAAGCATTTCCTCTAAGATCAGGAAGAAGACAAGGATGTCCATTCTCTCCACTCTTATTTAACATACATTTGGAGATCCTAGCCATGGCAATGAGAGAAGAAAAAGAAATAAAACAAATCCAAATCAGAAAAGAAGTAAAACTGTCGTGGTTTGCAGATGACATGATACTATAAAAAATATATAGAAAATCCTGACATTGCTACCTGAAAACTGCTAGAGCTTCTCAATGAATGTGGTGAAGTTGCAGGATACAAAATTAATGCACAGAAATTTCTTGCATTCCTATGCACTAACAACAAAAGATCAGAGTGAAATAAGGAAACAATCCCATTTACCATTGTAACAAAAAGAATAACATACCTAGCAATTAATCTACCTAAGGAGGCAAAAGACCTGTACTCAGGAAACTATAAGACACTGATGAAAGAAATAAAAGATGACACTAACAGATGGAGAGATATACCATGTTCTTGATTGGAAGAATTGATATTGTGAAAATGACTATACTACCCAAAGCAATCTACAGATTCAATGCAATCCCTATCAAATTACCAATGGCATTTTTCACAGAACTAGAACAAAGAAATTGCAGTTTGTATGGAAACACAAAAGACCCGGAATAGCCAAAGCAAACTTGATAAAGAAAAACAGAGCTGGAGGAATCAGGCTCCTTGTTTTCAGACTATACTACAAAGCTACAGTAATCAAGACAGTATGGTACTGGCACAAAAACAGAAATATAGGTCAATGGAACAGGAGAGAAAGCCCAGAGATAAACTGACACACCTATTGTCACCTAATCTAAGACAAAGGAGTCAAGGATATACAATGGAGTAAAGACAGTCTCTTCAGTAAATGGTGTTGGGAAAACTGGACAGCTACATGTAAAATAATGAAATTAGAACACTCTCTTACACCGTAATAAACTTAATAAACTCCCTTACACAAAAATAAACTCAAAATGAGCTAAAGACATAAATGTAAGCCCAGACACTATAAAACTCTTAAAGGAAACACAGGAAGAACACACTTTGATATAAACCACTGCAAGATCTTTTTTGCGCCACCTCCTAGAGTGATGAAAATAAAAACAAAAATAAACAAAGGGGATCTAATTAAACTTAAAAGCTTTTGCAGAGCAAAGGAAACCAGATGAAAAGACAATGCTCAGATGGGAGAAAATATTTGCCAATGAAGAAACTGACAAGGAATTAATCTCCAAAATTTACAAATAGCACATAGACCTCAATAAGAAAAAAAAAAAAAAAAAAAACCCAATCCAAAGTTGGGCAGAAGACCTAAATAGACATTTCTCTAAAGAAGACTTGTACATTGCCAAAAAGCATAAGAAAAGATACTCAACATTACTAGTTATTAGAGAAATGCAAATTAAAACTACAATAAGGTATCACCTCACAGCAGTCATAATGGCCATCTTCAAAATTTCTACAAACAATAAGTGTTGGAAAGGGTGTGGAAAGAAGGGAACCCTCCTACATTGTTGGTGGGAATGTAAATTGGTATAGCCACTATGGAGGCAGTATGGAGATTCTGTAAAAAACTACAAATAGAACTACCATATGACCCAGCAATCTCATTCCTAGGCATATACCCAGAGAAAATCATAATTCAAAAAGATACATGCACCCCAGTGTTCACTGTAGCACTATTTACAATAGGCAGGACAAGGAATCAGCCTAAATGTCCAACAACAGATGAATGGATAAAGAAGAAGTGGCCCATATCTACAATGGAATATTACTTGGCCAAAAAAATGAACAAAATAATGCCATTTGCAGCAATATAGATGGACCTAGAAATTGTCATACTGAGTGATGTAGGTCAGACAAAGAAAGACAAATATCATATGATATCTCTTATATGTGGGATCTAAAAAAAGGGTAAAAATGAATTTACTTAAAAAACAGAAGTAGCGTCACAGATGTAGAAAACAAACTTGTGGTTACCAGGGAAAAATGGGGGGGGGGATAAATTGGGAAATTAGGATTGATATATACACACTACCGTATATAAAATAGATCACTAAAAAGAACCTACTTAAAGCACAGGGAACTCTACTCAGTACTCTGTAATGGCCTATATGGGAAAAGAATCTAAAACAAAATTGGATTCATGTGTATGCGTAACTGATTTACTTTGCTGCCACCTGAAACTGACCTAACATTGTAAATTACCTATACTCTAATAAAATTAAAACAAAATAGTAACAATGAACACTCTGAAATATAAATTAAGAAAACAATTCCATTTAAGATAATATCAGAAATAATAAAATACTGAGAAATAAACTTGACAAAAGAATCAAAAGATTTGTACACCAATAAATACAAAATATTAAGGAAAAGCAAATCAGAATAAGATATCACTTCACACCAATTAGCATGGTTATAAAAATGAAAAAAAGAAAAGGAAATAACTGATATAAGAATGTGGAGAAATTGCAACTGATACATGGAAGGTGGGAATGTAAAAGAATCATAGCGGCTGAGAAAAACAGTTTGGCAGTCCTCAAACTCTTAAATATAAAATTACCATAATGTACAGCAATTCCACTTCTGAGTATACATGAAAATAATTGAAAACAGGATCTCAAACAGAAGTTTGTACACAAATGTTCATAGCTGTATTATTCATTACAGTCAAAAGGTGGAAACAAACCAAGTATACATCAACAGATGAGTGGATATACAAAAGGTAGTGTATCCAAACAATGCATTATTATTCAGCTATTCAAAAGGAAATTCTTACACATGGTACAGAGACATTGTTTTAAGTGAAATAGAGACAAAAAGTCAAATGTTGCACGACTCCACTTATATGAGGTACCTAGAGTAGTAAAATTCATAGAGACAGAAATATAATAATGATTACCAGGGATTGGGGCAGGGGAGAATGGGCCTTATTGTTTTTATTTTTATTTTTTTAATTTTTTTTTTGCGATACGTGGGCCTCTCACTGTTGTGGCCTCTCCTGTTGCAGAGCACAGGCTCTGGATGCGCAGGCTCAGCGGCCATGGCTCACGGGCCCAGCCGCTCCGCGGCATGTGGGATCTTCCCGGACCGGGGCACGAACCCGTGTCCCCTGCATCGGCAGGCAGACTCTCCACCACTGCGTCACCAGGGAAGCCCGGCCTTATTGTTTTATGAGTACAGAATTTCAGTCGGAGAAGACAAAAGGTCTGGAGATGGATCATGGTGTTGGTTGCATAATAGTATATGTTCTTAATGCTACAGACTGTACAATTAAAAATGGTTAAAATAATAAATTTTAAATTAAAAACATCTTACCACAATGAAAAATAAAGTTTTCTACAAATGTCATTTTTACTAAAAGTAATAGTGAGGACTAAAAATTGTCCATATTATAGACTATGAGATCAAAGGATAGGTATTGTTACAGAACACAAGTAATGGAAAATGTTCTAGGGAAAATACGATTCCTCCCAGAAGTTTTCTATTGACCAAAATAATTTTATTCTCTCATCTGTCCCATTTTTATTACAAAAATATTTCAAACATTTATTAATATAGTTATATAACAGATATTCATACAAAATTTTCAATTGTATCAGATGTTGACTTTTTTGACCTTCTCCATGTACACCTAATTATACCCTTTTTCTGCCAGAATAGCTGCAACCCCCTTCCATTATCAATCTTCTGCTAATTTTGTACTATCATCATACATGTTTTTATCAATAGCCATATTATAGTTTTGAAAATGACATCATAGTTAAGTATCATTCAACATCTTATCATTTCATTTGTTGTTTATATTTTACTCATGTTGTTGTAGTTCTCTCTCTTGAACTGCTCTATATTCTATGGTTGAGCATACCACAACATATTTACTTGTTCTGCTGTTGATGAACAGTTATGTTAACTTCCATTTTTCACCATTAAAACTTTTTTTTTCTGCAAAGAAAATTGGAGTTATTTCTGTGCACCTGTTAGAGAATTTCTCTAGCTTACAGATCCACAGAAGTAGAGTGAGATATTCCATTCCAGCATAATTTATTAATTTTTACTTACATGAAAGAGGTATTAAATTTCCCTTTTCTCCATTTTGCCAGACTGATGGACTTGCAACTTTATAACCTTGTATAATTTGTATATTCACTGTTAGGTATTTTACAGTTTTTATTATTATGGTAAGTAAGAACTTTATTCTAAAATATTTTCTAATTGGTTATTACTTTCTGGAGGGATCCTAAAATCCCTTTGTGTTCATTTTGTATACAGCACATTGACAAACTTTTTTATCTATATAAAAGTTTGTTTTAGATTCTCATACAATTTCTATGGAGTAACCATATTGTTTATAAATAAGGACTATTCTATTTTCTTTAAAAAAAAAAAAAAAACTTCAGAACTCTTACTTTTTTGACTTGCCTAGAAACCCTAATAAAATTTGACCAATGAGTATCCTGTTAGTCCTGATATAGATGAGAATGATTCCAAAGTTTTGCCATAAAGTATGTCTGTTAAGTGTTGTAACAGATATATTTTGTCAGGTTAAGGAAATTCTTTTCTATTCCTAATCTATTAAGTGTTCTTATCACAGGTAGTGCTGACATATGTTGATTTATTTTTTGCAAATTAAAAAAATATGGTTTTTATACTGCTTTAACATGATATATGACATTGATAGAATTTTTAAAATTAAACTATTCAATCAGTGTGATGGGAGAAACTGTACTTGAGATTTTATTTTCTACTATAAACTTTATGGTTCATGCTGCACAGTGCATAAATGAGATTGATTTAAAATTATTTGTACTTGTACTGAACTTACCCAATTTTAGTATTAGGGAGTTTTTCTTCTTTTTCTGTTGTAAAAAATGAGTGCTATCTCTTCCTTATAACTGTGGTAAAATTTCCTTGGGAATTGGATCTTTTTAATGGAATTAGGAAGGGTGGACTGATATTGGCTATCTACTTATTTACTTTAAGAGCTATTGGTTTATTCATTCTTATTTTTCCTGTGAAAATTCTAAGACTTACATCTTTAAGAAAACTATTTTATCTGTTATCAAATTTATTAGAACTTTATGCTATTTTCTTGAGTTTTAAAATTTCTACTATAACCACTGTTATGTTTCTTTAAAAATATTCTAGAATAACTTATTTGCACCTTTGTTATTTTTCTCTGGACAGTTTATATAAAGTTTTGGCTTTGTTTATTAATTTTTCCCCAAATAATCATATTTTATATATTTATTCTTTGCAAGACTGTTTACTATGCACAGAGTAATAAAGTGAACTTGGAGGACATCTGCTTAGGTGAGTTCTGGCCAGGGCATAAGGAGTCCTGAAGTGATCCAAATTCACTCACTCTCACCCATGTCCCCTGCTCTATCCCTTCTCTTTCTCGTGTGTTTCTCATTTCTGGCCCCTGCCACAGAAGGCAATAAATACATGATACTGAATCTTTCTAGGAGTTCTGTGCCTCTGTCAGAGTATATGCTGTTCTTTCACAATTCCCTGCTGTCCATAATCCTACTGAACAGCCAATGCCTAGCCCGTCTCCATCTAGCAGGCACACCACATCAACAACCACTGGTAATATCAAACTACCTTGAGGTCTCCTTCTCTGAGCTCTATCAGAATATTTTTGACTGTGTATATTAGGAAAAACTATGTATATCTACATATAAATAATACATTATATATCACACAATATATAAAATTTGTCAAAATATGTTTATAGACCTTTTATATATAGTATGATATATATCTTCTAATCATAAAAATACTATTCTTTAGAAACATTTTCGAAATAGGAATTTTGGAAAAAATATAAAGAAATAAAGCAAAACAAAAAAATTTAAAAAGGTAAATAAAGTGACAGTCATTTTCTCAAGACTTAAATATAACCACAATTAAAATTTTATATACATCATTATAAACATTTCAAAAAATTATTTTGGTAAGAACACAACATAATATCTATCTTCTTAAAACATTTTAATGTACATTGTGCATTGTTGTTGACTGTAAATGTAATGTTATACACCAGATCTCTAAAATTATTCATCTTGCATAATAAAAACTTTGTTGGTTAGTAATTCATCATTTCCTCTCCCACCCAACCCTAGACCAAGAGAGTAGAAACCTCCATTCTACTCTCTGCTTCTATGAGTTTGACTATTTAAATTCTACATACAAGTGGAAATACACAGTCTTTGTCTTTATGTGCCTGGTTTATATGACCAAACATAATGTCCTTACCAATATTGGGGGCTTCCCTGGTGGCCCAGTGATTGAGAGTCCGCCTGCCGATGTAGGGGACATGGGTTCGTGCCCTGGTCCGGGAAGATCCCACATGCTGTGGAGCAGCTGGGCCCGTGAGCCATGGCCACTGAGCCTGCGCGTCCGGAGACTGTGCTCCACAACGGGAGAGGCCACAACAGTAAAAAAATAAATTTACCAATATTGTCAGATATGACCAGATGTCCTTCTTTTTTAAGGTTGAATAGTATTCTATTGCACCTGTATGTCATAGTTTTTTATCCATTCTATCTATGGTCATAATGCTGCTATGAACCTGAGAATGTTAATATCTCTTTGAGATCCTGATTTCAATCTTTGGAATATATACATAGAAGTGGGATCAGTGAGTCACATGGTAATATATTTTAAAAATTTGAGGAACTTACATAATATTTTTCATAGAGGCTAAACCATTTTGAATTCCCACAGCATACTAGTTGTTTGTTTTCTGCTTTTTAAAACAGTAATACCCATTTTAACTGGTGTGATGTGACATCTCAGTGTGCTTTGACATGCATTTTTCTGATGACTAGAGATACTGAGCATTTTTTCACTTTCTTATTGGTCATTTGTATGCCTGTTTAAGGAACTTCTATGGTTCAATAGCACTCCCCCTAATCAAACAAAAAAAACTTATTAACTAAATTAGAGAAAGACTAAGGACTTGAATAGACATTTCTCCAAAGAAGACATACAAATGGCCAACAAGACATAAGAATACATGTTTGACATTGCTTTCTCATAGAAATTTTATGCCTATACAAACAAAATGCAATCATACTATATAACATTTACTGTACATTGTGAGATCATTGTATACATGTTGCATATATAGCTCTCTTTTTTGCTTCGGATATCACAAGCTTTTTTATATCATTAAAACATTGTTTATTAAAATTTTTTGCAGTAGATAAATCACACCTAAATATATAAAGCAAACACTAAGAGAACTAAAAGAAGAAGTAAACAATAATACAATAACATTTTGGGGACATTAATATGGCACCCTCAATAATGGATTGAGGAGTGTGGCCAAGGTGGCAGAGTAGAAAGACCCTGAGCTCACTTCCTCTCACAAGCACTCCAGAACCACAACTATTTGCAGAACAACCATCAAAGAATAATATCAGAACACACCAGACAAGATCTACAATGAAAGACATAAAGAAGGAACCACAATGAGATAGGTAGGAGAGACAGACTTACAATGTAATCAAGTCCCATTCCCCTGGGTGGGAGATCCACAAACTGGAGAATAATAATATTGCAGAAATTCTCCCACAGGAGTGATTTCTGAGCCCCATGTCAGGCTTCCCATCCTGGGGATTCTATGCTGGCAAGATGAGCCCCCAGAGCATTTACCTTTGAAAGCCATCAGGGCTTAAATTCAGGAGCTCTAAAGGACTGGGAGAAATAGAGACTTCAGTTTTAAAGGGTGCATGCAAAATCTCATACACACCAAGACCCAGGACAAAAGCAGCAATTTGATAGCAGCCTGAGCCAGAGCTATCTGCTGGTCTTGGAGAGGCAAGGGGAAGTTGCAGCTCACCCTGGTCATATATCACTGGCTAAAGCCATATTTGGAAGCACTCTGTGGTGTGGACATCACTGCTGGCAGCCACCATCTTGGGTTCCTTCCTCTACCTCATTAGTGCCAAGACTGGACGCACACAGCAGCCTGTAGATACAAGTGCTGGAGTGCCTTAGGACACACAACTAGCTGGGCAGGGACTTAGCCTCACTCATCAGCATACCAGCTGCCTTAAGACTTTCTGAGCCTGTAGCTGTCTCTAGACAGGCCTCTACACATGGCCTTACCCCCCAGAGAACTAAGGCCTATCTCTACAAATCAGTGAGTAGTCATTGCATTGGCCCTGCCTTCCAAGAAACTTCCACTGGACTCTAGACCATCCTCACCCACAAGGGACCAGACACCAGAAGCAAGAAAACCACAGTCCCACAGCTTGCAGACCAAGCCCACCAATAGCAGGCCAAACTCTATCCTTGGACCAGTTGGGTCCCAACCCTTCACACTAACAGGCCAACACAAACTTTGGGGTAACACTGATCCCATACCCGACTGTGTCAGATACTAGATCACCCCTAGCAGGGACCTGACACCAGCTCAGGCATCCCTGGGCCCTATAGCCAGACTCCAGGACATGGCTCTGCCTACCAGTAGTCTATCATTAAACCCAGGACCTGGCTTCTCCTATCAGGGGGCAAGAACAGCCTGGCTCTACCCACCAGTGACCCAGCACTAGCCCAGGGCCACCTCCCCAAAAAGGCTGTCCTTCAGATTTGATGGACAAATAAATAGCTTTACAGAAAAGCAAAAGCTAAGACAGTTTAACACAACCAAACCAGCTTTACAACAAATGGAACATCTGTAGGTGAAAAAGAAAACTAGAAATAAGAAAATTGCAAAATGAAGAATATCACTGGTAAAGGCAAACATACAGTAAAGTTATGAAATCAGCCACACACAAAGTTAGTAAGAACTTTAAAAGACAAAAGTAGTAAAATCATCTGTATCCACAATAAGCAGTTAAGGGATATAAAAAACAATTAGATGTAGGCTATGATACCAAAAACAGTCATCATGAGGGAAAAAGAGTACAAATGCAAATTTTTTAAAATGCATTTACAAATAAGAGATGAGTAACTTAAAACAATCATGTGCATATAAACTGCTATATAAAAACCTCATGGTAACAAAAACCCAACAAGTTATATTAGATATAGACACAAAAAAGGAACAGGAATTCAAACAGAACACTAAAGATAGTCATCAAATCACGAGAAGAAAAAAAAAGAAAAAAGAAAGAAAGAAAATAGACCTAAAAAAAATCAATCCAAAACAATTAGTAAATGACAATAAGAACATACATTTTGATAATTACCTAAAAAGTAAATGGACTAATGACAATGGAGACACAACGACCCAAAACCTATGAGATGCAGCAAAAGCAGTTCTAAGAGGGAAGTTTATAGCAATACAAGCCCACCTTAAGAAGCAGGAAACATCTCGAATAAACAACCTAACCTTGCACCTCAAGCAATTAGAGAAAGAAGAACAAAAGAACCCCAAAGTTAGCAGAAGGAAAGAAATCATAAAAATCAGATCAGAAATAAATGAAAAAGAAATGAAGGAAACAATAGCAAAGATCAATAAAACTAAAAGGTGGTTCTTTGAGAAGATAAAAAAAATAGATAAACCATTAGCCAGACTCATCAAGAAAAAAAGGGAGAAGACTCAAATCAATAGAATTAGAAAGGAAAAAGGAGAAGTAACAACTGACACTGCAGAAATAAAAAAGATCATGAGAGATTACTACAAGCAACTCTATGCCAATAAAATGGACAATCTGAAAGAAATGGACAAATTCTTAGAAATGCACAACCTGCCAGGCTGAATCAGGAAGAAGTAGAAAATATGAACAGACCAATCACAAGTGCTGAAATTGAAACTGTGATTACAAATCTTCCAACAGGGCTTCCCTGGTGGAGCAGTGGTTGAGAGTCTGCCTGCCGATGCAGGGGACACAGATTCGTGTCCCAGTAAGGGAAGATCCCACATGCCGCAGAGTGTCTAGGCCCGTGAGTCATGGTTGCTGAGCCTGCACGTCTGGAGACTGTGCTCTGCAATGGAAGAGGCCACAACAGTGAGAGGCTCGCGTACCGTAAAAAAACAAAAACAAAAAAAAACTTCCAACAAACAAAAGCCCAGGACCAGATGGCTTCACAGGCGAATTCTATGAAACATTTAGAGAAGAGTTAACACCTATCCTTCTCAAACTCTTCCAAAATATAGCAGAGGGAGGAACACTCCCAAATTCCTTCTACGAGGCCACCATCACCTTGATACCAAAACCAGACAAGGATGTCACAAAGAAAGAAAACTACAGGCCAATATCACTGATGAACATAGATGCAAAAATCGTCAACAAAATACTAGCATACAGAATCCAAGAGCACATTAAAAGGATCGTACACCATGATCAAGTGAGGTTTATTCCAGGAATGCAAGGATTCTTCAATATACGCAAATCTATCAATGTGATAAACCATATTAACAAATTGAAGGAGAAAAACCATATGATCATCTCAATAGATGCAGAGAAAGTTTTTGACAAAATTCAACACCCATTTATGATAAAAACCCTGCAGAAAGTAGGCATAGAGGGAACCTTCCTCAACATAATAAAGGCCATATATGACAAGCCCACAGCCAACATCATCCTCAATAGTGAAAAACTGAAAGCATTTCCACTAAGATCAGGCAAAAGACAAGGTTGCCCACTCTCACCACTCTTATTCAACATAGTTTTGGAAGTTTTAGCCACAGCAATCAGAGAAGAAAAGGAAATAAAAGGAATCCAAATCGGAAAAGAAGAAGTAAAGCTGTCACTGTTTGCAGATGACATGGTACTATACATAGAGAATCCTAAAGATGCTACCAGAAAACTACTAGAGCTAATCAATGAATTTGGTAAAGTAGCAGGATACAAAATTAATGCACAGAAATCTCTGGCATTCCTATATATTAATGATGAAAAATCTGAAAGTGAAATCAAGAAAACACTCCCATTTACCATTGCAACAAACAGAATAAAATATCTAGGAATAAACCTACCTAAGGAAACAAAAGACCTTCATGCAGAAAATTATAAGACACTGATGAAAGAAATTAAAGATGATAAAAATAGATGGAGAGATATACCATGTTCTTGGACTGGAAGAATCAACATTGTGAAAATGACTCTACTACCCAAAGCAATCTACAGATTCAATGCAATCCCTATCAAACTACCACCGGCATTTTTGACAGAACTAGAACAAAAAATTTCACAATTTGTATGGAAACACAAAAGACCCCAAATAGCCAAAGCAATCTTGAGAACGAAAAGCGGAGCTGGAGGAATCAGGCTCCCTGACTTCAGACTATACTACAAAGTTACAGTAATCAAGACAGTATGGTACTGGCACAAAAACAGAAAGATAGATCAATGGAACAGGATAGAAAGCCCAAAGATAAACCTACGCACATATGGACACCTTATCTTTGATAAAGGTGGCAGGAATGTACAGTGGAGAAAGGACAGCCTCTTCAATAAGTGGTGCTGGGAAAACTGGACAGGTACATGTAAAAGTATGAGATTAGATCAGTCCCTAACACCATACACAAAAATAAGCTCAAAGTGGATTAAAGACCTAAATGTAAGTCCAGAAAGTATAAAACTCTTAGAGGAAAACATAGGCAGAACACTCTATGACATAAATCACAGCAAGATCTTTTTTGACCCACCTCCTAGAGAAATGCAAATAAAAACAAAAATAAACAAATGGGACCTAATGAAACTTCAAAGCTTTTGCACAGCAAAGGAAACCATAAAGAAGACCAAAAGACAACCCTCAGAATGGGAGAAAATATTTGCAAATGAAGCAACTGACAAAGGATTAATTTCCAAAATTTACAAAAAACAAACAACCTAATCCAAAAATGGGCAGAAGACCTAAATAGACATTTCTCCAAAGAAGATATACAGACTGCCAACAAACACATGAAAGAATGCTCAACATCATTAATCATTAGAGAAATGCAAGTCAAAACTACAATGAGATATCATCTCACACCAGTCAGAATGGCCATCATGAAAAAATCTAGAAACAATAAATGCTGAAGAGGGTGTGGAGAAAAGGGAATGCTCTTGCACTGCTGGTGGGAATGTGAATTGGTTCAGCCACTATGGAGAACAGTATGGAGGTTCCTTAAAAAACTACAAATAGAACTACCATATGACCCAGCAATCCCACTACTGGGCATATACCCTGAGAAAACCAAAATTCAAAAAGAGTCGTGTACCAAAATGTTCATTGCAGCTCTATTTACAATAGCCCAGAGATGGAAACAACCTAAGTGCCCAACATCAGATGAATGGATAAAGAAGATGTGGCACATATATACAATGGAATATTACTCAGCCATAAAAAGAAATGAAATTGAGCTATTTGTAATGAGGTGGATAGACGTAGAGTCTGCCATACAGAGTGAAGTAAGTCAGAAAGAGAAAGACAAAGATCGTATGCTAACATATATATATGGAATTTAAGGAAAAAATGTCATGAAGAACCCAGGAGTAAGACAGGAATAAAGACACAGACCTACTGGAGAATGGACTTGAGGATATAGGGAGGGGGAAGGGTGAGCTGTGACAGGGCGAGAGAGAGTCATGGACATATATATACTACCAAACGTAAGGTAGGTAACTAGTGGGAGGCAGCCGCATAGCACAGGGAGATCAGCTCGGTGCTTTGTGACAGCCTGGACGGGTGTGATAGGGAGGGTGGGAGGGAAGGAGATGCAAGGGGGAGGAGATATGGGAACATATGTGTATGTATAACTGATTCACTTTGTTATAAAGCAGAAACTAACACACCATTGTAAAGCAATTATACCCTAATACAGATGTTAAAAAAAAAAAAGTCAAAAAAAAAAAAAAAGTAAATGGACTAAATCCTCCAACCAAAAGACATAGAGTGGCAAAATTATACAAAAGCAAGTCATGTATATATGGTACCTAAAAGAGTTTCACTTCAGATCTAGGGCACAAAGTGAGGAGATGGAAATAGCTATTCCATGAAAATGAAAATCAAAAGAAAGCTGGAGTAGCAGTACTTATATCAGACAAAATAGACTTTCAAATAAAGATTGTTACAAGAGACAAAGAAGGACACTACCTAATGGTCAAGGGATCAGTACATGAAGATATAATATAATAGCAAATATATATGTGATTAACATAGCAGCACCTCAATATTTAAGGCAAATGTTAACAAACATAAAAAGGAGAAATTGACAGTAAGACAATAGTAGTGGGGGACTTTAACACCCCACATACACAAACAGACGGATCAACCAGACAGAAAATCAGTAGGAAACACAGGCCTTAAATGAGACACTAGACTAAATGGACTTAATTGATATATGTAGAGCACTTCATCCAAAAGCCACAGAATACACATTTTTTTCCCCAAGGGCACATGGAACATTCATTCTCCAGGATAGGTCACAAAACAAGCCTCAGTAAACTTAAGAAAATTGAGATCATATAAAACATGTTTTCAGACCATAACACAATGAGAGTAGACATCAACTACAAGGAAAAAAATGCAGATGACATGATTCTGCTATACATAGAAAATCCTAGAGATGCCAGCAGAAAACTACTAGAGCTAATCAATGAATTCAGTAAAGTTGCAGGATACAAAATTAATTTACAAAATCTGTTGTGTTTCTAAACAGTAACAGCAAACTATTACAGAAATTGAAGAGACAATCCCATTATCATCCCTAAAACACCTAGGAATAAACAAAAGCATAAAGAAGAATAAAATACCTAGGAATAAACCTACATAAGAGGTAGAAGACATGTACTCAGTAAACTATAAGACACTGATGAAAGAAATAGAAGTAAACAGAAAGAGTTGGAGAGGTATACTGTGTTGGATTGGAAGAATCAATTTTGTTAAAATGATCATACTACCCAAGGTAATCCCAATACAATCCCCATCAAAATTTGAATAGCATTTTTCACAGAGCTAGAACAAAAATTTGTATGGAAACATAAAAGGCCTTGAATAGCAAAAAAAAAAAATCTTGAGAAAGAGGAACAGAGTTGGAGGAATCATGCTCCTTGTCTTCAGACTATACTACAAAGCTACAGTAATCAAAAGAGTTGGTACTGGAACAAAAAACAGACATATATGCCAGTGAAACAGAATGGAGTCCAGAAATAAACACACTGTAGTGGGTT
The DNA here is from genome assembly GCF_964374135.1 of Grampus griseus. Lineage (NCBI taxonomy): Eukaryota > Metazoa > Chordata > Mammalia > Artiodactyla > Delphinidae > Grampus > Grampus griseus. Next base: position 16,881,186 of record NC_139016.1, on the reverse strand, counting down.
AAGAGGTACAACCCATGAGGTATAAAATAAGCTACAACAATATATTGTACAACATGGGGAGTATAGCCAATATTCTATAATAACTATAAATGGAGTATATCCTTTTAAAATTTTGAATCACTGGTTTCCCTGGTGGTGCAGTGGTTGAGAGTCTGTCTGCTAATGCAGGGGATATGGGTTCATGCCCCGGTCTGGGAAGATCCCACATGCTGTGGAGCGGCTGGGCCTGTGAGCCATGGCCGTTGAGCCTGCATGTCCCGAGCCTGTGCTCCACAATGGGAGAGGCCACAACAGTGAGAGGCCCGGGTACTGCAAAAAAAAAAAAAAAAAAAAAAAAATGTGAATCACTATATTGTACACCTGTAAAATATAATATTGTACAGCAACTATTTTTCAATTTAAAAAAATTGCAGTAGCTACATCATGACTATGCTGCATTTTATTTAACTCTTTTATTATGAGATACATTGTATTATATATGAGATATAATGTAATATTGTATTGATTAGGTACAAAATAATAATCAATATAATATACTCATTTTTGGAAACAATGTATTATAATCATTGTTTCCATTGTTTTGCTATTTCAATCGAATTGTTATTCTTACACAAGTATCTTTGTCCATGTATTTGAATATTTTCTTAAAATAATTTTTAAAGGTAACACTTTTATGTTAACTAGAACGAATATTTCAGCCTCCTTGATTATACAGCCAAATTTTGGTTTTTGGATTGCAATTTATCTTTCTGCCAGCATTTAAATTATCTTTCTGCCAGCATTTAAATTATCTTTTAAATTCTATTTGTATCTTAGTAGATGAAAAATTGCTAGATAACGGTAATTTCCATTTTTTAAAAAGCCAGTGAGGATAAACATTTTTTTACATAGTATAAGACTTGGCTTTTATTCTAACTTTGGAGAGCATGATTTTTGGTGTTCTATAAGCTTAAGGTTTTTCTTTTTTATTTTTATGTTAATGTGTGGCACACTGGCTTTCTGCTTGAAGCTGTTTTTCAGACTACTTTTACCATTTTAAATTTTTAAAACTTTGCTGCTTATTTTTTATTGTATTATAGTTGATTTATAATATTAGTTTCAGGTGTACAACATATTGTTCAATATTTTCATTGATTACACATTATCATCATTACAAAATAATGGCTCTGTTTCCCCATCTTCTATTGTATTTTCTTATTTATTTTATACATAGTAGTCTGTACCACTTACTCTGCTACCCCAGTCTTTCCCCTCTCCTTCTCCCTCTCCCCAGGGATAGCCTCTAGTGTGTTTTCTATATCTGTGAGTCTGTTAGCATTTTTTATATTTGTTTGTTTTATTTTTAAAAAAACAAAAAATTATTTCCAATAATAGGTGATAGAGTGTTTGTCTTTCTCTATCTGACATATTTCATTAAGCACAAAATCCTCTAGGTCCATTCTCATTGTTGCATATGGCAGAATTTCATTCTTTTTTATGTCTGAGTAATATTCCATTGTATTCCTATACCACATATTTCTTTACATGTTTATCTGTTGATGAACATGTAGGTCGATTCCATACCTTGGCTGTTGTAAATAATGTTTCTATCAACATTGGGATGTATGTTTCTTTTTGAATTAATGTTTTTTGTTTTCTTCAGGTAAATGAAGATGTTCCCTCCTCTTCAAATTTTTGGAATAGTTTGAGAGGGATAGGTATTAGCTCTTCTTTACATGTTTGTTAGAATTCCCCTTGAAGCCATTTGTTGCTGGACTTTTGTTTTTTAGGAGTTTTTAAATTACAAATTCAATTTCACTACTAGTGTTTGATTTGTTCAGATTGTCTCTTTCTTTCTAATTTAGTCTTGGAAGTTTGTATGATTCTAAACGTTGGTCCATTTTTTCTAGGTTGTCCAATTTTTTGTCATATAACTATTCAAAGTATTTTCTCATGATATTTTTGTATTGCTGTGATACTAGTTGTTACTTCTCCTCTTTCATATTTTATTTTGTTTTGTTGTGTCCTCTCCTTGATGAGAGTGGCTAAAGTTTTTTTATTTTTTAAAATCATTTTGGTAAACCAGCTCTTAGTTGCACTGATCTTTTCTATTGTGTTTTTGTTGTTGTTGTTTTTGTTTGGTTTGGTTTTTGTCTTTATTTCCTCTCTGACCTACATTATGTCCTTCATATCCTGACTTTTCACTTTGTTCTTTTTTTTCTTCTTTTTTTTCTTCTTCTTCTTCTAATTCCTTTAGATGGTAGGTTAGGTTGTTTCTTTGAGATTTTTCTTATTTCTTGAGAAAGGGTGGTGCCACTATGAACTTCCCTCTTAGAAGTTCTTTGGCTTCATTGCATTCCAAGTATCCTAGATTGCATAGATTTTTGCACTGCATTCCAAGTATCCTAATTTGCATAGATTTTGTAGAATTACATTACATTTTCATTTGCTTGAGGTATTTTCTGTTTTCCTCTTTGATTTCTTCATTGAATCCTTGGTTTTTTAATAGCATCTTCTCTAGTATTCATGTGTTTCTGATTTTCCCATATTTCTTTCTGATTTCTAGTTTCATATCATTGTGGTAAAAAAAAATGCTTGATGTAACTACTATCCTCTTAAATTCATTGAGACTTGTTTTATGGTCTAGCATGTGATCTAGCATGAAGAACATTCCCTGTGCACTTGAAAAGAATGTGAATTCTATTGTTTTGGGATGGAATATTCTGTAGATATCTATTAAGTTCAACTGATCTATGGTTCATTTAAGAACACTGTTTTTCTTACTGATATTCTCTCTGGATTATCTGTCCATTGAGGTCAGTTAGTTGTTGAAGTCTCCAATTATTATTGTGTTATGTCAATTTCTTCCTTTATGTCTGATAATATTTGCTTTATATATTTAGGTGCTCCTGTATTGGGTGCAACTATGTTAAAGAGCATAGTATTCCCTTCCTGTACTGATCCCTTTATCATTTTATAATACCCTTCCTTGTCTTTTGTTACAGAATTTGTTTGAAAGTCTATTTTGTCTAATATTAGTATTGTTACCCAGAATTTCTTGTCATTTCCATTTACATATAGTATCTTTCTATCCTCTCACTTTTGGTGTGTGTTAATGACTATAGGCAGTATATAGATGGGTCTTGTTTTTTCTCCAATCAGTCACCCTATGTCTTTTGATTGGAGCATTTAGTCCATTGACACTAAAATGATTATTGATAGGTATGCACTTATTGCTATTTTGTTACTTATTTTCTGGGTTGTTTCTGTAGTTCTTTCTGTTTTTGTCTTCTTCTTTTAGTTACTTCCTTTTTGGTTTAATGATTTTCTTTAATGGTAATGCTTGTGTTCATTTTTCGTTTTTGTGTACTTACTGTAGGTTTTTGATTTGTGGTTACTGTGGGGTTTATGTATGTTGACCTATATCTCCTTATTTTAATCTGGCAAACATATTCTAAACAAACATATTCTGAAAGGTTTCCATTTTTTACTACCCTACCCCATATTTTGTGTTTTTGATGTTATATTTTACATTTTCATGTTTATTCCTTTACTCTTTATTATAGTTATAGTTGATTTTACAATTTTTTTGTCTTTTAATCTTCATGATAATTTATAAAATGGTTGATCCTCAGTCTTTAATATATATTTGTCTTTACTAGTGAGAGTTTTCCTTTCATATAGATTCTTGCTTCTGATTACAGACTTTTCTTTTCCACATATCGAAGAAACTTTAACATTTCTTTTAGGGTTGGTCTATAATTTACATTTTCACTTGTCTGAGGAATTCTTTCTCTCTCCTTCTATTCTAAATGATAATCTTGCTGGGTAGAGTATCCTAGGTTTCAAGTTTTTCCTCCTGAGCACTTTGAATATATCATGTTACTACCTTCTACCTTGTTAGTTTTCTGCAGAAAAATTAACTGATATCCTTATGGATATCCTTGATTATCACTCTTCATTTTTCTCTTGCTACCTTTAATTTTTTTCTTTAACTTTGCCATTTTAATTATGATATGTCTCAGTGTGAGTCTACTTACATTCATGTTGTTTAGCTCCCTCTGTGATTTCTATACCTGGATATCTCTTTCCTTCTCCAGATTTGGTAAGTTTTTCACCATAATTCCATCAAATGTACTTTCAACCGCTTTCTCCCTCTATTCTTCTTCTGAACCCCTATAATGTGAATATTGGTATGCTTGATGTCCCAGAGATCCCCCAAACTCTTCTCTTTTTTTAAAAAAACTTTTTCTTTGTGCTGTTCTGATTGGGTGAATTTTACTACTGTATCTTCCAGATCACTTGTGCACACTGTGTTCATCTGTTTTTTCCCCAAATTCAGTTAACATTCTTATTACTAATGCTTTAGCATCTTTAGTTGATAAATTGTTTCATTTGTTTATTTTTCAGGGTTTTCTCTTGTTCTTTCAATTGAAACAAATTCCTCTCTCTTCTCATTTTGCTTAATTTCCTCTCTCTCTATGATTATAGGTGAAACAGTTACTTATGGTGGTCTTGAAGTGATGTCCTTGTATGAAAGTGTCTCTCTATAGCATTCATGGTGGTGGGGAGTGGGTCTCAAATCGATGGTGCAAAAGCTCTTAGGTTAGGATCCCAGCTGAGTCTGTTCCCTCTAAGTATATGCTCTCTCCCCTCCCAGTACTGGTACCTTCACCTTAGAGAGGAGAAGCTCTGGAGCAAAGAGGCATGGTTCTGGACATGGGCTGTCAGAGATCTGGATGACTTCTGATGTGCTACCTATGTAAATGTCAGTAATTCTGCTCCTGCCCTCTTCAGATACCACTCTGGATCTGAACTGGCACAGTCTCTCATAGCTGAATATTTCCCGTGGCTGTGGCAGCCCTTGCTGTAGTGTGGAGCTGCACTGTAAAGCAAGTGGATCCTGAAGAGGTGAGAGTCTGGGTGATTGGGGGAAACCAGCCAGAGTTCTGGGCAGTTTTAATTTGCTTTCTCCACCTTCTTTTGTGAATAAGAAAATTGTATGCACACTCTTCACAAGCTGAGTTCAGGTATTTCTATAGCCCTCCTGTTAGTCTCACTGGTTTTCTTTCTCCCAGTGTCAGACCCTAGGGCTTGGTGCACAATATGTGGCTTAAACAGGCCACTCCCCAGGGAGGGTCCTCCTCCTATTCTTAATGCTCTCCCAAGGGCACAGGTCATCACCCAGTTGCTCCTCTTTCCATCCTGCCCAATTCTGTGTAGACCTTTCTTCCAATCTTGGTTATACCAAGGCTGCAGTTAGCTTTCTAACAGTCTGCAGTCAGTTTTCATTGAGAATTGCTGTAAATGTAGGTGTATTTTTGATATGTTCATAGGAGGTGGTGAGTTCCATGTCCTCCTACTCTGCCATCTTAATCTTGATACTGGGTGTGCTTTTTGACATAAGTATATATATTTTTTGTAGTCAGATCTTATTCCTTTTATCACGTCTCCCTGATTTATCCTGAAATTTTATCTTTCCTTGTTCCAAAAATGATAAAGTGGCAATATTTTCTCCACTATTTTTAAAAATGTTTTATAGTTATTTCTTAGAAGCAATTGCATTTTATTAATTGCAGCCAAAACACTGTCCTCTGGGGATTTCATCCATAAAGTTGTTTCCTTTAAACCTGCATGGATAAGACTTAAATGTACCTTTCCCTTTGTAGCCAATTTTTTCTTACTCTTGGATGAATAGTCTCTTCACTTCTGATTTATTATGCTTCCTTTATAATATCTTTTCACACATTATCTTTTAATATATATTGAGATTATTTTTCTAAAATCACTTTTTGTATCAATGAAAAAATATAGTTTATGTCTAGTGCCATGCTTTTTCATTTCTGTAGTTTTGTAATAATATAAAGTGTATGTGTGTGTGTACCTACACACTAAAAGTAGAACAATTAACTATACACATTAATTTATAAAAGAAGTATTGAACCAGGATCCACTAGTATAACTTTAAAAATTTATGCTATGCTTTAGCAAAGATGCTTAATATGTTAATTGGGAAAAAAACTCTCCCAATAGAAGAGTTAAATTTGTAATTTTATTCACATAGATCATTTTAAAATTAAAGTTATATTGGAATATAAGTTAGAGTAGTTTTCACTGAACACCTCAAATATCTTGTGATTATTTAGAGAAGAGGAAAGCTGGTTACTTTGGTGTATTTATCCTAAAACAGTCACTTTATTAAACTCCTGTAAAGGTAACCAAGTTTTAATTATCTTGGGATTTCCTGATAGACAATTACATCATCTCCAAATAAATCTATTGGTATTCTCATTTCCATTGACAATGCTCTTATATCAGCCTTAGGACTGTACTAGTTAATGTAATGGTAGTAAGGATCCTTGTTTTCTCTCTGATTTTAATAGAATCCTACCTTCTGTTTTGGTTCTTTGTCCTATAGTGCATAATGATGATTGAATGACTTTATTTATTTCTGGATTCTCTAGGTAGCTGTAAACTCCTTGTGAAAACAACATATTCTGTGAGAACTTGTGTGATACTCTAGGCCTAGTCTCTGTTGCACCTGACACAGAGCAGAGTACTTGGTCAGAGCCAGAAAGAATCCGTCTTATGCTGGATTCTGTGGAAACCCTAACTGACTGGGGTTGCTTCCTCTTGGATGTGACAAAGTATCTAGACCCTTCTACTCTCCCAGAAGCCTATATCTCTACTTTAGTCAAGAGCAGATATTCGGATTTCCTGACATACTGTCTATCATTGATGGAATGATTGAAAATAAATGGAAATCACCAATTTTATCAGCTAGATTTTACATGACTGACAGAGAAGGATCTTAAACAAATGTTTTGTTGTCATAAAGTAAAATATTTTCATTGCAAGTTTCCAACAAATCTTATGAACAGAAGTAAACATCATTAACTGTTTGGAGTGTTGTGTCTATGTATATGAATACATATAAATAAATGCATTTTTAGACTTGTGTATGTTTTTCAAGCACATACTCATGTTTCTGTAATGTGAGCTCATGTTTGTAATTTCTTTTCAAGTTAATATATGTAAATATTGTTTATTCCATTGAACACCAAATGCTTATACTATAATTATCTTTTCCTCAATTAATAAATAATCCCAGTTTGTTTCCTTGTATCTTGAACTGGCATATCTGTAAGAAAGACTTCTAGAAAATGTTGTCTAGTTGTAAAAGAAGCCTATGAAATAAACATATTTTAATACTAATTATGAGATACTTCCTATTAGACACTCAACCATGAATTTAAATTTTGGACTATAAACTATGATTGTCACATGATAAGTACAAAACTTGATAGTGTTTACAAACTTTTGTCATAATTTGATGTTTTTATGATATTCAAATATGTGATACTTTACAGAGTATGTTTATATTTTATAAAGAATTGCATTAAATACTGATTATTTAAAAAATAGTAATAAGGCAAAAATGTTTGAAGAGTCAGTATGGACAATATGTACTAGGTGAGATAAAAAGCTTTTCATTGTGAAGGTAAATTGTTTTAGGAATATTTTCTTAGAAGACATGTAAGGGTATGTGTACAATTTGTTTTACAAACCAGAATAATTAGGTAAGAAATAGAAGTAAAAGTCATTTATATTGGAAAAGAAGAAGCAAAATTATCTCTGTTCACAGATGTCATAATCTAATATGTAGAAATCCCAAAGATTATACACATACAGTGTTAGAATAAAAAATTTCAGAAGTGTTGAAGGATACAAAATAAGCATACAAAAATTTAGTTACATTTCTATATACTACCAGTGAATTATTCAAAAAATTTAGAATATAATCCCATTTACAATAGCATCAAAAATAGTAAAATATTTAGAAATACAGTTAGCCAAAAAAAGAAATATTTATACACTGAAAAATATTAATGAAAGAAATTCAAGGCATAATAAATTTTTTTTAAAAATCCATGTTCATAGATTGGAAGATTTATTTTGCTAAAATGTCCATACTACACAAAGTGATCTACAGATTTAATGCAAACCTAGCAAAATTCTAATGGCATTTGATAGAGAAATAGAAATTGAATAAAATTTATGTTGAATCACAAAGGACCCTAAATAACTAAAACAATCTTGATAAAGAAGAACAAAACAAGAGGCATCATATATCCTGATTTGAAAATATATTACAAGACTATAGTAATCAAAACAACATGGTACTGGCATAAAGTAAAACATATACTAGTAACACATTTAGAAACCCCAGGAAAAATACACACATACAGGGCCAACAAATTTTTAACCAAGGTGCTAAGAATAAACAGTGGGGAAGAAATAGTTTCTTCAACAAACAAATGGTGCTATGAAAACTGGATATGCACACAAAAAGAAATGCAACTGGACGCATCTTACTTGTACACAAAAATCAATTTAAAATCAATTAAAGAGTTAAACATAGACCTAAAACTGTAAAACTCTAAGAAAATCTAAAGCTTCATGACATTATTGTTGACAATTATTTCTTAAATATGACACTAAAAGTTCAAGCAACAAAAGGAGAAATCAACAAATGGGATTACATCAAACTTTAAAAAGCTCTGCAAAGTAAATGAAACAATCAACAGGGTTAAAAGTAGACCTCTGGAATGGAATAAATAATTTCAATCATTTATCTCATAGAGGGTTAATATTAAAAATATGTAAGAAAAATCTATAATTTAATAGCAAAATCCGAAAGAGAAAAACAAGTATCATATATTAATGTATATATATGGGATCTAGAAAAATGGTAGGGATGAACTTATTTGCAGGGCAGGAATAGAGATTCAGATGTAGAGAACAGATATGTGGACATGGGGGTTGGGGGGGTGGGATGAACTGGGAGATTAGGGTTGACATATATACACTACCATGTGTAAAGCAGATAGCTAGTGGGAAACTGATGTATAGTGCAGGGAATTCAGCTCTGTACACTGTGGTGACCTAGCTGGGTGGGATGAGGGAGGGTGGGAAGAGGTATATGTATACATATAGCTGATTCACTTCATTGTATAGAAGAAACTAACACAACATTGTAAAGCAACTATACTCCAATTTTAAAAAATTGAACAAATTACCTGAATAAACCTGTTGGCAAAAAATACGTACAAATGGCCAACAGCAATATGGAAAGTATGCTCAATGTCACTAATGGTCAAGGAAATGCATATTAAAATCTCAATGAGTTATCACCTTATGCCTTTTATATGTATATATAAGATATACATATCTTAGCAAGAATTGGTGAACATGTAGTAAAACTGGAACCCTTGTGAACCGCTGGTGAGATTGTAATATAGTGCACCAACTATGGGAGATAATATGGGTGGTCCTCAAAATATTGAATATATGTGTTTCAGCAACACCACCTTTTAATATTTATCCAAGAGATTTGAAATCAGAATCTTGAAGAAATATCTGCACTCCTATGTTCATTACACTATTATTCCCAATAGAAAAGATGCAGAAAAAAATTTCCATCAGTGGATGAATGGATAAAGAAAATTTTGTGTATACATAGAGTATTATTCAATCTTTAAAAAAGAAGGAAATCCTCCCATATGTGCAACATGGATAAACCTTAAGGATCTTCCACAAAATATCCAATATAAATAAGTCAATTGTAGAAGTATATTTTGTAATTCCATTTATAGCATGTATCTGAAATAGTCAAATTCATAGAAACAGAGAGTAACATGGTGATGCCAAGGGCTGAGGGGTGTATGAAATGGGGAGCTGTTATTCGATGGATATAAAGTTTTGGTTATGGAATATAAATAGGTTCTAGAGATGTGCTGTACAACATTATACCTATAATTAACAATACTGTAATGTACACTTAAAATTTAAAAAGGGGAGATCTCATGATATGAGCTCTTATTCTAAACAGACAAACGAGCAAGTTTCCTAACCCATCAATACTTCCCAGTTGACCACAACAGATGGAATTTGAAATGATCAAATAACTTAGTGCATATGTGTGAAATTATGTACCAACCAAAAAAATTAATTTATACTCTAGGCAAGGTTTAAGACATTTAAAAATAAGTTACTGGTGACTAAAAACAAATAGGTTTATATATATGGATTAAAGCATTTGTTCTGCTTGATATAGACATTCCTTTTGTTTTTGTTTTTAATTACGTATTTTAATTATGTATTTTAATTATTCATAACATGACTTACATTTTTAAGTGTAAAATTTAGTGCTATTAAGTACAGTTACAAAGTAGTGTAAGCATCATCACTATACATTTCCAGAATTTTTTTTATTTCTATGAAATATTTAGAATAAACAATTTTATAGAGACCAAATATAGATTAGAAGCTACAAATGTTTGGAGGAGTGTAAAATTTAGAGTCATTGTTTATCTGGTGCAGTGTTTCTGCTGTTGTGATGAAAAAGCTCTGATAATATATTTAACAATGCATTACACTAATGAACACACTTTGAGCTCTGTGGGTATGCTCTTTAATTCTAACTATACGACTTTGCAATGTACTGCTGTAGAGTACAAAAAAACCAAAAACAAAAACAATAAAATGACTGAATGTTCACAGAGACATGAAAAGTGACATATAAGAATAATGACCAATATCCTATAAATCTCCATTAATAGATAAATAACATTTTTAATCCCTCAAATTGGCATGCAGTATCCAGAATCAGTACACTTGTAGGTTGCACATGGGGAATAAACCTGGAGCAGTCTTTATGGAGGGAAATCTGGCAATGGGTAAAGACAAACTTAAAACAGTCTATATTCACAAGGAAATATTCAGAGATGTATACAAAAATTTATGGGGGGAGGCCTTCAAGACAGTGGAGGAGTAAGATGTGGAGATCACCTCCCTCCCCAGAAATACGTCAGAAATACATCTACGTGTGGAACAACTCCTACAGAACACCTACTTAATGCTGGCAGAGACCTCAGACTTCCCAAAAGGTAATAAAATTCCCATGTACCTGGGTAGGGTAAAAGAGAAAAGAAAAAACAGAGACAAAAGAATAGGGATGGTACCTGCACCTCTAGGAGGGAGCTCTGAAGGAGGAGAACTTTACACACACTAGGAAGCCCCTTCACTGGTGGGGATGGGGGTGGGCAAGGGGGAAGCCTCAGGGCCACAGAGGAGAGCGCAGCAACGGGGTGAAAAGGGCAAAGTGGAGAGATTCCTGCACAGAGGATTGGTGCCAAACAGCACTCACCAACTTGAGATGCTTGTCTGCTCACCCCCCAGGGCAGGTAGGGATAGGAAGTTGAGGCTTGGGCTTCGGAGTTCAGATCACAGGGAGAAGACTGGGGTTGGCTGTGTGAAGACAGCCTGAAGGGGACTAGTGCGTCACAGCTAGCCAGGAGGGAGTCAAGGAAAATGTCTGGACCTGCCAAAGAGGCAAGAGATGATTATTCTGGGGTGTTCAAGGAGAGGGGATTCAGAGCACTGCCTAAACGAGCTCCATAGAGGGGCACAAGGTACGGCTATCAGCTCAGATCCCAGAGACGGACATGAAATGCTAACGCTGTTGCTTCTTCTACCAAGAATCCTGTGTACAAGCACAGGTCACTATCGTCATTCCCCCAGGAGCCTGTGCAGCACACCACTTTCAGGGTCCTGAGATCCAGGGACAACTTCCATGGGAGAACACACAGCACACCTCAGGCTGTTGAAATGTCATGTCAGCCTCTGCCACCATAGGCTTCCACCACATTCCAATTATGACCATCGTACCCCACCCTCTCCCCAGCCTGAGTGAGCGAGAGAGCCCTAATCAGCCACTGCTTTAACCCCCTCCTGTCTGGGCAGGGAAGAGATGCCTGAGGGCAACCTACACACAGATGCAGGGCCAAAAACAAAGCTGAACCCCAGGAGCTGGGTGAACAAAGAAGAGAAAGGGAAATTTCTCTGTGTAGCCTAAGGGGCAGTGGATTAAATCCCCACAATCAACTTGATTAACCCTGCACCTGTGGAATACCTGAACAGACAATGAATGTTCCCAAAACTAAGGAGGTGTACTTTGGGAGCAACTGCCGACTTGGAGTTTGTTTTCTGTGACTGATTTGTTTCTGATTTTTATGTTTATTCTAGTTTAGTCTTTAGTGCTTGTTATCATTGGTGGATTTGTTTGTTGGTTTTGTTGCTCTCTTTATTTATTAATTTATTTATTTTATTATTATTTTTTCTTTTTTTCCTTCCTTTTCTTCTGAGCCATGTGGCTGGCAGGGTCTTGGTGCTCCAGCTGGGTGTCAGGCCTGAGCCTCTGAGGTGGAAGAGCCAAATCCAGGACACTGGCCCACCAGAGACTACCTGGCCCCATGTAATATCAATCAGCAAGAGCTCTCTCAGAGATCTCTGTCTCCATGCTAAGACCCAGTTCCACCCAATGGCCAGCAAGCTCCAGTGCTGGATGCCCCATGCCAAATAACTAGCAAGACAGGAACACAACCCCACCCATTAGCAGAGAGTCTGCCTAAAGTCATACTAAGTTCACAGACACCCCAAAACACACCATCAGACAGGGTCCTGCCCACCAGAAAGACCAGATCCAGCCCCACCCACCAGAACACAGGCACCAGTCCCCTCAACAAGGAAGCCTACACAAGCCACTGAACCAACCTCACTCAATGGGGACAGACACCAAAAACAAAGGGAATTACAAACATGAAGCCTGTAAAAGGAGACCCCCAAACACAGTAAGTTAAACAAAATGAGAAGACAGAGAAAAATCAGCAGATGAAGGAGAAAGGTAAAAACTCACCAGACTAAACAAATGAAGAGGCAGTCTACCTGAAAAAGAATTCAGAATAATGATAGTAAAGATGATCCAAAATCTTGGAAATAGAATGGAGAAAATACAAGAAAGGTTTAACAAGGACCTAGAACTAAAGAGCAAACAAACAATGATGAACAACACAATAAATGAAATTAAGAATTCTCTAGAAGGAATCAGTAGCAGAATAACTGAGGCAGAAGAACGGATAAGTGACCTGCAAGATAAAATAGTGGAAATAACTGCCACAGAGCAGAATAAAGAAAATAGAATAAAAGAATTGAAGACAGTCTCAGAGACATCTGGGACAACATTAAACACACCAACATTTGAATTATAGGGGTCCCAGAAGAAAAAGAGAAAAAGAAAGGGTCTGAGAAAATATTTGAAGAGATTATAGTTGAAACTTCACTAATATGGGAAAGGAAACAATCAAGCTCAGGAAGCGCAGAGAGTCCCATACAGGATAAATCCAAGGAGAAATACGCCAAGACATATATTAATCAAACTATCAAAAATTAAATACAAAGAAAAAATATTAAAAGCAGCAAGTGAAAAGCAACAAATAACATGCAAGGGAATCCCCATAAGGTTAACAGCTGATCTTTCAGCAGAAACTCTGCAGGCCAGAAGGGAGTGGCAGGACATATTTAAAGTGATGAAAGGGAAAAACCTACAACCAAGATTACTCTACCCAGCAAGGATCTAATTCAGCTTCAAAGGAAAAATTAAAATCTTAACAGACAAGCAAAAGTTGAGAGAATTCAGCACCACCAAACCAGCTTTACAATAAATGCTAAAGGAAATTCTCTCAGCAGGAAACACAAAAGAAGGAAAAGACCTACAAAAATAAACCCAAGTTATAACAAAAATATTTACAAATTTGTTAATTCACTAGCTTTTTATCATACATTGTCACCTCAGGACTCCTAAAAAGCAGAGGTGCTGTAAAATAATGAATAAACCTCTCCATAATAAGCATTGGTACTTTACAAACATGCACATTTAGACCTATGGATATAACCTAAAACTGTTTTCCAGATATGGAGATATTAGCCAAGAGCCCTTCACTTCACCCTTCCTCTTATGCCTCCTCCAGCATATCAGCTACTAAGTACAGAATTACATCTAGCTCCAAGAGGTGGATTAACATAGACCCTCCCAGAAGACACAGCCTTTCCTAAAACCAACAAAAGGGAATTTATAATTGATAAAAAAAAAGAAACATCTTGGACATGGAATTGTTAAACCATCTTTGAGAAATATACACCAGGTCTTGTTCATTAGGTTGCCAGCAGAGGGGCAGAAGGAAGTATAAAAGGGAGGGAAGTATGTGGATGTGTGTGATAACCATTGATGTGTGTGCATCTCTTAGCTGTACTATAGGAATACATTTTTAAGTAATTCAGTGAAAACATACCTCCTTGCTAATACTTTAGATTGGATAATGAATCCTCTTAAAAGAATTATACTTTGTGTACTCTGTTGCTTTATGTCTCATTTAAATTGAACATTAAGGGAATGTAGTATTTTAATCATTACTCTGCCAATATCTTTATCCAGAGGCCTGTTGCCATTTTGGTCTTTTCTGAAATTTTTGTCACCAAGAAAGGATGTTTTTTTCCCTTCCAGTTGGTGTAGTGTATTTTTGGTTATCAAAATACTCATAGCTTTGGGACTTTGAAATGGTAAATATTCACAATGTGTGAAAAACCATGATACATAACTGTATGATCTTAATTATGTAAAAATGGATGCTTAGTTTTGTTAAAATACACAAGTGAGACCTAAAAGGACATATCAAATGGTAAACTACTTGTGAAGATGGGTGACTTTGTTTTTACTTCTTGTGTTCTTTGGTTTCCTATTATGCACATGTTAACTTTTAAGAAATAAATGTTATTTTAAAAAACTTTTAAAAAATACACCCAAAAGAGTTAAGAAAATGGTAATAGGAATGTATATACCCATAATTACTTTAAATGTAAATGGATTAAATGTTCCAACCAAAAGACACAGACTGGCTGAATGGATGCAAAAACAAGACCCATATATATGCTGTCTACAAGAGACTCACTTCAGACCTAGGAACACACACAAACTGAAAGTGAGAGGATGGAAAAAATATTTCATGTAAATGGGAATCAAAGAAAGCTGGAGTGGCAATTCTCATATCAGAAAAAATAGAATTTAAAATAAAGACTATTACAAGAGACAAAGAAGGACACTACATAATGATCCAGGGATCAATCCAAGAAGAAGATATAACAATTGTAAATATTTATGTACCCAACATAGGAACACCTCAATACATAAGGCAAATGCTAACAGCCATGAAAGGGGAAATCAACAGTAACACAATAATAGTAGGGGACTTCAGCACCCCACTTTCACCAATGGACAGATCATCCAAAATGAAAATAAACAGGGAAACACAAGGTTTAAATGAAACATTAGACCAGATGGACTTAATTGATATTTATAGGACATTCCCTCCAAAAACAACAGAATACACTTTCTTCTCAAGTGCTTGTGGAACATTCTCTAGGACAGACATATCTTGGGTCACAAATCAAGCCTTGGTAAACTTAAGAAAATTGAAATCGTATCAAGTATATTTTCCAACCACAATGCTATGAGACTAGATAACAGTTATAGGAAAAAAAAACTGTAAAAAATATACAAACACATGGAGACTAAACAATATGCTACTAAATAACCGAGAGATCACTGAAGAAATCAAAGAGTAAATTAAAAAAAAAACCTAGAAAAAAATGACAATGAAAACATGATGACCCAAAACCTATGGGATGCAGCAAAAGCAGTTCTAAGATGGAAGTTTATAGCAATAACATCCTACCTCAAGAAACAAGAAAAGTCTCAAATAAATAACCTAAACTTACCATAAAGCAATTAGTGAAAGAAGAACAAAAAACCCACAAGGTTTTTCAAGAAGGAAATTTCAAGAAGTAAAGAAATCGTAAAGATCAGATCAGAAATAAATGAAAAAGAAATAAAGGAAACAATCCCCCAAATCAATAAAACTTTGGTTCTTTGAGAAGATAAAAAAAATTGATAATCCATTAGCCAGACTCATCACGAAAAAAAGGGAAAAGACTCAAATCAACAGAATTAGAAATGAAAAATGAGAAGTAACAACTAACACTGCATAAATACAAAGGATCATGAGAGATTACTACAAGAAACTGTATGCCACTAAAATGGACAACCTGGAAGAAATGGAAAAATTCTTTAAAAACCACAACCTTCCAACACTGAACCAGGAAGAAACAGAAAATATGAACAGATGATTCACAAACACTGAAATTGAAACTGTGATTAAAATATTCCAGCAAACAAAAGCCCAGGACCAGATGACTTTACAGGTGAATTCTATCAAACCTTTAGAGAAGAGCTAACATGTATCATTCTCAAGCCCTTCCAAAATATAGCAGAGGGAGGAACTCTCCCAAACTCATTCTACGAGGCCATGATCACCCTGACACCAAAACCAAAGATGTTACAAAGAAAGAAAACTACAGACCAATATCAATGGTGAACATAGATGCAAAAATCCTCAACAAAATACTAGCAAACAGAATCCAACAGCACATTAAAAGGATCATACACCACAATCAAGTGGGATTTATCTCAGGAATGCAAGGATTCTTCAATATACGCAAATCAATCAATGTGATACACCATATTAACAAACTGAAGAATAAAAACCATATGATCATTTCAATAGATGCAGAAAAATCTTTTGACAAAATTCAACACCGATTTATGATAAAAGCTCTCCAGAAAGTGGGCATAGAGGGAACCTACCTCAATATAATAAAGGCCATATACAACAAACCCACAGCAAACATCATTCTCAATGGTGAAAAACTGAAAGCATTTCCTCTAAGATCAGGAACAAGACAAGGATGTCCACTCTCACCACTATAATTCAACATAGTTTTGGAAGTTCTAGCCACGGCAATCAGAGAAGAAAAAGAAATAAAAGGAATATAAATCAGAAAAGAAGAAGTAAAAATGTCACTGTTTGCAGATAACATGATACTATACATAAAGAATACTAAAAATGCCACCAGAAAACTACTAGAGCTAATCAAAGAATTTGGTAAAGTAGCAGGATACAAAATTAATTCACAGAAATCTCTTGCATTCCTATACATTAATGATGAACAATCTGAAAGAGAAATTATGCCATTTACCATTGCAGCAAAAAGAATAAAATACGTAGTAATAAACCTACCTAGGGAGACAAAAGACCTGTATGCAGAAAACTATAAGACACTGATGAAAGAAATTAAAGATGATACCAACAGATGGAGAGATATACCATGTTCTTGGATTGGAAGAATTAATATTGTGAAAATTACTATACTACCCAAAGCAATCTACAGATTCAATGCAATCCCTATCAAATTACCAATGGCATTTTTGCAGAACTAGAACAAATCATCTTAAAATTTGTATGGAGACACAAAAGACCCCGAATAGCAAAAGCAGTCTTGAAGGAAAAAAAAACGGAGCTGGAAGAATCAAATTCCCTGACTTCAGACTATACTACAGAGCTACAGTAATCAAGACAATATGGTATGGACACAAAAACAGAAACATAGATCAATGGAAAAAGATAGAAAGCCCAGAGATAAACCCACGCACCTATGGTCAACTAATCTATGACAAACAAAGGAGGCAAAGATATACAATGGAGAAGTTGTCAACTTAAACAACAGCAAGTGAATAAGGAAACTCCCTGTTGTCACAGATGCACAGGACCTCCTCAAAGTACTATTTTTATGTGTTGGTTTTTGCACATGGATGTCAGTTCTAAGAACACTGAGGCAGGAGATAGATGGTTAGACATATACAGCCAGCCTCCTGTTTACACTTCCAGATAAAAATAACAACAGGAATAGGGTAAATAGTTGGACGTTACCTCCTCTGGACACTTTTTAAGATAACAGTAATGGCAGGAGCAGGGAGGAGGAGAGCCCTGCCCAGATAAAAGATAAAGAGACTACATATATCTCATTCTTAAGGTCAGGAGACCTTCCTGACTACACATGCACAGAGAGACTCCTCTGAGGTCAAAAAGGAGGGGATGCCACCCCGTAGAGGTGATGTTGACCTACCGACAGCCCTCTTCAGTGGAATCCGTCTTGGCTAAGAGATGCACACGCACACAGGGGAGGACCCTGAAATGAATGAAATATGAACTCAGAGCCCAGCAAAGCAAGATGACTGTCCAGAGGAAACCTGGTAGAAATGTCCTATAAAATGATTCAAACTACGAGGGTGCAACTCTCTCTCTCAGTCTGCCCGTGTATCTATCTATAAATACCCTTTTGCCTCCTAATAAACACTTCACTTGCTTCACTACCTTCTATATCTTTGTGGGAATTCATTTATACAAAGCCAATCGTTCAGGGTCTTGTCACTGACCACTGTCCCTCACGGTCTAGTGGCTAGGATTCAGCACTCTCACTGTCACAGCCTGACTTCAATCTCTGGCCAGGGAACCAAATGAAATCTTGCTTCAAGCTGCTGCAGACTGAGGCCACCCAAGATCACATTTGGTTCTGAAACCTGGAATTCAAGGTAAATCATGGGCTTCACCCAGCTGCAGCTTGAGGCCCCTGACTCTTGCTCTTGCCCTCTTTGTCTTGCTCATTGCTTTGTCCTCTTTTCAAGACCTGCAGGGCACGATCTCAGTCTGCTCAGTGAAGAAGCCCAAGGGGTCTCTCTCTTTCTCTCTATCTCTCTCTGTCCCATATGGAACCCTCTACTACGCTCTTCTTTCCTACTTTACTCACACAACAAGGTCTCTTTCTCACTTCACATCTCCACACCCTTTCAGGGAAGGATTTTCTGGACCTCATTCCTAAACTGTGTTCCCACCACTGCCAAACTTGTTGTTGCCTGTGTCAGATAAAATCGTCAGAAGATTCCCAATTTTACCTTAGCCACCAAAAAAACAGGGCAATAGACTTGGGGTTCTTCTTCTGTTTAATCTTCCCCCTGCAGCATGTGTATGGAAACACAAAAGACTGTGAATAGCCAAAGCAAACCTGAGAAAGAAAAACAGAGCTGGAGGAATCAAACTCCCTGACTTCAGATTATACTACAAAGCTACAGTAATCAAGACAGTATGGAACTGGCACAAAAGCAGAAATATAGATCAATGGAACAGGATAGAAAACTCAGAGATAAACCAATGCACATATGGTCACCTTATCTTTGATAAAGGAGGCAAGAATATACAATGTAGAAAAGACAGCCTCTTCAATAAGTGGTGCTGGGAAAACTGGACAGCTATGTGTAAAAGAGTGAAATTAGAACACTCCCTAACACGATATACAAAAATAAACTCAAAATGGATTAAAGACCTTAATGTAAGTCCAGACACTATAAAACTCTTAGAGGAAAACATAGGCAGAACACTCTATGACATAAATCACAGCAAGTTCTTTTTTGATCCAACTCCTAGAGTAATGGAAATAAAATAAAAGTAACCTTCCCCTGCATTGGGAGTGCAGGGTATTAACCACTGGACCACCAGGTAAGTCCCTGGGCTGGCCACTTTCAAGCTGATTCCAATTCTCACCTTAAGCAGAGCCCTGGGAATGCAAACATCCCCTATCAGGACCCCTCACACAAGGGACTGGGTCAACCTGGCACATCTGGTCAGAGATCAATGAGGGAATAGAGGATGCTCAAAATCACATCAAGCACAGGATTTGAAGGAAATTCAGAGGGCACTCTGAAACTCCTTCAGGTGCCTCCTGGTAATGTTTCTGGGACTCTGGACTTCATTTCTAGGAGTGCTGTTCTGGGTTGCATGTTGCTCAACATGGGAGGATCCCTTTTCTAAGCCAGATGGGCTGAGAAAGGAAAAACTTAGGTCCTGCTGCAACATTGCCTGGACTTTATTTAAATTAAGGGATTGAAAAATGGCCTGAAAATGGGTTTCTAGATTATAATACAATTAGATTTTTATTGCCACAGGATGGGAAAATGGACTGAGTTTAACTCTCCTGATATTCTAAACTCTCCTCTTCTAACTTCTCCTAACTCTGTGGGTGAGGGGGCTGTGGTGAACCAATCTTCCCCCACTCCTGCAAGTTCCTTTACTCCTTCAGATTCTCCTGATCAAACTAAGACCCCACCTCATCAGAGGGACAGTCCCTGCTGCAACAATATTTTATCATTTTATCAGCCTATTTGCCCCTGTTGTGAGGGCCAATTTGAGCACTATCTGGTCTAAATTTTAGCTATAAAACCATGACCACAGAAAGAGAGAGATGATTTTGGACAGTATGGCCACAGTATTCTTTAGACTCTGGAGACAATTGGTTAAAATAAAACTTATTTTTTAATTGCAAAACCAGTTCTTTTGCAGGTGCCATTAGAAAATGCTAGCTTGTTAAAATATATTTTTCAGAATTCTGACTCTGAGAGAACAAAAATATGTGTAGGAAAAATTGAAATTAACTCTTATGTCCTTGAGCTACAAACACAGCCCACTTTGCCTGAGACTTCAGCCTTGGGTTCATTAGTAGAAATTCAAGCCAAGGGGAAAAAAGGGGGTGGGGGGCAAGAGACACTTTAAATCTCAAGTGAAAACTATGTGATCTCTGTCTGGATATATGTATGTCTCAGTATTTGTCTTTGTCTTTGGATAATGTTGCTGAGGTTAATTTGTAAATGAGCTCTATTTAATTGGCTTAAAGGAAAAGTAAGCACATAAAAATCAAACCATTCTAAATACAAGAAAAACTAAACTAAATAAATTTCAGGTTCATGTGAACTAGGAAATAGTCAATATTAAATTAATACCTGGTATTAATGTTTGTTGAACTAATTAATATAGGCATGTCTTTAGAGTTATCAACATTAAGCATAATACTTTTATTTGCCTAGGTTTAATATATGCTAAATAAGATCTTATTATATCTGTTGCAAATTTGTCAATAAGGAAGGTATCTTGATATGAAGAAACTTTTTAAGGAAAAAAAATGCAAAGAAGATAGCTTTCAGTGAATATTTAGGAATAGTTATGTTTTAGGAATGTCTATATAAGAATAATCTCTCCAGATATTTGACAACTTGAAAATTTAGAGCTGTGCTAAATTAAGTTAAAGGATGGAAGTTTATTAAATAACTAGGCTATTTCCAAATAAAATAAGATACTGAAACATTAATTACTGAATATTGGCTTCCTTTTACAGACAAACAAAAGGTTTAGAACTATTAATACATGTGTTTGGTGCCACACAGATATTTCCGTAAGAAAGCACATTTTTCAAGAATTTATTATTTGGATTTATGTTTACCAATCTATGGAGTGCTGATATAAAGAACAGTTCATGGGCTTCCCTGGTGGCGCAGTGGTTGAGAGTCCGCCTGCTGATGTAGGGGACACGGGTTCGCGCTCTGGTCCAGGAGGATCCCACATGCCGCGGAGCGGCTGGGCCCGTGAGCCATGGCCGCTGAGCCTGCGCGTCCGGAGCCTGTGCTCCTCAATAGGAGGGGCCGCAAAGGTGAGAGGCCGGCGTACCGCAAAAAAAAAAAAAAAAAAAAAAAAAAAAAAAAAGACAGTTCATGGTTGCTTAAGAAAAGTAGGATGTATGTTTTTAGTAAAAAAGGTATGAGGAATGGGATACATTTTATTAAGGGAAAGGGAATTAGGACTGACTTACAGGTGCCTGTTTCTGAATGGGAAAATAAAGTGATACATACAGAAAATGATAAAAAGGTTTGTGGAAAATGGACCCCAAGAGAAGAGTTTTATACATGGTTCAAGTTTACTTAAGATGTTGAACTGCCTTTGCAAAAAATGTTAACTCTTCGAGATTTATAAAAAGGGCTTTCTATGATTGAATTAAAATTAATTAGGTAAATAAATTTTGTTATTAACAGTAAGCTGGTACCAGACTGGAATTTAATTCTCACTCTCTGTTAAGAGAACAGAGTTTTCTTGGAAAGCCGCTTTTGATAACAGACTGTGTGAATTACCTTACATTTAAGTGATTTACATTTGCTTTTAAAATACTTTTGTAACTTTGGTTGAGTAAATAAGTAGTATTTCACAATGATCTATATAGAGTATGGTGTATGTAGATAAAGTTCATTCTGCTTCTACAAAAATTAACCCCTCATTGCCAGACTTTTGCCATCTTGATGTCCTTAAAATACAGCAACAGTCTAGTTCTAAATCAGGGAATTTAAAATGGGTAAACAAAAGCTGTCAATCAAATAGGGCTATGGAAAAATCCAAAATGGCTGCTTACCTTTTTCCGGTTTCCTGACAAGCCTCACTTTTTATTTGGTGGGATAAAGCCTTTCCTGGCTGTGGGGTTAATACCCTCACAATGGAAAAAAAATATGTGTTTCACTGAATATTAAATTCTAGTTTTGCTAATGAAGGTCTGTGTTACCAAGACTCACTTCCCAGATAGTACCTTGCTGTTATCCTATATTGCCAAGTCTGCTAGAACATACATCATTAATTATTTGCATACAATCATGAATGGACTCTTCTGTCATACTGGGGAGCAGAGTGGCTGGGTTTAGAGTGGATACCATCTTTAATTTTAGATTCTAGCTGTAAGGTATTATGGCCTGGCATTTACACAGCCTCCCCAAAACAAGCCAATAGCCATGCTTTTGTTCAAGTAAAGGTAGAACACAATGTGGAGTGTGCACATGCACAGTAGTAGGCTGGCCCAGGGTAAATTTTTCAGTCTCTTGTAAAAGGTCACAAGTTGCAGTTACAGCCCAGAGGCAAACTGGCCATCCTTGAGATGTGATGTCCAGTTGTTTGGAAAAGCAAGCTACAGGCCTTTTGGAAGTACCTAAATTCTAATTTAGCATTGCAAGATTCACACTCACACTTTCAAACACACGGATTTCTAATATCTGGGAGACCAGTATTGGCCTTATGACATTCCAAAATCCAGCTTAATGACTCATTATTATTTGCTTTACGAGCCTCATATAGGGGTTTGGCTATGAGTCCAAAGTGAGGAATCCAAATACAACAAAAACCAGACATTCCTAAGAATCCTTGCTATTGCCTTCGGGTAGTGGGTACAGCCACCATTACTCGTACTTCCCTTAAATTAAGCAGTAAGTTTCCTTGTGATTTTGATAATTGAAATCATGGAAATTCTTAGTTATTTGAGAACTGTACTCTTTTCCCTTGAAGACTTTATATCTCCAGTTTGGCAGGGAGTTTAAAGTGAGCATTGTTTTTTGGTCTGAAGCTACCTTAGTTCTGCTACCAGTTAGCTTGTTATTCATGTATTGGATTAAAACTCCCTAATTTAATTAGAGATCCACTAAGTCTTTGACAAACTGTTCCCAGAAGGTAGTGTATCATCCTTAAAACCTTGTGGAAATACTATCCAACAATATTTTTA
Organism: Grampus griseus; assembly: GCF_964374135.1. Classification (NCBI taxonomy): domain Eukaryota; kingdom Metazoa; phylum Chordata; class Mammalia; order Artiodactyla; family Delphinidae; genus Grampus; species Grampus griseus. The sequence goes on along the minus strand of NC_139016.1, from coordinate 16,858,002 downwards.
TTTTATATTAGTCTTTGGATCATTCCATTCAAAGACAAACAGTTTCTGGGACCCAAGGACTTAATGATATGCAGTAAAAAGCATCTTTTAATCCCAGACTGTAACTACCCAAAGTCTCGAGATGAAGTTGTAAGCAAAGTTTAAGAATTTGGCACCACTGAATATATATCCCCTACAATTTGATTAATGGCTCTCAAATGGTGCACAAAACGGTAATAACAAGTCCCAGTTTTTTGTACCAGCATGACTGGAGTGTTATATGGGGGTTGACCAGGTCTGATTAATTGACCTTTAAGAAAGGTGGTTATCAGAGGCTTTTATATGTCTCTTCACATGCCTCTTCAATGAATTGCTTTAAATTGGAAGGCTTGGTACCTGGACAGAATTTTACCAAAGCTAAGGACAGATGGTTGCACTGGAGGGAGGCCAAAAGAGCCAAGAAGTTTAACTCAGTAGTAGTAAAACTCTGTCCAGGCACCAAGGCTTCCTCCCAATTGTAATAGCATAGCTCAGAAGGTACAGGTTTCCATCTTTTTAGGATTATCTTGGTAGAATAGCATGTTTATACTTCCAATTATATAGTTCAGAGGTAGGAAAGGGGAAGTGCATATATAAAAATTCCTTGTGTTGACCCTGGTCATCTAGACATGTAGGAACTTATCTCAATGGATATTGCCCTGCCTCAGGCAGAGTGTCCTCTGGACCAAACTGAGTACCCTTGTAGGTACAAGGAGGGGAGACAGATCCATTTTGACTGTATGGTAAGGAAGGGCAGAGGGCTAGGGCTGGACCTGTGGCCCTAGGAGGATTGTTGGTGAAAGCTTCAGCACTACTTGCAGGAATTCTCTCTTCATACAGTGGGAAACTGTGGGAGGCACTGAAGGAGGAACCAAACGTAATAAGTGGAGATCAACATTAGACTCTAGCTGAGGCAAGACAGACTTTTTCTCAGGTTCTTCCCTCTGAACCATAATTTTACATGTATTTTGCAAATTCTTATTCCAGTATAAAGTCGTTAAAGACATAAATGATTGCGATAAAAGATTTTGTTCCATTTCTCCTTACTTTTGCAAAATAAGTATAATTATAAAATGGTATTATAATTTCAAGACCAATTCTTGGGCCATTTCCCCCAACTCCAGACAACATTGGGGCTAGGTAATGTTACAAAAGAAAATAACTTTCTTTGTTTTCATAGGCTCTTACCTAAACATGGACCAATTTTGAAGAATACATCCCAAGGGACTGCAGTCACATATACTATTACATCTTAATTTTAAAAGATTTCTCTCAGGATGACCAGTGCAAAATGACTTCAAGGAGGTGTCATGGGTGGAAGTTCCTCTAACCCAGGAACAGGGTTCTTCTGGGATGGACTCCTATGAGACCACTACATGTCATGGGTGAAAAAATCTGATACCTTTGTGAGGCAAGATTTCTAGTATTTTATCTCTTGAGTCAGAGGACCCTCATAAATATCAAGTTTAATAAAGTTTTGCTACAGCCATCCAAGAGCAAACCCTTATTAGCCAATCCTAACAAATAAAACAATCAGACATAGACAAAAATGGACAAAGAAATCAAAGACTCTGAGACTTTAGCCCATGGTTCAGAACTCTAACGTGACATTTTGAAAAGCTCAGCAGTTCTAACCTTTTATACTGTTTCCCTAGGGTGGGATTCTAACCAAACTCGGACCCAAAGTTCAGGACTCTAACCCAAGCAAAATTGCTCTGAGATAGAACTCTAACCCATAATCTTCATGAGGTTCATACAATTTAGTAACAAGCATGTATTAACTACGTCATTTATCCAAACAGTGTCTTGATTCAGGACCTCTTTCTTCTCTCAGAAGTGAAAATAGTGCTGAGGCACCTGGAGTGCCGTGGCTGGGATGCAGAAAGTTGACAAACAAACCTCTAGACAAGTTCATCTAGGAGGCCACTTAGCTTGTTAGCGAGGACCCATGCCATGCCAGTGGGCAGGGGGTCACAAGATAAAAGTCTCTTCAAGGTCATCAAAATTATTACGATCAAGCACTCACTACCTGATGCCTGTAAAAGCCAAAACTATGTCACCAGCTTTTGAGAAAAGAAAGAGCTCTATTGTGAGGTCGACCCGCAAGGAGACAGGAGGCAGTGCTCATCTGTCTCTGGATCCAGGAATGCAGGGTTTTGTGTGAAATTTAAGGGACTGCGGGAATTTTGAACTTGGAAGCTGATTGCCTAGTCTTGAACCAGTCCATACAAGCTACTCACTCTGCTGGAAGCCAGGTTTTCCTTATTGAAAGACTTCTTGCTTTGTGAAGAGCTCTGGTAGCATTTCTATTCTTTGAGACTGAAGATTCATGGTTCCAGGGTCATCCCGGAGACCTGGGTTCTCGTCCTGTGCCTGCACAGGGCTGTCTATGTAAAATAACTCCAGGTTTGATCAATCAGCAACCTCTTTAAGGAAGCAAAACAAGTTTAAGCCAGTGCTGTTTCAATTTGATTAATCAACAGTCCATTTAAGGGGGGAAAACCAGTATAAGCCAGTGTTTTATGTGCTCTTTCAACCAGGGCCATATAGAATATTTTCTCTATGTATTTCTAATTTCTATGGGTGACTCTTTGTGGTAGGTAGAATAATGGCCCTCAAAGATCTACAATGTAATCTCAAAAGACAAAAAAAAAAAAAAAAGGACTTCAAAAGTCTACAACATAATCCATGGAACCTGTGAACATGTTACTTTACTTGGTGAAAGGGACTTTCCTGAAGTGATTAAGGGTACTGACCTTGAGATGGAGAGATTAAGTTGAATTAGCTGGGGCAAACCATCTAATTATATGAGTCCTTAAACATGGAGATTTTCCAAGGCATGATCAGAGAAAGCTGTAGAAAAAGGGTCACATCGAGAACAGAGAGATGGCAGTATGGGAGGAAGTTCATCTGATGTTGCTGGCTTTGAAAATAGAGGAAGAGATCATGAAGCAAAGAATGGAGGTGGTCTTTAGAAGCTGGTAATGGCAAGGGAACAAATTTTCTGCATAGTAGAAGGAATGTGGCCCTACTGACAATTTGAAGTGAGACTTGCAGAATTTTAAGATAATAAATGTGTGTTGTTTCAAGTCATGTAATTTATTATTGTGTATTATACCAGCAATAAAAAGTGAATAAATTCTTAAATAGTAATTTAACTAATATTTATGTTTCTGTGATGTTTCATACACCACTCTCCCCACTCCCCTGGTCTAGCCATCTGTTTTCTGTTTATTTTATTTTATTTTTTTCTGTTTATTTTTATCTTGATTATTTTACAGGTATAACAACAAGGAGCTGGACACTATATTCATCACTTAGAGGCAGAGAAAGTTGTAAGATACAACTGTGGATTTACTAATGCAGACAAAAACTATTTAGATAAATTCAAGAATAATCTAGGGAAGAAATATTAGGTACCTATAATATTATGCTAGTTCTTTTTTTTTCCAGTTATATCTTATTTCTCTTTGGATATTTTTGTTTAATTATAAGTCAGAAAGTCTAAATAAGAGAATGATAAACTTCCTCTTTATTTTCTTTCTTACTCTTTATGATTAGCAGCCCATTAGATACAACCTTTAAATGAATTTATCTTCTATTATAATAAAGAGCCCTCTACTGACTGATATGCTCATTGTACTCAGAAAATAAAGAGCAAGTTTCCTTATGCTGAAGAGATGCAGTCAACTTAATGGCAGTATAGAACGTTGGAATTCCATGGTGTTATATATGTTCAATCAAGCCATCTCATTTATTGGCTGATTATTTCATTTGATATGTGACTACCTGTACTTTCCCAGCTTCAGGATGCAAAGAATAGTTATTCCTTGACATTGAGGAACTGCAAGTTAGGTATATGAAACAGAGGGGTAAACAACAGTTAATGATCAAATGTTACAAGTGTATAGTTTTTAGACAGGAATTTAATAAAGTATGTAAGTCTCAGGGCAGCAGAAAATGAAACAGCTATTTGGGATTCAAAGGACTGAGAGAAGAGAGGAGGTGGAGAGACACTTGGACTGAATCTGAAAGATGAGTAGGAGTTTGTCAAGTGAAAAATAGAGGACACTTAAATGTAACCACTAGTTATATGTGACTAAGCAACTGAAATGTAGCTAGTGTGACTGAGGAACTAAGTTGTTAAGTTTTATTTACTTGCATTAATTTGCTTAAATCTCACAAATCACATATGGCTAGTGACTAACTACTATGATTAGTAGACAGCACAGGGCTAGAAAACTATCTCTCTGGCAGTGTAGAGGGAAAGAGGTTACCTATAGGGAAAAAACAATTAGCTAGATTAAAGAGAGAAGAATTTGTCTCTCTCATCTATCAAAGATAGGTTTATAATATTATAGACATAATTCTGGCCATGGATTTGTGAATTTAAATACAGACAATAAATTCGGTAGAAACAATTTAGCCTTTAATATAAACCAGAGGAAAGATATTTAAGTATACACTTATGGATCATAGGACCAATCCCTTCTCTAGGCTGAGGATGGAAAATTAAACAGCTCTTTCATTTCTTAGATTTCTCTTTGACGTCAAGAACTGAAACTCCAAATCCCAGGGTACTCTTTGTGTGGTTATTATTTGAACACAAGTGCCCAAGATGGTGAATCTCAGTGGTGTGTGTGTGTGCGTGTGTGTGTGTGTGTTTGTGTGTATGGAGAGAGACAGAGAGAAACCAATGGAGCTAGGAAGCAAGGGAAGGAGTAAGGGAGAGAACAAGAAGAAAAGGAGAAAGGGAGGGAGGGAGAATGGAAGAAAATTAGAGGGAAGAATGGAGGAAGACAGGGAGAGAAATGGAGAAAAGGTGGGGAAGAGAGGGAAAGAAAGGGAGGAAGAGAGAAATTTTGACTCACAGGTATATGTGGAAATGTCTGTGGGATTTAGTTTTTGGTTATCACAAATAAAGGTTGTTGATAGTACTGGCACTTAGTGAATGGAGGCCAGGGACACTGCTAAATAGCCTACAGTTTGCACGACAGTACCACATCAAAGAATGATCTATCCCAAATGTCCATAATGGAGAGCATGAGAAACCGTGGTCCAGGAGAGTGCTGCTCAACCCTTGTGTTCTTAAAGTAACTTAGGAACCTTTTAAATACCCAATGCCTACATCCTTCCCTGGGCCAACTAAACAAGAAACTTTGAGGGTGGGGCCCAGCCCAGGCATCGTGCCTTGTAAAAGTTCTCCAGGTAATTCTAACGTGCAGCCCGAGCTGAGAACTACTAGCATGAAGAGAGGGTGCTGTTTTCAACACCCTAACCTGCCCCCCGGCCCATGTGACTCCATTCTGTGTCTCTCATGGAGTCTTCTGCCAAAACTCTGCCCCCCTCTTCGCCCTGTGCCCTGCCTTCTGGCTTAGTCTAAAGGTTTTAGGAGTCTGGGGCTCCTAAAACCTGCCGGACAAAGATAAGGTTCGCGCTTTGCCTATCAAGTGACCGGGGATTACAGAGGGCCTCTCTGGTCAGCCACACCATACAGTGTTTCCTACCCACCAGGGGAAACCCAAGTTAAAAATGGTTAACAGGAAAGCTAGTTGAGGGAGATAATTAGCAAATATTAGTCCTTTGGTGGCTGTATTCGTATTACATGGGATTACTCAGTAGCAGGAAAGGCCAGCCTTCTGTCAAGTCTGTTTAGCTTAATGAAGCAGAAAAGAGCAGTTGTTTTTGTATTTTTTTAAGGTGGAAAAAACACAGATTCTGCATTTGCCCTTATTAATATGTTGAAATGTTATTTGAAAAGATATTTCAACAGAAGAAAAAACATTTCATAGTTTTGCTGAGAGATCAAAACACATTGCCTACATCATCTTTTAATTGTCTAGAGACACAAAAGGGAAACTTCTTACCCTGGTTCCACATAAAGCTAAGAGCTTGGGGGAAAAAAATCAGAGGTCTTTGTTGTCTGCAAATTCTCTGGGCAGCCAGGTACAGCTCGGAAGTTCAGGGTTTTCATTGGCTGTCCCCTGGGACCTTTGGAAATACAAGTCCTCAGCGCACATGGCTTTGGTTTTTAGTTGTTTTATTCTTTACTAGGCATCTGACTTTCTAAAGGTTATGTAAACCTAAAGCAGCACACAGGCTCTCAGCCCACCTTCTCTTTGTTGCATCTGTCCAGATGGAGGCAGTAGCTGGTCCTCCCCCAGGGCAGCTGAATGAAGGTGTTCATTAATGCAGAGGAGGTGGATGTCAGATCCAGAACTTTCCCCGTGTCCTCAAGTCCATTCTCTAGTAGGTCTGCGTCTTTATTCCCCTCTTACCCCTAGGTTCTTCATGACCTTCTTTTTTTATTTCTTAGATTCCTTATATACATGTTAGCATACGGTATTTGTTTTTCTCTTTCTGACTTACTTCACTCTGTATGACAGACTCTAGGTCCATCCACCTCACTACAAATAACTCAATTTCATTTCTTTTTATGACTGAGTAATATTCCATTGTGTATATGTACTACATCTTCTTTATCCATTCATCCGATGATGGATACTTAGGTTGCTTCTATCTTCTGGCTATTGTAAATAGAGCTGCAGTGAACATTTTGGTACATGACTCTTTTTGAATTTTGGTTTTCTCAGGGTATATGCCCAGTAGTGGGATTGCTGGGTCGTATGGTAATACTATTTGTAGTTTTTTAAGGAACCTCCACACTGTTCTCCGTAGTGGCTGTGTCAATTTACATTCCCACCAACAGTACAAGAGGGTTCAGTTTTCCCCACACCCTCTCCAGCATTTATTGTGTTTTTGGTTACTTCTTATTCCTTGTACTTTATTTATTACAATGACATCTAGGAGGTTGCAGCTGTAATTAAAAATGTTCTAATCTATGCTGTCCACCATGGTAGCCATTAGCTATATGGAGATATTAAGCACTTGAAAAGTTCACAGTGCAAATAAGAAAATTTATTTAATGTTAATTGATTAAATTTTTAATAGCCACATATGACTAATGATTTCTGTTTTGGACAGTACAAACATAAGAGAATGAGAAGTTTGGCATTTAAGATATTTATATATATATAAATTTGGAGCACAGTACAGCAATGTCCATTTTTCCTCATAAGTGAAGGGAACTGTTTGAATGAAGGCCTGAGAAAGGACAATAACTGCAGGTGGCACGACTCATCCACTACAATTTGGAGTTACAGTTGGATGCCCTGCTATCAAAATACAGTCCTTAGTTTAATAGACTAATTAGTAATGTAGAACTGCTTACTTGCGGGTTGTGGTTGATGTAACTCCTTACAAGGGAGGCCAAATAACTAATGCTATAGAAAGTGGGCAGTTTTCTCTGGCTATTTCCAATATAATACATCCCTGATTTTACTCTGGGTAAGATTTCCAAACTTGCTATGAACCAATTTAATTTTCTAGGACCTCTAGTTTGGGATATGTTCTTAATGAGACCATTGAGAGGCCAAGTAGTTGACATGAAGCAAAATAAATTGAATGCCATGTCATTCTATTTTACTTTTGGATTCAAAGATAATTTAATTCATTTCATCTTTATTTTCTTTCCATTTCCAAAACTCATCAGTTTTATCCTAGGACTGTAATGATAAAAAAAAATCATTCATTTTAGAAAGTTTGTCCAGTCTATTGGAATGATTTTCCACTAAAAAAATATTAAGGAGTATGTTGCAATCAGGAGATTATCTGCAGCGTTGAAAATGCAGACTTTTAAAAATTAATTAATTAATTTTTGGCTGAATTAGGACTTCATTGCTGTGCACAGGCTTTCTCTAGTTGCAGCAAGTGTAGGCTATTCTTTGTTGTGGTGTGTGGGCTTCTCATTGTGATGGCTTCTCTTCTTGTGGAGCACAGGCTTTAGGTACGTTTGCTTCAGCAGTTGTGGTACACGGGCTCAGTTGCTCCGTGGCATGTGGGATCTTCCTGGACCAGGGATTGAACCCATGTCCCCTGCATTTGCAGGTGGATTCTTAACCACTGCGCCACCAGGAAAGTCCCAAAAATACAGATATAAAACCTCAAATCTTGAAATTCTTTGCTAATTGTTAACATTATATTCTAGTTTTAGCAATGGGTATTGTTAAACAGGGATTAATATGTATAGATAATTTTGATATTGTAAAAAATGTACTTTGCATTTAGGAAATAATTGCTAAAATTCACACCAGTTCAACAATTTACTAAACAATGGGACACTTCTGTGTCTCACTTCCATTTGTTACAGAATGTTCACTTGTGTTCTCTTTCCATAGAGAATAAGGACTATTATTGCAAATTAAACAAAATAAATGGATGAATATCTTTCCACTTGCTATGAACTCTTAACACTAAATTCTTTTTAGGAGGTATCGTTAGTGAAGTTATTGAATTAGAGAATCATATTATTAATTCTTAATGACTTAGATTATTAAATGTTTTATTAGTTTTAGTGTTCTGTATTTAACTGCAATCTTCAGACTTCTGAATGCCAGCAATTCTGATAATTAGAATAGTTGTCTCATCAAAGCCCAACTAGTAGCTGCTCTAAGAAGAGAGGGGGAGGGGCAACTGGTCTTCAGTCAGGAGCCCCCAAATTTACTTCGTGAATTTAATAGACAACAGCACGTGAATTTCAACATTTACCTATTCCTTGTGGAAAAGGTGCAGAAATATCACCCCTCACTTGAAATCTCCCCACATTTCAAACTCCCTTCAGTTTGAAATCTGAAGGCTGATTCTGCTTATGTCAGGAGCAAGTGAGGCACGTGAGCCCCACAGAGGACCGCTGAGAGCAATCCCTTTCCCTTCTTTGAAAGAGAGTCTGATGGTTTGCAGTGTATTAACTCCATTTGATGGTGAATTGCTATTTCAGTCACAAAAACTGTTTCTCTATCTCAAAGGGGGAGAATATGTCTTTGTGATTTTTTCTGCTCAAATCAGTGTTTCATGTTGGACTGCTACATGAAACCATGAAAAAAATGAACCTCGAAAAATATGAAAAATGTATGCTATTCTCCTAGTACATTTCACTGCCAGATTTTTGGGTGATATACAGTGATGGCTGTCATAACAACAGAGTAATCCAGGAAATACAATTATGCATATAATGAAACTGGCAGTGAGGGGGAGCTGCTCTGATGAGAAATAACTGGCTTGTTCCTAGGCATCTAGTTATTTCACCTTATATATCAATTACCTAGATTTGGGCTCTTAAAATTGCTGCTCATCTACCTAAACTTTAGGTTCTGAGCTTCTTCTCTTGATTATTCCCATCATATCAGAGCAGATGAGGATAAACAAAGTGAGTCAGTTCCCCTGGTGTCAATCACTTAAGGAATCAACATAATTGATGCAATGGAGTTGAAGCAAATAATGTAATTAAGGAAAGGGGAACCCATGGAATTCTGGATTAAATAATATAATGATGCATAATTATGCATCTAAACAATAAAAGGATTGCCTTGGAATAACACATTACACATGTGGTTGATCCAGAATAAGAAATATTAATCCACCTTCCATCCATGTGTGGTAGAATTTTGTATGTTGGTATAATGATGTGGGATATTTATATTAATACATTTATTAATGTCTATTAATTTTTTAATTATTAGTAATGAAAATACATGTTTATAGCTACCAGTTGATGGGCACAGAATCAAATCTAAAACATGGCACTTTAATTTCCCTAAGAGATTTTTACAAAAGTCATTTTGAAAGACAACGGAGTTTTTCTAGTAAAGTTTCTACTTTTTCAAAACTATAACTGAAGGGACTTACCCAGTGGCCCAGTGGTTAAGAATCCACCTGCCAATGCAGAGGACACAGGTTCAATCTCTGGTCCAGGAAGATCCCACATGCCGCAGAGCAATTATGCCTGTGTGCCACAACTACTGAGCCTGAGCTCTAGAGCCCGCAAGCGACAACTATTGAGCCCACATGCTGTAACTACTGAGCCCGCATGCTGCAACTACTGAAGCCCATGTGCCTAGAGCCCATGCTCTGTAACAAGAGAAGTCACCATCATGAGAAGCCCGCGCACTGCAATGAAGAGTAGCCCTCACTCATCACAACTAGAGAAATCCCGCATGCAACAAGGAAGACGCAATGCAGACAAAAAAAAAAACAAACAAAAAACTATAAGTGAAAATGCTGCCTCCCATATATGTACAATAATTAAACATTTCTGGCATTATGCAGGGATTCTAATATAAAGTCACAAAAAACAACTCAGTGTTGAAAATTTACCGCTATAATAATAGCAAGCATTTATGGAGTAGTAACCCCATGTCAGGTACTTCATTTAATATTACTTTTCAACTTCACTACAAATCTTAAAGTAGGTATTACTCTCCATTTCAGAAACTGAGATTAAGTGACAGTAAATGTCTTTCTCAACTTCAAACATGTTTTACTGATTCTCCTCTTCTCTTGTGGTCAGTTAATGGAATTCAGTTATAAGCTACATGAAGACAGAGTCTGTTTCCTTAGGGTTACACATCTTACATTTAAAACCTTTCAAGATAGTTTTCTAATTATAAAGTTCATGATAAGCTGAAAAAATAACTTTAAAACTTAGTGGTTCAAAGCAATAAGCATTTGCTACGTCATTGTGTCTCTGGGTTAGGAATCTTGGAGCAGCTTAGATAAGTAATTCTGGCTCAGAGTTTCATGAGATTGCAGTTATTATGTCACCATGACAGCAGACGTCTGAAGACTTAACAGAGTTACTGTATTTATTTTCAAGGTGTCTAACTCACTTTCCTGTTGGCAGGAGGACCTTATTCCTTGCCTCGTGTACCCTCCATAGGGCCTCTTGTTTACCCTAGGAGTGAGCTATGAAAGAGAGCAAAGAGAAGCACATGATAAGTCTCATAAGTCACATACCATCAGTCACTTTTACCACATTCTTTTTGTTAGAAACAAATCAGTTAGTATAACCACTCTTTTATTTTTAAATTAAATGTATTTATTTATGGCTGCATTGGGTCTTCGTTGCTGCACCTGAGCTTTCTCTAGCTGCGGCGAGTGGGGGTACTCTTCGTCGTGGTGCGCGGGCTTCTCATTGCGGTGGCTTCTCTTGTTACGGAGCCCGGGCTCTAGAGCGCAGGCTCAGTAGCTGTGGCGCAGGGGCTTAGTTGCCCCGCGGCATGTGGGGTTTTCCCAGACCAGGGATCGAACTCATGTCCCCTGCATTGGCAGGTGGATTCTTAACCACTTTGACACCAGGGATGTCCCAGTATAACCACTCTTAAATTCAGATGAATTAGATTTTATGACTTAAAGGAATAAATATCAAAGAAATTACACATTTTTCAGCCACCACATAAGTAGATTTTGGATTTCAGTGAACACAGAGACTGTGAAAATCCACAGCATGGAAAGATACAATCCAATTTAATTTACCAAAAGAAACTAACAGAATGTCTAAGTGACACTGATGTGGAACACCATAATGGAAAAGTATTTTTTTAACTCTTTGATATTTTTTAAACCTGGATTCTTTCTATATCAGAATAAAATCTACATTTAAATACAATGAGAATTAAGATTGTACATATTTCTATGATACACAGTATTTTATTTTGCAGTACACGGGCCTCTCACTGTTGTGGCCTCTCCCATTGCGGAGCACAGGCTCCGGACGCGCAGGCTCAGCGGCCATGGCTCACGGGCCCAGCCGCTCCGCGGCATGTGGGATTTTCCTGGACCGGGGCACGAACCCGTGTCCCCTGCATCGGCAGGCGGACTCTCAGCCACCAGGGAAGCCCGATACACAGTATTTTTGAGGCAAAGTATGGATTTTAGCAAACAGGACAGGCACAGTTTTGACTGCCAGGGTTGGATGTCCCAGGCCTTCATTCTTCTTTTCAATTTCACTTCACAAAAAAGGTCTTCAGGGCTTCCCTGAAGACCTTTTTACAGTTATCAGTGGGACTGTAAACTGGTATGGCCACTGTGGAAAACTATGGGGGTTCCTTAAAAAACTAAAAATAGAATTTCCATATGATCCAGCAATCCCACTCCTGGGCATATACCTGGAAAAGACAAAAAGTCTAATTAGAAAAGATACATGCATCTCAATGTTCATAACAGCACTATTTACAATAGTCAAAACCCAACCCAATGTCCATCGACAGATGAATGGATAAAGAATATGAGATATATATATAAATATATATATAAAGTATTACTCAGCCATAAAAAGAATGCAAGATTGCCATTTGCAACAACATGGATGGACCTAGAAAATATTAGTGAATATTATAGAAGTAAGTCAGACAGAGCAAGACAAATATTATTTGATATCACTTATACGTGGAATCTAAAAAATAATACAGATGAATCTATATACAAAACAGACTCACAGACACAGAAAACAAACTTATGGTACCAAAGGGGAGAGTAGGGGTGGAAGGGAGGGTTAAATTAGGGGTGTGGGATTAACAGATACAAACTACTGTACAAAAAATAGATAAGTAATAATGATTTACTATATAGCACAGGGAATTATATTCAATATCTTCTAATAACCTTTAATAGAATAAATATGAAAAAAATATATACAACTAACCATTTTGCTGTATACCTAAACCAACACAATGTTGTAAAGCAACTATACTGCAATTCAAAAGTTATTTTAAAGTATTTTTCTTAAAAGTAATTTTGTTGCTCTTGTGCAATCTTTCCAGATGAAAAATTTAGATAAAAGTAAAGTATGATTTTTTTTAAATGTGAAATTCCAATTACCATATTTAACACACTGTTAAGATAAAAAAAAAACAAAACTAAACTAAAACCTGAGCACCAGAGAAGACATGTGAGAGGGCAGGGGACCTTAATGATCTTTGTTTTTCAGAACTTCTCCTTGAAGTTTTCTTCCCTCATCCTGAAGACAAACTCCCAATGTTACCTTTGCAAGCTGCTATAAAAGCTTTGGATCCAGGCTGACTGCTGAGCCTATGATAACAGCTTATATTGCCAATTATTAGACAGCAGAGAATGGCCTCAGTTCCTGTAGTTTCCATGCAGAGCATCTTGCGATGCCCTCTACATTCATGAGACTGATAAAATGAGTGAAAGACAAACAAAACTGACTGCCTCAGGGAGTCCTACTGAAACAAGGGACTGAACTAAATTATTCAGAGTCAACAGGGAACCCCAGGGCAGAAAGCCCTGCAAGGGAACTTACCTCGAGAGGAGCATTACTAACTCTAACTACTTGTCTTGTCTGGGGTACCTACCATGGTAAACTCTTTCTAGGGCTATCCTGACCATCACGACACTCAGCACACCTCAGCCCTGGAAGGCATCAGGTTACTGGATAAAGTTGTGCTATGCCTGAATTGACTGGCAGATTAATATACAAACTAAGAGAGGAAGATTCCTGGCTGTCTAGAATGGGCTATGGGACATTCTTCCTTGCTTGGTAATGACTACATTCACTCCTACAGGCAGGTCTGAGCAACCTGTTTGGAGTGCTTTCCAAGGCCTTGGTCAACTGCTGTCTCTTAAAAAGTACCCGGTTATTGTCACAGCCACTCAGAATCTGACTAATTTGGGGCCATGATGGGTAACTTATGTTTCTCACTTGGCACTTGAAAAAAGCAAGGGATGAAGTTGCAACAAGATGAAACACACAACATGATATCCAAGAGCTAACTTCTAAGGTCATCTTGTGTATGAAATGCAACTTGAGGTAGTGAAATAGCTCTTGAAACACTTGTTATTTTGCAATGCATGTACTATGAAGCACATAAGGACAGGGAGTTACCCTAGCAAGGGAAGGTGGTGAGCAAAGCAGTAAATTCTGTGAAAAATAAACAAATAGAAACCTCAATTAAATGAAGTTGGGAGAGCAGCAGGGAACTTTCATACCCTGTGACAATAGCACAGCCCAATAGGAAGAAGAGGCTCTTCTTTTTTCTTCGCAAGGACTCAGCCAAGAAATCCTCTCTATCAAAATGTTCTCCTTCCTTTGCTGTGGGTGACTCACCCATCATGATAGCAGATACAGTTATTGCAACTCTTTCATGATCATGAATAAACACAACTTTGCTGGAGAAATATCTGGCAGCCTATTTATTTCAAGTAAACAACACCCAACTTAGTGGTAGTGGTGAATGAGCAAAGACAAATGATAGGCACAGTACCAATGGACTATGATCATATTTTGAAGGGACATGTGAGTCAGATCTCAGTCAGATCCCTACCTACATAGGCTAACCTAGCTACAGCTGTGAGTTAACCTTGATGAGAAACTTGCCCCTTTATCAATGTCTCAGTGAAATCTAGTCAAACATAGGAAGTAAAAATTTTGCTAAAGATTAGGGATTCCAGTTATACTTACTTCAAAAATATGCTGTAGGTCTATGTTTTCCTTTAAATGTCTTCCTCGATCCCCAGCCTTAATGACTACTCATTTCCCCAGCTCCAGCACCGTGATAATTTTATGACTAACTTACCCGTCCATGGTGCCAAGTTATCTGGTAAGATACCAGCCTAGATGTTGCTGCTAAGGTATTTTTTAGGTGTAATTATGTATAAATCAGTAGACTGAGTGAAGCAGATTGCCCTCCATAATGTAGATTGGCCTTATCCTATCAGTTGAAAGACTAAAGAAAGCAAAGGCTGAGATTCTCTGAGGAAGAGGGAATTTTGCCTCTAGAGTATCTTCAGACTTGAGCTGTAACATCAGCTCTTTTCTAGGTCTCCAGCCTGCAGTCCTGTACTGCAGATTTTGGACTTGCCCACCTCTACAACTATGTGAACTCCTTCCTTAAAATAAATTTCTCTCTCTCATTATATATGTTTATATATGAATATATATGCATATATACATAAATATATCTAAATATAGATATATATGGAATACCTCCTTCTGTATATGTATGTGATATATGTATATATATATATATATATACACACACACAAAGAGGGGGAATAGAAATATATACATTTATACACACACACACACATATATATACATATATATACATACATATATATATCCTATCATTTCTGTTTCTCTGGAGAACACTGACTAATAGAAGTCTCACAAAGCTTTTGCCTCACTGCTCCTCTCTCTCGCTTCTTTAATATGAAATGAGCACCATATCAGTACTGAAGCCTTAGGACTAACTACAGTGGACTTGGCAAACCTTCTTTTCAATTTTTCAGGAAAGTCAAGTCTCCCCTACAAAAGAATTCTGGTACCATCTGCTAAAATGTTAACTTTTCTCCATATGGCTACCTAGATAAAATATTAAGTAACATAGCCATGTTACCACCAACATAATGATTGACAATTGTCCTACCTGACAAGTATTATTACAGATGAATGTATGGGATTTTCACTTTCATTAATTAATTTAAGAATAATTTAAATATTCTTTTCCATACAGGCTAACAAAAGAAAATTTAGAAAATTCATAAAAGTAAAATTAAAAGAAAAATAAATTAGCATAATTCCACTATTCACAATACTCATTTATATTTTGTGAATTTTCTTCCAGCTTGATTTTATATCCATTGAACTAAGCTTTCTGTTTCTGTTTTTTCGTACATATTGTAACCAGACATTATTTCTACATCTGCATAGTTCTTTTTAATTGTGCATCCCGATTTTCCACATTATTTCATAGAAAAATAAATCTACTCATTCTGAGTACCTTCACTCTATTCCTCTTGATGAACTTTTCATGAAC
The DNA here is from genome assembly GCF_964374135.1 of Grampus griseus. NCBI lineage: Eukaryota > Metazoa > Chordata > Mammalia > Artiodactyla > Delphinidae > Grampus > Grampus griseus. Next base: position 16,842,313 of record NC_139016.1, on the reverse strand, counting down.
TGATTTTAATTGTCCTTTACCCACAAGCAAATGGACTCGCTACCACCCTGCCCTGCTCAGACATGCTGTTATTTTACACTAGTGCATTCGTAACTCTTGTCTAATTTTATTCCTCCTGCTCAGAAAAACAGAGCAGCTGCTAGTCCCAGCTTCCTGGCTGTTCTCTCAGCCTCCCCTTCCTTCCTGTCCTTCTACTGCTGGCCTATGTTATTTCTTTTAAAGCAAGTTTTCAAAATACCAGGATAGATAAAGATCTGAGGACCATAATTTTTGTATACTGCTTAAAGACTTTTTTTTGGTTTCTTTTTTTGGTTTTGGATCCTGTATCCCAAACAATGAAACTGTGCCAAAAATTTATTTCAGAAGTAAAGCCAAGATGTATCCCTGTGCGACTAGCAGGAGATAAACAGCTTTCAGTTTAATCCTAACAAGAATGGGCAAATGGACCCTGACACTTGGTTTAATATTTCACTAACGTAATCCCTTTCCCATACATGTACTTACTTGCACGTGTGTGTGTCTGTGTGTGTGTAGATATATTTATTCTCCTAGGAAATGAAGCTTTCATTTCTGGTTGTATTTAATGACTTTTACAAAATCCATCTGGAGGTTCAAATGAAAGAAATTATATGTCACTCTTAGATTTAGTGAAAGTATATATGCATTTCCACTCACAAAATTGATCTCCTTCCACCAAAATGGGAAAACAACTGCCAGGAAAATGTGGGGGGAATGTATGCCCTCAAATTTTGCATGCATACATTCTTGCAGTTCAGCAATGACCAAGGTTCAGTACTGGGATTAAGACAGGAGTAGACACAAAGGGTCAATTTGAGTTCAGTGTCATCTGAGGACATCCAGTTTGGGCCTAGTTTGATTATTAGTGGACAGAAGTTGGCCAGTTCCAAGAGAGTTATAGAATTAAATTGTTTAATTTAACAATTAACAAATTAATTAAATTATGAAGAGACAAGGATATGTAGCTGGAACTCAGGATTACAATTGTCCATTTTAAAGAGTCTAGTTGTAAGACTCCTTCAGCAGATCCAAACCAAAGTGGTGGAACCAGGGACAGTCTATATTAGTTTGGGGATAGAATTGAAAAGACTTACAATGCTTATAAAGCAGATTTGATTTTTCTCTAAATAATAAAATTTACAGTAGAGGAAGATGACTGAAAAAAAAATTCAAAGAAATATCAAAAAGTAACTAACAAGGGGACTTTGGGAAATGTAAGCCATCTGGTGAATAATTGGGAATCATAGCAATTACATTTTCTGTTGACAATTCATGATGTAGGTTTCAATTTCTCAAGTTCCTTTCCCAGGATTCCTAGTATGTAGTTGAATCTGGCAGGAGTAACTTCCTTGATGGCAGGGAAAGTGTGGTTTTGGTGGTATCTTCCCAGGCAGTTTGGGCCACAGAAAAACCCAGGTATAATAAAAAGATATGAAGAATAAAATACAAAAATTAAGAGACATGAAGTATATGAAGAAATGAAGAACCACCCTTCTCTTCTCCCTGGCTTGCCTCTCCTTAAGAACATGCAAGTCTTATTTACTACCATTTTTCTAGAAAATGAGCTCAATTTCCTTTAAATTCTCTTACACTATCCAAAGGTCCTTAGGAAAGAAAATTGCATATTTTGCAGTATTCGTGTTAAAGGTTTCAGAAATCCAGCACGAATTTTTCAGATATCAGTGTCTCAGATCTTAACTTCAGTTTTATCTGGAACCTATAGGGTTATAACTTTTCATATGGGAACAAGTTATATAATTTTCCTTCTATTGGGAATTTTTAATAAACTGCATTCATTTGTATTTTATTAATGTAAGGAAGAGGATGAGCTTATTGTGAGGTTGTGCATGGAATGATACTAGAACAAAACACTCTTAGGGGAGAAGCAGCTCTAGGGATGTCCCCAGATCTGCAAAAGGACAAGCCCATCAGTGGTATAAATTGTTAACAAGAATAATGCTTTTTGATCAACATAATTGGCTCACCTCCTGGGACTTCAAGAATCTTGTTGGAACAAATACCATTTTTGGCAATTAGGATGGGTGATGTTGACTGAGTTTCCTGCATCAGGCTCTTTCACACCCAAAATAAAGCTCTGCTTTCCAGGAGATTCCCCCAGTAGTTCAAACTGATCCACTTTCATTCCTGACTTCACGATGATCAAAGAAATATTGGTGGTCTTCATATTTTCTCCTCAGTCCCATGCTATGATTTGGCTTTTTACATTTGGGAAAACTGCAGGTGGCAGAGTTGGAGGATTTGTTACAAAATAAATTTCTAATTATGGCTCAAAACACATGTGAGACCTCAAAAACCTATTTCAAATTTCATAAGTAGATTTTTTTAACAGATAAATTGCAAGGAGAAACATGATATGGAAAGGAAATATGTAGATCAGAATACAGTTAAAAGAGTTATTAATTATAATACATGAACTTATTTGGATCTTGATAATATTTACAAATGTCACCTACTATTTCCTTCAAAATAACACAGGTGAGGGAAAATGAGTGGGCTCTTACAAAAACAAGATTGGTCATACATTAAAAATTGTTAAGTTGAATGAAGAGTACCTAGAAGTTTATTTTAATATTCTTTATACTTTTGTATATATTTGATATTAATCGTTATAACATTTTTTAAAGTCAGATAAGGGCATATGACATATTTATCTTTGAGACCCTGAAGGCTGGATGTTCATCATGTTTTTCTAAGTCAGGTCTGCAAACTATGGTCTATAGGCCAAATTCAGTGTTCCATCTGGTTTTGTAAATAAAATTTCATTAGAACACAGCTGTAGCCACACTCATTTCTGTATGGTCTTTAGTTCCTTTCCTGCTACAAAGCAGAGCTGAGTAGTTGTAACAGGGATCATATGACTCTCATAGTCTAAAATATTTACTATTTGTCCCTGAATAAAGTTTGACAATCCTGTTGTAACCCATTCTGATGAATTCTAACCTTATTTCTTACAATATTTCTACCTTACAGAATATGATTTGTTCATAATTGAATATTTTGGTTTTGCCAAGGAATTATATTCTGTATTTTCTTCAGGCATTAACTTATGATTTCCCCTCTTCTAGGAACTCCAAAACATATACACATACTTTGCCCAGTTCTCTTCTGCTCAGATTTCAAGTGACTGTTTTCCCAGGAAAGCTGCCATGACACCCAATGCCTCATTTTTGATCAAATACCCCACTTTTGTATCCCCAGAAAATCTTCCAACATTGAATTTCAAATATTTCTGTTGACCCTTTCTCATTCTCTTTTCTTTGTGACTTTATAAATGTGTACATGTTAGTACTTTCACATTGTCCTACAGCTTTTGGATGTTCTGTTTTCTTTTTCACTCTTTTTGTCTGTTTGAATTTCAGTTTGGATACTTCTATGACATATAGTTAAGTTCAGTGATTCTTTCTTATATTGTGACCATTCTGCTAATGATCCTGTCAAAAGAATTCTTTATCTCTTACAGTGTTTTTCATTTCTAGCATTTTCCCTTGATTTTTTGTATGGTTTCCATCTGTCTGCTGAAATTATCTATCTTATTGTGTATTTTGTCCACTAGAACTTTTAATTAATTATTAATCCTAGTTATTTTAAATTCCCTATCAGGTAGTTCCAATGTTTGTGTCATATCTGTATCTGATTCTGTTGATTACTTTGTCTTTTGGGATTGCATTTTGGGGTTTTTTTTTTTTTTTGTCTTTTTATATGCTTTGTGTTTTTGTTGTTGTTGAAAATTGGGCATTTGCTGTAGCACAGAAGGAGACTAAGGTTAATAGCATTATGCTTGGAAATAGGTACACTTTCTTTATGCTAAGCCTTTAGTGTCAGGAGTTCGTGTTAATCTCTTCAGGATTTTGACTGGGTCTGAGGTCTGTTGTTGCTATGATTATGCTAAATACAGCATAGATTTTAAATTGCCCTAGTACACAGCATCTTGTTACTATTGACATTTGGACCTAGTTTATTCTTTGTGGTGGAAGCTATCTTGTGTAGTACAAATTCTAAACTTCATTTGGTATTTCAAATGTAGAACTTGTTGCTGTATCATTTCTCTCTAAGCATTTAAAGGGGTGTCAAGTAAATGTAATATGTCAAATATGACATATGTCCAATTCTACTATTAAGAAGTGGAAAAACAGTGTGCTGAGAGGATAGATGCATGAATAAAGAATAGGAAAATATCTAATTGTATGAGAGTATACAACATGGGTATGATTCACACTGAAGTTGTGGTAACCATTACAAACTTGGATTCCATGTGTACTTCCACTATTTAACCTTGAATAAGTTGTTTGGCTCATGTCACTACCCCCTTCTCTCCTGTAAATAAAGAACTTGGATAAGATCAGAAGTTTGCAGATTCAGATGACTTCAGGACCCAGGTAGGAAATTTAAAAAAAGTACGTGCAAACTTGGTGTAAGACACCAAATATTAAGCCAATTATATTATAAAATATCTCATTACATTGTATTTTAGAACATTGTAAAAATCAAACAAGACAACTTGAAAAGGTCTTTTTTGGCACATGGGTTGCCAATCTTGACCCCAACAGCAACACAACTCCCTCAGTGATGGCAACCAAAATGTCTCCAGACATTGACAAGTATCCCCTGAGGGGAAAATCACTTCTGGTTTGAGAATAGCTGGACTAAAGGATTTTGAGGTTGCTATTCAAATACAGGGTTTGAGAACTACATCAATACCATTCAAAGTGTGATCAATGAGCCAGTAACATCAACATCATGTGGGTACTTGTGCAAAACACAATTTCATGGATCTGAATCCAGACACACAGGCTCAGATTACATGTGAATGGGGCACAGGAATCAATGTTTTAACAAGCCCTGAAGGTGACTCTGATGCTTACTGAAGTCTTACCATCACTGAAGTAGCTTCTTAGAGTAGGAATTCAAGCCCTTCTGTTATCCTGAATGGAGGATTGGGTAAATGTGAGGAGGGATAAGGATTCTAATAATAGGGTAGAGTGCAAAATTCTGCAGGAAGATGAGAAACAGAAAAAAATTTCCTTTAAAAATCATCTGAGGGTCAACAAAATGATTGAGTAGGCCAGTGAAGCTCCCTATTATCTCACAGAAGTATCAAAAGACAAGCAAAAACTATCAGAACCAATTTTGTCAGAACTGTGGAAAAGACTCAAAGGCTTACAGTGACAAAGTAAATCCTGAATCAAGAAAAAAGCAATTTTCAAAATATTTATTTATTTTATGTTTTGACTGCATTGGATCTTAGTTGAGGCATGTGGGCTCTTCATTGTGGCATGTGGGTTTCTCTCTAGTTGTGGCAAGTGGGCTTCTCTATCTAGCTATGGCGTGTGTGTTTTATTTTTTTTCTCTCTCTCTCTCTAGTTTTGGCACACAGGCTCCAGAGGACGTGTGCTCTGTATTTTGCAGCACACAGGCTCTCTAATTGAGGCCTGCAATCTCAGTAGTTATGGTGTGTGGGTTCAGTTGCCCCACAGTATGTGAGATCTTAGTTCCCTGACCAGAGATTGAACCTGCATTCTCTGCATCGGAAGGCAAATTCTTTACCACTGGGCCATAAGGGAAGTCCTAAAAAGCAATTTTAATATGCACAAAACTTTGCAATTTTGTATTTGCACTTGCATCATTCTTCAGTGGCTTAGGGGTAGACTTGGAGACATTAATCCATGTTCATACTGTGGAATGCTGGTCCCTGATTCCAAAGGGAGCAGAGCCAATATTATTCACAGGTTACGTACATGTTTTATTTTACCTGTCTCTGAATTATAGAAAGGACCAACACATGTCATTCATTTGTTTGCCTAGCTCAGAACTCACTCAGGGCAGAAAAGTGTCAGCCATTTCAAAATATGTGAAGGTGGATAAATAATCCACAGATGGTTAAGGCAAAAAATTATAGTTGGAAGATGCAATGACCCATGTAAGGTCAAAGAGGAAAGGGCAGAGAGTAAGGTGTTTTACAATTAGAGCTTTCAGAACACCTGTGTTATAAAGAAATTTAGAAAGCTAGAATAAGACTTTATATCCAGAATAAGACCTTAAAAACACTTAAATTTTCATCTTGAGTTTATCCATAAGCTCATTGACTAAATATTGAAGAAGGCTCCCATCACAAAGCCAACCAGCAAAGATTGAGAGAAATTTTGGGCTTTGGGTGAGTTTTAAGAAATTCTGGTTTTTAAGAAAATCTCAGTTGAAACACAAATGAACACAACCTAAAAACAGAGACTTCATTAACCACACACAACAAGGAATCATTCTCTAAAAAAATCACTGGGAAAAATAGGATACTGCAGACTTCAACAATTGGAAGAACAGCAAGCTCTGGTGGAGGCTGAGAATTTGATTTTCAGATTATATTACCTGAATGTCTAATTTTTAACACAAAATTACAAAGCAGACAAAGAAACAGGAATGTGTGAACCATTCAAAGGAACAAAATAGACAGTGTCCTAGAGGTAACCAGCTTTTAACTTACAGAGACTTTGAAATAACTGTCCTAAATATATTCAAGTAGCTAAAGAAAAACATGAAGAAAAAAACCTAAAGAAATTGAGAAAAATAATGTATAAAAATGAGAGTACCAATAAAAATAGAAATTATAAAACCAAAATCAAGAATAATCTAGGTGTGAAAATACAATAACTATGTGAAAATAAAAACAACATTAGAAGGGTTCAGTAGTGGATTTAGTGGGCAGAAGAGAGGATCAATAAACTTGAAAATAGGCCAAGTGAAATTGTTCAGTCTGAGGAGCACAGAAGAGAAATGAAGAAAAGGTCACAGAGCCTAAAGGATATATAGGCATCAGTTTGTTAAGCAAACTATAATTTCCTTCATTGGAGTCATAGAAGAGAGAGAAAGAAGAATAGAAAGAATATTTAAAAAAATAATGGCCAAGGGCTTCCTTGGTGGCGCAGTGGTTGAGAGTCCGCCTGCCGATGCAGGGGACACTTCGTGCCCGGGTCCGGGAAGATCTCACATGCCGCAGAGCAGCTGGGCCCGTGAGCCATGGCCACTGAGCCTGCGCTTCCAGAGCCTGTGCTCCCCGATGGGAGAGGCCACAAGAGTGAGAGGCCCGCGTACCGCAAAAAAAAAAAAATGGCCAAAACACTTACAAATTTTATGAAAGGCAGGAATATATACATCCAAGCTTTTCAAGTCAGGTAAATAAAAGGGATCAAACTGAAGAGATCAAATTATAATAAAATTATGGAAAGACAAAAAGAGAATCTTAAAAGAAGAAGAGATAAGTGACTCACCAAGAATAAGGGATTTTCAATAAGATTAACTGCTGATTTCTCATCAGAAACAAAGTAGGCCAGAAGGTAGCACGATGACATTAGAAGTACTGAAAGAAAATATGGCAATGAAGGACTTTATATAACAAAAGTTTTGTCCTCCAAAATCTAGGGAGAAATTAAGACATTGTCATAAAAAAATTGGAGGGAGTTTGTTACAACTAGATATATCACTTAAAAATGTCAAAGGTAGTTCTTCAGTTGAAATTATGGAACTATATACTCAGTAAATTGAAAACTCTTGAAAAAATAACATCTCCCAAAATAACTGCACGTGTAAAAATAAAAGCCAATATTACTGTACTTTTAGTTTGTAATTCCACTTTTCACTTCCTACAACATTTTTAAATTAAGAAAAACCCCAACAAATCATGTTATTGAATAAACAATAAATAAATATAGAATTTGTGACAAGAACAACATAAAGGGGAGGGACAGAGTTATATAGAAACAGATTTTTGTACGCTATTAAAGATAAGTTGGGGTCAATTTAAACTATACTGTTATAAATGTTAAGTGTAATCCCCATGTTAACCATACTTCCATCAAATCTAAAAAAACACCAAAGGGAATCAAAAGGAAATCAAAACATGTTACTGCAAATAATCAACCAAACTCCCAAAAAGGCAGTAAGGGAGGAAATGAGGTGTCAAGAACGGTATAAGACATACCAACAAAATAGCAAAATGGCAAAAGTAAGTTCTTCTGTATCAGTAACATCTTAAATATAAATGGATTAATATCTTCAATCAAAAGACACTGAGTGGCAGAATAAATATAAAATATGATTCATATGCTGCCTACAGGAGGTGTATTTCTGTCTAAAAGATACAATAAGTTGAAAGTAAATGAATGAAATAAATATTATGTGAGTATGTCAACAAAAAGAAAGCTGGAACACTATAATATTAGAAAGCATAAACTTCATGTTAAAAACTGTTACAAGAGACAAAGAAAAACATTTTATACTAATAAAATAATAAATTTATCCAAATGTATAATAATTATAAAAAAGTGCCCCAAGCAACAGAACCCCCAAATATATCAAGCAAATATGTCCACGAAAGTAGATATCAATATCAGAAGTCAAGAAATCAAAATTCATGGAATGTGGTAAAAGCTGTGTTTAGAGGGAAATTTATAGGATTGAGTGCATGCATTAGAAAAGAAGATCTAAAATCAATCATCTAAGTTTCCACGTTAGGAAAATAGAAAAAAAGAGCAAATTAAATTCAAAGTAAACAATGACAAGAAAGGAATAATAAAAACTGGAACAGAAATAAAAACTTGGAAAGATCAATAAAATTGACAAATCTCTAGGTTGACTAGCTAAGAAAAAAGAGAAGACCAATTTACTAATATCAGAAATGAAAGAGAACATTGCTTCAGATTCTGTAGTCATTAAAACCATTATAATTATAAATGAATATTATGAAAAACTCTATGCCCTCAAATTTGGTAACGTAGGTGAAATGGACTAATTCTTTGGAAGACACAATCCATTAAACCTCACATAAGAACAAATCAGCAATCTGAATAGGCTTATATCTATTAAAGAAATTGAATTAATAATTAATAACTTTTCCAAACAGAAAACACCAGACCCAAATGGGTTTTCTGTACCCAAGTGGGTACAATCTCTTTCAGTGGATAGAAGCAGATGAATTACTTCCTAACTCATTATGTAAGGCAAATATTGTCCCTATTTTAAAACCAGACAAGACATTACCAAAAAAATAAACTGTGTACCAATATATTTTATAAATAAATACACAAAAATCCTCAACAGAATATTAGCAAATAAAATTTAACAATATAAATGTGTATATATATATATATATATATATATATATATATATATATATATATATATATGACACAACAACCAGGTGTGTTTTAACCCAGGTATGCAAGGCTGGTTCAATATTTGAAAATAAATTAATGTAATCCATTACACTGACAAGTTAAAAAGTCACATGGTCATGTCAAAAGATGCAGAAAGGCACTTTAAAAAATCCAATACACATTTCTAAAAAACAACTTTTAGTATACTAGGAAGAGAATGAAACTTTCTCAACTTAATGAAGATTATCTACAACAACCCTATAACTAATATCATACTTAGTGGTGAGAGACTAGAAGTTTTCTCAGTAAGATCAGGAACAGGACAAGTATATCCCTCTCATCACTCTATTTATTATTTTTTTAATTTTATCTTTATTTAGTTTTGGCTGCATTGGGCCTTTGTTGCTGCATGTGGGCTTTCTCTGGTGGCAGCAAAGGGGGGCTACTCTTCATTGCAGTGCACAGGCTTCTCATTGCAGTGGCTTCTTGTTGCAGAGCTCGGGCTCTAGGCACCTGGGCTTCAGTAGTTGTGGCTCGCAGGCTTAGTTGCTCTGCGGCATGTGGGATCTTCCCTAACCAGGGCTCGAACCTGTGTCCCCTGCATTGGCAGGCAGATTCTTCACCACTGCGCCACCAAGGAAGTCCCCTCATCATCCTTTTTCAACATCACACTGGAAGTCTTTGCTGATGCAACAAGACAAGAAAAGTAAATAAATAGAAGGAACACAGATTGCAATATTAAAAAAATTGTTTACAGGTTACATGACTATGCTGAAATTCTTAAAAACTTACCAAAAATTTCTGGAATTAATAAGGAATTATAGCAAGATTGCAGGATACAAGGTTAATATACAAAGGTAAATAGTTTTCCTAAATACCAACACTGAACAAGTAAAATTTGGAAAATTAAAAACACAATACTTGTACAATTTTTTATTAGAGTCCACATATACGTGATATCAAATGTACTTACTTAAGAAACAGAGTCACTGATATAGAAAAAAAAACAATCTTATGATTGCCAAGCAGAAAATGGGGGGAGAGATAAATTGGGTATTGGGATACCCTACTATATATAAAATAGATAACTTATAAGGACCTACTGTATTGCACAGGGAACTCTACTCATTACTCTGTAATTACCTATATGGAAAAGAATCTTAAAAAGTGTGGATATATGTATATGTATAACTGATTCACTTTACTGTACACCTGAAACTAACACAACATTGTAAATCAACTATAACCCCCTCAAGAAAAACCCCACAATACTATTTATATTAGCACTAAACTTAAACTAGTTAAATTTACTAGGAATAAATCTAACAGAATATTACAAAATCTATGTAAGAGTATTTACAAAATTCTGATAAAAAAATCAAAGGGCTAATAGTCACTGATTTTTGACAAAGGAGCAAATGTAATACAATGGAAAGGAAGACTCAATATTGTCAAGGTGTCAGTCTATTTCATCTGTAAGTCCAATGGAACCTCAGTCAAAATTCCAGCAAGTTATATTGTGAATATAAACAAACTGATAAAGTTGATAAAGTTTATATTGAGAGGTAAAAGACACAGAATAGCCAACATAACACTGAAGGATAAAAATAGAGTTGGAGGACTGACACTATCTGAATCAAGACTTAATATAAGCTACAGTAATCAGGACAGTGGGTCATTAATAAAAGAACAGACAAATAGATCAAACAGAACAGAGAGCTCAGATATAGGCTCACATAAATATAGTCAACTATCTTTGAGAGCAGGCAAAATACAATCAAGAAAATATAGTTTAAAGACTATTAGGAAAAAACTAAGTGACCATGCTAGTATGGGTGTTAGCTTTCTTAATATTAAACATGTGTTATTCAGTTACATTTCTTAAAAATTTTTGATGAAAAAGTTTATTTTTGGCACACGACTTCTTGAACATCTCAAGAAGTTAATAAAATATAAAAGGCTTTATGATAGGTATTTAGGATATTAACTAGATGAGCAAGAAATTATGTATATGGAAATCAACAGACTCCTACTCATGTGTAATATTTTCTGTGAAAAGCATCCAGGATTTGATCTCAGAGAGACAGCAGTGAATGCTGGCATGAAGTGAGATCTTAGTTCCCTGTCCAGGAATTGAACCCAGGTGGCCTGGATGAAAACCAGGAACGCTAGCCATTAGTCCACCAGGGGCTAGAAACAAAATTCCCCTGGCCGTGCCCCCATTGAAAAATGAATTTCTCAAGGAGGCAAAAAAGGTAAAAAAAGGTACAAAGATTTTTATTAAAGACAAGCACAAGTGGGAGAACACAGAGAAAAGCAGTTGATCATTTGACTGACACAGGCAGAAATATACACCTGGAGAGAAAGTGCATGGGCATCCCCTCTGATAAGGAGTGGCAGTAAAGAGGTGATTTAAATCACTTATTGTGTAGGATAGTTCTTTTGGGTCTTTGTTTACCTTTAGCCAATTTTCTTGTTTCTTTTTTCAAACCTGACTGACCCTAGGAGTCTCCCCAATATGCACAGCTTTTTACTAATATGGAACCCACAACAGAGTCCTGAGGATGTATGTCCACACTTATTATGGGGTGGTGCCCCCTCCTTTCAAAGGCTCCAAGGGGCCTTTCTGGGCATGTGTAGTGTCTCCCTTGCCCCAAGGATGGGAAATATATAACTTCTTGATCTATTACTCAAACAGGGTTTAGCCCCTCTGTCCCTGCCGTAACTGTTATCTTAAAGTGACCACAGGAAAAAAAGTCCAGCTATTTTTCCTGTCCCTGTTGTTATTTCCATCTCACAGTGCAAACAGTAGGCTGATTGTAAATATCTAGCCTAGAGCCCACCTGCCTCCTTCCTGAGGAAATGCAAACAGGAGGCTGGTTGTAAATGTCTAGCTTGGAGCCCATCTATCTCCTGCCTCAGATTCATTCTATGAAATACATCCAAATAAATTTTCCCACCACCAAGGACTGAGTTACATTAAATAGTATTCTAGATTCCACCAAAAGCTTTGTACCTGGAGTACTATTCAGAATAAAGATGCAGCAATATATTAACTTAAACTATAACTTCCAGAGAATGTGGTAAAACAAAAAATCATTTCTCTCTCAAGTATCTTAATTTAAATGACCCAATTCTCAGCAGGTGAAAATTCAAAGTTAAAGCTGTAAACAAAACACAGCTTTTGAAACACTAATGTTTCACAGATTGACTTAAATGTCATTTTCAAGATTCCTCAGTTCCTTTAGGACCACTGAGGGCCTGGGAAAGATTTCCAAAGCTAGAGTTCCCACTCAGAGGTGTGGGGTCATGGCTATAATTAGTAGAAAACTTCATCCACTTTTTGGAATGTCCTTTCTATGTATCTGCCCTGGGAACCCATTAATGGTGATGACCAAAGATTAAGGAATTGAAATCCTTGCTAATCACACTGACTTTACCTTAAAGACTGCGTGAGTTTCCTGAGGCTACTGTAACAAATTACCACAGACTTAGTGGCCTAAAACAGCACACATTTCTTCTCTTCCGATTCTGGAGGTCCAAAGCCTGACTTGGCCCTCACTGGGCTAAAATCAAGGTGTCAGCAAAGATGGTTTCCTCTGGAGGTCTAGAGGAGGCTCCATCTCCTTGCCTTCTTGAGTTTCTAGAGGCCACTGGCATTCCTTGGCTCATGGCCCCTTCTTCGTTCTTCAAAATATCACATCTTCCAATCTCTCTCTGCCTCCCTTTTATAAGAAGCCTTTGATTACAATGAGCCCATGAGGTTAATCCAGGATAATCTTCCCACCTCAAGATCCTTAATTCAACCAATCTGCAAAAGCCCTTTTGTCATGTGAAGTGACATATTCACAGGGTTCAGGGATTAAGACATGGACGTCTTTGGAGGCCATTATTCTACCACAGAAACACAACAAAAAAGAGACCTCCTTGAAATATTAACATCACCATCGTCACTGCCTCTAAATACCTACAGTAGTCTGGGCATGGGCAGTCACCCATCATTTCATGTTGTTCGTAAGCAACACTGGAGTTGAGCGCTGGTTTACCCATTTCACACATGCTAACACTGAAGCCCAGGGAGGCTTAATGACTTGTCGTCAAGAGTCCCACAGCCGTGAGTCCTGTCACCTCTTACTGCAAAGGCTGTGATTTCAAATGCTATCAGAGAATTCTGGTTGGCCTCTCACGGTCACTACAACCATTTCCTTCTGGGGTTGTGGGAACACCTCGTTCTCATCATCCCACCTTCTCCTGTTCAGTCTGATGCAGCCCCCAGGTCTCGTTGCCAACCCAGTGCCCAACAAAGACCTAGACGGGTAAGGGTGACACAGCATCTAGCCCACCTGTCTGCCTCACTGTGGAGGGGACTCAGTCCTTTGACATTTGTTTAGTACCCTCTATGCACTAGTCATTGTACCAGGACGTGGCAGTTCACCAATTTTACCTTAAATCATTCTGTATATCCCTAATGCCATATTCACACGTTATGTAGTGTATATCATGGCACCACATAATGCCAGTTCACACTTAAATTTTAGTGATATAACTTGTCCTGTACTGAATGATTTAAAACAAGTGGTTATGCTTGATTCTAATTACAAGTGTTTCTAAAGCGCATGTAAAGACAAGATAGAGATACTCAAAATATTGTCACTGTCTTTTCCTGCCCAAATCAATATTCTTTGACTTTTACTTGATTCATTAATTTTAAATAATTATAGGTAAAGATCCTCCCTGATTTCTAAGAGCAAAACTGAGGCACAGAATGGATATTTGGCCCAGAAAGAGGAAGAAAGCTAACCCAAGGGAATCCCAGTCTAAAGCAGCCACATGTAGAGACAGTAGGCCAGCCCTGAGAAGTGTGCCAGTTTGATAAACCATGTCTGCAAAGGATGGCTTGCCTAAGACTGTGACAGACCACTTGAATTTGCCTGACTGATTTATTTGGATTATAACTAGGAATCCTCAAAATACCTCAGAAAAGCCCATCTCATCCATGTTCTGACACTGAGCACATAAGAGTGCTGGGGCCAGAGAGTGTTTTTTAAAGATGGTAGAGACTTGAGCATATCTCTGTGTTATAGGGGTACGGGCAGAAGAAAGGAAGCAATTAAAGATAGAAAAGAAACAAGAGCCACAAGTTAGGAACGAGCAATCCACCATGAAAGTGGATAAACAAAAAGTGGTGCATCCATACAACAAAATACAACTCAGTAAGCAAAAGGCATGACCCACTGCTACACACAATGACGTGGATGTTTCTCAGAATCATTATCCTGAGTGAAAAAGGCCAGACACTCAAGAGGAGGAGGCTGCCTGATGCCATTTACATGATATTCTAGAAAAAGCAAACTAACATAGAATGACAGAAAGTAGATCTGTACCTTGTTTGTGGCAGTGGTTTCATGGTGCCAAAGCTCAACAAATTGTACACTTTAAATGGATGCCATTTGTTGTATATAAGTTATACTTCAATAAAGCTGATTTACAGAGACAGGGAGGCTCCTTGGAGTCTCATCAAATGGAAGGGGAACCCCTCTTCCACGGAGAAGGAAGGGAAAGAGGCCAAGGCATAGATAGTTCCAGGTCCATTCGTAGATAGGGAGAGAGAGGGTGGGTTGCCACCATTTATTTGTCTGAAAGCTTTTGCAAAATCTCCCTGCATTCCTCTCCCCAGCAAATAGCCTCCTTTAAATATGCGCATTCATGTCAATCACCATGAGGTCAATTCACCTGAAGAGGGAGACTCTACGGCCACATCTTAACCTGCCCCATGTGCTATCCAGGTAGAAGATTTGCGAGGTCTAACCTTAGACCTCTAAATTCAGCCCACTTTCAGTTTGGCATTCCCATTCCATGGAGCCCCTGGGAACCTCAGCACGAACTGGCTAATGTGTTCCTAGTGGCATTTTCTTTGATTTCTTCCTGTGTTGCTTTAATCACTGGCAGCTCCAGAAGCCAGAGAAGGTGGGTGTAAAGGCTTAATTAGAAAGCTTGGGGCTGGGAGGGGAGCCTGAAAGATAGGGATCTGTAAGAGCCTCCCTGGTTATCAACTCTTTCATTGAACCACTTACTGGAGTCTATCTGACAGCATTTTGCAATATTGAAGACAGAGCCATAGCAACCAGACTACAAAGAGAAGCACAGGCTTCTGGAAAAGGGCTCCAAGTCTCTGAAGAGATATTAGCATTTTGAGGCTTCCATTTCTTTCTTGTGTTTGTTTCCTTTCGGTAGCTACTGGAGATAGACTGTTTTCTCTACACACCACTAGGCAAGTGCCAAACTAGAATTTTTTAGCCAATACAAACCTTTAATTGAATTTTTCTCAGTCCTTTTCTTACTGCTATCTAATATCTGGTATGTTTTTATATTAAAAATATTCTTTTGTTCTTTTAAGAAAAATGGAATTCATTAAGCAGATGAAACAAAAAAATCATTTCCTCATTGTGCTGATAAAGTGAAAGTCCTTCTCTAGGGATGAATTTTTCTTCTATATAAAATATAAATATATTTGATACTAATATCTTTATACATATGTATGTATAAAGACATTTATTGGAAGGAATTTATGGAGGTTGAAAAGGCTCTTGATCTGCAATCAGCAAGCTGGAGACCTAGGAGAGCCAATGAATACAGTAAGTCCCCTGCATATGAACAAGTTCAGTTCCAAGGGCACGTTAATAAGTCCAATTGTTCATAAGTTCAACAAAGTTAGACTAGGTACCCAACTGACACAACTGGCTATATAGTACTGTACTGTAATAAGTTTATAGTTTATAATAATTTTCACACAAATAATACATAACAAACAAAAAATGAAAACATTTTTAATCTTCATTTTAATTTATTCATTGTTGTTTATTATGTTATTCTTTTTTTAGCTTTACTTGTTATAACTGACAAAGTTGTAAAATATGTAAAGTGTACATCATGATTCTTTGATATACATATACATTGTAAAAGAATTTCCCACATCCAATTAATTGACACACCCATCCTCACAATCCTGACATATTTGTCCCCCTTTTTCTTTTTCATGATGTTTAAGTTCTACTCTCTAACAAAATTTCAAAAAAACAGTATACAGTACAGGATTATCACCTTTAGTCACCACAGTATACTTTAGATCCGCATATACTATTCATCTTACAGCTGAAGTTTATAACTTTTACCAACCTCTCCCTATTTCTTCAACTACCAAGACCTTGGCAATCGCTTTTCTTACCTCTGTTTCCTTGAGTTTGATTTTTTTATTTTTTAGATTCCTCATATAACTGATATCATACAGTATTTGAATTCTCTGTCTGATTTATTTCACCTAGCACAATACCATCTAAGTCCATCTACATTCTTGCAAGTGAAGTCAAAAATACAAGTATAACTTTATAGTTGGTTCTCTGCATGTGTGGTTTTGCAACCTCAGATTCAACAAACCATGGATTGTGTAGTACTGTATTATATATTTATTGAAAAAAGAAAAAAAATTACACCTCTCATCAGTGGACTGGTGCAGATCCAAACCATGTTGTTCAAGGTTCAGTTGTATATATACTACATCTTTATCCATTTTTTAAAGAAATAGACACAGGTTGCTTTCATATCTTAGCTATTGTAACTGGTATTGCAATGAATATGGGAGTGCAGATAACTCTTCAATATTTTGTTTTCATTACTTTTGATATATACCCAGGAGTGGGATTGTTGGATCATGTGGTAATTCTATTTTTAATTTTTTGAGGAAACTTCATAGTGTTTTTCATTGTGGCTGCACCACTTTATACTCCCACCAAGAGTGTACAAGGATTACCTTTTCTCCAGATCCTCGTTAATACCTGTTACCTCTTGACTTTTTGATGATAGCTGTTTTAACAGGCGTAAGCTAAGTATCTCATTGTTTCTTGATTTTCATTTTTCTGATGATTAGTAATGATGAGCAACATTTCATGTAACTGTTGGGCATCTGTATGTCTTCTTTGGAGAAATGTAGTTTCTGTGCCCATTTTTTAATGATATTGATTGTTTTATTGCTATTGAATTGTATTAGTTATTTACATATTTTAGGTATTAATCTTTTATCAGATGTATGATTTGTAAATATGATTTTCTCTCATTTAGGAGGTTACTTTTTAATTTTATTGATCATTTCCTTTGCCATACAGAAGCTTTTTACTTTGATGTGCCCCCATTTGTTTAGTTTTGCTTTTGTTGCCTTTGCTTTTAGTTTCAAACCCAAAAAATTATTATCAAGTTCAATGACAAAAATAACTACCTTTGCTTTCTTCTAGGAGTTTCAGGTTTTACATTTAAGTTTTTAATCTATATTGAGTTAATTTTTTGTGTATGGTGTAAGAAAGGAATTCAGATTTATTTTTCATGTTTTCCAACACTGTATATTGAAGAGATTACCCTTTCCCCATTTATATAATTAGCACCTTGTCAAATATTAGTTGACTGTATGTATGTGGATTTATTTCTGAGTTTTAATTCTGTTTTGTTGATTTGTGTGTCTGTTTTTATGCCAATACCATACTGTTTCTGATTATTATAGATTTGTAATATAGTTTGCAATGAAAAATGTGGTCTCTGTCTTCTTCTTCTAGGACTGTTATAAAGCATATATTGTCCAATTTGTGGTATGCCATAAGCCCTTAAGCTATCTACACTCTTTTTCATTTTTTAATATTTTTACATTGTAATTGAGACCTAATTTACATATAACATTATCACAGATTTTAACTTTTGACCACCTTGACCCATTTCCATCTACATACATAACTTCCCTCCCCTCCCCTGGCAATTACGAATCAAGTCTCTGTATTTATGAGTTTGTTTTTGTAAGGTTCCATATTTTTTATATCATCCAATATTTGTATTCTCTTACTTCTTTTTCCACATCTCATTCTGTCTGTCCCTCTTGTTGAATGACCTTTGCTGCCCTATTTGACTTTATTGATCTCTTTCTTACACTTGATCTAGTCTGCTGTTGAAATCTCTATTTAAGTTTTTAGATCAATTATTTTATTATGTTTGGTATTTTAAAATATTTTCTCTTTCTTTAAATTCTCACTTATATGTGGTAATTTTCAAATTAATATTCGTCTGTTAGAATTAACTTCTCTCTTAGCATTATCCTCTACCTAGCATCTGCAGTCATATGTTAATTCAATGTTTCCTTTTCTGAAGAAGTACTATACCATTTTCCAAAGTGTGTGCATCATTTCCATTTCCCATCAACAATGTATGATGATTCCAATATCTCCACATCCTTACCAACACTTAGTTTCCTTTTTTTCCAAATATACTTATTGCCATTTGTATATCTTCTTTGGAGAAATATCTATTTAAATCCATTTCTCATTTTAAAATTTATTTGTTTTCTATTTGTTGTTGAGTAGAAGGTACAAAAAGGCCCTGATAAATTAGTTAAAATCTATGAGTGCTTAGCATATTTCAAGTACTGTATTAACTTAAATGGGTTATCCTATAAAGTCCTAAGTATACTATGGTCATCCCACTTTATAGATGATGAAATTGAGACTACAAAAGCCTAAATGACTTGCCAAAGGTCAGCAAAATTGGGATTGGTAGGTCAATTTGACTCCAGAGTCAGTGTCATGCCAGTTTGCCTTCCAAGTCACCTCCAAATATCTTCACAACAATTAGGTATTCACAGAGTCCAGAGACAAAGTAAACCACAGTGGTCAAAGATTTTTTTTCAAACTAGGTAGTCATTCATGTATATAATTTGGAGTAAAATAAATATATGTAAACAATACATTGTGATTTCGTCCAGGCCTCCAGATACCCACCTAGCCACCCAATGCATGCCCATTTAGTTACCTCAGTTGAAAGGATTTCCTGGTGGTAATTTATGATATTATGAAGCTCTATAATTTGCTTAGGTTATATATTTTTCTGTATATGACCTAAGCTTATTTTTTTTAATGTATAATCTAAGCAAATTGCTAAACTGTGAGGTAAACAGAGCCACAATTTTTCACGTGCAAAATGTCACTAGGTGACATTGAGGTATTTGAGGGATGAAATGTTAAAAATCCTAGGAGACTCCTTCAAACTGAGTATGCTTGTAAATACTTGCTAATAACCAGGTTGTTTTTCTTCTAAGTATTGAGTATTCTCCCAACAAGGCTTTTAACCCTGAAACAGTGTGTCTATGTGTGAGGAATATAATTTAGAGAGTGTTAGGACTACTAGTTTTACTACAAATGCCTGAGATCGAGTCTTAATCTTCTTTTCATGTGTATAAGATTCAATTTCCTCATCTGAAACTTGAGTTGTCTTAGTCATGTTTAGGCTTAAGTAGTCTGTGAATTGAGGATAAGTCAACAGAAGTCAATGTATGACAGCAGCTCCAAACAATGTGACCAAATGAATGCCATATGTCTTATTCTTATTTATATTCCCCAAGCCAGGCATTTAGCAGGTACAAATGTCTGATGTGATAAATTAAGTAATAAGTTTGTACATATTTAATTCAAAAATATTTCTATAATTTAAAGAAATATCTGACTAAGTGTTTAGAAGCAGTTTTTATATGTCAAGGACCAAATTTATATTTGAAAATCAACATATGCTTTATTTTGTTTTTTTGACTACTGGAAGATAGTTATTGCCTGGTCTGAATGCAGGTTGGAAAAGAATTTCCAGACACAAGGCAGAATGTAAAGAAGATAGAATTTATTAGAGGGAAGGGTTGCTGCCAGAACAGCGGACCGACTTCCTAGTCATCTGGGAGAGTCTAGCCTGAACATGTGCTATTATTGATCAGTTTTTATAGCCAGAAAACAAAGGAATGCTCCTAGGTGAAAATTTCAGTTACTGATTGGTCGAGGCACATATACCTTCCTTGTGTAGGGTGGGAGTGGGGCAGGTCAGATGTCTTTCCTTATTTGGGACAGGTCCCATTGCCCAGGTGGGTGTCGCCCAGGTGGGCTCAGGAATTTCATAACCATGGCAACATGGTGGGGAGGGAGATTAAGAGTCCAGTAGGGATGTAACGCTGAAACTTTTTCAGGCAGGGTCGTGCTTTGTTCTTGAAATATCATTGTCTTTGGAACACCACAATTATTAAATCTTCTGTTTATTTGTTTATAGAGGCCACTTTTGTTTGATGAGAAAAGCCAGAGACTAGAGTTAAGAACCCTGGGCTTTCATAAAGAAGATGGCATTAAGTAACTAATCAAACACTTGCAGGAATAGTCCTTTTATTGCTTTAAGAACATTGCATAACTTAGTATTGTATTCAGTGACAAGAAACCAAAACCCATTAAGAGTGGCTTTAAGTTAAAGGCCTTTATTCTCTACCATAACAGGAGATAGGGAGTTATCCATGTTCATTCAAAAGTTCCACCCTGTATGGCTAGACCTACTTTTCTGCAGTTCTCTTGGCTTTTCTCTCACTTTCAGGGTTACATTTATGGGTTCTACATTCAAAGCAGAAGGAATATGGGAAGAAAATAGGTTAAAGGCCACATTAACTGTCTCATTCTCCTTTTCTGAGGGGAATAAAAGCATTTCAGAGCTTACCAGTGTCCCAACAAGACTTCTACTTAGGTCTTACTCCCATATCAAGTCAAATATCTACTCCTAACTGTAAGAGGGGATTGATATGCAAATAACAGTATTTGTCATATACATACCTAATAACCAACAGCTGTGTGGCTTTTTATGGGATTTGAGTTAATATATATAAAGCATGCATCTTGGCTGGCATCCATGCTTTTAATAATAACTACTCTTATTATAAAAAGTTCTTATAACATGCAATTTTTGTTCATCTTTAAACAATTCTGTAGTATAGATAAGTTAAATTGTCTCATCCCCACTATACAGGTGAGAAAACAGACTCAGAACTGGTATAGCCTGTGTCAAAAACTGCAGTTCTGTGCCTGCCTGCTCAGTCAGCACTGCATGCTGAATCTTTGCTAAGGTCACAGGACTTCAAATTCTGAAAACTTAATTGGGTCAACTCAAGCTGGGGAAGGCAGATAGTATGTCTGTGGTTTCCTCTGCTTGAGGTGGCCTGTGGGGGCTTTTGGTTTTGTTCACCGCAACGTTTAAAGTATTTGCGGCTAACAAAATGTTGACTGGGGAGCTGTGGTCAGCTGTGGCAGTCACATCTCTCAAAACTTCAAATTACTATAGAACATTGACACATGGTCCCTGGCAGATTGCTGCCTACAATCTAGTAAACTGCTGGGCCAAGAAGGGACCATCTCTGCCTTGGGTGCATTGTCAAAGCTTGCCAATAGAAAGACAGACCCTTCTATATATTGAAATATCAAGGTTTTTCTTTGGTTGCTGAAGATTTTCAGGCATAGAACTTTGGGGAGAATTATAAGGGACTTTCACAGACCAAGATCCATAAAACTCTCTTCCACTGAACTTTACCCAGAATGCTTTATGTGTGGCATTCTGAAAAATGTTATGCCTTCCGTATATGTGGCATTTTGAAAAAATAAGTTATAAATAATTGGAAATAAACAAAAGGATGACTGTATGTCCTTTCAAAGTCATTCTAAAGCACTGTTTACCAAACTATTTTAAGGGTATTTAATTATCTGTGGAAGTGCATCTTTGTTTGATTTACTATTTACCATGGATTAAAACCTGGACTGTAGGATGTAGGATGCTGGATATTAATTTGTAGATGAAATTACCAATGATGTTTGTCCATTAAATTGCAAATGATTTTACTTCCTTAGAAAAGATAAACTTAACAAAAATAAAATTATAAAGCATGCAAAGAAACAGGAAAGTATGATATATAAAAAGGGTGGAAAAAGCAGGCTACAAAAACTGCATGGGAGAGAGACCACATGTCATATTTATCAGAAAAGGAACTTAAGTTTCTAGTATTAACTTGTTCAGAAATCATTATTAAAGAAGTAAAGAAAGGTATAATGGCAATATCATATCCAATAGAGAATATCAGTTAATATATACAAATTATTTTAAAAGATTAAGTAAAAATTGTGGAGTTGGAAACAACTATGACTGAAATCTAAAACTCACTAGATGGGCTGAACAGAAAATTTGAAGTGGCAGATGAAAGAATAAATCACCTTGAATATATAGATCTATAGAGATTGTACAACATTAAGAACAGAGAGAAAATGTTGAAGAAAAATGAAGGGAGATTCAGGGAAATGAATATCACAAGAAAGAGACACAGAAATGAGAAATATGGATGAAAATTTTTCATTTTATTCATAAACAATAACCTAAACATCCAGGAAGGTAAATGAACTATAAGGAAGATAAAGAGATCCACAAACAGGCCTATCATAGTCAAAGACAAAGAGAAAAATTTGAAAGGAGCAAGAGAAAAATGGCTTCTTGTTTGCATGACAAGTCAATAAGATGAACATTTGCTTCTCAGCATAAACAGTGGAGGCCAGAAGTCAGTGGGATAATATATTCAAAATGCTTGACAACAACAACAAAAAACTGTCAAATAAGAATTCTATATGCAGTTGAACTATTGCTTTAAAAAAATAATTTAAAATAAAGCCTTCACAGATTTTTGTAAACCTGTACGAATTTATTCTTGATAAAATGTCTTCACGGTGAAAGCAAGTTATAATTCAAATCCATGTAGAAAAACAACAGTAAATGGACTTATGTAATTTTAAAAGATTGTAGAGATGCACGGTTTTTTTCTCCTTTATTCTTTTCACTGTTTTAAAAGATACTGGACAAAATAATATTCTTTCGTAATTTTCTTTTCAGAATTCTAATGGCCAGTATATAGAATTATTACTGATTTTTATTATTTATTTTTTATCTTGCAAACTTTCTGAGTCATTTATTTTGTGGAACCTTTAGGGTTTTCTTTATATAAGATCATGCCTTCTGCAAACAGAAATAGCTATACTTCTTTCTTTCCAATTTGAGTGCCTAATATTTTTATTTCTTGCCTACTTTCTCTGGCTAGAACTATGTTAGAAGTGGTGAAAGTAGTTGCCCTTGTCTTTTCTATGATCTTAGGGGAAAAGTCTCTAGTTTTTCACTATTGAGTTTGATGTTAGCTGTGGGTTTTTTATATTTAGTCTTTATCATGTTGAGAAATAATTCTTAAAGGACTAAGACTCATTCACCACAGAGTCTATCACAGAGGCAGTAGATTTAAAGATGCCCACACTTCCTGTGAAAGAGGTCTATTTGCTTACCTTAAAACACTGGCCCGAGAGGCAGACTTCTACTTTAACATACATTTAGGGGTATAATGCCTCGCTCCAGGTCACAGGTGTCTTCCAGAAAGGAGGTTATTCCCTTCAATGGTGCCCTTTTTTGTGGCTGCCCCTACAGGGGATCTATGTCACCTATAGATCACCTGGATCTGGTGACCAGAGAGGCTTGTGTTCATGAATCCAACAGGACTATAGTAAATGGAGAAAGAGTTCTTAACTGGCTACCAACTGCAGGGCACAAGAAAAGCACAGACTGAGGGCCCAGTCTATCTGTGAAAGAGGCCTATTAATTTATCTTCATAGCTGTGGCCTGAGCGACAGGCTTCTAAGTAAACACACACTGTAACAGACATTTCAAAATTGGGTGCTACCTTGAG
Organism: Grampus griseus; assembly: GCF_964374135.1. NCBI lineage: Eukaryota > Metazoa > Chordata > Mammalia > Artiodactyla > Delphinidae > Grampus > Grampus griseus. Next base: position 16,818,541 of record NC_139016.1, on the reverse strand, counting down.
ATCTCCCTCAGCTGTGCTCCAGAGTATCAGTATCTCCTGGAAGAAAGCTTTTATATACATCCAGTGCTCCTGTTTTTACAGCTGATACCCAAGGAATGGCCCTTGATTCTAGAAGCCAGAATGGCTTGCATTCCTGGGTCCCTCAAGACTATAACAATCAGAGAGACAGTTTTTGGTAGACCCCCACCACTCCCAGGGCACTGAACAGAAAACAGATTGAAACACACACCTAATCTTTCTGAAAAAGAAGCCAATTTCCTTATCCCAGAATTTCAGCCTGAGGGTCAGGATAATGGCTTGACACACATCTAGAGGGCTACTGAAGTGCTCTCAGGGTATGGAGGCCAATGGATGTTTTCCTTTTACGCTTTTCTGCTTCACTCAGGATACAGCATCTTACAGGAAGGAGCTTAGATCTCATCTGACCTCTTATTTTTTTAGCTGCCACCCAGAGGACATCTCTGAGTCACCTCACTCTGGTGGCCAGCAGGGCTTATGCCTGAACGTCCCAATGGTCTGTAACAAACAGAGAAATGGTTCTCAAACAGCTACAATACCCAGGCCGTGGCACAACAGAGAGAGAGAGAGCAGACTGAGGCACTTTGTCTTTCTGTAAGAGGCCTATTTGCTTTTCCTGGAGGGCTCATGTGAAGGAAAGGCTTCTGGTTTTGCTCATCTAGGGACTTAACTTAGGGACTCTCTAAAGACAGAGGCCAGTGGATGTCACCCTTGCACTCTTCCTCTGCCTCACACTATCCAAAAAATACAGAACACAGGTTTTTTTTTCAGTGCACAAGAAACATTCTTCGGGACAGACAATAATACAAGGCAACAAAACAAGCCTTAAATTTAAGAAGATTAAATCTTATCAAGCATTCTTTCTGACCACATTTGAATGAATATTTTCTACTTAAAAACAAATTAAGTAGAACAAGGCTCAAAAATTCAAAAATATGTGGAGATTAAACAACACACTACTGAAAAACTAATCAGTACATAAGAAATCAAAAGAGATAAAAAATATGTTGACACAAATAAAAGAGGATATACAACATACCTTGTGGAATATAGATAAAGCAGTTCTAAGATGGATATTTATAGAGATAGATACCTACTTCAAAAAATGAAAAGATCTCCAATAAACAACCTAACTTTACACATCAAAAAATTAGAAAAATGGAAATCACCTAATACCAAAAATAGTAGAAGAAAGGAGACAACAAAGATCAAAGCAGAAATAAATATATCAGAGACTGGAACTTCCCTGGTGTTCCAGTGGTAAAGAACCCACCTTCCAATGCAGGGGATGTGGGTTCAATTCCTGGTCAGGGAACTAAGATCCCACATGCTGTGGGGCAACTAAGCCCAAGTGCCACAACTACTGAGCTCACGCACCTCAAATAGAGCCTGCATGCCACAAACTACAGAGCCCATGTGCTCTGCAGCCTGCACATCATGACTAGAGAAGAGAAAACCCTCACACCACAACTAGAGAGAAGTCCCTGCACCACGAGAAAGAGCCTGCATGCCTCAGAGAAGATCCTGTGTGCTGCAACCAAGACCTGACACAGCCAAAAATAAGTTAGATACTAACAAATAAATAGAAGATATCAATGAAACTAACAGCTGATTCTTTGAAAAGATAAATAATGTTGACTCACCAAGAAAAAAAGAAGAGAGCTCAAAATATAAAATCAGAAATTAAGGAGAACAAATTACAACTGAAATCACAGAAAACAAAGAATCATAAGCAACTACTATGAAGAATATATGCTAACAAATAGGCTACAAGACATGAATAAATTCCTAGAAACATGCAACCTTCCAAGACTGAATCATAAAAAGGTGCCAATATGAACAGACCAATTACAAACAAGAAGACTGACTCATTAACAAAAACCTTCCCCCAAATAAAAGTCTAGGACAGATGACTTCATTGATGAATTCTAACAAACATTCAAAGAAAAATTAATACCAATCTTTCTCAAACTCTTCCAAAAAATAGAGAAGTGAACACATTCAAACTCACTTTTTGAGACAAGCATTACCCTGACCAAATGCAGACAAGAACACCACAGAATGGAAAAGTACAGGCCAATATCCCTGATGAACATAAATGCAAAAATTCTCAACACTATATTAACAAAGTAAATTTAACAACGTATTAAAAAGATTATTCATCATGATCAAGTGGAATCATGGACACAAGAATAGTTCAATCTGAAAATCAGTTGATGTGATTTTACCACATTAACCAAAGGAAAATGATCATCCCAATAGTATAGAAAAATCTTTAGAATAAATTCAACATCCATTTATGCTAAAAACTCTCAACAAATTCAGTATAGATAGAATGTACGTCAACATACTGAAGGCCATATATGAAATGTCCACTGCTAACATCATACTCAACAGTGAAAAACTGAAAGCTAAGATCAGGGAAAAAATATGCCCACCTTTGCCACTTTTACTAAACATAGTACTGGATGTTCTAACCACAGCAATCAGACAAGAAAGAGAAATATAAAGCAACTAAACTGGAATAGAAGAAATAAAGCGGTGATTTTTTTTTTTTTTTTTGGACAGAATTTTTACATAGAAAACCCAAAACATTCCAGCAGAAACTGTCAAAACTAATAAAAGAAATCAGTAAAGTTGCAGGATAAAAAATCAATATACCAATAAATGTTGCATTTCTACACACTAACAGCAAACAATCAGAAAAAGGTATTAAGAAAACAATTCAAACCAAGAACTGGTTTTTTTGAAATGATAAACAAAATCTACAAATCTCTGGGGAGGCTCACCAAGAAGAAAAATAAAACACCCAAATAACAAAATAAGAAATGAGAGAGGAGAAATAACAACTGAAACCTCAGAAATACAAATAATCATAAAAGAGTACTATGAACAATTATATGCCATAGATTGGACAACTTAGAAAACATGGACAAGTTTCTAGAAACATATAACTCACCAAACTAAATCAAGAAGAAATAGGTAATATGAAAATATCGATCATTAGAAATAAAATAGAATCTGAAAACAAAAAACAAACAAGAAAAAACAAAAAAACTCCCTGAAAAACTCCAGAATCGATGGCTTCACTAGGGAATTATACCAAATAAACAAACAATAACTTATACCAATTCTTCTCAAGCTCTTCCAAAAGACTGAAAAGGAGGGAACACTCCCAAAGTTATTCTGTGAAGCCACCATCACCCTGATACAAAAACCATACAAAGACACTATCAAAGAAGAAAATTACAGGTCAATATCTTTGATGAATATAGATGCAAAAATCCTCAACAAAATATTAGTAAAGGAAATCCAACAACACATGAAAATGATTGTACATCATGATCAAGTTGGATTTATCTCCAGGATCACAAGAATGGTTCAACATACACAAATCAAGTAATGCTATAAAATACATCAACAAAAGGAAAGACAAAAAAACCACATGATCTCCTCAACAGATGCAGAAAAAACATTTGATAAAATACAACATCCATTCATGATAAAAACTCTCACCAAAATGAGTGTAGAGGGAACATACCTCAGCATAATAAAAGCCATTTATGACAAACCCACAGCCTAAATAATACTCAATGATGAAAAGCTGAAAGCCCTCCTGCTAAAATCTGTAATGAGACAAGTGTGCCCACTCTCACCACTTCTATTCAAAATAGTATTGGAAGTCCTAGCCACAGCAATCAGACAAGAAAAGGATATAAAAAGTCCAAATTAGAAGGGAAGAGGTAAAACTGTCATTATATTATATGTCATTATATGATACTATATAGAGGAAAACCTAAAGACTGCACATAACATGACTAGAACTGATAAACAAATTCAGCAATGAAGCACAATACAAGAATAACATACAGATATCTTTTGCATTTCTACACACTAACAAGGAAATACCTGAAAGAGATTAAAAAAAAATCTCTTTTAAAATTGCCTCAAAACAAAACAAAACAAACAACAACAACAACAAAACCCCTAGGAATAAGCCTGACCAAGGAAGTTAAAGACTATACACTGAGACTACAAAACATTGATAAAACTGAAGATGATTCAAAGAAATGGAAAGATATCCCATGCTCTTGGATTGCAAGAATTAATATTAATATAATAGCCATAATACCCAAAGCAATCTCTTGATTTAACACAATCCCTGTCAATTACCAATGACATTTTTCACAGAAGTAGAACAAATAATCATAAAATTTATATGGAACCACAAAAGACCCAGAATTGTCAAAAATCCTGAAGAAAAACAACAAACGTGGAAGCATGACCCTCCCAGACTTCAGACAATATTATAAAGCTACCATAATCAAAACTGCATAGTGTTGGCACAAAAACAGAATAGAGAGCCCAGAAATAAACCCACATACCTATGGCTAATTAATCTTTGACAAAGGAGTGAGAATACAAAATGGAGAAAATACAGTCTCTTCACTAAGTAGTGTTGTGAAAACTGGACAGCCACATGTAAAGGAATGAAATTAGAACATCCTCTAATACTCTATACAAAAATAAACTTAAAAGGGCTTAAAGACTTGAATATAAGACATGACACCAACATAAACTTAAAATGGCTTAAAGACTTGGATATGACATGACACCAACATTCTTTCACATAAATTGAAGCAATGTTTTCTGCAGTTAGTCTCCCAAGCCAACATAAATAAAAGCAAAAATAAACAATGAGACCTAATCAGAGTTATAAGCTTTTGCACAGCAAAGGAAATGATAAACAAAACGAAAAGAAAACCTATAAAATGGGAGAAAATATTTGCAAATGATGTGAATGACAAGGGCTTAATTTCTGAAATATATAAACAGCTCATACACCTCAATATCAAAAAAACCCAAATAACCCAGTCAAAAAATGGGCAGAAGAACTAAATAGACATTTCTCCAATTAAGATATACAGATGGCCTACAGGTACATGAAAAGATGCTCAACATTGCTAATTACTAGATAAATGCAGATTAAATCCACAGTGAGGTATATTACCTCACACCAATCAGAATGACCATCATCAAAAAGTCTACAAATAAAAATGGTTAGGATGTAGAGAAAGGGGAATCCTTAAACACTGTTGATGGGGTTAAAATTGGTGGATGGAAGTTCTTCAAAAAAACTAAAAATAGAGTTATCATATGATCCAGCAATTTCACCTCTGTGTATACATCCAAAGAAAATGAAAACACGAATTCAAAAAGATACCTGCACCTCAGTGTTCATAGCAGCATTATTTACAGTAGCTAAGACATGGAAGCAAGCTAAGTGTCCATCAACAAATGAATGGATAAAGAAGATGTGGTATATATATACAATGGAATACTACTCAGCATAAAGAATGTAATGGTGCCATTTGCAACAACGTTAATGGACCTGGAGAGTATTATGTTTAGTAAAATAAGTTAGACAGAGAAAGACAAATACTGTATGGTATTACTTATATATGGAATCTAAATAAATAAAACAAACTGGTGAATATTACAACAAAAACAAAAAGACTCACAGATATAGGGAATGAACTAGAGGGTACCAGAGGGGAGAGGGAAGGAGGAATGGGCAAGTTAGGGGTAGGGGATTAAGAGATCCAAACCACTGTATAAAATAAATAATCAACAAGGATAAATTGTATAGTACAGGGAAGTACAGCCATTATTTTTTAATATCTTTAAATGGAGAATGATCTATAAAAATACTGAATCACTATGTTGTATACCTGAAATTAAGAAATATTGTAAATCAACTATACTTCAACAACAAAAATAAATATAGCACAAAAAGAGAAAGTTTAGCATCATATTTTAAATAAAGATGGTGTTACAATAAAAAAAATTCTCTACAAAAAGTGTCCTGTACCCAGGTGGATATACTACCAAACATTTAGTAAAATTTACCAAACATTTTAGGAATTATCACCAACAATTCTCAAATTCCTTCAAAAATGAACAAAGAGATCATACTTCCAAACTCATTCTTTCAGGCCAGCATTACCCTGACACCAAAGACACAAGAAGAGAATAAAACAACAGACCCATATCCCTGATGAATATTGTTGCAAAATCCTCAACAACATCTCAGTAAGCCAAATTAATCAGAATATTAAAAAGTTTATACACAATGACCAGGTGAACTAATTCCTCAATGAAAGGCCTAATATATGAAAACCAATCAATGTAAAAGTCACATTGGCAGGATAAAGGGGAAAAACCTCAAAAACTCATATCAATTAATGCAAAAAAAAAGCATTTGGGAAAATCCACATCCTTTCATGATAAAAAAAAAAAAACACTCTACAAACTAGAAATAGAAGGAATCTCTCTCAGAATAATAAGTACCATATGGAAAATCCTCAGATAGTCCAATAATCAATGGTGAAAGATTGAAAGATTTCCCCCTAAGATCTGAGAAAAAAAAGGATGCCAGCTTTTGATATTTGTGTTTAACTATTTCTATAGTATTGGAAGTTCTACCAGAATATTTAGTCAAAAGATAAAAAAATGAAATACATTCAAATTGGAAAGGAAAATGTAAGAGTTTTTGTTTGCAGATGGTAAAATCTTCAAATCCTTTGGGTGGAACACACCAAAGATTGAAAAACAAAATGTTGACACTAATAAAAAGAAAATTGAGCACAGTTGCAGGACAAAAAAAATGAATATGCAAAAATCAATTACATTTCTATACAATTGCAATGAAAGATCCAAAAAGGAATTAAGAAAGCAATTTCGTTTGTTAAAACATCAAAAAGAATAAAATACTTTGGAATAAACTCACTAAAAGACTAAAGTCTTGGGTTTTGAACAGTTCAAATTATTGCTGAAAGAGACTAAAGAAGACATAAATAAATGAAAGGATGTCTCTGTTTATGGACTGACAGACAAAAAAAATCACTTAAAGTGAATCAAAGACCTAAACAAAAGTAAAAGTATAAAATTTTCAGGAAAAGCATAGGCAAAAAGTTAAGAAATTACATTTGGCAGATTTCATAAATATAATGACAAAAGCAGAGGCAACAAAAGAAAAAGCAGATAAATTGTATTGCAACAAAATTAAATCTTTGTACATAAAATGACAATCAAGAGAGTGAAAAGACATTACAGAATGGAAGAAAATATTGGTAAATCCTATATCTAATAAGTGATTAATAGCTAGACTATACAAAGAACTCTTACAACTCAACAACAGAAAAACAAACAATGCTGTTGGGCAAAGGACTTGAATAGACATTTCTCCAGAGAAAATGTACAAATGGCCAATAAGAAATAAAAAGATGTTCAGCATCATTAAACCAAGGGAAATTCAAATATGAACCACAGTGAGATACCACTTCACAACATTAGCATGGGTATTATGAGAGAGAGAGATTAAGACAAACAGAGACAGACAGAGAGACAAAAAGAGACAGGGGTAGAAAGAGAGACAGAAGGGAAACACCAGAAAATAAGAAATTTTGGCAAGGTTGTAGAGAAATTAGAACATTTTGCACTGTCAGTCAGTACAGCTGCTATGAGAAGCAATATGGTAGTTTGTGAAAAAATTTAGCATAGAATTAACATTGCCCCAGCCATTCCACTCCTATGTAGTATACACCTAAAAGCAATTAAAACAGGGTATAGAACAAATATTTGTACAGCAGTGTTCATAGCAACATTATCCACAATAGCCAAGGTTGGAAACATCTAAAAGTTGATTGACAGATAAACAAAATAGATGTAATAGATGGAATATTATTCAGCCTAAAAAAGGAATGAAATTCTGACATATGCTATAACATGAATCAAACTTGAGAATATTGTGCTAAGTGAAATATGCCAGCAGTAAAAGGACGAATATATGATTCTGCTCACGTGAGATACTTAAAGCGGTCAAATTTAAGAACAAAAGTAGAAAAGTTGCTACCAGTGGCTAGGGAGAGGAACTAATGAGGACTTATTGTTTAACTGGTACACAGTTTGGGGATGATGAAATATTCTGGAAATGAATAGTGATGATGTGCCCAGCAATGTGAATGGAGTTAAATCTATTAAACTCTATATATAAAGTTATTAAAATGGTAAGTTTTATGTTATATAATTTTAGTACAATAAAATAAAATTTTTAAAATACACATGGTTTGAAAGAATTACTAGCAATTCCAGTAACTGTTATATACCCAAAAGAAGTGAAGCAGGAATTTTAACAAACACTTCCATACCAATGTTGCTAGTAGCATTATTCACAACGACCAAAAGGTGAAAATAACAAAGGTGTTCGTCAACAGTTGACTAGATAAACCAAATATGGTCTATACACACAATAAAATATTATTCAGCCAAAAAAAGAATAAATTCTTATACAATATGGATGAATCTCAAAAACATTATGCTAAGTGAAATGTCAGACAGAAAAGGACAAGTATTGTATGATTGGACTGTTACGGATCTATAACAGACAAATTCATGAAGACAAAAAGTAGAGGTTATCTGGGGATTGGGTGAAGGGAGTAATGGGCAGCTATTGTTTAATGGATATAGAGTTTCAGTTTAGGAATGATGGAAAAGTTCTGGTAATAGTGATAATGATTGCAAAGAATTGTGTTACTTAGTGCTATTGGACTGTACACTTAAACATGGTTAAAATGGTAAATTTTAAGTATTTTTTATCACAATGAGAAATATACAATAAAGCTTATCATATTGTGTCTTCCATTTCTTCAAGACTTGATCATCCGCCTCAGCAATATTTACGAAGTATATATTTATTTCCTGGAATCTTAATCTCTGAGAAACCAATAGCCTAAACTTATTTTTTACAGATAAAATACAATAAAGCTTGTGGCATTCTATGTTCTCCAATATCTTCCTAATCTTATAAGCTCCTTCTGGTTTTTTGTTTCACAAGAGAAAATTAATTACTGTTTTTCATGTATTTTCATGTAAAGCCAGGAGTTACAGTTGAAACATTTTCAAATTGTTATTATTACGAAGTATATTCACAGGAAGCCCCAAAAACATCAAGATAGGACTTGTTTCACAACAAGTAGAGAGAAAACCCTTCTCAAGGCTTTGCTTTTCACATGTATTACAAGCTGAATGCATCAAGATTACAGCCAAATATGGGCAGAACATGTTGCGAAACCTCACTTGAGATTGGCCCTTCACATTGCCCCAAAAAGAGAACATTGTGTTTTCAACGTCTGCCCGGGGAAATCTTGAAATCAGCTGTATGGTGTTTCAAACTTGCTCTTCATTATTTCAAGCAGAGTCCCAGGTCCACCACTATTGGCTGCTGGAAGAGCCAAGCCCTGAATAGGGGCTGACATTTTCAACCCTGGTTTGACAGAACTTAATTAGTGAAGAAGCCACACCCCAGTGTCAGCAACATTTGAGTTTAAAGAACTTTCCATCCCAGCATTGGATTGAATTTCACTTTTCTTTCTTGCCACCCTACCAATTTGTCCTGTTGTAAGCAGACCAGTTTAAACACTCTGCTAAGGCAGCTACAGCTCAGGGGGTTTTCAGAGCCCCATCAAAAGGCCGGTGCCTGTAAAAGGATGTGGAAGGGGTAGCTTCAGGGGCCCCTCTCAGTGATGGCCTGAGATGATAAAATGCTTTGCAGCTTGAATTGCCACCAAGTGTTTTAAAACTCTGGTGTTTGTTCCAGGCCTTGTGTAATTCTTTGTTATCAGCAACAGAGGCACTCTCTTTGCTCTTGTGATCAGATCACGAGTCTCTTGCACAATCACCCCAGGAACTCTGGAAGGATGAAAGCTATTAACCCCAGCCTCGTTCTGTGAGCAACCCAAGGCCTCCTTAGATAGCTACACTGTGGGCTGGGGCTCCCTATCAATCATTTGCACACACTGTCAGTCCTCTCTCCCAAACCTTTGATAAGCACCAATTCAGCCACAAGTATCCCTTGGGAAGACAATGGATATTATCCCCAGGGGAAAAACAATGATGATGTCAGTTCCAGCCAGAAGCAGAAGAGGGCCAGAATCGGTTCACCCTGAGCTGCTCACTGCATGGTGTGCACCAACTGAATTACCTCAAAGGTCAGCTTGTACATTCACTTCCCTTTGTGCAAGAGCTAATCACTTTTGCATGCGCCCTCTCCTTACTGAAACCTCAAACCCTCATTGGCTACCTTGTCACAAACCCTGACTTGAATACAGAAGTGTGGGTTTGGAGGACCTAAGGGAACTTTTGGATGAAGTATATGTCTTTTTCATGTTCAAGTTGAGGGCATTTTGTGCTGGTCACTTTGGGAAAGGTCAGTCATTCTGCCAAAATGGTCCTGGAGGGGTCATTTCCTTCTAGAGCAACCTCGGGAAGTACGCTCAGCTGTACCTCCAATCAGTTTTCCTCTTGGATCTTGAAATTCCAGATAGGGAGCTTGTCTGTGCTTTTCACTCTCACTTGAGACATGGCATGGGTGCTATTAGTCCTCAGTACTGAGGATCTTTTCATGATAAAGAAAACCTTATGTGACTGTAAACTGGTATAGCCATTTTGGAGGGCACTCTGACAATGGGCATTAACAGCCTCAAAAGTATTTACACCTTTTGATCTTGAAATTTTTATTTCCAGGGTCCTATGTTTGGCCAATATTCAGAGATACAGTGTAAAATCTATGAACAGATGTTCACTGCAGTGTTGTTTACCCTGGAGGAGAATTGGTAAGTACCAGTCTCAGCAAGAAAGGCTGCCAGCCTTCTAGCCTCACAAACCAACATACCCATGCCAATCCCACTGACTCCATCTTGGAGAAGCATCTCACCGTAGGTCAATCATGTTCCCTTATCTCAGCCCCAAGATTCCTTGGAGGTCCCCCTGCCAAACTGCACTGCTTTTAACCTTGGAGATGTCCCAACTCCTCCATAAGGCCTCGATGGAATGGCTAAGCTGGATCTACAATCTCCTCTGTATTGTCTTGTGGTATCTGTGCGATAATGGAGAGACTTATTGATGGAAAGTATTCATAAATATCTTAAAATACAAAGTACAAGTTCTTCTTTCTCCTAGCTTGGAAACAGCACACAGGCAATGTAACTTGTACTGTACTATGCAATCCTTCTCAGGAGACACATGAAACAGGAAGCTTCTGGGGGTTCCTGCAAATATGTGATAGTCGCACTTTGAGGGCAACAGTCAGGTAGATCTTGCAGCCAGAAACTTTCACACCAGACACCCTTTCTGGCTTCTGTCTAACTCTAGTGTTAAGTTAGACACTGTCCTTTTGCCACTTGGACAAAAGTCGTTTGATTTCTCACACTGTATTTATTTTTTCTGATTGCAACCATGAAAAACACCGCAAACTGGATGCAGCTAAGGAGAGGCCTGGGTCTGGGGCCTTTTCTATGTGGCTCTTAAAGAATTCCTCAGATTGAGTAATTTTCTCTTGAGCCACAATCCCTCAAACTTCCAAAATGACCACTTAGAGAAGGAAGATACCCGCTCTACTAAGGCAGCTGAGTGAGCCCTCCTGGGAAATGAAGCTAAAGGAGAATAGCTTTTAGCTGCCTTTTCTTAAGAATCTGGTCTCAATGCCAGTTGTTGGTATTTATCTCTACTGAACACACATAAATGGTGAATCTGACAGGCCCAAAGATGAAGTCCAGATGAAGTCCACAAGTTTTGCAAGCAGGTTACACTTGCATTATTAAGTAAAACAAAACAAACAAAAACACCTTTTGCATCATTTATAGAGCATTCTCTATAGGCTACTCTCAATTATATAGCTACAGCCACGAGGTAAAAGTTTTCTAAACTGTACTTCTGTCATCATATTAATCTCTTTCTTCCTAAACTATTGCTGAGGTAAAAACAAAGAAATGAATGAATAGATAAAATGAGTTTGGAAATCATTGCCTTTGGTTTTTATGTTCCATTTAAATTCAAGCCCAAAGAGAAGAAAAGACAACACAAAGTCTTGAGTAAACCAAAGACTGTAAAGCGATCCCTGAAATAATTGAAACCAGCTGCTAAAGAATAATCTTGGCAGTCAAGCGCTCTGAGTGTGTGTGGGGGGGCGGGGCGGTATAAGCAGAGGAATAGCCCTGGCTGAGAAACAAACAAACCCTGGCTTTCCTTGAAAAATTCTTAGCACAGTGTGGATCGCATTCTTCTCTGCAAGCTGCCTATAGGCTCTGTGGCTTTCAATAAGAGACTTCCTATAGAAGAAATAAAAACACAAAGTGATTTTTGTGCTGTTGCCTTGTGTTTTCTCTTGATCTCAGCTATTAAGAGGCAATCATATACTTCTAGAAGCATATACACCACTTCTCTATTTCTCTATAGGCCATCTATTTTGCATACAGATTTGCTTGGAAAATCCTGGTTAACACTAACATTCAGACTGATTTTAAGATAGAGGTACTATCAGTACTATCAGACTAATATTAAGATAGAGGTATTATAGAGGAGTTTCCAAGGCCATATGCAACGCAAGAATGACCACCAATTATACTAATACCTAACACCAACCTTTACAGAATAACAAATGGATTGGATGCTTAGTAAATGATCAAACCTCTGTCATAGGTATCTGGTTTCATTTATTCTGATGAGGGTGAGAGGGTCTTTTCTGCAATCCTTCTACGGTTGGTACATCAATTATTCTTTTCTTTATTAATTAATAAAACAAATCTTGCTTTATTAATAAGCAAATCTTGGTTTTACGATATGATCACTTAGTGACTTATGAATTGGTAAAAATGATTACACAGACATTTAGTGTTTGATAGAAATATCAAGGTCAGCCTGTAATTTATTTTTGTGCTATTATTACTATCATTGGAAGGACCCTAGGACCTTTGTTTTAGAGCTGAAGAAACTGAAGATCCATGTCACATGAATAAGTGGTGGGCAGTGTTTGTCTTAAACCCCAAGTCTCACATTGAATGTGACTAATTCTCTTTGCACAAAACTCTCCAGACTAGAATTAGAATACCTTGAGCACAGTTTCCTTTCCTCGACAAGAAATCAAAAGAACAAGAAGTCCAGAGCTATTAGAAGAGGTATTATTTTAGTGGGCTTGAATATTTATATATACTGCATTTAAAGGCATTTTTAGCATAAATTCCAATCTTTCTCCTTAAACTGTAGAGTGATAATCAAACAAGCTAGATTTTTTTTTAAGGCTTGTTATGTGTTTCTCCTCACATGTATTTCAATACGTTTAGCCAAGAGGCACTAATGCAGGTACATTTTAATTATTACAGTGTTTTCAATAATTTGGGGGCACAAAATAGCACCTGGAGAATGGCAGATATTACAGTGAAACATATTTAAGAAAATTTCTTGCAGAGTCTCTTTTTTAAAAGTCATACCTACATTCATTCAACAATGTTTTGTGGGGTTAGAAAGAGGGAGAATAGATTTCTAACTGAGGTTACTTGTTATATTTTGTTTTATCAAACTGCTATTGTGAGAAATTCCCTGGTGATGCAGTGGTTAAGAATCCACCCACCAATGCAGGGAACATGGGTTCGAGCCCTGGTCAGGGAAGATCTCACATTCCATGGAGCAACTAAGCCCGTGCACCACACTACTGAGCCTGTATGTTGCAACTACTGAAGTCCACGTGCCCTAGAGCCTGTGCTCCTCAACAGAAGCCGCCACAATGAGAAATCTGTGCACCACAATGAAGAGTAGCCCCCACTCACCACAATTAGGGAAAGTCCACATGCAGCAGTGAAGACCCAGCACAGACCAAAAAAAAAAAAAAAAAAAAAAATGTTATTCTGGTTCATTTGATCAGTTAAGGATGGTTTCAAATGGGTTTATGTTTAGGACATTTGTTAGTATAAGGATTTTTCAATCTTGGTTCTATGAAAAATTTAGTTAATATTGTTCTTTCTGAGGGGATTGGGCTATACACTGGAGGATTCCCAGTAGCATCTATGGTATCTACTCAGGGATGCTAGTATCAAATCCTCTTCTTCCCACAGTTATGACAACCAAAAGTGTCTCCAGAAATTTTGTCTACACTTGGATTAGGAGAATATTTGAGCAGCACCATTGTTTATTAAAGGAACTCTAAGAAGAACTTAGATATTTTAGAACTTAGAAAAAATATCCTTGGATATTTTTTGCTTGGTTTATGCTCCAATTACATATGAAAAATCCTAAGTGTGATGCCCGCCTTACACCATCACTTAACCTCCATCTAAATCTCCCTGTGTTAACATTTGAGGAATCTAAATTTATGAAAGTGGTCATATCAACTTCCTTTATATCAAATTTTTTAAAAGTGATTTTTCTTTTGTCCTCAAGCAAAATTCTGCTCTTTATTACAAGATGTGAGTATCTGTTTGGTTTCTTAAGTCCCATGTCTTGGTGGGTCCCTGAACTAGCTAGATCTGCCTCTGAAATATAGTGTTTTCTATGTGACTATGAATGGAGTACTCTGTAGCAGGACAATTGCCAATATTGGTTCATGCTATTTTTGCAGTCTCTGAAATTACAACACTGACAATGAATCCCATTCCCATCTGCTTCTGGAGTTTTCCTCTCCTCATATGGAATCCATATGAATGGTGTGTCCAAGTGGATTCCAGGACACTGGGATGTAGATTCTTGAAAATATTCTCCTAAGCCCAAAGAGAGCATGTTAACTGATGTGGAGAAATTCTTCAGTGTCCAACTTTGTGCTCAAGAGCTCTCGTATCAGCATTCCATACCAAACGTTAGACACCTGATCCATTCCCTTATGTTTCAGATAATCAGATACACATAAAAAACATACATTTTTTTTTTTTGCTTGTGGGACATAAAGATATTGTTTTAGATAGCAGGATCTGTGCTACAATATAGAACCAAATTATAGAAACACCCTATTTATAAAACGTAACAAACTTAAGCTCATAATACTATTTTTTAATCACATATCTCTGTGTGCAAGATTTCTGTGCAAAAGTCTGTGACCTGGCTTTCTGAAGTCCACTTCCTTTTTGTATACAAAAATATTTCTGGTGGAGATCTATTTTTAATTGTTGTCTTTTCTTTTCTCTTTGCTTCTTTCTTCAGTATTTCAGTCCCCTTGTAATAAATCTAGTTTTCTTATACTACATATTAATCCTGCTACTTGGACCTCCCACAAGCACCACTAAGGCCTTGCACCTTAATGTCAGTCAGATCTAAAAAGTGAAACTGTGGAAAGAGGTTTTTAAATTCCCCCAGGCTCACCAAAAAGGTAAAACTATTTATTTAAAACTTCTCTCAGTAGAAAATATTTTATGTTCCACCACCTGCTATACTTAACTTTCAACCCAAAGTATCTTCTCCCAGTTCTTATAAATAAAGGAGATAAATAAATAGAGTAGAGGAAGTTTTTAAATTGAAATCTTTAACTCCAAATTAAATGAGATTTTGTGTCTTATGAAGTATAGATATTAACACAAAAAATAATGATGCATTGATATTACATTTCTATGTGAATTTCCTTTAGAATCTAGTTAAATTTGCTAAAATATGCAGCTCTTTTTGTTGATTTGATGCACAATTTTTGTCAATTTCAGCTGTTTGCTAAGTACTCACTACCTAATCCTGCAACTGGCAGCCCTGTACATATTCCTGGAGTAATTTGCACACAGGTATCAGAAGCACACAGGTATCAGAAGTTTGTCCTGTATTATCAAGGATCTGTGTTCTGACCTCTGAATGACACTGCTGATCACCGAGGCGCAAACACAGATGGCAGAAGTCATTGTTGGAACTCCTTCCCCCCACTGTTGTACATTATTCCCTCAAAGTGAAGCAATTTCCAGAGGATTTAAAGGGTTTTTCCCTTTTTAGTTTTCTAGGAGCCAGGTATTTAAGCAATAGAACTTTTTAAATCAACTGCAAATATAAATGAATTTAGAAAGTCATTACACAAGCCAAAACAAATCACAGACTCAGAAAAGACCTAAAGATTACACCTCAGTCTGATCCTGATATTGGTATATTGAGTTATTTCCTTCTGTGAGGTAGCTCACAAATATTTGAACCAGGAAAAAGAAATTAATCAACTCTCCTGGTAGTTAAGAAGAAGAATTTCTTCAGGGATTTGTAACCTGGACACTTGGTGTTCTTAAAAGAAAGGTTTGTACCCGTCCAACATTGTAGAATTCTTTTTTGGTTTGTTTTTAGGCAGTTGTACCAAATAAGAAGACTGCAATCCACATTTGTCTTCATTTTACATCTCATCAAACATTTAAAGAGATAAGTCTTCCTTTATTTGGTATTCTTTTAAAGAAAAATGAGATAGCATAGAATTATTAACTGAATAATTATTCTTAAACATAATGCCTACATATAAGATGGGCTTACTTACTGGGGAAAATTGCTTCAGACTCAGGAATACAATAATCTTATCAAGATAAATTACACAAGCTGCAGCAATTAAGTTAGAAGCTGAAATTGTGCTTTCCAGGGTGCAGTTGGATCTGTAGCAAAGAAAGGAACCCATGTTAGGGTAAGAGGAGTGGTCTTAGATGACCAAAATGGTCCAAGTGGCAGTATAACTGATATATTAAGAAAGAAGGAAAAAAGTAAACATATAAAATACTCAATTAAATCCAGAAAAGGCAGAAAAAATGTGGAAGAAAAATATAGGAAACAAGAACAAGGACCACAAGTTTGAAAATAGTGACAAATAGAGTAGCTATTAATCCAATTTTGTCAATAGTCACTTTAAGCAACAATAGTCTAAATACACCAATTAAAAGACAGACATCATCAGAGTGGGGCAAAAAGCTAGACCCCACAACATATTCTCTATAGAAATACAATTTAAATGTACAGATTTTAATTGTTTAAAACTAAAGCATTGGAGAAAGACACGCCATGCTAACACTCATCAAAAGAAAGCAAAAGTCATATTAATTTCAGACAGAGAGAGCAGACTTCGAAGCAAGGAAAATTATTAGGGATAAAGAAGTCAGTTTTCCGAAGAGACATAAAAATCCTTAATGTTTATTACCTAACAAAACATAGTCTGAGTATGTAAGGCAAAAACTAATAGAAGAGAAAGGGATGCATTTGCTATCATGGTTGGAGACTTCAACACCCATCTATTAGAATTGCGAAGATCCAGTAGGCAGAAAATTAATAAGGATGCAGTTGAACGCAGCTGCACCATCAAACAACTGGATATAATGGATATAGATTAATCTATCCCACAAGAGCAGAAGACACATTTTTCACAAACTCATATAAACAACCAAGATAGACCACATTTTGGGTCACAAAACTGACCTCAACAAATTTAAAAGAATAGAAATCATACAATGTCTACTCTCAGACCACAATGGAATTAAACCAGAAATTAAGAACAGAAAGACACCTGAAAATCCAAAACTATTTGGAGATTAAATAACATATCTGTAAATAACAAATGGCCAAATAAGAAATTGCAAGAGCAACTGTAAAATATTTTGAACTAAATGAAAATTAAAATACAACTTATCAAAACTTGTGGGATGCAGCAAAAGCAATGTTTAGAGGTAACTTTATGGCACTGAATGCATGTATTAGAACAGAAGATCTAAAGTCAATAATCAAAGCTTACACCAAAGAAACAAGAAAAAGAAGGGTAAATTAAATCCAAAGTAATCTGAAGGAAGGAAATGATTCAAAAATTAGAACATAAATCAGTGAAATTTAAAACAGAAAATCAATAGAGAAAATTTTTAAAAATGAAAAGCTGACTCTTTGCCAGATTTCATAAAATTCATATGCCTCTAGCCAGGCTTACATGAAACAGAGAGACACAAATTACTAATAACAGAAATGAAAGAAGGAACATCAATACAGATTCCAACAGACATTGAAAAGACAATAAAGAAATACTATGAGTACCTTTATGACTATAATTTTGACAATCTAGATGAAATGGACAAATTCCTTGAAAGAGAAGTCTGCCAAAACTGATGCAAGAAGAAAACAGACCATCAGAATAGGTCTATATTTATTAAGAAACTGAATAAATAATTAATAACTTTCTAGAACAGCAAACACCAGGGCCTGAGTGTTCCACTGCTGAATACTACCAAACTTTCAAGGGTGAAATTATACCCAAAATGTACAAGGAATGCTTAAAACACAAAAGTAAGAAAACAACAACCCATTTTTTTAAATATCTTTATTGGAGTATAATTGCTTTGCATTGTTGTGTTAGCTTCTGCTGTATAACAAATTGAATTAGCTATATGTATATGTATATATATATCCCCATATCCCCTCCCTCTTGCATGTTCCTCCCACCTTCCCTATCCCACCCCTCTAGGTGGCCACAAAGCACCAAGCTGATCTCCATGTGCTATGCAGCTGCTTCCCACTAGCTATCTATTTTACAATTGGTAGTGTATATATGTCCATGCCACTCTCTCACTTCGTCCCAGTTTATCCTTCCCCCACCCTGTGTCCTCAAGTCCATTCTCAATGTCTGCATCTTTATTGCTGTCCTGCCCCTAGGTTCTCCAGAGCCATTTTTATTTTAGATTCCATATATATGTGTTAGCATACAGTAGTTGTCTTTCTCTTTCTGACTTCACTCTGTATGACAGATTCTAGGTCTATCCACCGCACTACAAACAACTCAATTTTGTTTCTTTTTATGGCTGAGTAATATTCCGTTGTATATATGTGCCACACCTTCTTTATCCATTCATCTGTCGATGGACACTTAGGTTACTTCTGTGTCCTGGCTATTGTAAATAGAGATGCAATGAACATTGTGGTACATGACTCTTTAAATCTACAGATGTTGGGTTAGACAGATGTCAAGTAAGTATATGAAAAGATGTTCAACATCATATGTCATTAGGGAATTTCAATACAAAAAAAAGAGAGAGAGAGATACCACTACATAACTATTATAACAGCAAAAACCCCAAACATTGGCAACATTAAATGCTGGTGAGGATGTAGAGCAACAGGAACTCTCATTCGTTGCTGGTGGAAATGCAGAATGTCACAGCCTCTTTGGAAGAAGTTTCGGCAATCACACTCTTTGGTGTTTACTCAAATGAGTTGAAAGTTTATATCCACTCAGAAACCTACATGGATGTTTACAGCAGGTTTATTCATAATTGCCAAAACTTAGAAGCAAGCAAATGTCATTCACTAGGAGAATGGATAAACAAACCATGATTTTTATATTCCAGACAATGGAATATTATTCAGCACTGAAAAGAAATGAGCCATCAAGCCATGAAAATACATGGAGGAAAATTTTAATGCATATTACTGAATTAAAGAAGCCAATCTGAAAAGGTTACATACTGATGTTTCTGGAAAAGGCAAAACTTTGGAAACAATAAAAATCTCTGTCATTTCCAGGGGTTAAACAGGAGGGAAGGATGAATGGGTAGAACACAGAGAAATTTTAGACAGTGAAACACTTGTGAATGATATTGTAATTGTGCACACATGTCATTAGACATTTGTCAAAACACATAGACTGAGCAAACACCAGAGTGAACCCCGATGTAAACTATTGTTTTTCTGTGATGATGATGTGTCAGTGTAGACTTTTCCACTCTAAAAAATGTAACACTCTGATGACGGCTTTTGATGGGGAAGAGGTGGGATATGTATGAGGGGGTAGGGAGATATCAAAACTCTATGTACATTCTGCTCAATTTTGTTGTGAACATAAAAGTGTTCTAAAAAATAAAGTTTGTTAATTAAAAAATAAACAATAAATAACTTGTCTTCCCAAAAGATTCTTAAGAATCATGATTAAAGTTTGCTGTTGGAGGAATTGTTAAGCATATCAGAGTAAACAGTTTCCACCCCCTACTCCTAATTTAATCCCTACCCCTTGCTCCTTTGCCTCAGTCACCTCAGTCCTAGTTTGGCTAAGGCAGTAGGAACAGAAAATCAAGTTTCTCAGAAAGTTTAGACTGCCTCGGATGGGTGCCAGATCATGTTAGAGTGAAACTACCCAAGGCAGGCAGACAGGGTTATCTTCCACTAGTTACAGAGACTGTCTTCTCACACTTCTCCCTTATACCTATCCAAACTTAAATACAAAAACATTTTGCACCTGGGGAAAGTGTCCAGCCTTCTTTGGCTGTGGATTGGAGGCCCTGTTTCATCCATTTTTGAGCAAGATATTTTTGCTTGGCTGAACTTTCCATCTGTTCTGCTTTGTCATCTCTCCTCCCCTCAAAATTAAATATGTGAACACATGGAATTAGCAATATACACGCATTCCTGGGTCCAAGTTTATAACCAGGCCTGAAATGTGACATTTACCAATGTAATGTGATGAGCTTTGAGTTTTTGTAACATATTCTGCCCACTTAATGCTCTCTGGCTTAATTGCTACAGTTGGAAGAGGAGACTATGGTGACTACTCTCTCTCCTTTCTTTTTCAGGTGGACATGAAAGCTTAATACCTGACAACAGTTCCAATGGAAATATAAATCTCAGATCTGAATGGATACCTCATCAAAGAACAAAAACAGATGGCAAATACACATATGAAAAGATACTCTACATCCTATGTCATTAGGGATTTGCCGATGAATAAAACAGTGAGATATCACTACACACCCATTAGAATGGCAAAAATACCCCAAATTGACAACACCAAAAACTGGTGAAGACGTGGAGCAAGGGGAATTATCCTTCATTGTTGGTAGAAGCGCAAAATGGTATGGCTACTTTGGAAGACCGCTTAGCAGTGTCTTGTAAAATTTTCAATATGATCCTCCAGTCATGCTCCTTGGTATTTACTCAATGGAGTTGAATACTTACGTCCACACAAAAACTTGCACATTGATATTTATGGAATCTTTATTCATGTTCATTAAACTTGGAAGCAACCAAGGTGCTCTTCAGTAGGTGAACAAAAAAATAAAATGTGGTTCATCCAGACAATGGAATATTATTCATCGATAAAAAGAAATGAGCAATCAAGCCGTGAAAAGATATGGAGGAAACTTAACTGCACATTACTAGGTGAAAGAAGCCAATCTGAAAGCCTACATATTGTATAATTCCAGCTATAGGACATTCTGGGAAAGGAAAAAAAAATATGAAAGCAGTACAATGACCAGTGGTTTCCAGGAGATGAGACGGAGGAGAGATGAATAGGTGGATCACTATAAATGTGGATACATGCCATTACATATTTTTCAAAATGTACAATGCCAAGAGTGAACCCTAATGTAAACTATGGACTTTGGGTGATTATCATGTGTCAGTATAGGTGGTATATTGTAAAAAATGTGCTGCTCAATTTTACCATGAACTTAAAGCTACTCTACAAAATAAAATCTACTCTTTATAAAGCAACATATGACACGATTACAGAGGACTTTTTTCTTTTTTGGTCATTCCTGAATTTCCACAGTTGCAATGATTTGTCTCAAACTATTCCTATGACTTTTTCATGTCTTATAAAAAATGAATAGTTAACCCCTTTGAAATTTCAATAACATTGTTTTGTTGAAAAGAAAAAGGTAAAAAATGAAATTTACATGAAATTGAAATTGGCTCCTAAAAGCTAAAATAATACTGAAAAAGAATAAATTTGAAGGACTAATACTTCTTGAATTAAAAATTTACACAAATCCACATTAATCAAAAGAGTTTGGTACTAGCATAAACATGAACATTGAGAGTGATGGTATAGAATTAAGAGTTCAGAAATAATCTCTCCCATATATGTTGAAGTAATTTTGAACAAGGTGTTGCAACCATGAAAAAACAGTTAACATCACTAGTTCTCATAGAAATGCAAACCGAATCATAATTAGTTACCAGTTAATACTCATTAGGATGGTTATCATCAACAAAATGGAAAATAACATGTGTTGGCTACAAAGATCAGAAAAGATCATAGGTGTCACAGGGAGTGACTAAACACAGAATTAAAAGCAGGGCTCACCAAAAGGTCATCCACTGATGTAGAAGAAATGGCAATGTTGATCTAAAGGATTTTTGATAGTATTCAATCAAAGTGTATTGAAGTTATGCTTTCCATTTTCAAAGTTTGATTTCAGTTCTCCTATAAGTGTTGCAAAGAAACCTGTGAAGTAGGATCAATGCTTTTTGTATCAGTAGGGTTTGGTTGTTGTAACGAAATACTACAGCCTAGTTGGTTTATAGAACAACATTTATTTCTCAGAATACTGGGAGCTGTGTAGTCCAAGATCAAAGTACCAGAAGGTAGATTTTATTCTGAAGTGTCTTCTCTTGGCTTGTAGGAAGCTACTATTTAATTGACGGCTCATGTAACTACTTTTTTTGTGAATATATTCACTGGAAGAGTAGAAACTAGCTCTCTGGTTTGTGTTCTAAGGTTATTAAACCTAGAAGATCAGGACTCTATCTTTATGACCTCATTTAACCTTAATCACTTTCTAAACATTCTGTCTCCAAATATAGGCACACTGAACTGGGGAGATACAAATCAGTCGATAGCACTCTTCTCCTACATATCACTCTAGCCTAACTCAAAACTCTGGTTGTGCACAGGCTTACCAGATAAGCCAGACTTTTAGTGGAGGTGGGAGTGGGGAGTACTCCTACCAAGGACGAGCTCAGACTGGGAGACCTGTCATGATGCCACTGTTTAGCTTCAGGACTCACCAGGAAGCTGGGTTTAGCTTAAAGGCAAGAGAAGATGGTGAGTTGGGCAGCCCTCCCTGGGTGAGAGCCTAGAGGTTGAAAAATAGGAAAAAGTGTGTCTTTTATTTCTGAATGCAGCTGAATAGTTGAATGATCCTTAAACTTTCTGAGCCTCAATTTTTTTAGTCTGTAAATGTGAATATTAATATTGTCCCTGCATATCTTTTAGGGCCCTAGTAAGAACCTGAAAAACATGAAGATGCCAGAAACATTGCTGTGAATAGTAGTACTCAATATTTTTCATATTATGTAATGTATTGTAAAGGAACATTTATCTGCTTTTCAATCTCTAGTAAATGTAAGAGTCTTACTGCAGTAGAGAATGAGACTTATAATTCTATAAAAACATATTTTTTATATATATTTTATATATTTGCCTGTTATTGTAGATTCCCCTCCCTCAAAGAACACATCCTGATCTCTAGAACCTGTAAATATGTTACTTTACATGGCAAAGGGAATTAAAGTGCAGATGGAATTGTTTACTAATTACATGATCTTAAAACAGGAAAATTATCCTGGGGTATCTGGGTTGGTCTAATGTAACCACACAAGTCCTTAAAAGTGGAAGAGGAATATGTGACCATGTAAGAGAACCAAAGAAATGGCAGCACGGAAAGGACTTGATTTGCTCTTGCTGACTTTGAACATGGAAAAAAGGGCCATGAGCCAAAAACTGCACATAGTCTCTAGAAGCTGCAAAAGGGCAAAAGCATAGATTTTTCCTTCTGGAGTAGGCATACTACTCTGCCAATACCTTGATATTAGCCCAAAGAGATCCATGTCTGATTTGTGATCTATAGATATTATAAGGTGATTAATTTGTGTGTGTTTTTTAAGTCGCTTATTTTGTGGTTATTTGTTACAACAGCAATAGAAAACTAATATACCTATCAATAGGATTCTGGAGTTATCATCATACTCTCAGACAAAATAATGAAATATGTATTAGCTGCAATGTCTTTCAAGAACCTCCTTTGCTTCTCTCCTCAAATTGGATAATGAGAAAATGAGTACTTTTACCCCATTTACCTAGCATGAATTGTAGTTGTTAATCTATTTATAGATCAAGCTGTGTTTTACACTCTGTAGTATGTGTGCAGAGATTCATATACAAAATATTATTGCCTGATTAAGGATACCAGTTTAGTTTTTGTTGTTGTTGAACAACAACAACAGGATGTGTCAGCGATAAATTTAAAGGGAAATTCTCACTCAAGGAAAAAGTAATGTTGATAATAGATTCCAGCTCAAAATATTTAGAGGATCAAGACACATAAGGTCAAACAGTCCTATTTCCTGTGATGTCAAGGTTTTCAGGTAAACAATGCAGATATCATTGCTTATTCCTCTGTTTACTTTTTAACAAAATGAGAGGTAAATGACAGAAACCCAATTCATACTGTTTGACCCCTAGAGGAGTTCAGAGAGGGAGAGGAAAATCTAAACTCACAAGTAAACATCTGTTAAAGGATTTGGAACTGAGGATAAGGAAGTTCTGAAGCCTGCTAAGAGGGAAGGAAGAGCTTTATTTACCGGCGGTGTATTGTACTTCCTGTTTTGAAGCTCAGCAATGTTTCATAACAGCTGGGGACTGCAGTATTTTGGGCTACAATGTGGAAGCAGCACTATTGGTTCCTCCACATTACACAAGTGAATGATCTCTACCATGCAGTGACACAGCACTGGCTTTTGCAGACACAATCAAGCTATATTTTTCTAATTTTCTAATCAAGAATTATGTTTTCACATGTAATATCATCGCAGCATATCCTTAATTCTGGTGTATGCTCTTTGCTTGTCTGGAGATTAAAACAGATGAAAGGCACAAACACATATGGGCCCTTTAGCACATATTTGTTGTCACTGAAGTGCCTGGAGTCAAAGAAGCCACCATGGTAGGCTTAAATTAGCTTTATATCTTTCTTGTAGTTATAACTTTGCCACAAATGCCATGGAAACTGTTTCTTCAGCAGTTTTGTGTGGAAGGTCAGCCAACGATTGGGAAACAACATTTCAAGCTTGATGGAATACATTATAACCTATTTGTATTGTATTCTTTTTATAATGAGTGATACTGTGGTTAGGTCTGCACATGCAGTGGATAGGTGCTCTGAAGAGTGTCCCTGAGTATTATGACCTCTGGCTGATTTCATCACAGCAGGTGGCATTCTGGACTCTTCTCCCAAACTTTGACTACATCACAAAGCCCTGTCCTTACCTTCTGCCCATTGACCACACTGGAAGGGAAACCATAGCCTCATTTTTCACGCTGGGATGCAGGGTATAAGGGAGTAAAAAAAGGCAAAAATGAGAACAAACCTCCTTTACTCCCCTTAACCTCAGGTTTGGAGGGTTGCAGAATTTGGGGCAGGCTTTGTAGGCCAGCAAACTATAACATGTTGCCTACATTGTGGACTCCAGGGAAGGTGGCTACCAAGTTCCTTTTGCAGGGGAATGTGGGACAGTTTCAAATGTTCACCTTTGAGCATCATGCCTGGGAGACATAAGGAAAGCAGGATCCTTTCCTGGTATGATGGGGTACAGGGCAATGGCAAGGGCAACTAGCACAGCAACTTCTCCTGTGTGCATTTCTTCTGAACAAAGTTCATGTTGAAGACTTGGGAGATTCATCGTTAAAGGGTCAGTTACTCTATTGTCTTAATTTATTGCATATTATCTTAACTTTTCACAGCCTGGTATTTAAATTTTTGAAGTCTTTTTCTGATGCAAGTTCATGGTGTGGTTAAATATCACTCTTTTCAGATAGTCTGTAGGTCTTCAACATATTCCAGAATCTGTGGAACTATTTATCTACAGTTTTCAGCATTTCTAAGAGGAAAACAATGACCAGGCTTTCCAAGAAGGCCTCTTTCCCACCATTCATAGCCTTTCACTGCCGCAGACCAGCTGGAGAAAGGATTTCACCGCCCAGGGTCAGAAGGGGTGGGGTAAGGAACTGAAATAGCACCGACGAATGGGGTCAGAAGGACAAGACAACTGATGGTTGCAAGGCAAATTTTATTATGCTACAGTTGCAGATTATATAGACTAGAAAAAGGAGGTTGGTTGCCAGATGGTGGTTTACATCATCTACAGACTGTCTCGGCTCAAGGTTAACTTCCCTGGGAGGAAACCCATAAGCCCAGATTCATCCAAAATAACCTGCATGTGCAGGGGGGAGACAGCTTTTCTTGTCTCATTTTACATTCTTTCTGATCTCTGGGCCCTGGTGATTTATCTCCCATGGAATGAAACAAGGAGGGGAACAAGTAGGCACAGTCCCTTCGAGCAGCGGCAGTATGCCTGGCATGTCTGCAGCTTGCTCTCAAGGCTGACCATTTCCCACATTTCACCAACTAAGTCAGCAACCACTTTCCATCTCAGCACAGAAATATTTTCTCTCATAACCTTAGGAAGTACAGGTTGGACCAAATGGCAAGTACCATCCAGTTCCAATATCCTAAGCATCTCCTTTCAGCTGAGGTAGTGTGTAATAGAGAAAAGAAAGTTGGAGTTAGATTTAGGTTTCTTGAATGAGTTTACTTCTCCAAAGCTCAACTTTCTCAAGTCTAGAATTAGAATGACAATAGAAGTCTCAAATGGTTATTAAGAGCATTGGTCAGGTCATGTGGGCCAAGCACCTAGTACAATGGCTGGCATACAGTACAGAACATATTGGCTATTGTAGTTGTTGTACTTGTTATGTTAATAACATTTGGAATCTTCCATGGAATTAAAAAAAAGGACTGGTCATTCTGAGGTCCAAGCCACATCCTATTATTTTTTGCCTGGTGTCTGCATATTACCCTTCTCTCTCTCTGTGTGTGTGTGTGTATGTGTGTGTGTGTGTGTGTGTGTGTGTGTGTGTGTGTGTGTGTGTGTGTGTGTGTGTGTGTGTGTGTGTGTGTGTGTTATTCTATAGCATTTGACAAAGTATTACATATACAAGAAGTGTTTTATAAACATATAAAATTTTAATTGATAATTTTTAACTTAATTCACCACTCTCTCATACCAGATAATTGTGAGGACAGTTTCTACTGCCTTGACCCACTATCAGAGTGATCTGATAAACCAGCAAGGGTCTGGGATTATTCATGGCCACACACTGAGCAGCTTCCCTGAGTTTTCCATTGAGAACTCTGAGGAAAGCCTTCATTTTTACATGGCCAGGAGCAAAGCTATTTAGGGGCTACTGTAAAGGACTTGGAAGAAACAGAATTTGAGGAGAAATAAGTAGGTCCCTCTAATTAAGCAGCTGCTACAGAGCTGACACTGTCTATACACTTCTTCTCATGATCTTTCTAGCCATCCTCAAGGCAGGACTTTTTCTCTTCCATTTTATAAATGAAGAAAATGAAACTTTGAAACATTAAGTAACCTTCTCAGAGTCAAGTGAGGCCATCTGGCTTTACAGCTTTGTGCTTTTCTGTAGTTACTAACTAAAAAGTGGCCAGAAGAACTGAACAGGCACCTAACTAAGATATACAGATTGTAAATAAGCACATGAAAAGACATTGAACATCATATGTTATTAGGGATTGCAAATTAAACAACCAGAAGATATTACCACTCACATATGAAAATAGCCAAAACTCAAAACACTAACAACAGCAAATGCTGGTGAAGATGTGAAGTAGCAGGAACTTCATTCATTACTAGTGGGAATGGAAAATGGTACAGCTACTTTGGAAGACAGGTTGGTGGGTTCTTACAAAACTATACTTACTTGTATCATCACATTCAGCAATCTCACTCCTTGGTGTTTACCCAAATGAGCTGAAGACTTATTTTCATAAAATACCTCCACACAGGTGTTTATAGTAGTTTTATTTACATTTGCCAAATCTTTAAAGAAGCAAGATGTCATTCAGTAGGTGAATGGGTAAATAAACTGTGGCACATCCATACAGTAGAATATTATTCAGCAGTAAAAAGAAATGAACTATCAAATCATGAAAAAGACATGGAGCAAAATTAAATACATATTTTACTTTAAAAATTTATAAATAAATGCATATATTGCCAAAATAATGTTTTCCTATTTATAGAATGGGATTTTTTTCCATTTACTTAGATCTTCTTTAATTCCTTTCAGCAATTTTGGGGGTATTTTTTTGTGGACAAGTCTCTCTTTCCCATGGTTACATGTGTTCCTACACATTTAAATTTTTAAGATACTTTAAGATATTTTAACTGGTTTCTTAATTTTTTTCTAGATTTTTCATCACTGGTATAAACAAAGAGCAAATTTTTTTTCCATGTGATTTTTGGTCTCAACATTAATGAATTTATTTATTACCTCTAGTATCTTTCTTTTGGATTCTTTGGCATTTTCTACATGTAGAATCATGTAATATGCAAATAGACATAGTTGTACCTATTCCTTTCTAATTTGGATGCTTTCATTCTTTTTTCTTGTCTAATAACCCTGACTATAACTTCCAGAACAATGTTGACTTCCAGTACATCCATGTCTTTTTCTTGATCTTAGGGGAAAAGCTTTCAGTTTTTCACCATTAAGATTTGTAGGTTTGACATAAATACACTACCATGTGTAAAATAGATAGCTAGTGCTGTGGAGCTCAGCTCAGTGCTCTATGATGACCTAGATGGGTGGCATGGGGGTGGGGTGGGAGGGAGGTCCAAGAGGGAGGGGATATATGTATATGTATAGCTGATTCACTTCATTGTATAGCAGAAACTAACACAACATTGTAAAGCAACTATACTCCAATTAAATAATAAAAATAAAAAGAGATTTTAGCTGTGGGGTTCTCATAAAGACCTGTTAGCATGGTGAAGAATTTTTCCTCTATTTTTAGCTTTTTCAGAGTTTTTATCATGTAAGTTTGTTAGATTTAGTCAAATGCCTTTTCTGTGTCAACTTAAATGATCATGTGTTTATTTTCCTTCATTCTACTAATGTGATTTATTAATCCTGGGCTAAATCGCACTTGATCTAGGTACATTTTACTCCTAGAAGCCTCATCCTTGAGATATTGGAATGGTTTGAGATTTGGTGATGAGTAAGAGGGTATTTGCTTTTACTGTTTCCTTCCCCAAGACTGGGAGGCTGTTACAGGTTGGAGCTGACATTGACCAGGAAACTAGTCTTTGTTTTCCTCTGATATCTGAGTCATAGACAAGCATGCTAGTAACTGATAAAGGAGGTTCACCTCTACCTGCTACCCTTTTAGCTCCACTTTGAACAAAACTACACAGAGTGAAATTCTACCTTCAGGGCTATCAGTTGGTGGCTCAGAGCATTCCATTTGTCCTTCCTTACTGAGAGTGTCAGGGAGAGTCCAACTCTTCCAGAGTGAATGGCCATTTTCCCTGGCGGTGACAAGTCTTGACCATAGAAGGAGTCAGGCAGCCTATAAGATTTTGGCAGATGCCTAGAAATCCAAAGTCAGATATCTACTACCCAGTAAACACCCCATCCTCACATCCCTCAATGGCTCTTAATGAACACAGACTAAATGGTCCAAAGTCTCAGATGGAAATAAAGCCCCATATAGCTGTAAAATCTTATACCCATCAGAACTGGTTTTGCCTCCATGAGAATAAATGGAACTGTTCAACCTTTATCCACATAGAGATGCCATTTTAATTTTCTCTTATCATAAATATCTTCCTCTAAAAGAAACTGAGCTTGCAAAAAAGGCTTGGGGAGCCAGTTCTCCCAAGTTCAGCCAGATCACAGTAGAGCGGGTAAGGGGGAATTTCCCGCCTGAGAAGCTGAGTGCCCAAGACATGCATTCACATATGCAGTATCAGTTGAAGTTGTTGACAGCAAACTTTGTAGCAAGGTTGCAAGTATGCACACATGTAAAGAGTAACAGAAGCAGATTCTTAATGGAGCATGTGAGTAGGTCTGCTGGCCAGAGTGGTTCTGCAATCTGTCCAAACTGCGTCCTCATTCATGTCACTCTTTCCTTCAGGGTGGCCCAAGCAGAGACTCTCAACAATGCATTTACACAAGATCCCCAGCTGACTCGCATGTATATTAATGTTAGAGAAGCAATGCACTCTTCCTCAATGTGTCACCTCACGGTGAAGAGTGCTAGGCAGTGTCATGAATGCTTAACAGCCACAGAGTCAGCTAGACCAGCTGTAGACAACTCTGAAGTCACCAACTGGTAAATTAACCCTTCCTACATCTTAAGTACTATTATTGCTGTCATTAGGGGAATTGATTTTGTACTCATAAGAAAATCAGTATAAATAGATTGCAAAGAGAAGAAATAATAAACTTGAAAATCTGATGGCAGCAACTCATTTCCAACTGGGGGCAAGCCAAAGGTGAAGAAAAAGGGAAGAGAACTGGTTTTGCGTCATAACAGCTGGGTTTTATTCCTAGTGGGCACTAGCCAGCTGGGGACCCTTGGGCCATCTCTCAGTGCCCCCGTTTCTTCATCTGTGCAGAGAGAGAATGGTGACTAAATTAAAGATCTTGATGATCATGACTTGCATAAAATATAAGGATCCCTACCCCCAATCCTCTCTTCATGTCCTTTGTCCTATTTCTCTTTTTTCCAAAGCATTTCTCAATACATTTAGCATATTACATATGTGTGTGTGTGTGTATGTGTGTGTGTGTGTGTGTGTGTGTGTGTGTGTTGTGTGTGTGTCTCTCTGTCTCTCAGTGTCCCTGCAAGCTCATTGGGTGCAGAAACTTTGTGTGTTTTATTATTATGTATCTCCAAGACCTAGAACACTCCCAGGCACACATAGTGGTCTGTTATGCTGGAATCAGTCTTTCCCATGTCTAAAGCTTCATGGGAAAACCACTGAGTATTTATTATTAAAAAGTTGCCAAACTATTCTAAGCTCTAGAGAAAAATCATCAATTTTAAAAATTCTTAATTATTTTCTGGTTCTCTAGCTATGCTTCTTCATTCATTTCTATCTACTGTTAGATTATATGTTACTTTCTCCATAAGATTTGACTTCTGTTAAAGTCAAATCTATATGTTGTTTTCTTTCAGTACCTTTACAAAACTGATGATAATTTTACATTTGCTAGATGTATCCTATCTATATTTATCACAGACATGTTCCAAAATCTATTATTTAAAAAGAAAAATGAATTTTCTTCCTCCTATGCTATCTGCAGAAAACTTTAAGAGTGCTACACAGATAGTACCAGCTTTTTTAAGAAGCAAGATACAAAGCTTTCAGGCCCATAAAATGATGTCTTAACACACTCTTCATTTTTTATAAGACATGAAGAAGTCAGTGGAATAGCTTGACACAAATTTTTCCAAATGTGGAAATACAAGAATGGCCAAAAAAGGAAAAAATTCTGTTGTAATGTCTTGTGTTGTTTTCTAAAGAATAGATTTTGTTTTGTAGAGTAGTTTTAAGTTCATAGCAAAGTTAAGTAGCACATTTGTTACAATAGATGATGTGGGTATTTTGATACCTTATAATAACCAAATATTCCTAATGGGTACCTAGTATCCCTTGTATCATTGCTATCTTACCTAAGCATACCCAAGTATATAAATGTGATCATACACAGTAAATACGTTTTTGTTAGTATTATTTTGAACAAACTATCATTTTTTAGATTTTTAGAAAAATAGAAAATTTTATTTTATCTTCATTATTTTTTGTCTGATGCTATTTATTTCTTTATGTAGTTTCTGACCTATATCATTCTTCCTCTTTTTAGATAATTTTTTTAAAAACATACACTGCAGGGCTTCCCTGGTGGCACAGTGGTTGAGAGTCCGCCTGCTGATGCAGGGGACATGGGTTCGGGCCCCGGTCTGGGAAGATCCCACATGCCGCTCAGCAGCTAGGCCTGTGAGCCATGGCCACTGAGCCTGCGCGTGAGGAGCCTGTGCTCCGCAGTGGGAGAGGCCACAACAGTGAGAGAGCTGCGTACCGCAAAACAAAACAAAACAAAACAAAAAACATACATTACAAAGCTAATATACTGTTAATGAATTCTTTTACTTTTTGTTTTTCTGAGAATATTTATTTCTCCTAAACTTTGGTGAATTGTTTTCAAGATACAGAAATCTAGATTGGTGTGTTGTTTCTCTCTCAACACTTTATATATTCAAATCCTATTTTTTTCTCACTTGCTTGGTTTCTTCGGAGAAGCTGGATGAAATTATATTGTTTGCTCTGCTATAGGTAAGGTATTTTGCCCTTTTTTCAATATTTTTTCTTTTCTTTTTAAATTTTTGCAATTTTAATATTAAATCCCTAGATGTAGCTTTTTGGAAGTTTATTCTGCTTGGTGTTCCATGAGATTACTGGACCTGTGTTTTGGTATCTGATATTAATTTGAGGAGATTCTCAGTCATTATTTCTCCAAATATATTTATCTGTTCCTTCTCTCATTCTTCTCCTTCTGATATTCCCATTATATATTTGCACACCTATTGTATTCTTTTCAGACAAAAAAAGAATCAAGACAATGAACAAAGTGTAAATGAGCTAGTAATTCTTGAATTATTACTGTGTAGTCAGTACTGTGAGATAAATAGTTGGGCAAATTTTCTTCCCTTAAATCTAAACATTTGAAGGCAATTTTAAAACAATGAAGGAAGAATCTAAGAGGCTGAATGATAGCAACGAGAGGTTCTGAAAAAGACTCTCTTGATCAAATTTTAGTGAGACTCCTCTCAGTCGTCTTCTCAACTAGGTCTACACCCCTGCCCTTACTGAGCTTACATAGCCCAATCTTAGCAAGCATCCTGCTAAGTCAGTGAGAAAGAAATCCCACCCTTCATATATATTATCAAGTTCTTTTTCCCCTTCCCTTGATATGAAAGTCCTTGGCCTGACTTTAGCAAGAATTCTGTTAGGCCAGTTTAGCAAGAATTCTCCTATCCTTGATGACTAATCAAGTTCTTCTAAATAATTTTCCATCTGCTAACCCTTCATATCCTTGGCTATTAATCCACACCTGTCCCTGAGTGTTTGGGGTTGAGCTCAATCTCTGTTTCCTACTGTCATAGTCTTGAATAAAGTTTTTCTTCCATTTTAACAAGTTTTTAAATGATTGTTTTTAACAGTTTTTTACCTCTGGGACTTAGACTTCTGGGCACTTAAAGAACTATAATACGACTGCATTTTGCAAATTAAATGAATATAATTCTTTAGCTGCAAGATTCTTCTCTTTCTAATTTATAATCATAGTTTCTTGTGGGAGGTCACAAAAATTTTAAAGTTAAAAAAGTTGTTGCCTTTTTTCTTTTTTTGATTGAGTAATATTGCTAAAAACAGAATAAACTAAAAATTCAAGCAAGGAG
Organism: Grampus griseus; assembly: GCF_964374135.1. Lineage (NCBI taxonomy): Eukaryota > Metazoa > Chordata > Mammalia > Artiodactyla > Delphinidae > Grampus > Grampus griseus. The sequence goes on along the minus strand of NC_139016.1, from coordinate 16,785,620 downwards.
ACATCAAGCAATTTTAACAGAGGAGAAAGGCCATAAAAGGCTCAGTTATTAAAATATAAGATTTTAATTACTTAGGTAATTCCTTTATGCCCTGCCCTGATCACAAAGTTAGATGGTTTACTTAGTTTTATAATTGGAATTTAGTTAGTAGAATCTGGCAATAAAGCTAAGGTTTGGAGGAAATAAAAATCATCAAAATTTATGTGAAGGCTTTTCAAACCAAAAGAAACAGAAATCTGTGTTTTGTTTTTTCTTTTTAATTTCTGAATGCAAATACTGTATGTATATGCAGAATAAATATCTTGGGAAAGAGAAGTATCTTAACAACTTCTGGGTCTTAATTTTCCAGTTCTGAGATAAGGAAAACATAGTCATATTCATGCCAGAGATAGTTTGATGAAATCAATCCTCACGTTTTAGGGGATTCTCTGTAATGTTTAGCCATAATAGGCCATGGAAAGGCAAACAACAGGAAGTAACAGAAAACTAGGGCTGTCAAGCCACCATGGTAGCTGAAGATAGATTTTCTAACTAAATCTCCCAGTTTATAGAAAAAAGAAAAAAGAGAAGAATAATGTTTTTTGAACTTCTCCCTAGCTTAAAACCAGACAAATAATACTAGCCACCCCGTATTTGCCTCTAATTCAAATTTGATATTATCCTAAGTAAAGAAAATGCACCAATTAAAGAAAGAATGGTTTTTATTTATCAAATCCTAGTACTACCACTCCTGGCTGTCTGGGACATAAAGCTGAATAAAATACAGCTTCAATTTCCCACAGAGTTCATACCTGCTTAGATTTTAAAATGCCTCAGGTAGTGTAGTAAAGAAAAAGGGAATAAAGCTCTTCAAAATTGTAAAAGGAAATGGAAAAGTGTTTGGTTTCACATTCTGTAGCAGATTCTTTTAATCACTCTACTTCATGCTGTTGTTTTTAAAAAATCACATGCACATAAGAGTACAGTATGAGTACAGAGAAAACTCTTGTTATAATTGTAAAATACAATTTTTAACATTGTATTTTACCACATGCCCCAGTTCTTTTCATACTTAAGAAATGGCTGAGTTGGCTTCTGGGAAGGGCTCATGCTTCTAGAATATTGTGTACTTGTTGAGCCAGTAGACACAGCTTTAATAGTACTGCAGTTTCAAATGCAAATACTATGTCACTTTTTGCTTTCATTTCATAGATAAAGAAGAAGAAGCAAATACAGATACAATTTTTTGCATGCTATTTTCAATCATTTCTTAACAAACATTTAGAAGAACGTATGGGTGGTGTTTTCTGCTCTGTCTGAAAAGACAGCATGCAGAAGAGTATGACAGTTTTCACTTCCTTTAACCCTTACTGAGCAGAAAAAAAGCAATTTGAGAATGCTGTCTCTGGGGAGGAGAGAGTCACTTCCTGGCCGCCTTTGTCAAGAGAGACCCTGCCACATGACCCATCTTCAGACAGTATAGAGAAACATGGTTTATTATATCTTTCATGGAAACACATAAGTAATGTGGAGGGTTGACTTAGCATCCTTTCACCAGCATTCCAGGGACTCTCAGAGCCAGAAAGATGGTACAGCCTTGGGTAAAATGTACCTCTCTGTAAGGTGTTCAAATGTGCTCTAAGGAGTCCACCCACGGGCCAGCTGCTTAAGTAGCTCCAACAATCCAGAAATATAAGACTAAAATTGAATCAGCACCCCGTCGATTAATTATTTCTCTTAGTAATAATAATTCGAGGAGAATTCTAAATTGCCAAGCTTCCAGTTGTGCTCTCCCAGTGGAGTCATGGACAAGTTAATTACTTTCCAGATACTGATGTGTGACAATACGCAAGGAATTTTGTCAAACAGGAAGCTCAACTGAGCTTTGGTGTCCAGAGATTTCTTTTAGGGTTTCATCACGGTGGTATGATCTCACTCTGAAGTCTACATTCTGTCAAGAGACCCTGCTGATGTCATGTGACACAAAGACCTAACCCCAAATCACATTGTTACTATTTGACTGCTCAATGCTCCAGGTAAAAAAAGACATGCCTGATAGGCAGCACATTTTAACAGTTTAGAGATTATCCCCTAATAACCAAAGGCAAGAACAAATCTCTCTTTGGTAAGGACAACTTTTTCCTGGATTCTACCCCATGTATCCATTAAAATCTGTATTAAAATACAGATTTTAATCTGTATTCTTTCACTGAAATAAAGTATAACTATAATTATAATAGCTTTGTAAATTCAGTAAATTGTTCTAGCGAATTACTGAAACTAGTCTTGGGAAGCCCTTGAACTTGCAGTTGGTATCAGAAGTATATCAGTGTCAGAATGCAGACTTCCCCTCTCAGTTCAGAGATGTCTTACTATCACTTAAAAATGAGATTCAGAATGTAGGTTGAACTCTTTCCCTATCCCATTTCTCACAATCTCTTACAGAAAGCTTTGAATGGTTAGCTCTTTATTTTACTCTGATAGGAAGTCCAAGGATCCCAAAGCACCAGGCATGTCAAGATTTCCAGGATGGCTGAGTTACTAGACCTACAGCACAACCCTGGCTCCCAGGAATTTTCCTTTCCCACGCTCCCCAGACACCACCGACAGCCATACCAGCCACTCTGCAGAGTGTTCCTCAGCCAGCAGGCACTCTCCCTGTTACCAGGCTAGAAGCCATTCTGGAGAATAAGAAGCCAATATAGGAGAAAGACAAAAGCCCACACCTTGTGGTTTCTGTCTGCCCATTGTTGTAAGCATGAGGTAACGTGGGGTTGTGGTTTTCCACATATTAGGAAGTCTGTAATAAGTGGAAGCTGTTTGACTTTACTTCCAAGGGCAAGATTTAGAGTGGTGTTTGGGGAGGCTCTTCTTGTTTTGTGGATATTGTTTTTGTCCTTCTTCTCTTCAGAGAAAGGCTTAATAATAGGCTTTTAGCTTGAGACTAGGAGGTAGATAAGAACTATTCTTCAGTACAGAAACTATGAATCCTGGGTTTCATATTTGTATTCCTCCATTTGCTACACAACTTCATCAAGATCTTTGGCAAATGTTCTTACAGTTAGACTTTCTCTCTTGGTTTCATAATAATAGATCTCATCCTCAATTAGAATAGAAAGGAAGGGTCATGTGGGCACATTAAGTATTTGCCATGTTCAAATAGCTCTGTGGGTAACAGCAACAGGGAAGAAATTATTTGCTTTAACAAGTGATTTGACTTTTTAAAGAAACTAATCACTCAATTTATCCAAAGACAATTATTAAGCAGGTATTGCTGTCCAGATTTAAACTCAAATAATAGTTATTGAAGGTAGAGACTTTCACCTATAGTGTCTCACTTTGTGTTAATGCACTATGTATTAAATTAGCTTATTCTAAATCACCACCAAAGTAAGCCCTTTCTATTATAACATCAGGGATAACATGTTCTTAGTTTTTCCCCTCTTGCCTTTCTTTTTGAAGATCCAGTGATTAAAATTCTGGAGCTGTTCAACATCATTTTTCTATTGTCTGAAAATGAATATGTCATTTACTCCCCACTTGCTATTTGCCAGTGTACTATATCCTTTATAAATATTATTCAATTTAATTTTAGCACTAGGCTAAAGAAGTAGGTGCTAGAATAATCTTGAGTCTACAGTTAAAGGAAATAAAGCATAGAAATATTAAGTTACTTGTTTAGTCAAAGAACTTGTAGGTGGGAGAGCTAAGATTCAGAGTTAGCACCCTCTGACTCTGGAATGCATGCTTTACTTGAGCAGAAGTAAAATAGGCAAAATTCTATAGTGACATCTATGATTTTTGTTACCTGGTGTTATGCCACGATTAGGTTATATAATAAAGGTGTCATGCCCTGATTGTATTATATTATGGCAAGGAATTTTGAAGACATAACCGAAGTTCCAATCAGTTATCAAAAGGAAGAATATCTTAGGTGGGACTGATTTAATCAGCTGGGCATTCTATAAAAGGGCTTAAGTTCTTCTCTGAATCACAGAGAATTTCTCTTGCTGAGCTTGAAGTAGCAAGCCACAATGAGCTCTACAGCTTCAAAGAAATGAATTCTGCAAAGAACCACAGAAACTTGGAAGAAAAATGAGATTCCAGATGAGAATGTAAACCCAGTCAATACCTTAATTTAGCCTTGTGCGACACTGAACAAAGCACCCAATGAGCCATCATTGGACTTCTAACAGAAAGAAACTATGACATTATGAACGTGTTGTTTTGTGATCCTAAGTTTGTTGCAATTTCTTATGTAGCAATAAAAAACTTAAGATGAGAAATATCCAAATCTTTCATTACCACATATAATAGTTATCAATAAATGTTTAAGAACACAAATATATACAAAGATGTATCTTTATTATATATTTATAAATTGTATATATGAATTTCTATAATAAGAGACTTTCAAAATAAAACATTAGATACACACAGACACATACACATATGCAAACTGGAAATTACAAAGGGTAACTATTTTTCTTACCCATGTCTGTCCTCCACCACTGACCATTCTCTTCAATAACAATACTGAAAATGTTATCCCATCTCAACTGGACTGAAATATGTCCAAACTAAAAAGTGAACCTGACCACAGCACCTCTAGGGGGTCATTAACATATAGACACATACTCAGCCTTTTCATGGGATCTCCAAAGTGTGTTTAAGATATTAGCTATCAAAACTTACACTCGGGCTTCCCTGGTGACGCAGTGGTTGAGAGTCCACCTGCCGATGCAGGGGACACGGGTTCGTGCCCCGGTCCGGGAAGATCCCGCATGCCGCGGAGCGGTTGGGCCCGTGAGCCATGGCCGCTGAGCCTGCGCATCCGGAGCCTGTGCTCCGCAACGGGAGAGGCCACAACGGTGAGAAGCCCGCGTACCGCAAAAAAAAAAAAAAAAAGTTACACTCATCACAGCCTACTCAGACTGGTATCAAAGCTGAGTATCCTTCATCCATTAGTCAAACAGGAAAGGTTAACGATTGCCTTCTGGTTGCATACCTCCACTTTCAGAAAGAGTAACATGCTAATACAGAAAGGAAACATGACAACTGTAAATACATGCCTTCAAACATTTGTTCTATTCTATGCCCTTTCCTGATGCTCAAAGTTTAGGTTCTTGATGTCTGTTTTTTTACTTTAATCTCCATATTTTCACTTTCCCAGCTTATACATTAGAAATATCACATGAAACATTAGGTTTATGTTCCATATCAATTCACTGTGGTAATTTGTGTGTCTAAACATTTCATGCTGTGCCTAAATTCTCCTTCTGAAAATAGCTTTGTATAAATTAGAGGGCAGAAAACTTGTTCTTTAAAGAGTTAGTAAATATTTTCAGCTTTGCAGGCCATTTGCTCTCTATTGCAGCTACTGAACTCTGCCATTTTAGCACAAGAGCAGTCATAGACATTTTTCAAGTGAATGCATTTGGGAGTGTACCAATAAAACTTTATCTGTGGACATTGAGTGTGGATATTGAACCAGCAGGGAACCTGTACTACCACCCTTTGGGGCAGTAGTTGTTCAGGTCAATTTACTTAGAGATACGATTTTTGACCATTAATCAATTGTCATTAGCCTTTATGCATTTGAGTTCTTAAACTCTGACTTGTAACAGAAAGACTTACTTGGCATGAATCTAACACCATGGATAAACTTTACCTGAAAAGATTAAGTGCTTTAAATAATGACAGTTAAATAAATATTTACCATGTAGGAACAACATTAGCTTTGTTCAGTAGGCCCTTTCATTGACTGGGAAAATATTTTCTCATCTAGGACATTTTGTTGTATTGCCTAGATCTTTTTGTGTCTCATTTATTTCTGTAATTACTCTCTTCTCTATCACTTATGTACTCTTTTGGGGGACTTTACAGACTCCTTGATAGAGCTTAGCTATCCTGAGGGTCTCTCTGCAAATCCTGTTCTCTTTTACTCCTTTTCATATGTAGGGCATGGAGGCAGGAAAGAACTTGACATAAAAAATCACAAACAGGTATTACCTCACACCAGTCAGAATGGCCATCATCAAAAAAATCTACAAACAATAAATGCCGGAGAGGGTGTGGAGAAAAGGGAACCCTCTTGCACTGTTGGTGGGAATGTGAATTGGTTCAGCCACTATGGAGAACAGTATGGAGGTTCCTTAAAAAACTACAAATAGAACTACCATATGACCCAGCAATCCCACTACTGGGCATATACCCTGAGAAAACCAAAATTCAAAAAGAGTCATGTACCAAAATGTTCATTGCAGCTCTATTTACAATAGCCAGGACATGGAAGCAAGCTAAGTGTCCATCGACAGATGAATGTATAAAGAAAATGTGGCACATATATACAATGGAATATTAGCCATAAAATGAAATGAAATTGAGTTATTTGTAATGAGGTGGATAGACCTGCAGACTGTCATACAGAATGAAGTAAGTCAGAAAGAAAAACAAATACTATATGCTAACACATATATATGGAATCTAAAAAAAAAAAAAAGTGGTTCTGAAGAACTTAGGGGCAGGACAGGTATAAAAACGCAGACGTAGAGAATGGACTTGAGGACATGGGGAGGGGGAATGGTAAGCAGGGATGAAGTGAGATAGTGGCATGGACATATATACACTACCAAATGTAAAACAGATAGCTAGTGGGAAGCAGCCGCATAGCACAGGGAGATCAGCTGGGTGCTTTGTGACCACCTAGAGGGGTGGGATAGGGAGGGTGGGAGGGAGACGCAAGAGGGAGGGGATATGGGCATATATGTGTATGTATAGCTGATTCAATTTGTTATAAAGCAGAAACCTACCATTGTAAAGTAATTATACTCCAATAAAGATGTTAAAAAATAAATAAATAAAAGGACATAAAATTCCAAAAAAAGACAAAAAAGCATATTGCAAGTGACTGAGTGGTGACAGACAATATACATCAATTCCAGCTAGCTAACGTGAGAGGAATTTATTGACAGGATACTCGGGTCCTGAGTTAAAGCAACCAGTCTTTGGATGGGCTGGAGTCAGGCAATGTCAGGACCTCAGAAGCAGAAAATTATGTAATTTTTTACTAGAATACTGACATCCATAAATCTCATCTCATTATACGTAAATAAAATGTATTGGAACCCCAATTTGCTGAGTTTAATTCTCTTAGATTACAGTGTAAGTCACTCTTGGAAATGAAATCTAAAATTGAGAACTTTTGTGTCTGGGGAGGGAGAGGGAAGAATACATTTTTCTTGTGCCCTCCTGGGGCAGTGTGAGGGCTGCTAGAGTAATCAAGCAATAAGTACTTTCAAGGTTAATATAAGGGAGAAAAATAGATTTCTTCTCTACTCTTTGGAATTCTCTTCTGAGAACATGGTAGTAAAGAGATTAAAAAGAGAAAAATAAAATAGAAATATATTAACATATATACATGTATAACAACCAGGAAAAGTGGGTAACTTTGGAACCAAGGATTAAATACCACATTAATAAGGAAAGGGGAGAGGATATAGGTCTCTCAGGGGAGAGTGATTTTTAAAATAATAGATGAGAGGTAGCATAGTTCGTGACAACTTTGAGTGTACTGTTGTCTTCTAGTCTCTTCTGTGATGAAGAGTCAATCTCCCTTAGTTAATGAAACTCCCTGGGGTGGGAGTAAGAATGTGTTGATAACAATTGTATCCTTTTTGGAGGATCTGTCTTTAGGCAGCTGAGGGGATGTCAGTGAAAGCCTCTCACTGTATTTGCTGTTTTTAGTGTGTCTACAGTTCAAAATAGTCAATATATCAAAAAGTGGCATATCTGGGGGTGACCTGTTCTGTTATCCTAACTAAGTAGTGTATTTTGAGCTTAAATTCTGTGCTAAGGCTCAGGATACTTTACCTTTATTTGGGGGCTAATATTATTCCCAAAATGAACTGTTCTTTCCAAAGTATGAATTTGGAACCATTCATTTAGAAGTAACAGAAAATATTCTGTCTTGAGTTAGCTGGTTCTTTGAGGGAAATGAATAGATCCTCCTCATGCATTTAGGAGACGTTACCTGACTCACAAAGATGTGGGGAGAATCTAATGGTTATGAGAATCCAATGATGACCCTTCATTTTAATGGTAAACCTCTTGTTCCCTTTCTGTCTGTAAGAAAGAGTGTTCACTGCAATCTCCTAAATACCACGGCAATAAATTCATAAATACCCCCAAGTGGCAAAATTATCTCACACTCCTGGGGAAAGAAAACAGAACAAAACAATGGTTTCTCCTCACATCAAATTTTAAAATGTAGTTTCCCCACTCCACCTTCACCTGCCATGTGCAAAATTAAGAATACAAAGCAAATCTGGCAGAAATAGGCAGAAACTTTGGATTCCCCAACCCACATATCAAGTAGCCAAAATTCAATAATTTGCCCTCCAAACGAAAAAAGGCCTTCTTTGCCTTTACTTGATCTCATGAATAATCCTGCTCCTCTAGGTATCCACTTACTTTAAATTGAGGATACAGGATTTGTGGTAATTTTTTTTTTAAACATCTGTATTGGAGTATAATTGCTTTACAATGGTATGTTAATTTCTGTGTGGTAATTTCTTACAATCTTTGCCTTGTTTGAAAAATGCACACAGCAAAAACCTACCTGGGTTTGGTTTATCTTTGTGCCTTGCACATTTTCATTTTGCCACACCCTTCCTTAGAGGCAAGAAGAGAAAATGCAGGGCTGGAGGGCCAGGCTTCAGCTTGAGAAAGTTCCCTGAACTTTGTGCTCACTGTCCTTGTCTTTTCTCATCAAGCAGGATGTGGCACTTCAGGTTTTGCAGCCATCCCTTCCCTTGCAACGCAGATCAAGGCTTCTAGTTGATGGTCTGGTTGATTACCTAAACCAGTTTAAATGGTTTCCTGTGCATTTCTCAAAATGTGTTTAGCAAAGGAAATGAAATCAACCAGTTGAATAATCAACAATTTGCACTCACCTTTATCCCCCACCCTCATTCCCACCCCAACTTCAAGTAAGACATTTTATTATTATTCTAAAAATTTATTATTTTACTTTACTTTTGGCTGTGTTGGGTCTTCGTTGCTGCATGCGGGCTTTCTCTAGTTAAGGTGCTCGGGCTTCTCATTGCAGTGGCTTCTCGTTGCAGAGCACGGGTTCTAGGTGAATGGGCTTCAGTAGTTGTGGCACATGTGCTCAGTAGTTGGGGCTCGCAGGTTCTAGAGCGCAGGTTCAGTAGTTGTGGCGCACAGGCTTCGTCACTCCACGGCATGTGGGATCTTCCAGGACCACGACTTGAACCTGTGTCCCCTGCATTGGCAGGCAGATTCTTAACCACTGTGCCACCAGGGAAGCCCAAGAAAGATGTTTTCATATGTCAATTCTTGGGTGAAAAGTTTACCTTCCTGGATATTTACATTGTAAATTTGAGATTTTGCATAAACTTTCATTTAAAAATTCAGTTGTTTTTGTTAGAGAACCTCGGAATCCATTAAGGATTAATAGTGTTAAGACTATTAGAAAAAAAAAGGTAATTTACTTCCTTCTTTTCCTGCACATTAAAATGACTAAACACAAAGGCTTTCCTTTTCCTATCATTGAAAGCATTTCAAATTGAGGATTATCAGACAATAAAAACCTGGAAATGAGCCAATTAATTCATGTTGAATTAAACTTAGCACAATGCCACTGGTACCAGTTTAAAAATCCAAATATTTTAATTTATTTGAATTAACAGTACTTAATTATCCTAAAATCATATTCATTAATGGTATATGTATTTTTCACTGTATAAAAAAATTTAAATGTTGAATTCTAATAGAAAGTGAGCCGTTACACAATGAGGAATCACAAATACTAACTTCCTTTTTAAGACTCTGTTAAAAATGCAGTTTCCACGCATTTTTTTATCTAGTAAGACTGCTTGAATTCTATTTGTATCAAAGCCAGTAACTGGTTAAATAACCAAGTTCAATTTGATACCAGAAATACTTTGCTATATATATTCCCATTTCATTTTTTTCGTTATAGAAAGTGTTGCCTTATCAAAACCAAGATTGTAAATATATTTTTAAGAAGTCTTTAATACACCTCACATGAATTCAGCCTATGAAAATGATGTACCAACTAGCTAGTCTAGACAAGGGATTTCACATACCCAGGTGAAACCCTTTTCTATGATATAATGTAATTTACCTAGATCACCAGATGTCTGTCATTTATTTTTCCCCAGTGAGGCCAAGAGGCAGGCCCCTTTGCATAGATTTAATCTGGGAATAAGCCTTCCAGACACCAGCCACACGAGGTAGGTTTTAAAACTTTATTTGCATGTTAAAAAATTGTGCATTCCAATAATTAAAATCATTTGAACAACAACAACAAAAAAAATGGCACTCTGATTTAACTGCATTTTACAGCCCGCAGGACACCTTGGACCACCTTGCTCTTTACTCTAAATTTCACTGTCGTCCCACCCAGCCTCCTCCTTCACCAACATGCAAGTTCTTTTCCTCCCAGCCAGACAGGCGGATGGGAGAGGCAGGCGCGGCCTTTGTTGTCAGTAGTTCTCCTCCATTCTTTGATGTGAAAAGGGGCAGCACAGTCATTAAATCTTAATCCAACCTCTTTGCATCTTACAAAGTTAAACAGCTAAAAGAATTAAAATAAGAAGGCAATGCTCGTGGAATGTACAGTGCATATGGGAGGCTCACGCCTTATTACGACTCGCCTGCTTGCTTCTCCTGTTCAATCGCTGCGACCGGAAAAGAAAAAGACAAAAAAAAAAGATGGAGGGGGCTGGAGATGCGAATTCAGTATAGCCGAGCATAGGATTTCAGTACTTTCGTTTAAAGACATCTCTCCTCATCAAATTTCTACAAGCACAAATAGGCATTCCACTATGAAATATTTATGTGATATACAACATTTGAACAGAGAAAAGGATAAAGGTATTTGCATATTAATATGGTATATTAAACACTCAATTATTAGATTATTAAAGCCCCGTGTTTGTTGACTGCAAGGCAATTTTCAATTAACCTTTCCATGCCGCGTGAATCAAAAAACTGTCAGCTCCTCCCCCGCACTCCCTGCACCCACCCCAATTCTCCCAGCCCCTCCCATCCTCTCCTACCCACCCCGCCACTCCCGTTCGGTCTTTTCTAAAGAAGGGGGGTGGGAGGGAGGCTTACTTTCTTGTGAAGGCAGTGGATTTTTCTCTTTCGTTTCTGTTTTCTTCAGTTTCGACTTATCGAATTTCTCAATCTCAGCCATATCGGGTTTGTCAGACATGGCTGCAGAGGAAGCTGCAGGTACAAAGCCAAGAGGGAGGTTGAGGGCAGGCCTCCCGACTCAGAAACAAGCCTCTGCCCTCCTGTCTCCTGCCGGAAAACCCACTTTGACTCCTTCCGCTTTCATTCAGGGCTAAAGATCATACTCTTTCTACAGGAAAAAATGAGAGCCTCCCTCCCCGCCTTTAGTATTTCAAAACGCGGGGGGTCAAATTGGGAAGATCGCCCACACTAGGAGGCCAAATCTTTCGGAACAGTGAAGTTAACCACTGTGGGTTAGTTACTTGCAGCGTTTCAACATTACAGAAAAGTGAAACCATTTTAAGTTTAAGGGGAAGAAAATCGACGTAGATTTCTTAAAATGAAGCCAAGGCTGCACAAAATGTTTCCGTTTTCTATACGTGGCCTCTTCCCCAAAGATGCGAGCCGTCCTGCTTTCTTCTCTGCTCACAAAGGCGGCAGCTGCTGCCGGGCGCCACCGACCACCGCCCTACCCGCTTCCTTCCTTTCGCTCAACAATGTAGCCAGCCGCACACAAAGCTGCCCCCCACACCCTCTAGATCAACGCTGATCTGCATTTAGGAGCCACTCCGCAGCTCTGCACACATCCCCCTGCAAGAAGGGCGTTTTAAACACTTCATATTATAGCCCAGCCGCCTTAAACCTTAACAGATACAGCCCATAAAGCCATAGGCGAAGAGAGAGAAAAAATGTCATTGTGGAGCTCCGGGCTTGGGTGGGTGTGAGCGGGAACAAAGGATCTTGCTGCTCCTGATTCATCATCGCCTACGAGGCATGCAGAATGCTTTTGGGGGAGGAAAGAAAAAAATGTTCCCATCGGAGCTGCCACAGCAAAACTGCCAAGTTTTTAAATATTAAAAAAAAAAAAATCACCGAGTTCTCGACCCCGTTACCCAGCATCTGGAAGGGTCTAGCACCCCCAAGCTCCCCAGGGGCAGCCTTTCCCGGGAAGACGATTCGTGCTCGGCTTCAGGAATGAGGGCGCGGGGCGGGAAGGGGAGCAAAGTGGCAGGGGCCCCAGGGCTCACCGGAGCGAGCTACAAACGAACGAGGTCCGGCCTCCGCAGTAGTCGCCGCCGAGTGCCGGGCGAGGCCCGGCTGGCGCCGCTATATGCGCGCTCCTATGTAAATGAGGTGACGTCACCGCCGGCGTGCTTAACTTCTTCGCGCAGCGTCTCCGGAACGGCGTCCTGGGCCTGGCTGGCGTTGGGGACCCACACCCCGTGTCCACCCACGCACCTAACCGCAGCGAGGGCGGAAAAATAAAACGCGCAAAACCCACCCTGCAACACTTCCTTCATAATGTATGTCCCCAGCCCTGTATGTCTGTTCTGTCATCATGGGTTTTTGCAGCAGCCGCGCAAACCTGTTCTTGGGGACCGGAGCGTGATAACTAAAGGCCTGGGTGGTACCTAGGGGGACTGGCATTCCTTTACTGCGAAGGTGCCTTTGTCCGTTGCAGACATCCCCAAGCCAGGGTGCGGTGTCCCTCGCCTCAGGCCCTCGCCCACTGCAGCGGTGCGATTCCCGTGATTTCAGCTTTCAGGCCAGTGGAAGCCCTACGCCCCACCCCGGCCCTCTTTGTCTCTTCGCTGGCATCCTCCTAGACTTGCGTGGGAAGTAAACCACCATAAATGATTAAGAAAAAAAACCTTTATTACCGTAGCATGCAAATTTTTTTATCGCTACAATTTTGGTGAGCACCGAAACCAAATAACTAATAGCTGCTGATTCGTTGTTAATTTATCTGGAGTTTATAGAGTACACCACCTCTCACTTAGAAAAAGTCAGTCAAGTTCAAGCTATGCTACTTACTTCCTGCCTGATGAGGAGGAAGTTTTTTCACTTTCCTGTTCATTACTTTCCTAAATTGTGAATTGCTAAGGAGGCTGGTTTTGAAGGCCAGAGACTGCAATTCCATTATGCCTAAAACTCTGAAGGTTGAATTTAAAAATCAAACTCTATATTTTGAATGGAGTTTTTGGAGCACAATACCATTTTATTTTTCCCCTTGGGGTATAGTTGCTTTACAATGTTATCTTAGTTTCTGCTGTACAACGATGTGAATCAGCTGTATGTGTACATATATCCAGAGGTTTCTTAAAAAACTAAAAATAGAGCTACCATGTGACCCAGCAATCCCACTACTGGGCATATACCCTGAGAAAACCATAATTCAAAAAGACACATGCACCCCAATGTTCACTGCAGCAGTATTTACAATAGCCAGGTCATGGAAGCAACTTAAATGTCCATCAACAGAGGAATGGATAAAGAAGATATGGTACATTATATATAATGGAACCTTACTCAGCCATAAAAAGGAACAAAATTGGGTCATTTGTAGAGACTAGATGAACCTAGAGTCTGTCATACAGAGTGAAGTAAGACAGAAAGAGCAGGATTCCATTTTGAAGTGCACTTCTAAGTTACATCCGGAAATTTGGGAGCTCTAGGTAGAGAGGAGCAGTTTTCAAAATGGCACCTGACTCTGTGAATACTAGGGACTCCTCTTCTTACAACTGAAATTACTTGCAAATACCATGCATACCATGCCGGGGTGGGCCACGCTGCACATGGCCTGTGAAAGGAAAATGAACCAGGTTGTTGTTTTAAGGTAAAGTAGTATGCACAATACTCCTCCCTCCCTGCATCCTCAGAAAATGTTTCCAGAAACTCATTGCTAACCATGTTTATGGCAGAGGCTTTTGTCTCACTTGGGATTAGAGTCTGTTGTTATATAGCACTTAAAAGCCACTGCAGGAGCACCTCAAACCTCCCCATTTTTTCCTCCACTGGCCTTCCTTCTTCAGTGGAGAGGGAGAGGGGGGTAGGGGCAGGTTACTGTCTGGTTCCCCAGTTCACAAGTGGGGATACTGGACTTTTTGTGCAGGCAAAAAGACTTTTTGTGCAGGATGTCACCTCTCTAGTTACATGTCTCCCTGACCCCATCCTAGGAGACTGGTGTGAGGGTCCACTTCATTTGAGAAACAGAATATGTGGCAGGGTGGATTTTTGGTGGGTTTCAACTGACAGCTGCATTTTACTGACCCCATCTCTGTAGTTTCTCTATTTTTCTTTCTGTCAATCAGAGCCTGTCAAATATCACTTCTTTCCTCCAATGTTTCCTGTTTAGAAAAGAATACCACTACCAACTCATTGCTGCTTCTTCCTCTCCATTTAAAGGAAAACATACAGCATGAGTTGTTAGTTTGTTTCATTCATGGTCTTTCTCAGGACTAGAGCCTAAGAGATAGCTGCATAGGAGCTCTGAGAAGCTGCTCTGGAGGTTGGGGAGAGCCAGTGTATGTGTGATTTTTGTCTAGGAATATGTACAGTCATGCATCTTGGTAAAAGACTACTGGCAAACACAAAGAACAGATAACTCAAGGTAATGATTTTGGTGCTTTCCTATGTATTTAAGAACCTGCATTTATTAAAATTCTGTGTGAGGTATACATCTTTACTATCTAAGAGGCCTTCTGTGGAAAGCACAGAGTATCCGGTTATCAACTTAATTTCCTCCCAGAGTGCACTGTTAGTCATTGATAGCATCAGGTTTTGGCTTAATCCTTGTAGACTTGTGGGGGAGGGGGGATAAGCAAAAAAAAAAAAAAAAAGCAAAACCGCTTTGTTCTTTGTTTAGTTACCAAGGTCTTTTCCTTAGAAAGGGTTATGCTTTGCAGAACAGTGTATCTAAAGGGGACTAATGAATAGAAATTTGCAAATGCTTAGAGAATTTTTTTAGTTTTGTAACAAGCAGCCTTCTGCTGTGTTTAGATATGGATAGAAAGGAAGGGAAAGAGAGGAAGGCAACTGGTGAAAAGAAGAGTCTACATTGTTGGACTTGACTTGCCAACTTGTCGGGAATCTAGAGAGAGTGGAAGGGGTAGCAGGAGGCAAATGGAAGCAAATGCAAACTCAGGCAATATTCTTAAGACATGTGTGACTCTGGCCTGTTAATATTTCTGTGCTGGAATTTTCTCATCTGTGAAATGGGATAATTTTAGTATGTACCACACAGTGTTGTTGGGAGGCTGAAATGCTTGGAAATCACATAATAGTAAGCATTTTAAAAACTTATTATTATCATTATTATTGTCATTATTATTATTGTAACTGAATGCAAGTTCATGTGTCCAACGCACAGTGAGGCCAAACAATAATGAAACACTGGACTTTGGAGCAAAGAAAGATATATTGCAGGGCCATACAAGGAGTCAGGTTGCTCATGCCCCCAAAACCTTGATTTCTCCTAAAGACTTCAGCAAAACAGTTTTAAAGGCAAGATGAGGGAGGGGCATGTTTGGTTGTTGCAAACCTCCTGGTGTTGGAATTCTTTGTTCTTACAGCTGTCCATGTAGGTCAGGTCATGATATTCCTGTAAAATTCCAACAAGATAATTGTTGTTCTCTGTTCTGCAACTTTTGATCTCTCATCCTTTGAATGGACCCTTAGCTGTGAGAGCTTTGGGAATAACCTATTCTGTATATTTCAGTCTGTAGACAACATTCTTTTACAAAGCACAGGCAACAAAGCACAAAGTTTAAACTAAAAGTGAAAGATCTAATATGGACTAAGAGTTGTTCTTTCAGGGTTTGGTATTAACTAAACTTTTATATGTTTTTTACATTAGCTATTTCTCAGAAGTACTAGTAAGAGGAGATATTTTGGTAGCTTTCCAGCAAATTGAAAATAGCACCTCCCAGTGGCTGATGCCTTGTAAGAGTCAGGTGAAGTAATAGGAGTTTTAAGACTGTTTTCATGCCCACAGCCTTTCCATGAGGAGAGGTTTATAGATGGGGAAACTGAGGCTTAGAAATCCAGTGCTGTGATAACTCAGCGAGTAGCCACTCTGTATCATTGATGTTAAGGGTACAGAAAAGTTTTCACCCCTTTGCCCTGAGTGTGCTCCAGGAAGAGTGTGAGACAGGCTGCTTTGTTTCTGACAATGCCTGATACATAGCAGTTGCTCAATAAACATTGAAGGCGTGGTATGGGAGTGACTGGCTTCGGTGAGGAATGTCCTTGGCCCCAGCTCGGCCAACTCTGAGTCTGTGACTCTAGCCACTGTGCTTTCATTTCCAGATAATTTAATCCTTTTAGTACTAATATTTCAGATGTCAGGGATGATGTCTTCATCATAGAAGCTACAGTTCTTAAGTGGGTTACCATATGCTGGACAAAAGAACTATAGATCAGGCAGCTACAGGTTGCATTGTGCACTCTGGGCTCAGGGCTCTCTAGTGAAAAATGAGTAGACAGCCCACCTGGGCCAGGCCCTGCCTTCCTCTCTTTGGGGGGGGCACAGACCCCGTGAAAACCATGCCAAGAGGACCTGCACTGGAAGGTGGCCACGTTGAAGCCCATGCCCAGTGGAACCAGGCAGCATTGTCAGGGTACACTGTGTTTTATGTTGCTTTCCAGGGTGGGCAGGGACAGATTTGTAGCTATTTCCAAAGCTGGGGAAACAGCACTTGAAATTTGAGTTCAGGAAAATTCATCCTGTTATTTTTAACCTATTACATTTTATGCGGAGTACTGACCAGAGAAGAGGAGGGGGAATGGGGACTAAGCAAGGCTCCCGACTTTTTGCTTTCTCAGGCCCAGGTCCCTTTGTCCATGTTTCAGGGCCTCTTGCCATCTGCCCCCACCTACCTCAGCCCACTTTCCCCTATGACCCCGCAAGCTCCACCTGTTCATCTAAATCTCCTTAAAGACCCAGCCCAAGTCTCCCCTTGATGACAGGGAGGTGATATTTAGTGGTCTAGCTGTACATCAGACCCTCTGTTAAAGCCCTTTGTGTACAACATCTGATTCAGTTCTCACCCTGTGCAGTGGCTACTAATACTCCCATTTGACTGCTGAAGAAACCGAGGCTCAGAGAATTGAAGCAACTTGCTCGACATCTGACTACCAAGTCGATGTGCTCACGGAGGCCCATTTCTACCAGGATTCCCAGCTTGGAGGGCTCCACATTGTACACTATGCAATAGAACAGAAGGCTCCCTCAGCTAGGGGGCTAAAAAGGAGGGGGCAGTACCAGGAGAGCAGAGGAGGGTCAAAGAACTTTCTCGAGAATGTTGGACCCTGGGCTGCTAAATTTGTTACTGAATCCAAGCTCATTCTGCTCACCATACAAGAGGCCAAAACATCAGGAGATGAGTT
Organism: Grampus griseus; assembly: GCF_964374135.1. NCBI lineage: Eukaryota > Metazoa > Chordata > Mammalia > Artiodactyla > Delphinidae > Grampus > Grampus griseus. The sequence goes on along the minus strand of NC_139016.1, from coordinate 16,768,187 downwards.
GTTGGGGTAAGGAATAGCTACTTTATTTGGAAAGCCAGCAGATCAGAAAGATGGTGGACTACTGTCCCAAAGACCCATCTTCCCTGAGTTAGAATTCAGCCTTCTTATACTTAAAGGGGAGGGGATGTGGCTGGTTGTTCCAAACTTCTTGGTGTTGGAGTCCTTTGTTCTTGCATCTGTTCACATAGGTTAGGTCACAGTGTTCTTGTAAACCTCCAACAAGACAAATATTCTCTGTTCTGCAACTTTTTATCTCCATATGGGTGAAAAACATTACACCCTTAAAGGTCAGAGCCTTGAGAATAGGCTATCCTGTATATTTCAGGCTATAGGCAACATTCTTAACTTGTAGCAAAAGCAATAGAATACCAAGGTTAAAGAAACAGGGACTTCCCTGGTAGAGCAGTGGTTAAGAATCTTCCTGCCAATGCAGGTAACATGGGTTCAAGCCCTAGTCTGGGAAGATTCCCACACGCTGTGGAGCAGCTAAGCCTGTGAGCCACAACTACTGAAGCCCGTGCACCTAGAGCCTGTGCTCTGCCAGAAGAGAAGCCACCGCAGTGAGAAGCCCACACACTACAACGAAGAGTAGACCCCACTCTCTGCAACTAGAGACAGCCCACACTCAGCAACAAAGACCTAACACAGAGAAAAGTAAATAAATAAATAAAAGAAACATCCAATATGGAGTAATATTTGTTCTTCTCTATTACAACTTTCTTGTTGATTTTACTGATTTGATGGAATCTTGGAGCCAAAAGGAGCTTTACAGGGGATCTCATTCAACCCGGTTCCCTTCTGCAGCTTGAATTTGCCTCTACAACATCCCCTCCAACTGGTTACTCTGCCTACATGCACAGAAACAGCAACTTAAAAGCCAGAGGGCTTCCCTGGTGGCTCAGTGGTTGAGAGTCCACCTGCCGATGCAGGGGACACGGGTTCGTGCCCCGGTCCGGGAAGATCCCACACGCCGCGGAGCAGCTAGGCCTGTGACCCATGGCCGCTGAGCCTGCGCGTCCGGAGCCTGTGCTCCGCAACGGAAGAGATGGCAACAGTGAGAGGCCCGTGTACTGCAAAAAAAAAAAAAAAAGAAGAAGAAGCCAGAGAATCTTCAAGTACATGAGGAAGTGAGGACTAGCTTTGTTTCAATGGGGTTTCCATAGAATAAGAGAAACTGACAGGTAATAAAGTGGAGAGGCAGGCAGGGCCAAGTGGTATAATAACAATAATAGAAAGAACAATAATCATGACCATAATCATGGCAGTAATATTAGGAAACATTCTTGAATGCTTATTGTATACCAAGGAGCCTCCCATGAAATACCTCATTTAATCTTCAACCCTATGATAGAGACACTGTTATTTTTCTCCATCTCAGATGTGGGAATCCTTGAGATATTAATACATTTCCAAAATCATATGTCACTGCCCACACAGTGAAAGCCAGAGGCAGAATTTGAACTCTGACTAGCTGGCTAAGAAGCCATCTCATTTAAGAATTACATACTTTTCTAATCCTAAACTAAGGACTTTAGCCTTTTTCTATAGGCCAATGCATAAAGTTACAATCTGTCTCATTAAACCACCAAGGTCTTCCATCTTTAAAACATTTATATATAACTATTAAAATACTAGATCATATAAATTAAAAATTTGCCTGCCCCAATTTTCAAGTTATATTATAGAAACCCTATCTGCTCTCTTTGCATCCTCCTAAAAATGTACTTGCAATAGACAGTTCTATATCCAGAGTATTACTAGTTTTACACAGCTTTTTACTTCTTTAATATTTTTCCAGCAGTCATTCATATTACAATGGTTAAAAAATAGGAGGTCAAATAATATATTGAAGTAGGAAGCAATACATATTCCCAATGGATTTCTGTGTTAACAATTGTAACATGTTATTCCATTGTGAAGCAAAATCATCACTAGCAAGTAATAAATGTTCATATATTTAATGTGCTTTGTCTGTGAACATCAAAGATTTTCCATAGAATATGACTCTGCACCATCAGCAGAAAATACTAACTGTATGATAAGAAAAGTAAACCACAGGTAATAGACAACCAGCCAAATTAAAGAGGAAGCTCAAAGCATGCCAAGATGAACCTCTTGGCTAACGCTGACAACTTCCTCTTTCTAAGGCTGGTTTCACAGTCCTGTGACCTGTGTAGTCACACAAAGCCCCATGTTTTCACTTCACATAAGGTTCCCAAGTTTGAAGTCTACCCTGGCCTTCTCATTCTCATTCCCTGAGCACTCCCAGTGCCTCAGGCTTTTCTTAGAACCTAGGTGCATGTGAGGCAGGAAACGCGGGGTTGACCCAAGGACAGCTTCCTCATGTATAGGAATTAGGCAGAACGCAAAACTACCTCCTTGTTTTGCACTTTATGATGTCATGACACATGGAGGAATGGCATCTAAAACAGAAACGTTGTAGCATCTGAGCAAGAAACTCAGACCATGGAAACCAGAGGTCCCCAACATTTTTGGCACCAAGGACTGGTTTCATGGAAGACAATTTTTCATGGATGGGGTGTGGGGATGGTTCAGGCGGTGATGTGAGCTCTGGCAAGTGGCTGTAAATACAGATGAAACTTCACTCACTGTCCCACTGCTCACTCCTGCTGTGCGGCCTGGTTCCTAACAGGCTGAAGAGCGGTAGTGGACTGGGGCCCGGGGATTGGGGACCCCCGATGGAAACCATGGAGCATGTGCAAGAAAAATGCACAGGTGGCTTATGTCCCTGTATGAACTTCCGCGTGTGGCGCTTGAGCAATAAGGGAAAATTTAAGGGAAAACAGTTCTTAGAGTACATGTTCGGTTGGGTTGATAAAACAAATGTGCAAGACTGGGGACTGATGCCAGCTGGTGCAATTCAGGCCATACCTCAACCCTACCCTCAATGAATGTTACACCCAGATCAAAAAGACCTCACCCATTCAAAGGGCTAAAAATAACATCAAAGGGGATCCAAAAACCCTGTGGGGTGCCTCCCACTCCCAAGGACACTGGCACTCGTTTCTGTTTCCTTTTGCTTCTGCCCTGAATAAACTGCTTCTCTGTTCTCTGCTCCTCAGCCTCAGCGTGTGTGTGTGTGTGTGTGTGTGTGTGTGTGTGTGTGTCCGTCCCTCTGTGTTCCTCACTGAAAATCTTTTTGGACCAGTTGAACAAGAGCCTGGACTTCTGATAAAGATTTTCCAGGATCACACACATCAGTTCTCTTCCCTTCCTTTTTGCCAGGTTATTTTTTCTTATCTAAGGGATGCCTGCAGTGATCAGCTTACTTGCCCATCAGAACTACCTGGCACATACCAAGGTCAATGAAGGAGCAAGTCTTTACCAGCATCTCTACCCATTTCTCTAGTTCTCTATGATGCCTGTCCTCACTAGAGCCTTCCCAGGGAAAGAATCCCATAGTTTCCATCAAAGCAAGAAGAAGTGGGTGCTGTGCTTTCACACAAAGGCCAAACATGGGGCAAGTGGAAGCACCTGGAAAAGGATACATAAATTCTAGTTTTATACTATGCCAAGTAGAGAAAGTCACCAATGGAATTAAAAGCAGCCTGGGAATCAATGAACTGAATAACTCTGCTTTTGATGTTTAATTTACCATTTACTTCTGCATCTTTTCTTTTGCATAAATTCCAGTCTACAACAGTAGCTTACCTTAAAAGTGTTTAGGCACCAACCCAAATGAACCAGCCATTTGGATGTCTATTGGAAAAAAAAAAAAGACCAGCTTATAGGGGTCATCTTACATTTTAGGGTTTACTAATTCCTTATGTAATTCATATTTATCTGGTTTTTTTTTAACTTTCTCAAAGGATTGTCTAATCTTTTCTGTCATTTTTATCCTTAAAGCACCATTATGCAGATTTATCTGCATGTATTTCACAGAGGCTGAAACTCAGCATGGAAATGTTAAATGACCTGCCCAAGGGTATTTAGCTGGTTAGCAGAGTCAAGACCACAAAACAAAACTTCTTACTTTCAATTCTGGGTCCATAGTCTTTTAGACATGATTTTAGGTGCTAGACATAAGATAATCCATACTTCAAAAGGAAAAATGTATTGTAGGAAAAAAGAAAGCCAAATTCAGTCTTCCATAAAATTCAGTCTTTTAAGGGCAGTATTTTCTGAACTGTAAGATGATATCGATTCTTGAATATTTCTCAGTGATAACACAAAATAGCATCCCTGGTTTTGTTGTAACATTGGCAGTGGTAAATGATGACTGTTCATCTTGTCTGTTAGTTAGTTCTTGTTATCTAAAGATCCATTTAGATTTGAAAGTGTGTGGCTTCCAAGGACCTAAATTTACTCAGTCATGACAATGGCTTCCTTTTCTTAACTACTTACAGTCCTGAGTGCAGAGTGTGAATATACATTTGGACTTCAGTGCTTCTATTTTTCTATAGATAGATAGGTAGATAGATAGGAACATAATTTTAGTTTGGGTCACATATATCAAACCAGTATTTTATTATATTAAACAAGTACCAGATACATCTACAGAGTGTTTGTCAGAGCCAGGTACTGTTGTATGTGCATTTTAATCCCCCAAATATTACTGTTGTGAAGGTATAGTTAGTCTCCTGTTTTGTAGAGAAGAAAAATAGGACTCAGAGAAGTAACTTAGCCACTTAGCTAGTAAGATTGACCATTTAATATCAAAGCTATGAGTTTTATTTTTTAACATTTCATTTGCCCCCTACCCCTGTCTGCAACCCAACAGGGGCAGTAAGTAGAGATATTGCAGAAACTAACATCTGTAATGTTAGATACTGTGTATTGCTTTATTGAATCATCTCAATAACCCCATAACCTTGGTTTTAGGATGATCATTTTACAAATGGAAAAGCTGAGACTTAAGAAAAAGGGAGGGAAGTATGGCTCCTCCCTGCAAGAAACTTGCATTCTAATCTGATAACGATATGACTATTGTACCAATTCATATGCATTTTTCATTTTAGATTTCTGAAACAGAAAGTCCTCCTTCTCTAAAGTAAGTTCTTGTTGTTCAGAAGTTATTTAACACTAAGGGAGAAAACCCAAAACGTTGGGCAAGGACCTCTCTAGAGATGAGATTACCGCATTATACGAAAAACTTGAGCCGGGGGGGGGAAAAAAAAGGAAATGCCCTGAGTTTGCCTATTGCCTTTTGCTCTAGACCAAGATTTCTCAACCTTGGCATTAATGATATTTGGGGCCACGTAATTCTTTCCTGTGAAAGCCCAGCCTATATACGTAGGATGTTTAGCTGCATCCCGGCCTCTACCCACTAGATGTCAGTAGCACCCTCCTCCAGTTTTGACCACCGAGAGTGTCTCCAGACATTGCCCAATGTCCCCCGGGGTCAGAATCGCTCCCTCCTTTGAGAACCACTGGTCCAGAAACTGCCTTGGAGCGCTCTGTGTCTATGCCGCTGGGGCACTTGTACCAAAAAATCCAAGGTTAAGATCCTGCTTTGGGCAGCTATCTCAGGAAGAGAACCGTCTCCTCTGTAAGAGGAAACCAGAGGCAAGCTTGTTTTTTACGACAAGTGGAGTGCCAGTGACCCTGCCACGCACAGGGGGGTTTGACTGGGCAGCAGCTGCCTTGTCACTTTCGCCAGTCCTCAGACTCATTCTCCGTGGTGGGGTGAGGTGCAGAGGGTCGCTGGTAATGATTTATCTTGATTCATATTTTGTCCAGCTTTCCTGTTGGTCTCGGTTCTGCCCATCCGTGCTGATTCTAAAGGGCAGAGAGCTGGACCACCCGAATTATACATGTGTGTTCTATCCATTATGTGTGGATAGCTCTTTCTTTGTTATAAGAAATTTCCTGAGATTTATCAGGGACTTGCCACAAAGACCTGGCGCTTGACTCTTTGGTAGAAAAATCACCGTCAGTGATGTCATCAGCACCCTTGTGGGACAGAGTGTGCGTGTACACCTTAATATATACAGTGTCATAGCTATCCATGTGGCAGGACTCCAGGGGCCTTAGCAATTGTAACATTCTACCCAGGCTTTGCAGGATGACTGCCTAATCCTCACAGCTGGCTCACGTAAGAGGTGAACCCAGCATACACGCTTACATGGGACCATATCATCCCCGCAGGGGGATTTCAGCTAGTGTCATCTCGAGGACAGACCTGATGTGCTTTCTCCTAGTGCACCCTCTCTGGGAGAGCGTGGACCTGGTCCCGGGGGGTGAGTGCCAGTCGCCCATCAACGACCGGTGGAGGGACAGTGTCTACGATCCTGGCTTAGAACCGCTCACCGTCTCTTACGACCCGACCACCTGCCTCCGCGTCTGGAATAACGGGTACTCTTTCCTCGTGGAACTTGAAGACTCTGCAGATAACTCAGGTGAGAGCCAGACCTGTCTGTGGGCTCATCTGGAGTTAAAGGGACAGTTTCATGTCAGCACAGGCCACATCGCGAGGCCTCCATGGGAGAGGGGACCTCTTTTGTTAGTAGTGGCACGGGACTCACTGGACTCTTTTTTTCATTGTGTGATACACATAACATGAAATGTACTCTCTTAGCCTTTTTTTAAGTATATGGTTCAGTAATATTAATTACATTCACACTGTTGTGCAACTGTCACCTCCATCCATCCTCAGAACTTTGTACCCATTAAATAATAACTCCTTATTTTTCCCCGCCCTCCAGCCCCTGGCAATGAACATTTTCCTTTTGTTTCTATGAATTTGACTTTTGGGTGCCTCATTTAAGTGGAATCATACAGTATTTGTCTTTTTATGATTGGATGATTTCACTGAGCATAATGTTTCCAGGTTCATCCGTATTGTAACGTGTCAGAATTTCCTTCTTTTTGAAGGCAGAATAATATTCCATTGTATGTACAGTTAATCCGTAGACAACGCAGAGGTCAGGGGCACCAACCCTCCACAAAGTTGAGAATCTGAGTATACCTCATAGCCAGCCCTCTATATCTGCAGTTCCTCCATATTCTTGGATTCATCCAGCTGGGGATCATGTAGTGCTGGAATATTTACTTCAGAAAAAAATCCACATATTAGTGGACCCACGCAGTTCAAACCCGTGTCGTTCAAGGGTCAGCTGTATATACCACATTTTGTTATTCCCTTCATCTGTTCGTGGACACTCAAGTTGCAGCCGCCTTTTGGCTATTGTGAATAATGCTGCTATGAACATGGGTGTACAAATATCTTTTCAAGATGCTGTTTTCAATTCTTTTGGGTATATACCCAGAAGTGGGATTGCTGGATCCTCCTTGGACTTTTTTGAGTGTATGAAAAATGTCTCTTTTCATTTTTATGCACATTTCCATCTACTAGTATAAACAGTATTTCCTGTTAATACATGTATCTCTGTGTATAGATTCTATAACTGATGTAGAAGATAGGACATGAAGTTAAAACTTTGCTAGAAATTTATTTTCTGTGTGTGTTGAATATGTGGTAATGTTCCTCTGCTTGCTGACTTTACAAATAACTTTTATATTAAATAGCAATACTATTTAGTCAGATTTTAAATGATAAAATTGCAATACAGTTGAGCCTTGAACAACACAGGTTTGAACTGTTTAGGTCTATTTATACATGGGTTTTTAAAAAATAACTACATACTACAGTACTACACCATCTGCTGTTGCTTGAATCTACAGATGCGGAACCAAGGATAAGGAGAGCCAACTGTAAAGTTAAATATGCTGATTTTCAACTGCAAGGTGGTTGGCACCCGTAGCCCCTGCATTGTTCAAGGGTCAACCTGTACAGGGCAAAAGGCTAGTCAGGCAAGAAAAAGGCCTTTTATATTTGTGGTCACCCAATAACATGTATGTATTTTGTCATTCATTGATTTATTTATCCATTCAACACTTACTAAGTGCCAACCATGTATCAGACATTGCACTGGGTGCTAGGAATAACAACTCGATTCTTGACCTCCCAGAGTTCAAAGACAGAAGCACACATTAAAATGATAAAGCAAGTGTGATTTGAAGAAGTGTTTCTAAAAGTGCTGTGGGACCACAGAGGAGGGTGTAATGTAGACTGGTCAGAGGAGTCTACGATGATATTACTAAGGAGGGGACATTTGTGTTGGGTATTGAAAGATGAAAAGGAGTTTGCCAAGAGGAAAAAACAATGCTTGTCACTTAAAACAATGCTTCTGAGCGGGAAAGGAAACCATTAACAAAGGGAAAAGGCAGCCTATGGAATAAGAAAAAAAAATGCAAGCAATATATCTGAAAAGGAATTAATATCCCCCAAAATACAAAGAGCTCATACAACAACTCAAAGGTAAAAAATCCAAAACCTGATTAAAAAATGGGCAGAGGAACCACAGAGACAGTTTTTCTAAAGAAGACATCAAATTGGCCAATAGGTGCAGGAAAAGGTGTTCAATATCAGTAATCATCAGGGAAATACTATGCAAAACCAAAATGAGCTATTCACACCTGTTAAAATGGCTACCATCAAAAAGATAGAAAATAAGGGTTGGAGAGGGTGTAGAGACAAAGGAACCTTTGTGCACTGTTGCTGGGGATGTGAGTTGGTGCAGCCACTATGGAGAACAGTGTGGAGGCTTCTCAAAACATTAAAAATAGAACTACCATATGATCTAGCAATCCCACTTCCGGGTATATATGCAAAGAAAATAAAAATTGGATATCAAAGAGATATCTGCATTCCCATTTTTATTTCAGCATTATTCACAATAGCCAAGATATGGAACAACCTAAGTATAAATCAATGATTAGATAGAGGTGAGGTACACACACACATGCAAACACACACACAGTGGAATATTATTCAGCCATGAGAAAGAAGGAAAGCCTGCTATTTGTAACAACATGGATAGACCTTGAGGGCATTGTGTTAAGTGAGTTAAGTCAGACAAAGTCAAAGGCTGTATGCCATCACTTATATGTGAAATCTAAAAAAAATAAAATAAAGCTGAACACAAAGAAACAGGGATGTAAAAGGTGGTTACTAGGGGCTGGGAGATGTGGAAAATGGGGAGAAGTTAGTTAAAGAGTACAAACTTCCAACTATAAGATTAATAAGTTCTGAGGATCTAATGTACAGCATAATGATCTATTTAATAATACTGTGTTATATTCTTGAAAATCACTAAGAGAGTACATTGTAAATTTTCTTACCACAAAAAAAGACATGGTAATTATAGGGTGTGATTCAGGTATCAGCTGTTAACATTATGATATTAATCATTTTTAATATATAATTGTATAAAATCAATGTGGACACGTAGTACACCTTAAACTTACACAATATTATGTGTCAGTTATATCTCAATAAAGCTGGGGAGAAAAGTAATTACCAACCATCTTTTCTTTTTTTAAAAAATGCTTGTCACTTAAATGTGGGTTTCAGTTAATATATATTTTATTAGACAATATTCCCTGCTTTCCTAAAATTATTACCACATATTTGAGATTATTTAAGCTAGTTTTAGAAAACCTTGAACGATCAGAACAGTGAAGAACGATCGGACAGTGAAGCTGTCCATATCATATGAGGAATCTCTAGCCATAGCACCCCTGAACTTAATTATAAAGAACTAGTGAGGATGACATACTTAATATCATTTTCTCCTGCCTCTCCGTGCTCCAAAATGAATTTTTGATTTAGGGTTAATAATTTTGCAATTTGATCCATACATGTCTTTATTATTTTTAATAAGCCTTATCTCTTTTTTTTTTTTTTTTTTTTTTTTGGTACATGGGCCTCTCACTGTTGTGACCTCTACCATTGTGGAGCACAGGCTCCGGACAGACAGGCTCAGCGGCCATGGCTCACGGGCCCAGCTGCTCCACGGCCTGTGGGATCTTCCCGGACTGGGGCACAAACCCGTGTCCCCTGCATCGTCAGGCGGACTCTCAACCACTGCACCACCAGGGAAGACCAGCATTATCTTTTTGATAATATAAAGCAAAATATGTTTATTGTAGATAGTTTATAAAACATAGAAAAAGAAAAATATGAATTTTTAAATTGAAGTTAATTCCAATACTTAGAGTCAATTCTCTCGTTCCGTCTTAAAGTTCTACTTTACAAATATGTGTTACTACTTAACCCCTGTTTCAAATAACATGTCTTAAATTACCTGACCGTACAAATTTTAAGAGTTTGGGGGACTCAAAAGTTTACTTTTTATGAATATATACATATGACATGCCAAAAATGCACATACAGGCAGATGAGTAATTCCTTAGGAGTTTGCAAGGTGCAAACTACTAAATGAGACAGTACAGACTTTATTACACTCACTTTGCCCTGAACTCATATTACAATTTATGTACAAATTTGTATTTTTATTTAGTGACACATGACACAACTTCAAAATGCTTTTTGCATTAATGAATTTTACATTGAAATCCTCCAACTCTGACTAATATAATGTGGTAACTTCTCTCAGAAACTGGTTCACTTTTCTTACCCCACTCATTCACACTCAGCAACCCTCTCAGCTGCAATTCTTGTTATAATAAAGCATTGCTACACTAAATTAAAAAAAAGACATTTACTATCTTGCATATTCCACCTTAAAGGTGGAATCCTTTTAAAAATTCTAGCTCCTGCTTTATCTAACTGGTATAATCATGGGTTTCAGAAACTGCTAAAAATATCAATGTACAAGAGGGAATATTTCCTTGGGGAAGGATTTCCTCTCCTAACTGGAGAGCTGCAGGTTCTACTTATTAAAAGAAAGCAAGGCAATTTTCTATCCTAGGAATATTATTTCTTAATTATATGTATCCAAAATACAGATAAAATTAACAGTAGAATTATGTGAACAAGAAAAAAAATAACTCTTTTGCATTTTTAAATTTGTGTGTATATATTTCGAGCTGCTTTATTTAAAATTTTATGAATCATCTATGGTGAAGTAGAAGCCATGAAAACTGAAATTAAAAATTATCTAGGCAGGACCTTCAAGATGATGGAGGAGTAAGACGTGGAGATCACCTTTTTCTCCACAAATACATCAGAAATACACCTACATGTGGAACAACTCCTACAGAACACCTACTCAACGCTGGCAGAAGACCTCAGACTTCCCAAAAGGCCAGAAACTTCCCACGTACCTGGGTAGGGCTAAAGAAAAAAGAAAAAACAGAGACAAAGAAATAGGGATGGGACCTGCACCTCTGGGAGGGAGCTGTGAAGGAGGAAAAGTTTCCACACACGAGGAGCCCCTTCACTGGTGGAGACGGGCTGTGGCATGGGGGAAGCTTCGGAGCCATGGAAGAGAGCGCAGCAACAGGGGTGCAGAGGGCAGAGTGGAGAGATTGCCGCACAGAGGATCGGTGCCAACCGGCACTCACCAGCCCGAGGGTTGAGGCTGGGAGCTGAGACTCGGGCTTTGGAGGTCAGATCCCAGGGAGAGGACTGGGGTTGGCGGCATGAACACAGCCTGAAGGGGGTTAGTGCGCCACAGCTAGCCAGGAGGGAGTGCAGGAAAAAGTCTGGAACTGCCTAAGAGGCAAGAAACCATTGTTTCGGGGTGCGTAAGGAGAGGGGATTCAGAGCACCACCTAAACGAGCTCCAGAGATGGGCACGAGCCGCGGATATCAGCGTGGATACCAGAGACCAGCATGAAACGCTAAGGCTGCTGCCGCCGCCAACAAGAAGCCTGTGTGCGAGCACAGGTCACTATCCACACCTACCCTCCTGGGAGCCTGTGCAGTCCGCCACTGCCAGGGTCCCGTGATCCAGGGACAACTTCCCTGAGAGAACACACGGCGCGCCTCAGGATGTGGCAACGTTATGCTGGCTTCTGCTGCTGCAGGCTCGCCCCGCATTCTGTACCCCTCCCTCCCCCAGGCCTGAATGAGCCAGAGTCACCTAATCAGCCACTCCCTTAACCCCCTTCTAACTGGGTGAAGAATGGATGCCAGAGGGTGACCTACAAGCAGAGGCAGGGTCAAACCCAAAGCTGAGACCCAGGAGCTGTGCGAACAAAGAAGAGAAAGGGAGATCTCTCCCAGCAGCCTCAGGAGTAGCAGACCAAATCTCCACAATCAACTTGATGTACCTGCATCTGTGGAATACCTGAAGAGACAACAAATCATCCCAAAACTGAGATGGTGGACTTTAGGAGCAACTGTAGACTTGAGGTCTGCTTTCTGTGCCTAATTTGTTTCTAGATTTATGTATATCTTGGTTTAGTATTTAGACCTTATTATCATTGATAGATTAGTTTATTGATTTGGTTGCTCTCTTCCTTTTTAAAATATATATATATATATATTTCTTCTCTTTTTTTGAGTATGTGTATGCATCTTTGTGTGATTTTGTCTGTATAGGCTGGCTTTTACCATTTGTCCTAAGGTTCCGTCTGTCCGTTATTTTTAGTAGAGTTTTTAGTGCTTGTTATTATTGGTGGATTTGTTTATTGGTGGGGTTGCTCTCTCCTTTTTTATTTTTAATTATTTTTTATTTTAAAACTATATTTTTAATAACTTTATTTTATTTTTTCCTTCTTTCTTTTTCTTTTCTCTTTTCTCCCTTTTATTCTGAACAGTGTTGCTGACAGAGCCTTTGTGCTCCGGCTGGGTGTGAGGCCTGAGCCTCTGAGGTGGGAGAGCCGAGTTCAGGACCTTGGTCCACCAGAGACCTCCGAGCCCCTCATAATATCAATCATCAAGAGCTCTCCTAGAGATCTCCATCTCAAGGCTAAGACCCAGCTCCACACCACGACCAGCAAGCTCCAGTGCTGGACACCCCCTGCCAAATGATTAGCAAGAAAGGAACACAAGCTCACCCATAAGCAGAGAAGCTGCCTAAAATCATACGTTCACAAACACTCCAAAACACACCACCAGATGTGGTCTTGCCCACCAGAAAGACAAGATCCAGCCTCATCCACCAGAACACAGGCACTAGTCCCCTCCAACAGGAAGCCTAGACAAGCCACTGAACCAACCTTACTGACTGGGGGCAGACAACAAAAACAATGGGAACTACAAACTTGCAGCCTGCGTAAAGGAGACCTCAAACACAGGATGTAAAGCAAAATGAGAAGACAGAGTAATACACAGCATATGAAGGAGCAAGATAAAAACCCACTAGATGAAACAAATGAAGAGGAAATAGGCAGCCTACCTGAAAAAGAATTCAGAATAATGATAGTAAAGGTGATCCAAAATCTTGGAAATAGAATGGAGAAAATACAAGAAATGTTTAACATGGACATAGAAGAAATAAAAAGCAAACAAACAATGATGAACAGCACAATGAATGAAATTAAAAATTCTCTAGAAGGAATCAATAGCAGAATAACTGAGGCAGAAGAACGGATAAGTAATTGGAAAGATAAAAAAGTGGAATAAACTACCACAGAGCAGAGTAAAGGAAAATGAATGAAAAGAATTGAGGACAGTCTCAGAGACCTTTGGGACAATAAATGCACCAACACTTGAATTATAGAGGTCCCAGGAGAAGACGAGAGGAAGAAAGGGACTGAGAAAATATTGGAAATGATTAAGATTGAAAATATCCCTATTATGGGAAAGGAAATAGTCCAATCAAGTCCAGGAAACACAGAGAGTCCCATCCAAGATAAATCCAAGGAGAAACATGAGAAGACACATATTCATCAAACTATCAAAAATTAAATACAAAGAGAAAATATTAAAAGCAGCAAGGGGAAAGCAACAAATAACATACAAGGGAATCCCCATAAGTTTCACAGCTTATCTTTCAGAAGAAATTCTGCATGGCAGAAGGGAGCGGAAGGACATACATAAACTGATGAAAGGGAAAAAGCTACAACCAAGATTACTCTAAGCAGCAAGGATCTCATTCAGATTTGGTAGAGAAATTAAAAACTTTACAGACAAGCAAAAGCTAGGAGAATTCAGCACCACCAAACCAGCTCTACAACAAATGCCAAAGCAACTTCTCGAGGCAGAAAACACAAGAGAAGGAAAAGACACACAATAACAAACCCAAAACAATTAAGAAAATGATAATAGGAACATACATATCAATAATTACCTTAAATGTAAATGGATTAAATGCCCCAACCAAAAGACATAGACTGACTGAATCGATACAAAAACAAGACCCATATGTATGCTGTCTACAAGAGACCCACTTCAGACCTAGGGACACATAGAGACTGAAAGTGAGAGGATGGAAAAAGTTATCCCATGGAAATGGAAATCAAAAGAAAGCTGGAGTAGCAATTCTCATACAGACAAAATATACTTTAAAATAAAGACTATTATAAGAAATAGGACACATGGTAAGTGACCTGCCCAAAGTCTCTCAGTGCGTAGCGAGACCAGAAGTGGGTCCCAAGCCTAGCAGGTTGGCTTCTGGCCTGGTGCCCCCGTTTATGTGCAAGTAAGTCTGTCAGTCTTCTCATTTCTTCTCCTAGGACTCCAAACAGACTTGCCCCAAGACTAGGTCCTGAGATCAAAGGAATAGTGGGTAAAGTTCTGAGGAGAGAAGAGTTGCAAGATGTGGCTGAGAGCTCAGCCCCCTGGAGAATATGTAATATAAGCCCATGTAGGAGGAAGAGCCCCAAAACTTGAGGTCTCCAAGGCATTCATAAGGCTTGATCGAAACACATGACCACAGTGTCAGAGGATGAAACCTTCATTCCTCATTGGGTAAGAGCACTGCTAATATGATAACTTATATAGGTGTTTCTGATCTTAAGTGTCATTCAAGATCATCGCAGAAAATCTGAAGAGTGTGATGATAACTGACATTATGACCTGAATATTGCATATGGGGGACTAGTCCAATAATTTCTCATTTAATCTTCAGAACAAGGTTACATGGTAGATTTAGGTAAGAGGTAGTATTGCTATCCCCAATTTATAGAAGGGATCAGGTTGCCTAACTTGTCCAAAGTCCCATTGCTACTTTTTTTTTAATACCATTTTAATGGATTTGAAATGCTATCTTGTTGTAAAAGTCTTTCTATGTTCTGGATATTAACCCCTTATGAAGTGTTTCATGGCTTTCCTTTTCACTCTGTTGATACTGTCCTTTGATGCACATAGTTTTTAATTTTGGTATAACCCATTTTATCTAACATTGTTTTTGTGCCAAGAAACCACTGCCAAATCCAACATCATAAAGCTTTTTCCCTTTTATTCTTCTGAGGGTTTTATAGCTTTAGCTCTTATGTTTAGGTGTTTGATCCATTTCAAGTTAATTTTTGCATATGGTGTAAGATTAGGATCCAAGTTCATACATTTACATATAGATTTCCAGTTACTCAAACACCATTTGTTAGAAAAACTATAAGTTTCCTATTGAATAATCTTCACAGTCTTGTGAAAATTAGTTGATTCTATATATAAGGGTTTATTTCTGGACTGTTTATTCTGAATCTTTGATTGCTATATCTGTCTTTGTACCAGCACCACATTGTTGTATTATTGTAGCTTTGTAAATAAATTTTGAAATCAGGAAGTGAGAGCTCTGCAAATGTGTTCTTTTTCAAGTTTCTTTTTTTTTGGCTGTTTAGGATTTCTAGAGTTTCAGTATAGATTTTAGGATTTACTTTTCCATTTCTGCAAAAAACATCATTTGGATTTTGATAGGAATTGCAGTCTATCTGTAGATTGCTTTAGGTAGTATGGTCATCTTAACAATATTAAATATTCCAATCCATGAACGTGAACACTGGATATCTTTCCATTAATTGTGTCTTCATTCATTTCTTAGAATAATATTTTGTAGTTTTAAGTGTAGTTTTCCATCTCCCTGGTTGAGTTTATTCCTAAGTATTTTATTTTATTTTTATTTTTTAAAAATTTATTTATTTATTATTTTTGGCTGCGCTGGGTCTTAGTTGCTGCTCACGGGCTTGTCACTCTTCATTACTGTGTGTGGGCTTCTTATTGCGGTGGCTTCTCTTGTTGCAGAGCACAGGCTCTAGGCACATAGGCTTCAGTAGTTGTGGCTCGCAGGCTTCAGTAGTTGTGGCTCGTGGGCTCTAGAGCACAGGCTCAGTAGTTGTGGTGCATGGGCTTAGTTCTCCACGGCATGTGGGATCTTCCTGGACCAGGGCTCGAACCCGTGTCCCCTGAATTGGCAAGCGGATTCTTAACCACTGTGCCACCAGGGAAGCCACTAAGTATTTTATTTTTGATACTATTGTAAATTGAATTGTTTTCTTTTCAAATTGTTTTCAGTGTACAGAAATGCAACCAATATTTGTGTTTTGACAAGTTTTCAGCAACTTGCGGAATTTATCACTTGTAACAGTTTCTGTACAATCTATAGGGTTTATATATATGAGATAATATTATCTGCAACAGAAATATTTTTACTTCTTCCTTTGTTGTGAGGTTGTAAGTGACCCAAGAGTCACATAGGAACCTGGTGCTTAGAAGGGTCCTGTTCTTGGTCTAATATTCTGATGCTGCCATCTTGAAATCCTTAGCCATTTTGAAGAAGGTCACTGGGCTCACAAATTACATAATTGTCCTGACTCTGACACTGACAAGCTGTGTAATTATAAAATAAAGATAACACTGAAGGACTTAGAACAGGGTGCATGACATTGGGAGTGATCAATAAATGAGACACATCATTATCCCCATCTCACACATGAGGAAACAGAGGCTCAGTGAGTTCATCAATGCCACATGGCTGTCATGTGATAGAAAGTGACACAATTCACTTTCACTTCTCTGTGACTGTGAACTTTCCTACATAGCCCTGGTTTTTACCACGTGATCACATCTGCTCTCAGTGTATTAACTATGTGACAGTAGTCAAGGCCTGTCCATATTTCTTTTACTCCTTTTTCTGAAGCTTTGAAAGTTAGCTGAGCACAGAACTGGTAATTCTCACATTTGAAAAATGCACATGTCAATGGAAATTATAAACAATCAATAATAAGAATAGAAGAAAGTTTTATTCTAGCCAAACTGAGAACTATAGCCTGGGAGACACAGATTCAAGAAGCACTTGAATTGTGTTTCAGCAGACTACAAAATAGGCAAGGCTTATATAGGTAAAAGCCACAAAATTACATAGTTCTTTGTCAAGAATTATAACTGGAGCTGGCAAGAAGTAACGGTGCTTGTTAGGAGCTGGCAAGAAGTAACGGTGCTTGTTATCCAAGAATTGATTGGAGTCAGAAATGGTTGCGTAGTGACAAGGGGAGACTTTGAGATCATAAGTTTGCAGCTGACAGTTGCTAGCAGATACTGTTTTGAGAGCAGCTGGTGGTATCCTTGAATCTGTACAGTTCAGAAAATTCAAGTTTTCACTGATGCAGGAAGGTGTTTGAATCACATCCACAATGGCCCTTCAGTTTGCTTTTGGATGCCTGAACTACAGCAACATTGCTTTGATATTTAAATGCATTCTTGTATTTAATGGTTAAAGCAGATGTACAATGCATGTTTGACAGCACATAAGATGTTCCAAATCATGTATAAGACAGAATGACTTCCCCATTCCTCAGTATGTGAAAATTTCCTCCATCAAGCACAGTGTAAATAAAGTGACTGGCATAAAGGCTCAAATCCATTTAAGAGTTTTGCTGAGACAAAGATGGTGGCATTAGAGTCTGGGGCTCCTTGAACCCATTCCCAAGCTGTTATTCTTCATTTTTATGGCAGAACTCACCTTCTTCTTTAAATAGGCTAACATGCTGTTCTAAGGGAAAGACTTTCTGGTGACTAATGGGAAAACTGGCTCTCTGTAGGTAGCTCCAGAAGCTACCAAGAGATACTTTTAATTTCCCTGCAGCATTGACAGTTCAGCACCATGATTTCTGGTGGTAATGAAGTCAGTACTATTCTTAATGTCAGTCATTCATTTCTCTGTTCTTTTGTGAAGGAACCATGCTGGTTCCTCAGCAAAACTAATGAAAATACTATCTTGCCCTTAGGTGATAGACAAGGCTGACAAGTATGGTAAGAATTACAACCAATTGGTAAATGCTACATCCCAGGTATTACGGTTTCTCAGAGGACAAAGCAAGGCCTAGAAAGAGCAAGAAAAAGAAGCCTTCCTCAGTAGACAGAATTTGAGCTAACACTTAAGAAATGAGGAAGCCTGTAACAAATTACCACAGATTTAGCAGCTCAAAAAACACAAACTTATTATCTTATACCTCTGGAGGTCAGAAGTCCCACATAGGTTCCATTGGACTAAAACAAAAGTTTCGGAGGCCTGTGTTCCTTTCTGTAGGCTGTAGAGAAAAATCTGTTATCATGCCTTTTTCCATTTCTGAAATCAGTCACTTTCCCTGGCTTATAGCTTCTTATTCCATCTGTAAAGCTAGTAACACTGTATGTTTCTGTCCATTCTTCCATAATCACATTTCCCTTTGACTATTCTTCCCTTCTTTTCTGCTTTTAAGGACTTCATGATTATATTGGGTGTATTCAGATAAGGTCATCTGATTTAGTAACCTTAATTCCACTAGCAACCTAAATTCCCTTTTGCTCTGTAACATAAAAAATTCATAGGTCATGTGGATTATGATACATATATCTTTGGCCATTTTTCTGCATGCCACACCCAATTTATAAATTACTAATTTTGTGGCCTTGGGAAACTTGCTCCAATTCTCAGCCTGAGGCTTCTCACCTATAAAACATAGAAATAATAGCCACTCTGCCCATTTCACAATGTGCTTCCAAGAATTTGAGATAGTGTATGTGAAATGCTTCAAAAATGTCAAAGTCCTATGTCCACATAAATATTCCTGTCAGGAGTAGGGAAAGGGGTGTAATATTTTGTGAATATTTGCTATATTCTAGGCAGGCATTTGTGTCTTAGATACCTTATGATAGGTTACCCCAGACAGTGCATACCTCTTTCCAACTTCATGTTGATGTCACATTTGTATCTTGTAATTGCCCATGGTAGAATTATTTTCACTATGTAAATCAACAAATTCTACAAACCCAGGCTTTCCCTACATAAGAATAAGTTGTTAAGCATTTACTGGAACACTATAGGTTTATCCCATTTACTTAACAAATCTCCTATAGTGGTTATCACCTCCTAGTCGAGGCAAGCAAAGTGAAGTTTAGAGATAGTGATAAACCTTCCTAAGTTCACACAGCTGATGAGTATGGAGGTGAATCAGCTTCTATCATCCCAAAGCGTTGGTCTTTCCATTACAACTCTGCAACAATGCCTAACCTTGAGAGGTATAGATGTCTTAATGTCCAGGAGAATTAACGAATGTAACAGTATATGAAAATGTAACCATAATAACCTAAGGTGGTGGACTTGCATAGGCTGGTTGAGGAAATGAGATTTCATCTGATTCACCCAGGTTGCTGCCTACATTTGTGGGACCTGTGTATTAGCCTTTATATAGACTTGATCTAAATTGTATTAAAAGCCATCTACTTCAGAATTTAGGCAACATATAGAAACAGTGAATACTATCAACTATAGAGGTTTAAAGAAATTTGATGAAAACAAATTGCCAGGTTGCTCAAAAGTCGAAATTCTACTTGACTTATTTTTGGACAACCAGGATGTGTTTGAAGGTCAAAATACAAGCACTTAACTCAAAAATGACTAAGGTAAAGAGTATGTTGGTATATTAACCTTTGCGGAGCACAGTTAATGGTGTCCATTCCAGGGGGAAAATAGTTGATTTGCTTTATGCTTGATTTTAATCAAGTTTCTAAACTTCTGCTAATATTTTTATTAGGTTTAGGGTTTATTTAAAATATATGAGTAATATAATCTAGTTAGTGGGTGTGAGGATTTAATTAACACAGAAGCAAAAGCTCACATCTAACAATGGAGATTCTCATACTGAGTGAAGTAAGTCAGACAGAGAAATACAAATATGGTATGATATCACTTATATGCAGAATCTTAAAAAAAATGCTATAAATGAAATTATTTACAAAAGAGAAAGAGACTCACAGACATAGAGAACATACTTATGGTTACCAGAGGGGATGGGTGGGGGGGAGGGATAGACTGGGAGTTTGGAATTGACATTTACACACTGCTGTATTTAAATAGAAAACAAAAAAGGACCTACTGGATAGCACAGGAAACTCTGCTCAATATTCTGTAATAACCTAAATGGGAAAAGAACCTGAAAAAAAATAAATACATGTATATGTATAACTGAATCACTTTGCTGTACACCTGAAACTAACACAACATTGCTAATCAACTGTACTCCAATATAAAATAGAAATTAAAAAAATTAAAATATATGAGTAATTTAATCTAGTTAGTGGATATGAGGATTTAATTAACACAGGAGAAAAGGCTCTCATCTAACAATGACTCTCTCTTGGCTGAACAGTAGAATCATCTGGGGATCTTTCAAAAGTCCAGCTGCCCATGTTGCATCAAGACCAGTTAATCAGAAGCTCTGGAGTGGGGCCCTAGCACCATATTGCACAAAGAAACTCCCAGCTTATCACCATGTGCAGCCCAGGAGAGACAAACTTTACTTTCCTCACTCCCACTTTACGTTCTTATTTCTGGGATTTTCCATTGTTTATAAAGAGTATGTTGGAGAAATTTTAGTAACCAGTTAGAGTTGGAGGCCCTGACTGGGCAGGAGGTGAAAGGCCTCAGAGCATTTTCTAGAAGATGTTTCAGGGAATGAAGAAGCTTCACACCTAGAAAACCAGTTCTCCCAGCCTTGTGTGACATCACCAGGAGCCAATAAAAACCTTTCACTTGAGTTTACTGGTTCATGTTGTCACCTACAAATTGGCACTTGTCATCTACCTCTATGAGGATTAAATCATGACCCTCTGCAGCTGCTGATTTTCAACACCACCTGAAAGGAGTTCAGTGTGGAGATCAGAAATGAGGCACTTGTGCTCTGGGAAAAACTGCAGAATAGGTCTTCAGGTAGTTAGATATTTTCAGGACAAGATTTTAAGAGCCCAATTCTTGTATTTCCTCATATCTAGAAAAGCACTAAATCCTTCATGATGACCTCTGCTCCTCATGACTAGCAGTAACCCTCATGAGACTAGCAGAAACCTTATGCAAAATATATGTGCTCAATTACATGTACTGCCCTTTCACCAAAATCACATATATACTGACCTTCCCCCTAGCTCTTTGGAGCAGTTTCTCAGAGCTACCTGAGATGATGTCTCCCGGGGTGTAGTCCTCATTTTGTCCCATTAAAAAACCTAACTCTCACACTGTGTGTTTGTTTTTCCAGTTGACAGTGTCTAAATTGATTAAACCCAGAAATTTCTAGACAAATCATGTAGTGATACGCTGTCCCCAAAACTGTTCTTTTTATGAGAGAGAGCCCATTTTCTGATGTGCACTGATCCAGCCTTTTTTTTTTCGGTACGCGGGCCTCTCACTGTTGTGGCCTCTCCCGTTGCGGAGCATAGGCTCTGGACACGCAAGCTCAGCTGTCAAGGCTCACGGGCCCAGCCGCTCCGTGGCATATGGGATTTTCGCGGACCGGGGCTCGAACTCGTGTCCCTTTCATCGGCAGGCGGACCCTCAACCACTGCGCCACCAGGGAAGCCCCTTCCAGCCTTTTATCAGCTCTCTTAGTCTCAACACATTTGCTCTGAGGCTGTGGTAGTATTGGAGGATTTGAGTTCTCAGGCAGGTGAGAAGCCTGGTCTCAGAATAAACAATAAGGATTCCGGGCCCTGAAATCCTTGTGAAGCGAAAACCAAGGCTTTAGGCAGACCGCGGCTGTCACCTGTCGGCGGCGATGGGTGTTGACTCCTGTGGCAGAGTGAGTCGCACGCCCCCTGATGGAGGTCAGTCCCAGCTGGACCCCGCTCACGCTGTCGCTCCACATTCACCAGCAATGCTGCAGGCAGAAAGGACTTTTCCTTAAACGTAATGGATGGGAATGCGAATAGGGAGACACACGCATCTAGTAGTGTACATTAGCTTTGGACCACGTTCACTTGCCACTTAAATGAGCCTTCCTTTTGTAATGTTTCATGTTCTGTGATCAGAAAATCGTGATCATGTGTCCAGATTAGGGCCTAACTTGAAACTTCTGGCCACTGGAGGCTGGGAAGGTATGCAAAGCCATCCTGATGAGTTGAAGGGGCAGGGAGACCAGAAAAAGCCAACCTGTCACAGTAGCTGTTTGCTCAAACTATATCCCTTCAACATTGTTCAAAGGGACGTCATTAGAAATGCATTCGTTTGGTTTTAAGATACTGCCGCCCGTTAACAAACCATGGAAATCTCTGAAAAGGTTAACGTGTGCATCATTTATATAACAAACATATTCATCAGATTACTTTCCAGAATTTCACTCTGCATGTATTAAACAACTGCTCTAAGATGCCCTGTGCTTGGCACTCAGGTGTGAGGAAACTGTGGTCCCGACCTTCAAGTAACTTACAGTCTTGTCCGGGAGGAAGATGAAGCGACTAAGTGACCAAGACAGAACAAGGAGGTGCCATGTTACCGCAGCAAATTGCCGTCAAACGTGGAGGCAGAGAGGGTTGACTCTGAGCGTGGTTCTTGAGTGATGCTTGGACCAGCGTTTCTCAAAGTGTGGCTCCCAACCAGCAGCATCAGAAGCATCTGGGAACTTGTTAGAGAAGCAAATTCTTGGGCTTGCCCCAGACTGTGTTTTCACAATTCCTCCAGGTGATGCCTGCCAAAGCTTAAGAACCACTGCTTCAAAGAGAAGGTGACGTGGGCTGGAAAGAGGCCTCAAAAGACACATAGGACTTTTATAATTAAGGTAAGAGGACGTTTATCATCCTCATCTCTTACATTGGTATCATGATTTACACCCTATTATCTCATCTGACCTTTACAACAACAGGACTGGAGACAGAGAAGGAAAGCAGAAAAAGCTTAGGTTTCAAAGAAAATATCAATAAAATTGGGTATGTCATCACTCTGACAAAAAGCTATGTGACCTGCATCAAGTCACTTATCCTTTCAGAAACTGCTTTCTCATCTGTAAATCGTTACAGGAATATTCTCTTTGTTGATTTTTGGTGAGGATTAGATGTAATAGATATAATACAGAGGTGTTACTCACTAAAAAGGCAATTTCTGTATATTATTTTTAGAAGCCCCTATTGCCAGTGAGAAAACTCAAGCTTGATGGTGGATGTGAGCCTTCCCTTTAGGTTCCTGACTCATTTCTGTGCTGGTTTCCTTACCCCATAGTTTTCACGACAGTTGGGGCCTCTGCAAAGGCCTTCTCACTATTTATAGATTTGTCAGCATTTCTGGGTTTATCATATGTGGAACTATAGAGGGCTCCACTGCTTCAGTGAAAATGGCAGCCACTGAGGCAGGGCTGGAAGAGAAGTAATGGTATATTGAGAAGTATCAAGAAGGCTGAGTTTCGGGCTTCCCTGGTGATGCAGTGGTTGAGAGTCCGCCTGCCGATGCAGGGAACATAGGTTCGTGCCCCAATCCGGGAGGATCCCATATGCCACGGAGCGGCTGGGCCCGTGAGCCATGGCCGCTGGGTCTGCACATCCGGAGCCTGTGCTCCGCAACGGGAGAGGCCACAGCAGTGGGAGGCCCACATACCGCAAAAGAAGGCTGAGTTTCACATAAGCACAAGAGAACATCTCACTTTCTTCTTCAGTCAAATTGGACACTTTTAGGGAATAGGTATTCATAAGCTTTCCTGTGTTTTTCAAGTCTTAATTTCAAAAATAAGCAGCTTTGTATAGTATGGATCCATTGGATGGAGACTTGAACTCTATGAACTTATTAAGTTTTTTTGTTTATATATATATATATATATAATATAAATAGGGTGGGTGAAGGGCTGTTACTAGAATGCAGAGGGTAGAGGCCAAGGCTAAACATTGTATAATGCATAGAAAACTTCTCCACATCCAACAAAAAAGAATAATCTATTCCAAAATGTCAGTAGTGCCAAAGTTGAGAAGACCTGTGCTAAAGTGTATCACCATCACCTCAAGCTCAACATATCAAAACTCAAGGCCAGTTCACCCATTTATCTGCATCTACAGTTGTTTTCCCCACTGCACTCTTAACTCTTTCATTTATTCACTCATTTTAAAGTTAACACAAATAAGGCCTTACCTGGTAATACTTACCAGGTATTATGTTAGATACTAGGGATGTGATGATAAATAAGACATATCTAACATCTGCCTTGAAGGATTTTATAGGTCAGTGGGAGCCACCAACTGTAAACACACAATTAGTATGGGACATTAAAATTCTGGTTGGAGGGAAGTGACATAAAGATGGACTGACTCTGTCTGAGATGACATAGGAGTTTGATCTTGAAAGATGAGTAGCATATTGCGAAGCCAGAAAAGGGAGGGACTATACACAAGATGGAAGCAATAGGGTAAAGTCTGGAAATGATAAATCATCTTTCAGGAAAATAGAACTGTTTATTAGGGCTGGGACAAGACAGACTAGGTGAAAAAAGGGTTAGAAGATGTGTTGAGTAAGCAAAGTGGTGGTCACGTTAAGAAGAACTTTGTATGTAATGGTAAAGCTCTGGTATTGGTTATCTAGCTCAGATTACCCCAAAACTTTGCAATTTGAAACAACAATAAACATTGATTATTTACACAGTTTCTTTGGGTCAGGAATTCAGGAGTCAAGAAATTTGTTTGGGCTCAGGATTTTTCATGAGGTTGTGATCAAGGGCAGCAGTCATCTAAACGATTCACTAAGGCAGGAGGATCCATTTCTAGTCACTCACTATTCTCTCCCCATTCCACCCTCCAACTCCTGATGTCAACTAATCTATTTTCTGTCTCCATGGAATTGACTACTCCAGAGATTTTTATTAATGGAATCATACTATGTGCCTGGATTTTATCACTAACTACAATATTTTTCAGGTTCTGCATTCCTTAGTATGGCTGACGAATATCCAATTGTGTCGTTATATCACATTTTGTTTATCTATTTATCAGCCAATGGATCTTGGCCATTTTTAAGCCCATTTTAGGACTCAACAATGTTTTTTGCATATACTGGTTGTTCAGCATTCATTAAAGTACAAATACTAAATTGAAGAGAAATGTAACTTAGAGATACCAAACATGATAATTTTATCTTTTTGCTAGGCCTCACTTTAGTGAAGGGAAGAATGAGTATGTGGCCTTGAGGAAGAAGAGGTTTGGAATGTGTGAGGCCTATTCTATCTCAGTAGAAGGGGGTCTGAGGATCTAATTATAGCTAAAGTGTTAATGCTTGGCTCCTATAGCATGTAGCAACGAGCATTGTGTGGATGGTTTCCAGTACTGTGGTAGGACCAGCTGGAGCATAGAGGCCTGGCAGACCTCCTAGAGAGTCCTTCACACACACAGATGTTGACTGCTGGAACACAGCTGCTCCTTCCCACAGCCCTCTCTTCCTTCCCCTCTTTCACACCGAGGAAACATGCTCTCCTGAGGCCTGGTCTTGGAGAGGGGAGGGCAGGCAAGTCACCACTGGTTCAATGACTCCCCAAAAGCGTGCTTTGACACACTGACATCTGGTGCACACAGTAGGTGCTCACTTAATTTCTCTTGCATGAACAGTGTAGAATATTTGAGTAGGAACTAGCTGCATCAAAAGAGTTGAGACATCCTTCTGAGATGGAGTCTCCACTTTGCAGGAAATGGTACTGTGTGTGCAGAGAAGGATCTCTCTGGGTAAGACTCCCCAGGGTGCTGATAAAACTCCATCCTGACAGATTCTTCCCCCATGAACAAGATGATTCTACCTTTCCTCTATCTTTCTTCAATTTTCCTCTACCTTGCCTCTAACTTATGTGTCCTTTGCTGAGGACAGTGGGAAGCTCTTGGTTTGCCTAGTAGTTTTAACATTGAGGAAGATTTCAGAGCAAAGAAACCCTAGCATTTCCATGAGAAGATGTTAGGCAGATTTTTAACAGCATCAGGGAGACCTATGTCTGGAGCTTTATGGAAGCAGATCCTGCATACAGTCTTATTGCAGGTCAGAGATCATGAAAAATTAATGAAGTGAATCTCTGTCATGGGCCACATGGCAGATCTTTGCTGTCTCAGGCTTCTCCCCTCCTGCCACCAGGTATCACTCCCTGTCTCTGTCATTACTCAGTTGATGGATCACATCAAGTGGAGTAAAGCTTATCTTCAACAATACATCCCCATGGGTTTTCTCACAGTTCATTCCATGGATCATCATTGAGTGAAATCTTGTATTGTGTAGTTTGTATGATCAAAGCACTGCATATGCTAAATATGCTTTCCTAACCCTCTCTCCTGCTTCCCAACAGACCCCACACTGCCAGGAGGGCTGGAGACTTTTACATCACACCTGTGCACACAGCCTGTTTTGAATGGCAGGCCAAATCCATGCC
Organism: Grampus griseus; assembly: GCF_964374135.1. NCBI lineage: Eukaryota > Metazoa > Chordata > Mammalia > Artiodactyla > Delphinidae > Grampus > Grampus griseus. The sequence goes on along the minus strand of NC_139016.1, from coordinate 16,741,910 downwards.
AACTGATCACTTCTACTAATTACTCAAGAAGGAAACTCAAGATGGACTCTGAGCACACAGTCTATTTTATTTTGTTAAATGACAATTGTCAATTCTTCTTTGACTCTGTCATCCATCAACTCTTTCTACCAAGACAGTTGGGCAGGTTCCATAAACATTTAGAATACATAAGCTCTTTGACCCAGTAATTCCAGTTCTAGACCAGTACTTCTCAAACTATCTGGTGAAAGACCAGATTTTCTTTTTTTTTTTTTTTTTTTTGCAGTACACGGGCCTCTCACTGTTGTGGCCTCTCCCGTTGTGGAGCACAGGCTCCGGACGCACAGGCTCAACCACTGCGCCACCAGGGAAGCCCAAGACCAGATTTTTAAAAATGTTCAATGGGTCATTAACCTCTGAACATGGATGTCATATTCATGTCAAATCGATATAAACCTCTCAATTTTTCTATTTATTTCATCAAAACCCAGTAACATCTAATTCAGAAACCAGCATCAATCTGCAGACCATTTTTTAGTACCACTGCTCTAAACAACTTTATTTGATAAACATACTGTCATGTGAACACAAAGACATAAGTATCATAGAATTGTTGGTAACATCAAAATATTGGAAGCAATAAATGTTCAGCAATAGAAGACCAGAAAAATACCTCATGGTACACTCTTATGACAGTACTAAGCCACTATTTAAAAAGAAAAATATACACTCTAAGAAATATTAAGTGAAAAGAATAAAATGTAGAGCAGTACTGTAAAACTATGCTTCTCTATGGTAAAAGCAATTAATGGCTTAAATATACAAGCTGAAAACTTCTAAGTTGTGGCAGAGACTGCTACCAAATCCCTTCTCCATTTCTGCCACAATTAATTACAGTTCTGTTTTTCATGCCAGTGTCTTCAGTGAGGAATAATTGAGTTTCCAGAGTGAATTTTTTTTTTTTTTTTTTTTTTTTTTGCGGTACGCAGGCCTTTCACTGTTGTAGCCTCTCCCGTTGCGGAGCACAGGCTCCGGACGCGCAGGCTCAATGGCCGTGGCTCACGGGCCCAGCCGCTCCGCGGCATGTAGGATCTTCCTGGACCGGGGCACGAACCCGTGTCCCCTTCATCGGCAGGCGGACTCTCAATCACTGCGCCGACAAGGAAGCCCAGAACGAACGTTTTTAATTAACCACTGGTTTCACTATCATCACTTTATTAAGATGTCTACTAAGGGATTTTCCTGGTGGCGCAGTAGTTAAGAATCCGCCGGCCAATGCACGGAACATGGGTTCGAGCCCTGGTCCAGTAAGATCCCACATGCCACAGAGCAACTAAGCCCGTGTGCTGCAACTACTGAGCCTGTGCTCTAGAGCCCACAAGCCAAAACTACTGAGCCAGTGTGCTACAACTACTGAAGCCCATGCACTTAGAGCATATGCTCCACAACAGGAGAAGCCACCGTAATGAGAAGTCCACACACCGCGGCAAAGAGTAGCCCTTGCTCGCCTCAGCTAGAGAAAGTCCATGCACAGCAACAAAGACCCAACGCAGCCAAAAACAAAAGATGTCTGCTGAGGAGAAGGTAAAAAGACTCTTTACTATTTTCATTAACTTTTGATCCTGTCAACATAACATTGTCAAAGGGCATAGATTCTCAATTACTAATGGTATGGGGAAAAAATCTACATTTACTTGTCATCAACTATCAGGGAACAGAGGAATGAATTTCTGCTAAAGACCAGATTATCAACAGAGATGAGTTTTTACTGCACCTCATATTCTTCTTAATATATCCCCTCATGGAATGATCTAGAGTTTAGATATATGTGTCTCTTGGCTTCAACAACACAATTACAAATATCCTCCTATAAATTTATCATGGTAACAAAACAGTGACACAACTAAAATTTACATTGACAAACTTGCACCAACTGTCATTTTGTCCATATTAAGTAAGACTATGGAACACCATTTTGTTCACTTCCTTAGAAACAAATATTAAAAATAATTCATTGTACAGGGTTACTTGGAAACTATATTTAAGCAAGGAAGATATATGGGAAGTTTGTTTGTTTTTTCCTTCTGAAGGAATTTAATTTTTTTTGTCCTGAGATAATGCCTAGTCATTCTCAGGTAAATTTCATATTAAGCCTCTTCAAAATTCATGTTGTTGTTTGTGGATAGAGGTGCTATAGACAGTGGTGGAGGAACTACAGGGAGTAGAAAGCCCAATAATATTTCATTTGGGAAAATTATGTAAAGAGTCATAAGGAGTAGATATCCTAGTTTTCTGACTCTGAGCAAAAAGTAAGATTAAGTTAATTTCTGTACTAATAATTATGTTAATGTAAAAATATCATGAAAATTGATTCCATTGTGATTTCTTCCAAAAAACAGAAAAGGAAGTCTCAAAAAATCCAGTAGAAATGAGAATTGTTTTTATATTACAGGTCTGTCTCCTAACTGTATTCTTGTCGTATAGTAATTATGAGAACTATACCATTTTTAATCATTAATTTTAAGATTTACAGTAATGGCAATTGACAGATATACTAAAGGATTGTAACTTAGCTGTAACCATTTTAAAAAATAGTTAAGAACTAGAAAACACTTTAAAAACTCAGTTCACCTCAGGAATCAAATACTATCTAAATTTTAGAAGTGAAATATTGAAGTCAGTATTTGTAATAAATAACTGTAAAAGACAAACTAATGCAGCACCATTAAAACTATATAGCCATGGGTATATAATAAGTATCAACAGAAAATTAACACATCGAAACTATTCACTAGGAATGTAAAAACGCTCAGATATTGAAAAGAAAGTGTGGTAAGGAGGCTTCTTAAATGTCCCCAGTGTTTCCCACTTCCTTGTGTAAATACAAGCGTATTTATTTATACCCTTGTATAATTCCCTCCTTCAATGTACAGATTGGTATACCATGAGTCATCTGCAGTTAAGACGACATTTTTCAGATTCTGCCAAAACAAGCCTTCCACCTAGGGCTTGTCAGGCCACTGGAGTATGGAGCTCTTGCAGATCCTCTGCCACAGCCTCAAATACAAGTGCTTCAACACTGGCTCCAGCAGAATAAAGACAATCACATCCATATTCTCATCTATTAGCCTCTGCAAGGCCAAGTAGAAAGCTGTTTTAAAGTTCCAGTTTTTGGCATACTTTTTGGTTAGAACAAATATTGTTTTCCTGCTTTGGTTGATGCTCTGCATGAGGTTGTCGATGATGGCGAGTCCCGGGTCCCAATCCCTTTCCTCTAAACAGAGGAGCACATTTTTGTCCTCAGTCTCTTCCAGGTGGAAGCGCAGCTCATTGATCACCCAGTCCGTGACAGAGGCATCTTTGGTGTCATAAGAAACGTAAGCATCGTAGAAAGTCTGGGATGTGGAAAGAGACCTGTAGCCTTTTACCTTAGCTAAGCACACATGATAGAGAAACCAAGCATCCCAGTAAAACCAATGATGAGCCAGGGCAGCCAGCATAACTGAGATGGTGACAAAAAATGTGAAGAAACAGAATATTGCCGCAATGGTATCTGAAACACAAGTTGTGAGCTCTAGACTCACAATACTCTTGCCTTGTTGATCCCCAGGACTGGCGCAAATGACATCTGTCAATCTGGGAATTGTGATGTTCAGATATCCATTCTCAAAAGTCTCCCATGCCACAGGTACAGTCAAAAGGGTTTCTACCTAGTTCTAAAATGGCTAACTTGGTGGTGGTCTTAGTTTCACACGTGGACTTGTTGATCATCTTGAGCTGGTTGGAACTTAAATTGATGTGTGTCAGACGCTGGACTCCTAAAGAAAGCTGAATGGCAGGTGGGAAATCCTGTTCTGACTCAGTAGCAGTGTCTCAAGAGAAGATGTGAATTTCGATAGGCTATTAGTTAAAAAGAACAAGCTGTTCTTCCATATAAGTGATAACATAGAGTATCTGTATTTCTCTGTCAGACTTATTTCACTAACACAGTATTCTCTATGTCCATCCACATTGTTGCAAATGGCATTATTTCATTCTCTTTTTATGGCTGAGTAATATTCCATTATATATATGTACCACATCTTCTTTATCCATTAAGTTGTTTTTTGTTGTTGTTGTTCAGGATTTTTTTGTTTCACATCTTTATTGGAGTATAAATGCTTTACAATGTTGTGTTAGTTTCTACCGTACAACAAAGTGAATCAGCTATATGTATACATATATCCCTATATCCCCTCCTCATGAACCTTCTTCCCACCCTCCCTATCCCATCCGTCTAGGTAGTCACAAAGCACCGAGCTGATCCCCCTGTGCTATGCAGCAACTTCCCACTAGCCATCCATTTTACATTTGGCAGTATATATATGTCAATGCTACCCTCTCACTTCATCCCAGCTTCCCTTTCCCCCCCATACCCTCAAGTCCATTCTCTATGTCTGCGTCTTTATTCTTGCCCTAACACTAGGTTCGTCAGTACTGTTTTTTTAAATTCCACGTATATTCGTTAGCATACAGTAATTGTTTTTCTCTTTCTGACTCACTTCATTCTGTATGACAGACTCTAGGTCCATCTACCTCACTACAAATAACTCAATTTCATTCCTTTTTATGGCTGAGTAATATTCCATTGTATATATGTGCCACATCTTCTTTGTCCATTCATCTGTTGACAGACATTTAGGTTGCTTCCATGTCCTGGCTGTTATAAATAGTGCTGCAATGAACATTGTGGTACATGACTCTTTTTGAATCATGGTTTTCTCAGGGATAGTGGGATTGCTGGGTCATGTGGCTGTTCTATTCTTAGTTTTTTAAGGAATCTCCATACTTTTCTCCATAGTGGCTATATCAATTTACATTCCCACCAACAGTGCAGGAGGGTTCCCTTTTCTCCACACCCTCTCCAGCATTTATTGTTTGTAGATTTTTTGATGATGGTCATTCTGACCAGTGTGAGGTGATACCTCACCATAATTTTGATTTGCATTTCTTTAATGATAGTGATGTTGAGCATATTTTCATGTACTTGTTGGCCATCTGTATGTCTTCCTTGGAGAAATGTCTCTTTAGGTCTTCCACCCCTTTTTTGGATTGGGTTGTCTGTTTTTGTGATATTGAGCTGCATGAGCTGCTTATATATTTTGGAGATGAATCCTTTGTCAGTTGCTTCGTTTGCAAATATTTTCTCCCATTCTGAGGGTTGTCTTTTCTCTTGTTTATGGTTTCCTTTGCTGTGAGAAAGATTTTGTTTCATTAGGTCCCATTTGTTTATTTTTGTTTTTATTTCCATTTCTCTAGGAGGAGGGTCAAAAAGATCTTGCTGTGATTTATGTCAGAGTGTTCTGCCTATGTTTTCCTCTAAGAGTTTTATAGTGTCTTGCCTTACATTTAGGTCTTTAATCCATTTTGAGTTTATTTTTTTTGTATGGTGTTAGAAAGTGTTCTAATTTCATTCTTTTACATGCAGCTGTCCATTTTTCCCAGCACCACTTATTGAAGAGTCTGTCTTTTCTCCATTGTATATACTTGCCTCCTACGTCAAAGATAAGTTGACCATAAGTGTGTCAGTTTATCTCTGGGCTTTCTGTCCTGTTCCATTGATCTATAGTTCTGTTTTTATGTCAGTACCATATTGTCTTGATTACTGTAGCTTTTAGTATAGTCTGAAGTCAGGGACCTGATTCCTCCAGCTCCATTTTTCTTTCTTAAAATTGCTTTGGTTATTCAGGGTCTTTTGTGTTTCGATACAAATTGTAAAATTTCTTGTTCAAGTTCTGAGAAAAGTGCCATTGGTAATTTGATAGGGATTACATTGAACCTGTAGATTCCTTTGGATTGTATAGTCATTTTCACAATATTGATTCTTCCAGTCCAGGAGCATGGTATATCTCTCATGTGTTTATGTTATCTTTGATTTTTTGTCAGTATTTCATAGTTTTCTGAGTACAGGTATTTGGTCTCCTTAGGTAGGTTTATTCCTAGGTATTTTGTTCTTTTTATTGCAGTGGTATATGGGATTGTTTCCTTAATTTCTCTTTCTGATCTTTCATTGTTAGTGTATATGAATACCAGAGATTTCTGTGCATTAATTTTGTATACTGCAACCTTACCAAATTCACTGATTAGTTCTAGTAGTTTTCTGGTTACTTCTCTAAGATATTCTATGTATAGTATCATGTCATTTGCAAACAGTGACAGTTTTAGATTTCTTCTTTTCCAATTTGTATTTCTTATATTTCTTTTTCTTCTCTGATTGCTGTGGCTAGGACTTCCAATACTATGTTGAATAGTGGCAAGGAATGGACATCCTTGTCGTGTTCCTGATCTTAGAGGAAATGCTTTCAGTTTTCACTATTAGGAGTGATGTTTGCTGTGGGTTTGTCATATATGGCATTTATTATGTTGAGGTAGGTTCTCTCTATGCCCACTTTCTGGAGAGTTTTTATCATAAATGGGTGTTGAATTTTGTCAAAAACTTTTCAGCATCTATTGAGATTATCATATGGATTTTATTCTTCAGTTTGTTAATATAGTGTATCACATTGATTGATTTGCATATACTGAACAATCCTTGCATCCCTGGGGTAAATCCCACTTGATCATGGTGTATGATCCTTTTAATGTGTTGTTGGATTCTCTTTGCTATATTTTTTTGAGGATTTTTGCATCTATGTTCATCAGTAATATTAGTCTATAATTTTCTTTATTTTGTGATATCTTTGTCTCGTTTTGGTATCAGGGTGATGGCCTAGTAGAATGAGTTTGGGAGTGTTCCTCCCTCTGAAATTTTTTGGAAGAGTTTGGACTTTTGTTTGTTGGAAGATTTTTAATTAGTTTCAATTTTATTACCTGTGATTGGTCTGTTTATGTTTTCTAATTCTTCCTGGTTCAATCTTGGAAGGTTGTACTTTTCCAAGAATTTGTCCATTTCTTCCAGGTTGTCCATTTTATTGACACATAGTTGCTTGTAGTAATCTTTTATGATCTTTTGTATTTCTTCAGTGTCAGTTGTAATCTCTCCTTTGTCATTTCTGATTTTATTGATTTGAGTCCTCTCCCTTTTTTTCTTGATGTGTGCCTAAAGTTTTATCAATTTTATTTATCTTTTCAAAGAACCAGCTTTTAGTTTTATTGATCTTTGCTATTGTTTTCTTTGTTTCTATTTCATGTATTTCTGCTCTGATCTTTATGATTTCTTTCCTTCTACTAACTTTGGGTTTTGTTTGTTCTTCTTCCTCTAGTTCCTTTAGGTGCAAGTTTAGATTGTTTATTTGAAATTTTTCTTGTTTCTTGAGGTGAGCTTGAATTGCCAGGAACTTCCCTCTTAGTACTGCTTTTTCTGTGTCCCAGAAATTTTGGATCATTGTGTTTTCGTTGTCATTTGTTTCTAGGTATTTTTTAATTTCCCCTTCGATTTCTTCAGTGATCTCTTGATTATTTAGCAGTGCATTGTTCAGCTTCCATGTATTCGTGTTTTTTACTGTTTTTTTTTCTTTAATTGATTTCTAATCTCATAACGCTGTGGTCAGAAAAGATACTTGATACAATTTCAATTTTCTTAAATCTTCCAAGACTTGATTTGTGACCCAAGACATGATCTAGTCTGGAGAACATTCTATGTGCACTTGAGAAGAAAGTGTATCTTCCACTTTTGGGTGGAATATCCTAAAAATATCAATTAAGTCTATCTGGTCTATTGTGTCCTTTAAATCTTGTGTTTCCTTATTTATTTTCTGTCTGGATGATCTGTCTATTGGTGTAAGTGGAATCTTAAAGTCCCCACTATTATTGTGTTACTGTTGATTTCTCCTTTCATGGCAGTTAGCATTTGCCTTATGTATTGAGATGCTCCTATGTTGGGTGAATAAATATTTATAATTTTTATGTTTTCTTCTAGGATTGATCCCTTGGTCATTATGTAGTGTCCTTCCTTATCTCCTGTAACAGTCTTTATTTTAAAGTCCATTTTAACTGATATGAGTATTGCTACTCCAGCTTTCCTGTGATTTTCATTTGCGTGGAATATCTTTTTCCATCTCTTCACTTTCAGTCTGTATGTGTCCCTAAGTTTGAAGTGAGTCTCTTATAGACAGTATATATATGGGTCTTGTTTTTTATCCATTCAGCTTTCTGTGTATTTTGGTTGGAGCATTTAATCTATATACATTTAAGGTAATTATCGATATGTATGTTCCTATTACCATTTTCTTAATTGTTTTGGGTTTGTTATGGTAGGTCTTTTCCTTCTCTTGTGTTTCCTGCCTAGAAGCATTTTTTGTAAATCTGGTTTGGTGGTGCTGAATTCTCATTGCTTTTGCTTGTCTGTAAAACTTTTAATTTCTCCATCAAATCTGAATGAGATCCTTGATTGGTAGAGTAACCTTGGTTGTAGGTTTTTCCCTTTTATCACTTTAATTATGTCCTTACACACCCTGCTGGCTTGCAGAGTTTCTGCTGAAAGATCAGCTGTTAACCTTATGAGGATTCCCTTGTATGTTATTTGTTGCTTTTCCCTTGCTGCTTTTAATATTTTTTCTTTTTATTTAATTTTTGATAGTTTGATTAATATGTGCCTCAGCATGTTTCTTTTTGGGTTTATCCTGTATGGGACTCTCTGTGCTTCCTGGATTTGATTGGCTATTTCCTTTTCCATTTTAGGGAAGTTTTTCACTATAATCTCTTCAAATATTTTCTCAGACCCTTTCTTTTTCTCTTCTTCCTCTGGGACACCTATAATTTGAATGTTGGTGTGATTAATTTTGTCCCAGAGATCTCTGAGACTTTCCTCATTTCTTTCTTTCTTTATTCTTCTCTGCACTAGTTATTTCCACTATTTTATCTTCTAGGTCACTTATCTGTCTTCTGCCTCAGTTATTCTGATGTTGATTCCTTCTAAAGTATTTTTAATTTCAGTTATTGTGTTGTTCATTACTGTTTGTTTGCTCTTTAGTTCTTCTAAATCCTTGTTAAATGTTTCTTGTATTTTCTCCATTCTGTTTCTGAGATTTGGATCATCTTTACTATCATTACTCTGAATTCTTTTTCAGGTAGGTTGCTGATTTCATCTTCATTTATATTGTCCTGCAGTTTTTTACCTTGCTCCTTCATCTGTAATATACTTTTGTCATTTCATTTTTTCTTTTTATGGGTGGGGCTGTATTCCTGTCTTACTGGCTGTTTGGCCTGAGGGGTCCAGCACTGGAGTTTGCAGGCATTTGGACACAGCCGGGTCTTTGTGCCAAGATGAAGACCTCTGGGAGGCCTCACTCTGATTTATATTCCCTGGGGTCTGAGGTTCTCTGTTAGTCCAGTGGTTTGGATTTGGAGCTCCCACCACAGGAGCTCAGGCCTGACCTCTAGCCTGGGAACTAAGATCCCACAAACTAAGTGATGTGGCAAAAAAAAAAAAGAAAAGAAGGAGCAGTATGATAACAAAGAATAAAACACAAAATAAAATTATAAAGATAAAAAATATATTAGGAAAAATAAAAATATAATTGAAACAACTGCAATAAGGTAAAACAAAACCAGAACCAAAATAAGAAAAAAAAAAAAAAAGGGTGGGGGGGTGCGGTGGGGAACAAGCCAAAAGGCACAGAACAATAAAAGTATAAAGAATAAAGTAAACTTAGAAAAATAAGATTTATTAGAAAAACTAAAAATATAAATGAATCAACAACAAGGTAAAAGAGAACCCCAATCTAAAAGAGGAGAAAAGAAAAAGAAAAAGCCTTGACTATGAGGGGCTGAGTTTAGGCAGTGGTGGAACTTAGGTGGGGTGGGGTTTAGGGTGGGGTGAGATCTAGGTAGGTGAGGGTGACATTTTAGCATGAGGCTGGGCTTAGGACCCAGGCAGCTGGAAAAGGCCCTGGGAGTGGGGCCTGGGTGGGACGGCATTCAAGCATGGGGCAGGGCCTCTGCTTAGGACCTGCACAGAAAGGGAGAGGACAGCACGTGGAAAGGAGGGCTTCTAGAGTGGGGTTCCAGAGTTCGGAGGTAGGGCTCTGGGTGGGGTGTGTGGGTGAGGTTTAGGCCCAGAAAGTTGTAGGGGGTCTCAGAGGAGGTCTCTGAGTGTAGAGGTAGTGACCTGGGTGGGGTTTAGGCCCATAGGCCCAGTGTGTTGGAGGGGGTCTCATAGGGTGTCTCTGGGTGTAGAGGTAGGGTCCTAGGTGGGGGTCTAGGGGTGGGGCTTGGGTTCTGAGTGGCAGGAGTGAGGCTCTGAGTGTAGAGGATTAGGCCCAGGAGCCCAACAGGCTTCCTGGTGCCTAGGTGGACAGGGAAAGCACTTCCATTCCTTTGTGCCCCCTCCACCCCATCTTCCCCAGGGTCTCCCCCATCCCCACTGGACCCCTAACTGTGAGTGGGTCCCACTGGGTGTAAGAACTCCTCCCCTCCCCCAGCCGCCCTTCAGCGGTGTTGGTCCTGGAAGTACAGCCTTTACTTTTGCTCCCCCTTCCCTCCCTTCCACTCCATCAGGACCCATGTGGCTGGAGGGGGCCTTGGTGGGCAGAGGATCAGGCCCGGGATCTCCATAGGCTCCCAGGCAGGGGAAAACTGGCCATGTTCCCTTCTGATCCTCTGCCCTCCCAATGGTCCCTCAATTTACCCCTTTGGGCATGGGATCCCTACCCCTTCCCCAGCCACGCTTCAGGGTCACTAGTCCCATCCCACCTTCACTTTGTCTTTCCCCTCACTCCCTCCCCATGCCCTACCCAGTAGCTGGGGTTTCCTCCCATCCCCTTAGGTGTCTGTGGTCCCCTACCGGTGCCTGGTAGGTGCCCTAGTTGTGCAGAGATGTGAATTCCGCATTCTCCTAGCCTGCCATCTTGACTCCTCCTCCTCCATTCATCTGTTGATAGACAGTTAGGTTGCTTCCATGTCTTGGCTATTGTAAACAATGCTACTGTGAATACTGGGGTGCAAATATCTTTCCAAATCAGTGGGTTTTTTCCTTTGGAAAAATATCCAGCAGTGGGATTGCTGGATCATATGGTAGCTATATTTTTATATATAGCTGTATAATGGCTGTACCAATTTATATTTGAACTGACAGTGTAGGAGGGTTCCCTTTCTCCATATCCTTGCCAACACTTGTTGTTTGCTGTCTTTTTGATGATAGCCATCTGACAGGTGTAAATATTTTCTCCCATTTAGCAGGGTTTTTTTTTATGCATGCTTCCTTTGCTGTGCAAAAGCTTTTATGTTTAATTAGATCCCATTTTTTATTTTTGCTTTTGTTTCTTTTGCCTTAGCAAACAGATTTTAAAAATAGTGTTATAATTTATGTCAAAGAGTGTTCTGCCTATGTTCTCTTCTAGAATTTTTATGGTTTCAGGTCTTATATTTAGGTCTTTAATCCATTTTGACTTTATTTTTGTATATGGTGTGAGGGAATGTTCTAATTTCATTGATTTACATAGAGCTGTCCAGTTTTCCCAGCACATCTTGTTGAAGAGACTTTCTTTTCTCCATTGTATATTCTTGCCTCCTTTGTTGAAGACTAATTGACCATAAGTACATGGTATATTTCTGGGCTTTCTAGCCTGTTCTATTGATCTATGTGCCTTTTTATGTGCCAGTACCATACTGTTTTGATGACTGTGACTCTGTAGTATAGTCTGAAGTCAGGGAGTGTGATACCTCCAGGTTTGTTCCTTTTTCTTAAAATTGCTTTGGCAATTTGGGTATTTTTGTAGTTCCTTTTAAATTTTAGAATTATTTGTTGGATATACTGAAGGTTGTTAAAGGTGATCCTGAGACATTTTAAAATGTGCCCATACCTTTTTTCTTTAGGACTCCATAAAATTTCAGCATGGTTTCCTTGAAGAAATTCTTAATGTCTTTCTGTAAGAAATCAATTATCCTGGAGACAATTAATTCTCTGATAAAGTATAAATGCTGTTGTGGCTTGAATTTAAATGTTTCAGCTGAGTTAAACTTTAAATAAGCCCTACACAATGTGTTACCACTGCTATTATGAAATAGTGTGCATTATAACTGAGAGCTAGAACTCCTAAGTCAGGTAATTCATTAAAAACATTATTGGCACCAAAGTCTAATTCAAATATTTTTATGAGACAGCTGAAATTTCAGTTCCATATTACACTTGATAATTGCCATATAAAGACAGATTTAAGCAGGCAATATAAGGAAAACTTTCAAACTACTTTTGCCCAATAAAGAAAATAATGTTTAACGTTAATTCTAAGGCTTTCCCATAAGATATACATTGTGGTTTATGGGGAAGTAGTCTTATTGTGGTTTGTGGGGAAATAGTCCCTTATAGGGACTTCCCTGCATGGCACGTGGTTAAGAATCTGCCTGCCAATGCAGGGGACACAGGTTCAAGCCTTGGTCTGGGAAGATCCCACATACCGCCGAGCAACTGAACCTGTGTGCCACAACAACTAAGCCTGCTCTCTATAGCCCATGAGCCACAACTACCGAACCCATGTGCCACAGCTACTGAAGCCCACATGCCTAAAGCCCATGCTCCTCAACAAGAGAAGCCACCACAATAAGAAACCCATGCACCACAATGAAGAGTTGCCCCTGCTGGTCACAACTAGAGAAAGCCCATGTGCAGCAACAAAGACCCAATGCAACCAAAAGTAAGTAAGTAAGTAAGTAAGTAAATAAATGAGAGTTTTATAATAAAAATTTAAATGTGGGTCAAACTCAGCATGCTAAAGATAAGGGTAGTTTAAGGATATGACTTGGGAAAAAAGAGACATTTGTATAGTTTTGCCTGATATAATTTACCGAGGGTAGTATTTTGTTTTCTTGCAAGTAAATAATTTTCAGGTTAAGAAAATGTTGGGAAAAGATCAAATCGATTTGCTTAATAAAATTAAGGCTCAAACTGATCATCCTTAATTTGCAGAACTCCTTTTGGGGCTGGAAATCCTCTTTTTTAAGTTTCTGGAACACATAATCTCTTAGGTGCAAAGTCTGGAGAGACAAAAGCTAAGAGAAGTTTTTGGAAATATTCATATATTTCCATCCTTATATAGTTCAAAGATAACTCAAGTGTTTCTAAGGCAGGTAGTCTCGTTAAAAACGGCCCAGAGCTATTTCTTGCCACAAAAAAAAAAAAAAAAGAAAGATTCAACACTTTCAGAAGAGACTTATTGTCAAACTAGGTTGTAGGAATTTCCAAAGCAACGTGTTAAGTAGTGAAGTTGGGTCAGGGTTTAAACATAAAAGGATGGACCAGGGTTTGAAAGCCACAAGGATGTATATGAATTGAAGAGGCTCCTTCAGAAGGAACATGGAAATGGTACATTGAAACACCTGAACAGTTCCCACTTAAATCTAGTACTCTTCAATTTCTCAATCCCTTGAAGTCTTCTTGACTGATGTTTTAGATCTTTTTTTGGTAAGACAAAATTCACTTAAGGAGTTTGGCAGGTTTGATTACATGTATAAAGTGTATTGAAAGAGATTAATAGCGCCATCAAATTTGTAAGCTTTTCAAATGTTTCACCTTCCACTTTACACACATTGCCAAAATAGCAGTTCCACCCCAAACAGAAATTTCCAAGTTCATAAATCCCAAAGCATTGTTTTTAGTTACACAGATTATATCATTTTGAATTAGACTAAGTTCTCTCTAAGACCCTGGCAAACCAGTGCAGTTTTTTGTATTACTGGTTAGGTTGAGGAATGCTCCATCTGTAATACCACGCTGTTTTTATTTGTATCATGTATAATTATTTTCATTCCGGTATTATAGATTGACATTTTTGTTTTGATTTGTCTTACTAAGATTCTGCAGCCCTTGAAATGATTCATTCATTATTTATGTAATGAAATTATCAGACATATCTAGCTCTGTTACACGTTGGCCCATTCTTTGGGAAGATTCTTGCAGTTGACAATTGTTGCACTCTCAATAATAGAGACTTTTTTGTTTATAATTGAAAGGATAGGTTTTCGAACAATTTGCTTCAGTGAAGAATTCACATAAACCAGAGATTACCAGAAAAAGGCAGAAGCAAAGACTGAAGGGTCATGTTTTCCTAAGGAAAATAAAAATGGAAGAACATGATTGGTGTAGCAATATTCCACAGACATTGTGTGATTAAATTAGTGTTTTACCATATTTTGTGTGACTTGTGCATTGTGAATTCTTTTGACAATTAAATCACATCATCTTACTTTCAGAATGATTTTAATTTTTCACTATGTTCAGCTTACTGGTCCTAAAAGAAGTTGAAGACAAAACTATCCAAGATTATGATGGAAAACCTTGGAATTATTTGTAGGGATATTAATCAAGATGCCCCACATCAAAAATAAACCTGAGGCTCAATTATGACTGTGGCTCATACTAGATTGATAATATAGTAAGTGCTGTATTTAGAGCATCAACCTACTGCTGTAACTCCTGATGATATTTGACTCGTCCCCAAGGAGAGTTCACCTCTTGCTTGTATTATGGTAATATCCAAGATTTCCAAGCCAGAGTAATTTTCAGCTTATCTACAAAATTGTATTACTCAGGGTTCTCCTGGGAAACAGACCCAAAAAATGTGTGTATGTACATAGAAAGAGACTTATTTTAAGAAATTGGCTCACATGATGGTGGAGGCTGAGTGAGAGGCAAATTTGATGGAGGAGGCCAGCAGACCGGGTACTCAGGAAAGAATGGCAATTCAAGTCCAGTAGTAGTCCGCTGAAGAAGCCAAAAGAACAATTTTGCAGTTTAAGTCTAAAGGCCATATGTTGGAAAACTTCTGCTTGAGGGAGGTCAAACTTTAGTTTTATTCAGGCCTTCAACTAATTTGATGAGGCCCACTCATACAGAAGGCAATCTGCTTCACTCAAAGTCCACAGATTTAAATGCAAATATCATCCAGAAACAGTGTCACAGAAATACCCAGATAATGTTTTACCAAGTATCTGGGTATTGAGAGCCAACCAAGTGGACACATAAAATTAACTATCTTTTCCCCCATAATATAACGTAATCACAGGAGTCATATTGGAGAAAATGTCATTGGGGGTAATCTTAAAATTTTTCCTTCCACACAGGGTAAAGTGGAATCTTCTTTTAGTAAAATTTAAACATTGAGAAGCAGCACAGTAACTGAAAATACCTGGAAGTTTTGTTCTACTTTAATATTCATGTCATAAGAAGTTGGCTTTTCTTTTCATTCTTAAAAATGGGGCAAAATTATTAATCCTTTGAATAATTAACAATTGAATAAATATCTTTTATAACATAGCAAGGTTATGACAGTGACTATTAGTTCACTAACCCTAAATTTTAGGAAAATTTAAAAAGAAGGTGCTTACCTTGTCTGGCAACAGTAAGGCTGTGAATTGAGCTTTACTGAAAAATCTAGTTTAGTAAATGTTTGTTAATAGAACCAATGACATAAAATTTTGAGGGTTCTCTTCACCATAATCCTTGGTGAAACCAATTATATTAATCTGTTTATTATGTCATATAATTATTAAAAGTAACAAGTTTAACTTTCTACTTATTAAGGAATAGTCACAGAAAGTGAGACACTCTACTAAATGTTAAAGAGAACGCATTAAAATATAAAACAGCATACCTTGCCTATAGAAGTTAAAAATTTTAGCCAACAAGTTTGTATTAATTACAATGTTTGTAGGATAAAGGACATGAATAATAGTCATTCCACAAACAATTTTTAAAGTTCTGTCTACGTGTGAAGTTCTCTTTTTTTGGCATATAGAATGTTAAACTGAGATTGCATGGTATAATGATTTTGGTTAGAAAGAGAATTTGGAATCAGACGTACTGGCTCAAATTCCAGTTATGCAATGCATTTGATGCACCTGAAATATACTTACTTTGTTTCTTTACCTGAACATGTAGATAATTATAGAAAATCCTCTTTTGCTCTGGGTGTCAAACTGAATGAGTAAATGTTTATGAAGCACTAAGGCAGAATCTGGCATCATTTTTTAGTATTAACATAAGCAGCCCACTTTCCAGTCAAAATAGAGACAGGAGAATATGATATCTATTACTGCAGAAGGATAGAAAAAGTTTTGTCAGATATACCAATGACTGACCCTAAAAAATTGAGAACTATGAACTGTTTAACAAAGGATTTAGAGTAATCTTAGTTTTGTGAACAACAAAAAACGCGTAGACAACTAAAGAAATTAAGAAACAATACATGAACAAAACAAGAAGTTCAACAAAGAAGTGGAAACATAAAGTAAAAACAAACTTCTTTGGCCTGAAGAAAACAATGAATTAATTGAAGAATTCAGTAGAAAACTTGAAGAAAAGACTTAAATAGCATAAAAAAAGAATCAGTGATCTAGAAGGCAATCATTTGAAATTGTCCAGCAAGAGGAAGAAAAAAAAGAAAAAAAAAAAGAAAAGAAAAAGAGTGAAGAAAGCCCATGGGACATGTGAGACACCATTAAAAGAAACAATGCATACAGTATGGAAATCCTAGAAGGAGAAGAGAAAGAGAAAGAGATAGAAAGTATATTTAAGACAATAATGGCTGGAAACTTCCCAAAGCTGGGGAGAGAAGTGGACATCAATATTTATGAAGCCCTTCCCCCAAAAGGGAGGAATACATTTTAATTAAATTGTAAGTCAAATACAAAAAGAGAGTTTTCAAAGCAGCAAGAGAAAAGTGACATTACATACACAAATTAACCTTCATTAGACTATAGGCTGATTTCTCAACAGAAACTTTTCAGGCAATGAAAGAATGGAATGATATATTCAAAATATTGAAAGAAAAGTACTGTCAACCAAGAGTACTATATCCAACAAATCTGTCCCTCAGAAATAAAGGAAAGATAAAGACTTCCCTAAACAAAGAGGAGCTGAGGAACCTTAGCACAATAAATCGCCTTTTAAGAAATGCTAAGGGAGTTCTTTGAATAGAAGTAAAAGGACACCAATTAACATGTATAAACATAATGAAAGTAGTGTAAATCTCACTGGTAAGCATTAATATAGAGTCAAAGTCATGTTCTTTGATATTGTAATAGAGGTGTATAATTCATTAAAACTCTAGTTTAAAATTTAAAAAACAAATAATAACCATAACTATAATAATTTGTTTTTGTATATATAAATATGTATATATTTATATACTATATTAATCTATATATATTATAAATACTTATATACTATATTGATATAAACAATATAAAAATAGGTAAATTGTAACATTAATACCCTAAAATGTGAGGAGACAAATAAAAGTGTAAAGTGTAACAATGCTTTCAATGTTAACTTGTTATCAACTTAAGACTGGATTTATAAATAAGGTATTTTATGTAAGATTCACGCTAACCATGAAGATAAAAACTATAGTTATAAAAATTTATGATAAAGGAGTCAAAGCATACTGCAACAGAAAGTCAACTAGTCACAAAAGAACACTGAAAGATAAGAAGCAAGAATCAATGGATCTACAAAGTAGTCAGGTCATGCTTAACAAAACGGCAATAGTAAGTCCTTATCTGTCAATAATTAGTTTAAATGTAAATGAATTAAATTCTCCAATCAAAAGACACAGAAGTGGCTGAATGGATTGGAAAGAAATATAGTGGGACTCAGGGGGAAGATGGTGGAAGAGTAGAATGCGGAGATCACCTTCCTCCCCACAGATACACCAGAAATACATCTACATGTGGAACAACTCCTACAAAACACCTACTGAACGCTGGCAGAAGACCTCAGACCTCCCAAAAGACAAGAAACAACACATGTACCTGGGTAGGGCAAAAGAAAAAAGAAAAAACAGAGACAAAAGTATAGGGATGGGACCTGCACCAGTGGGAGGGAACCATGAAGGAGGAAAGGTTTCCACACACTAGAAGCCCCTTGCGGGCAGAGACTGCAGGTGGTGGAGCGGAGAAACCTCAGAGCCGCAGAGGAGAGCGCAGCCACAGGGGTACAGAGGGCAAAGTGGAGAGATTCCCACAGAGGATCGGTGCTGACCGGCACTCACCAGCCCGAGAGGCTTGTCTGCTCACCTGCCAGGGCGGGTGGGGCTGGGAGCCGAGGTTTGGGCTTCGGTCAGAGCGCAGGTTTGGCGGCATGAACACAGCCTGAAGGGGTTAGTGCACCACGGCTAGCCAGGAGGGAGTCCGGGGAAAAGTCTGGACCTGCTGAAGAGGCAAGAGACTTTTTCTTGCCCCTTTGTTTCCTGGTGCACGAGGAGAGGGGATGAAGAGCGCTGCTTAAAGGAGCTCCAGAGACAGGCGCAAGCCATGGCTAAAAGCGCGGACCCCAGAGATGGGCATGAGACGCTAAGGCTGCTGCTGCCACCACCAAGAAGCCTGTGTGCAAGCACAGTTCACTATCCACACCCCACTTCCAGGGAGCCTGTGTAGCCCGCCACTGTCAGGGTCCCGGGATCCAGGGACAACTTCTCCCGGAGAACGAACGGCGCGCCTCAGGCTGGTGCAACGTCACACTGGCCTCTGCCACCGCAGGCTGCACCGCACTCTGTACCCCTCCCTCCCCCAGGCCTCAGTGAGCCAGAGTCCCGGAAGCAACTGCTCCTTTAACCCCGTCCTGTCTAAGCAAAGAACAGACGCCTTCAGGCGACCTACAGGCAGAGGCTGGGCCAAATCCAAAGCTGAGCCCCGGGAGCTGTGAGAACAAAGAAGAGAAAGGGAAATCCCTCCGAGCAGCCCCAGAAGCAGTGAATTAAAGCTCCATAATCAACTTGATGTACCCTGCATCTGTGGAATACATGAATAGACAATGAATCATCCCAAATTGAGGAAGTGGACTTTGAGATCAAGATTTATGATTTTTTCCCCTTTTCCTCTTTTTGTAAGTGTGTATGTATATGTCTCTGTGTGAGATTTTGTCTGTATAGCTTTGCTTCCACCATTTGTCTTCGGGTTCTATCCGTCCGTTTCTTTGTTTTTTTTCTTTTTAAAAATACATTTAAAAAAATAAATTTATATATTTTTGGCTGTGTTGGGTCTTAGTTTCGGTGCAAGGGCTTTCTCTAGTTGCAGTGAGCAGGGACCACTCTTCATGGTGGTGCATGGGCCTCTCATTGTAGTGGCCTCTCTTGTTGCGGAGCACAGGCTCGAGACGCGCAGGCTCAGCAGTTGTCGTTCATGGGCCCAGTTGCTCCACGGCATGTGGGATCTACCCAGACCAGGGCTCAAACATGTGGCCACTGCACTGGCAGGCAGATTCTCAACCACTGCATGACCAGGGAAGCCCTTTTTTTTCTTAATAATTATTTTTTATTTTAACAACTTTATTTTATTTTATTTTATCATCTTTCTTCCTTTCTTTTTCTCTTTCTTTCTTCCTTTCTTTTTCTTTCCCTCCTTCCTTCCTCCTTTCCTTCATTCCTTCCTCCCTCCCTCTTCCCCTCCCACCCTCCCACCTTCCTTCCTTCCTTCCTTCCTTCCTTCCTTCCTTCCTTCCTTC
The DNA here is from genome assembly GCF_964374135.1 of Grampus griseus. NCBI lineage: Eukaryota > Metazoa > Chordata > Mammalia > Artiodactyla > Delphinidae > Grampus > Grampus griseus. The sequence goes on along the minus strand of NC_139016.1, from coordinate 16,722,514 downwards.
CTTTCTTTCTTTCTCTCTACTTTTTTTCCCTTTTATTCTGAGCCTCGTTTACGAAAGGCTCCTGGTGGTGCAGCCAAGAGTCAGTGCTGTGCCTCTGAGGTGGGAGAGCCAACTTCAGGGCACTGGTCGACAAGACACCTCCCAGGTCCATATAATATCAAATGGCAAAAATCTCCCAGAGATCTCCATCTCAACACCAGCACCCAGCTTCACTCAATGACCAGCAAGCTACAGTGCTGGACACCCTATGCCAAACAACTAGCAAGACAGGAACACAACCTCACTCATTAGCAGAGAGGCTGCCTAAAATCATAATAAGCCCACAGAAACCCCGAAACACACCATCAGACGTGGACCTGCCCACTAGAGAGACAAGATCCAGCCTCAGCCACCAGAACACAGGTACTAGTCCCGTCCACCAGGAAGCCTACACAACCTGCTGAAACAACTTTAGCCACTGGGGACAGACACCAAAAACAACAGGAACTACGAACCTGCAGCCTGTAAAAAGGAGAACCCCAAAAGAGTAAGATAAGCAAAATGAGAAGACAGAAAAACACACAGCAGTTGAAGCAGCAAGATAAAAACCCACCAGACCTAACAAGTGAAGAAATGGGCAGTCTACCTGAAAAAGAACTCAGAATAATGATACTAAAGATGATCCAAAATCTTGGAAATAGAATACACAAAATGCAAGAAACATTTAACAAGTACCTACAAGAACTAAAGATGAAACAAGTAATGATGAACAACACAATAAATGAAATTAAAAATACTCTAGATGGGAAAAAAAGCAGAATAACTGAAGCAGAAGAATGGATAAGTGACCTGGAAGATAAAATAGTGGAAATAACTACTGCAGAGCAGAATAAAGGGAAAAGAATGAAAAGAACTGAGTACAGTCTCAGAGACCTCTGGGACAACATTAAGTGCATGAACATTCGAATTATAAGTGTTCAAGAAGAAGAAGAAAGAAAGAAAGGGGCTGAGAAAATATTTGAAGAGATTATAGTTGAAAACTTCCCTAATTTGGGAAAGGAAATACTTAATCAAGTCCAGGAAGTACAGAGAGTCCCATACAGGATAAATATAAGGAGAAATACGCCAAAACACATATTAATCAAACTGTCAAAAATTAAATACAAAGAAAACATATTAAAAGCAGCAAGGAGAAAACAACAAATAACACACAAGGAAATGTCCATAAGGTTAAGAGCTGATCTTTCAGGAGAAACTCTGCAAGCAAGAAAGGAGTGGCAGGACATATTTAAAGTGATGAAGGAGAAAAACCTGCAATCAAGATTACTCTACCCTGCAAGGATCTCATTCAGATTTGATGGAGAAATTAAAAGCTTTACAGTCAAGCAAAAGCTGAGAGAGTTCAGCACCACCAAACCAGCTTTACAACAAATGCTAATGGAACTTCTCTAGGCAAGAAACAAAAGAAGAGGAAAACTCCTACAATAACGAACCCAAAACAATTAAGAAAATGGGAATAGTAACATACATATCGATAATTACCTTAAATGTAAATGGAATAAATGCTCCCACCAAAAGAAACAGATTGCCTGAATGGATACAAAAACAAAACCCATATATATTGTGTCTACAAGAGACCCACTTCAGACCTAGAGACACATACAGACTGAAAGTAAGGGGATGGAAAAAGATATTCCATGAAAACGGAAACCAAAAGAAAGCTGGAGTAGCAATTCTGATATCAGACAAAATAGTCTTTAAAATAAAGACTATGAGAAGAGACAAAGAAGGACACTACATAATGATCAAGGGATCAATCCAAGAAGAAGATATAACAATTGTAAATATTTATGCACCCAACAAAGGAACACCTCAATACATAAGGCAAATACTAACAGCCATAAAAGAGGAAATCAATGTAACACAGTCATAGTAGGGGACTTTAACACCGCACTTTCACCAATGGACAGGTCATCCAAAATGAAAATAAATAAGGAAATACAAGCTTTAAATGATATATTAAACAAGATTGACTTACTTGATATTTATAGGACATTCCATCAAAAACAACAGAATACACATTTTTCTCAAGTGCTTATGAACATTCTCCAGGATAGATCATATCTTGGGGCACAAATCAAGCCTTCGTAAATTTAAGAAAATTGAAATTGTATCAAGTATCTTTTCTAACCAAAACACTATGAGACTAGATATCAATTACAGGAAAAGATCTGTAAAAATACAAACACATGAAGGCTAAACAATACACTACTAAATAACGAAGGGATCACTGAAGAAATCTAAGAGAAAATTTTAAAAACACCTAGAAACAAATGACAATGGAGACAAGATGACCCAAAACCTATGGGATGCAACAAAAGCAGTTCTAAGAGGGAAGTTTATAGCAATACAATCCTACCTTAAGAAACAAGAAACATCTCAAATAAACAACACAACCTTGCACCTAAAGCAATTAGAGAAAGAAGAACAAAAAGAACCCCAAAGTTAACAGAAGGAAGGAAATCATAATGATCAGATCAGAATTAATGAAAAAGAAATGAAGGAAACGAGAGGAAAGGTCAATAACACTGAAAGTTGGTTCTTTGAGAAGATAAACTAAATTGCAACACCATTAGCCACACTCATCAAGAAAAAAAGGGAGAAGACTCAAATCAATAGAATTAGAAATGAAAAAGGAGAAGTAACAACTGACACACAGAAATACAAAGGATCATGAGAGATTACTACAAGCAACACTATGCCAGTAAAATGGACAACCTAGAAGAAAGTGACAAATTCATAGAAATGCACAACCTACCAACACTGAATCAGGAAGAAATAGAATATATGAACAGACCTATCACAAGCACTGAAATTGAAACTGTGATTAAAAATCTTCCAACAAACAAAAGCCCAGGAACAGATGGCTTGACAGGCGAATTCAATCAAACATTTAGAGAAGAGCTAACACCTATCCTTCTCAAACTCTTCCAAAATATAGCAGAGGGAGGAACACTCCCAAACTCATTCTACAAGGCCACCATCACCCTGACGCCAAAACCAGACAAGGATGTCACAAAGAATGAAAACTGCAGGCCAATATCACTGATGAACATAGATGTAAAAATCGTCAACAAAATACTAACAAACAGAATCCAAGAGCACATTAAAAGGATCATACACCATGATCGAGTGGGGTTTATTCAAGAAATGCAAGGATTCTTAAATATATGCAAATCAATCAATGTGATAGACAATATTAACAAATTGAAGGAGAAAAACCATATGATCATCTCAATAGATGCAGAGAAAGGTTTGAGAAAATTCAACACCCATTTATGATAAACACCCTGCAGAAATTAGGCATAGAGGGAACTTTCCCCAACATCATAAAGGCCATATATGACAAACCCACAGCTAACATCATCCTCAATGATGAAAAACTGAAAGCATTTCCACTAATATCAGGAACAAGACAAGGTTGCCCACTCTCACCACTCTTATTCAACATAGTTTTGGAAGTCTTAGCCACAACAATCAGAGAAGAAAAGGAAATAAAAGGAATCCAAATCAGAAAAAAAGAAGTAAAGCTGTCACTGTTTGCAGATGACATGATACTATACATAGAGAACCCTAAAGATGCTACCAGAAATCTACTTAGAGCTAGTCAATGAATTTGGTAAAGTAGCAGGATACAAAAGTAATGCACAGAAATCTCTGGCATTCCTATACTTTAATGATGAACAATCTGAAAGTGAAATCTATTAAACACTCCCATTTACCACTGCAGCAAAAAGAACAAAATATGTAGGAATAAACATACCTAAGGAGACAAAAGACCTGTATGCAGAAAATTATAAGACACTGATGAAAGAAATTAAAGATGATACAAATAGATGGAGAGATATACCATGTTCTTGGATTGGAAGAATCAACATTGTGAAAATGACTCTACTACCCAAAGCAATCTATAGATTCAATGCAATCCCTATCAAACTACCACTGGCATTTTTCACAGAACTAGAACTAAAAGTTTCACAATTTGTATGGAAACACAAAAGACCCTGAATAGCCAAAGCAATCTTGGCAACGAAAAATGGAGCTGGAGGATTCAGGCTCCCTGACTTCAGACTATACTACAAAGCTACAGTAATCAAGACAGTATGGTACTGGCACATAAACAGAGAGATAGATCAATGGAACAGGATAGAAAGCCCAGAGATCAACCCACGCACATATGGTCACCTTATCTTTGATAAAGGAGGCAGGAATGTACAGTGGAGAAAGGACAGCCTCTTCAATAAGTGGTGCTGGGAAAACTGGGCAGGTATATGTAAAAGTATGAGATTAGATCACTCCCTAACTCCATACAAAAAAATAAGCTCAAAATGGATTAAAGACCTAAATGTAAGGCCAGAAACTATCAAAATCTTAGAGGAAAACACAGGCAGAACACTCTATGACATAAATCACAACATGGTCCTTTTCGACCCACCTCCTAGAGAAATGGAAATAAAAACAAAAATAAACAAATGGGACCTAATGAAACTTCAAAGCTTTTGCACAGCAAAGGAAACCATAAACAAGACCAACAGACAACCCTCAGAATGGGAGAAAATATTTGCAAATAAAGCAACTGACAAAGGATTAATCTCCAATATTTATAAGCAGCTCATGCAGCTCAATAACAAAAGAACAAAAAACCCAATTCAAAAATGGGCGGAAGACCTAAATAGACATTTCTCCAAAGAAGATATACAGACTGCCAACAAGCACATGAAAGAATGATCAACCTCATTAATCATTAGAGAAATGCAAATCAAAACTACGATGAGATATCATCTCACACCAGTCAGAATGGCCATCATCAAAATATCTAGAAACTATAAATGCTACAGAGCATGTGGAGAAAAGGGAACACCCCTGCACTGCTGCTGGGAATGTAAATTGATACAGTGACTATGGAGAACAGTATGGAGATTTCTTAATAAACTATAAATAAAACTACCATGTGACCCAGCAATCCCACTACTGGGCATATACCCTGAGAAAACCATAATTCAAAAAGAGTCATGTACGAAAATATTCATTGCAGGTCTATTTACAATAGCCCAGAGATGGAAACAACCTAAGTGTCCATAATTGGATGAATGGATAAAGAAGATGTGGCACATATATACAATGGAATATTACTCAGCCATAAAAAGAAACGAAATTGAGCTATTTGTAATGAGGTGGATGGTCCTAGTGTTTTCATACAGAGTTAAGTAAGTCAGAAAGAGAAAGACAAATACCGTTTTCTAACACATATATATGGAATTTAAGGGGAAAAAAATGTCATGTAGAACCTAGGGGTAAGACAGGAAAAACGACACAGACCTACTAGAGAAAGGACTTGAGGATATGGGGAGGGGGAAGGGTAAGCTGTGAGAAAGCGAGAGAGTGGCATGGTCATATATACACTACCAAATGTAAAATAGATAACTAGTGGGAAGCTGCCGCATAGCACAGGGAGATCAGCCCGGTGCTTTGTGACCACCTGGAGGGGTGGGATATGGAGGGTTGGAGGGAGAGATATGCAAGAGGGAAGAGATATGGGAACATATGTATATGTATAACTGATTCACTTTGTTATAAAGCAGAAACACACCATTGTAAAGCAATTATACTCCAATAAATATGTAAAAAGAAAAGAAAAGAAATATAGTGATATGCTGCTTCTAAGGGATTTCATTTTGCTTTAAGGGCACATATACATTGAAACTGAGGGATGGAAAAAGATATTTCAAATGGTAACTTAATGAAAGCAGTGCTAACTGTATTTTAGAAGACAAAATAGACTTTAAACTAAAAATTATCAAAGGACACAAAGAAGATCATGATAAATTGATATATGGATAAATCAACTGATACATTTGTTAATATTTATACACTCATCATTGAAGTACCTCAACATATAGAGCAAATACTAACAGAACTAAAGTGAGAAATAATCAGCAATACAATAACAGTCAGGAACTTCAATAACCCACTTTCAACAATAGGTATTATTGTCCAAACTATAACAATAAGGAAATAGCAGATTTGAATAATACTATGGACTAAATGGACCTAACAGACATTTACAGAACATTCCATCCCATAACAGTAGAATACACATAATTTTCAAGCACAATGGAACATTTTCTAGAATAGATCATACCTTGGGCCACAAAACAATGCTTAACACATTTAAGTAGACTGAAATCACATCAAGCATATTTCTTGATCACAAAGGTGTGAAACTAGAAATTAATAATGAAAGAAAAACTGGAGGGGCTTCCCTGGTGGTGCAGAGGATAAGACTCAAGGCTCCCTACAAAGGGGGACAAGGTTTGATCTCTGATCAGGGAACTATATCCCACATGCATGCCACAACTAAGAGTTCACATGCCACAACTAAGGAGACCTGGATCTGCAACTAAGAAGTCCGCCTTTTGCAGTTAAGACCCATCACAACAAAATAAATAAAATTTTTTAAAAACTGGAAAATTCACACAAAATGTGGAAATTAAATAACACTCTTCTGTGCAATAAGTGGATCAAAAAATAAATTAAAAGGGAAATTTAAAGTAGCTTGAGACAAACAAAAATAGAAACAGAACATAACAAAACCTATGAGACACAGCAAAAATTCAAAGAGGAAAATTTCGTGCTATATATGCATACATCAAGAAAATAGAAAAATTTCAATGAACACCCTAACAATACAACCAAGGGAAGTAGAAAAAGAAGAAAAAACAAAGTCCAAAGTTAGCAGAAGATAATAATAAAAATTACAGCAGAAATAAATGAAATAAAGAAGAGGAAAACAACAGAAAAGGTTAAAAAAGCTAAGATGTAGTTCTTTGAAAAGATAAACAAAATTGACAAGCCTTTAGCTGGACTAATTAAGGAAAAAAGAGAGCTTAAATCAGCAAAATCAGAAATGAAAGAAGAGACATTGACACAGAAATACAAAGGATCATAAGAAACTATCATTAACAACTACACAGCAACAAACTAGACAACCTAGAAAAATGAATATGTTCCTAGACATATACAACTTACCAAACTGAATTAGAAAGAAATAGAAAAGCTGAACAGATCAGTATTAAATAAGTTGATTGAATCAGTGATCATAACTCTCCCAACACAGAAAAGTCCTGGGCCTTTGGATGGCTTCACTAATAAATTCTACCAAATATTTAAGAAAGAATGAATACTAATCCTTCTCAGAACTTTCCAAAAAATAAAAAAGGAGGGAACAATTTACACTTGTTTTACAAGGCCAGCATTACCATGACACCAAAACCAGAAAGAACACTGCAAGAATAAAAGAAATACAGGCCAATACTCCTAATAAATATAGATGAATAAAATTTCTAATAAAATACTCATAAATTGTATTCAACAGCACATTAGAAGTTTCATTGACCATGATAAAATGAGATTCATCCCTCTGATGCAAGGATGGTTCAACACATGCAAAACAATAAATGTGATACACCACATCAATGGAATGAAAGATAAAAGTCATAAACTCATCTCAATAGACACAGAAAAATAATTTGACAAAACTCAACATTTATTCATGATAAAAACTCTCCAAAATCTAGGTATAAAAGGAATATGTCTCAATGTAATAAAGGCAGTATATGACAAGCCCACAGCTGACATTATAGTCAATGATGAAACTTTGAAACCTTTTTCTTTAATGTCAAGGCAAAGACTCCCATTCTCACCATCCCTTTTCAACCTAGAACTAGAATTCCTAGCTAGAGAAATTAGACAAGAAAAAGAGATAAAGTCGCCAGAATTAGAAAGGAAGAAGAACAATTGTGTCTGTACATGAGATTATTTTATCTATAGAAAATTCTAAAGATTCCACCAAAACCCGTTATATCTAAAAATCTAAGTAAAGTTGCAGGATACAAAACAAATTATAAAAATCAGTAGTGTTTCTGTACCCAAACAAGTTATTTTAAAGAGAATCAAAGAAAACAATACCAATTACACTAGCTTCGAAAACAATGGAATAGCTTAGGATAAATTTAACCAAGGTGAAAGACCTCTACACTAAAAAATTAGAAGACATTGATGAAAGAAATTGAAAAAGACAAAGTAAACGTAAAGATATCTCACGTTCATTGATTTAAAGAATTAAAATGTCTGCACTACATAAAACATCTATAGATTCAGTGCAGTTCTTATCAAGATTCCAATGAAATTTTTTACTGAAATAGGAAAACAAAAACTAAAAAATATGTGATGTCAATGTCAAGAAAACACAGCATTTCAGGTGCAAGGTGATAGTAACTTGACTTAGGTTGTGGCAATATACATAGAGTTAAGTGGATTCAAGAGATACATAGGACTTAAAATTGAGACACATGCCATGAATGGTTAATGAGACCTGAGGGTATGAGAAGGCGGAGGTGTTTGGGATAACTTCAAATTTTCTAGGCTATGCAACAAAGATGTACATGGATAGACAAGAATGCCATACACTATAAAAGAAGTTTGTTTATTGGTTTTTAATTTCTGGTTTAGTGGGAGGGAGGTAGTATATATTATGAATTAAATTTGACATGCTGAACTTGGGGTGAGTTTATGATATTCAAGTAGAGAGTTCCTAGAGGTGGTTGCATATATGGATGTGAAGCTGAAAGATCAATGACCCAGTATTGTTAATATCCAAATGTAATGGCTAGGATGATAAGAGTAAAATGGAGGCAGGGACTTTGCCAGAGAGGTTGAAGAAAGCCAGGAGAAGTTGTTAAAGCATAAAAAACAGAAAGTATAATGTAATATATGATGAGATATCAGAGAATATATCTTAAATATTTATAAAAATAAATTATTAAATTTATGTATTAAAAGAAACTAATTCATATCAGAAGAAATACTCAAATATATGCTCTGTACATCTAAGACAGGATATCTTAGTAATGCCATAAATAAAAGAACAGAAATAGAAGGACCAGAAAAATATAAAAAAAAAGAAAATTGATATTGAAATCTAAGTATCATACAAGATTATGTTTAGAATTTTAAAATAATTAATTATATAAAGAACTGTTTATACTTATAAAAGGCAAAATACGTAATGGTTATCTAGCAGTTATGGACACATAGGCACAAAGTAATTGAGTAAGCCAAAAGCAAAAAACATCTAAAACTGTCTCAAAACAGATGAGTAGTAGGAGATTCTAATTCCGTAGTTCAAAACAGATATTTTTATGTACAATTGTCTCTTGAAAGATATAAGAATTAGGGCCACCAACACCCACAAAATAAAAAATCCATATATAACTTTACAGTCGTCCTCCATACTCTCAATTCTGCATCCACAGTTTCAACAAACAGAGAGTTATGTGGTACTGATTGAAAAAACCTGTGATAAGTGAACCAAAGAAATTCAAATGCATGCTGCTTGAGTTAACTTTGTAAGAATAAAACATATAAAATACCTCAAAGTAAAAATAAGCAGTGAACATAATTTGTATACATCAAACTCTCTATTATAAAGCAATACCTCTCTTCATGTGCCATAAAAATCTTACATTGAGTACATGTCAGAAAGAAACATCAATATAGTGTAAAAAGTAAAAAGAGTAAAGAAAATATTTTCTGATAAGAATTCAAAAACTATAGAAAAATTTTTGTACAAAAAGACCTTGCCATGTAGAATTTGGAAATTGTTTTCTAAGCATCACTTAGAAACATAAGGGGAAAATAGAAACATAACTGGAGCCTATCAAACAATAACGATAAAATATATTTACATATTTCTGTATTTGATACTCGGGGGGAAATTCATAAATCTAAATAAGTAAATTAATATGCAATTAAGAATAAATAACTAAACTAGTAAATACACTTAGAGCATGCACTTTGAAAACCTCAATAGAAATAACAAACTCAAGATGGTGGAGTAGAACAATGTGCGCTCACTCCCTCTTGCAAGAGCACCAGAATCACAACTAACTGCTGAACAGCCATCGACAGGAAAACACTGGAACTCACCGAAAAAGATACCCCGCATTCAAAGACAAGGGAGAAACCACAATGAGATGGTAGGAGGGGTGCAATCAAAATAAAATCAAATCCCATAACTGCTGGGTGGGTGACTCACAAACTGGAGAACACTTATACCACAGAAGTCCACGCAATGGAGTGAAGGTTCTTGGTCCCACATCAGGCTTCCCAAACTGGGGGTCCAGCAAGAGGAGGAGGAACTCCTAGACAATCAGACTTTGAAGGCTAGTGGAATTTGATTGCAGGACTTTGACAGGACTGGGGGAAACAGAGACTGCATTCTTGGAGGGCACACACAAAGTAGTGTGCACATCAGGACCCAGGGGAAGGAGCAGTGACCCCATAGAAGACTGAATAACACCTACCTGCTAGTGTCAGAGGGTCTCTGCAGAGGCGGGGGTTGGCTATGGCTCACTGTAACGACAAGGACGCTGGTGGCAGAAGTTCTGAGACGTACTCCTTGGCATGAGCCCTCCCAGAGTCCACCATTAGCCCCACAAAAGAGCTGGGTAGTTTCCAGTGTTGGGTTGCCTCAGGCCAAACAACCAAAGGGGAGGTAACCCAGCCCCACACATCAGTGGACAAGCAGATTAAAGTTTTACTGAGCTCTGTCCACCAGAACAACACCCAGCTCTACCCACCACCAGTCCCTCCCATCAGGAAAATTGCACAAGACTCTTAGATACCCTCATCTACCAGAGGGCAGAGAGCAGAAGCAAGAAGAACAAAAATCCTGCAGGCTGTGAAACAAAAATCATATTCACAGAAAGATAGACAAGATGAAAAGGAAGAAGGCTATGTACCAGGTGAGGGAACAAGATAAAACCCCAGAAAAACAACTACGTGAAGTGGAGATAGGCAACCTTTCAGAAAAAGAATTCAGAATAATGATAGTGAAGATGATCCAGGACCTTGGATAAAGAATGGAGGCAAAGATCGAGAAGGTGCAAGAAATGTTTAAAAAAGACCTAGAAGAATTAAAAAACAAACACGTAGAAGAATTATAGAACAAACAAACAGATATGAACAATACAATAACTGAAATGAAAAATACACTAGAAGGAATCAATAGCAGAATAACTGAGGCAGAAGAATAGATAACTGACCTGGAAGTCAGAATGGTGGAATTCACTGCCACATAACAGAATAAAGAAAAAAGAACAAAAAGAAATGAAGACAGCCTAAGAGACCTCTGGGACAAAATTAAACATAGCAACATTCGCATTATAGGGGTCCCAGAAGGAGGAGAGAGAGAGAATAGACCCAAGAAAATATTTGAAGAGATTATAGTTGAAAATTTCTCTAACATGGGAAATGAAATAGCCACCCAAGTCCAGGAAGCGCAGAGAGTCCCAGGAAGGATAAAGCCAAGGAGAAACACACGTAGATACATGGTAATCAAATTGACAAAAATTAAAGAAAAATTATTGAAAACTACAAGAGAAAAATGACAAATAACATACAAGGGAACTCCCACAAGGTTAACAAGTGATTTCTCAGCAGAAACTCTATAAGCCAGAAGAGAGTGGCATGATATATTTAAAATGATAAAAGGGAAGAACATACAACCAAGATTACTCTACACAGCAAAAATCTCATTCAGATTCAATGGAGAAATCAAAAGCTATACAGACAAGCAAAGGCTAACAGAATTCAGCACCACCAAACCAGCTGTACAACAAGTTCTAAAGGATCTTCTCTAAGCAGGAAACACATGAGAAGAAAAGGACCTAGAAAAACAAAACAATTAAGAAAACGGTCATAGGAACATACATATCAATAATTACCTTATACGTGGTGGATTAAATGCTCCAACCAAAAGACACAGGCTCAATGAATGGATACAAAAACAATACCCATATATATGCTGTCTATAAGAAACCAACTTCAGACCTAGGGACACATACAGACTGAAAGTGAAGGTATTGAAAAAGATAGTCCATGCAAATGGAAGAAAGCTGAAGTAACAATGCTCATATCAGATAAAATAGACTTTAAAATAAAGAATGTTACAAGAGACAAGGAAGGAAACTACATAATGATCAAGGGATCAATCCAAGAAGAAGATATAACAATTATAAATATATATGCACCCAACATAGGAGCACCTCAATACATAAGGCAACTGCTAACAGCTATAAAAGAGGAAATCGACAGTAACACAATAATAGTGGGGGACTTTAACACCTCACTTACACCAATGGACAGATCACACAAACAGAAAATTAATAAGGAAACACAAGCTTTAAATGACACAATAGACCTGATAGATTTAATTGATATTTATAGGACATTCCATCCAAAAACAGCAGATTACACTTTCTTCTCAAGTGCTCATGGAACATCTTCCAGGATAGATCATATCTTGGGTCACAAAGCAAGCCTTGGTAAATTTAAGAAAATTGAAATTGTATCAAGTACCTTTTCTGACCACAATGCTATGAGACTAGATATCAATTACAGGAAAAAATTATGTAAAAAGTACAATCACATGGAGGCTAAAACATACATTTCACTGAAGAAATCAAAGAGGAAATCAAAAAATACCTAGAGACAAATTAAAATGAAAACACGATGATCCAAAACCTATGGGATGTAGCAAAAGTAGTTCTAAGAGGGAAGTTTATAGCAATACAATCCTACGTCAAGAAACAAGAAAAATTTCAAAGAAACAATTTAACCTTACACTTACAGGAACTAGAGAAAGAAGAATAAACAAACCCCAAAGTTAATAGAAGGAAAGAAATCATAAATATCAGAGCAGAAATAAATGAAATAGAAACAAAGAAAACAGTAGCAAAGATCAATGAAACTAAAACCTGCTTCTTTGAAAAGATAAACAAAATTGATAAATCATAACCAAACTCATCAAGAAAAAGAGGGAGAGGACTCCAATCAATAAAATTAGAAATGAAAAAAGGAGAAGTTACAACAGACACTGCAGAAATACAAAGCATCCTAAGAGACCACTACAAGCAACTCTATGCCAATAAAATGGACAAACTGGAAGAAATGGACAAATTCTTGGAAAGGTGTAACCTTCCAAGACTGAACCAGGAAGAAATAGAAAATAAGAATAGACCAATCACAATTAATGAAATTGAAACTGTGATTATAACTCTTCCAATAAACAAAAGTCCAGGACCAGATGTCACAGGTGAATTCTATCAAAAATTTAGAGAAGAGCTAACAGCCATCCTGCTCAAACTCTTCCAAAAAATTGCAGAAGAACAAACACTCCCAAACTCATTCTATGAGGCCACCATCACCCTGATACCAAAAGAATACAAAGATACTACAAAAAAAGAAAATTACAGACCAATATCACTGATGAATATAGATGCAAACATCCTCAAAGCATCATACACAATGATCAAATGGGATTTATCCCAGGGATGCAAGGATTCTTCAATATATGGAAATCAATCAATGTGATACACCATATTAGCAAATTTAAGAATAAAAATCATATGACCACCTCAATAGATGCTGAAAAATCTTTTGACAAAATTCAACACCAATTTATGATTTTAAAAAAAAACTCTCCAGAAAGTTCACATAGAGTGATCCTACCTCAACATAATAAAGCCCATATATGAAAAACCCACAGTAAACAACATTCTCAATGGTGAAAAACTGAAAGCATGCCCTCTAAGATCAGGAAGGAGGCAAGGATGTCCACTCTCACCACTATTATTCAACATAGTTTTGGAAGTCTTAGCCACGGCAATCAGAGAAGAAAAAGAAATAAAAGGAATACAAATTGGAAAAGAAGTAAAACTGTCACTCTTTGCAGATGACATGATACTATACATAGAGAATCCTAAAGATGTCACCAGAAAACTACTAGAGCTAATCAACGAACTTCGTAAAGTTTCAGGATACAAAATTAATACACAAAAATCTCTTGTATTCCTATACACTAATGATGAAAAATCTGAAAGAGAAAGTAAGGAAACACTTCCATTTACCACTGCAACAAGAATACTAAAATACCTAGGAATAAACCTACCTAGGGACACAAAAGACCTGTATGCAGAAAACTATAAGATACTGATGAAAGCAATTAAAGATGATACAAACATATGGAGAGATATACCATGTTCTTGGATTGGAAACATCAATATTGTGAAAATGACTATACTACCCAAAGCAATCTACAGATTCAATGCAATCCCTATCAAATTACCAATGGCATTTTTTACAGAAGTGGAACAAAATATCTTAAAATTTGTATGGAGACGCAAAAGACCCTGAATAGACAAAGCAGTTTTGAGGGAAAAAAAAAACGGAGCTGGAGGAATCAGGCTCCTGGACTTCAGACTATACAACAAAGCTACAATAATCAAGACTGTATGGTACTAGCACAGAAACAGAAATATAGATCAATGAGAGAGGATAGAAAGCCCAGACATAAACTCATGCACATATGGTCAACTAATCTATGACAAAGGAGGCACGGATACGCAATGGAGAAAATACAGTCTCTTCAATAAGTGGTGCTGAGAAAACTGGACAGTTACATGTAAAAAAATGAAATTAGAACACTCCTTAACACCATGCACAAAAATAAACTCAAAAATGGATTAGAGAGCTAAATGTAATACTGGACAATATAAAACTCTTAGAGGAAAACGTAGGCAGAACACTCTATGACATAAATCACAGCAAGATCTTTTTTGATACTCCTCCTAGAGTAATGGAAATAAAAACAAAAATAAACAAATGGGACCTAATGAAACTTAAAAGCTCTTTTACAGCAAAGGAAACCATAAACAAGACAAAAAGACAACCCTCAGAATGGGAGAAAATATTTGTAAATGAAGCAACTGACAGAGGATTAATCTCCAATATATATAAACAGCTCATGCAGCTCAATATTGAAAAAAACAAACAACCCGATCCAAAAATGGGCAGAAGGTCTAAATAGACATTTCTCCAAAGAAGACATAAAGACGGCCAAGAAGCACATGAAAAGCTGCTCAACATCACTAATTATTAAAGAAATGCAAATCAAAACTACAGTGAGGTATCACCTCACACCAGTTAGAATAGGCATCATCAGAAAATTTACAAACAACAAATGCTGGAGAGGATGTGGAGAAAAGGGAACCTTCTTGCACCGTTGGTAAGAATGTAAATTGATACAGCCACTATGGAGAACAGTATGCAGCTTCCTTAAAAAACTAAAAATAAATTACTATATGACCCAGCAATCCCACTACTGGGCATATACCCTGAGAAAACCATAATTCAAAAAGACACATGCACCACAATGTTCATTGCAGCAGTATTTACAATAGCCAGGACATGGAAACAACCTAAATGCCCATTGACAGACAAATGGATAAAGATGATGTGATACGTATATACAATGGAATATTACTCAGTCACAAAATGGAATGAAATTGGGTCATTTGTAGAGACATGGATGGCTCTAGAGACTGTCATACAGAGTGAAGTAAGTCAGAAAGAGAAAAACAAATACCGTATATTAATGCATATATGTGGAATCTAGAAAAATGGTACAGATGAACTGGTTTGCAGAGCAGAAATAGAGACACAGATGTAGAGAACAAATGTATGGACACCAAGGGGGGAAAGTGGCCAGAGGGGAGGTGGTGGCTTGATAAATTGGGAGATTGAGATTGACATATGTGCACTAATGTGTATAAAATGCATAACTAATAAGAACCTGCTGTATAAAAAATTATTTAAAATAAAAATTTTAAAAACCTTAATATAATAAATGCATCTAACTAGATAAAAAATAAGAGAAAGACAGAGAGACAAATACCCCAATTAAGAAATTACAAGTGTGAATAAATATAGAAAAAGAAATTAAAAGAATTGTGAGACTACTTTTTCAATTACACACAGAATTGAGAAACTGGTTGAGACAAAATTTGCTAGATAACTGTCTTTGACAGTTCTGAATGTCATCTCTGAAAGCCTAAAGGATTGTAAAACATCCTTGTATTTTTGCGTCCTGGAGCTTGGCTCTAAGAATATGAGGGATTGCAAGACATCCCTGTTTTCCAAGTCCTTCAAGTCAGCTCAGAGATTATAAAGGATTGAAAGACATTTCTCTCTTCCACAATTCTGGTTAGGTTGGCTCAGAGTGTGTGAGTAATTGCAAGGCGTCTTTGTCTTCCCAGTTTGGGTCAGGTTGGCTCTGACACTCAGAATGGTTACAAGACATCCTGTTCTTCTCGAGTTCTGGTCAGGTATGATCCGAGAGTCTGAGGGATTGCAAAACATCCCTTTCTTCTCAAGTCCTGGAGGTTTGCTTGGAGAGTCTGAGAAATTGTATAGATCCATGTCTTCTCATGTCTGGAGGTCGACTCTGAGAGTATGAGGAATTGTTAGAAATCCCTGTCTTCTTGAGTCCTCCAGATCCACTCAAAGATTCTGAGGGACTGCAAGATATCCTTGTCTTATTGAGTCTGGGAGGTCTGCTCGGAGAGTCTGAGGAATTGCAAGTCATCCCTGCCTTTCTGAGTCCTGGAGGTACACCTTGAGGTTCTAAGGGACTGCAAGACACCCCTGATGTCCTGGGGTCTGAGCAGGTTTCAGAAGAGTCTGAGGAAGTGTAAGACATCCCTATATTCTCCAGTCCTTGTGGACAGCTCTGAGAGTCTGAGGGATTTCAAGACACCCCTGTCTTTTTGAGTCATAGAGGTCCACTCTGAGAATCAAAATGATTGCAATATGCCCCTGTTTTCTTGAGTCCTGAAGGTGTCTTGGAGATTCTGAGGAATTTTAAGATATTCCTGTCTTCTCTTGTCCCAAAGGTCTGCTCTAAGAGTCTTAGGGATTCCAAGACATCCCTGTATTCTTGAATCTTGGAGTTTGGCTTGGAGACTCAGGAATTTTAAGACATAGAAGGTGATTTGCACCATTTTTTCACCGTTGATTAAAATTTATGCTCTTCATTTCTCAGCATGGCTTTCTTTTTTGACTGTAGGAATCCAAACAGAAAAAGTACTCTTCTGGTCTAGACCATGCATTAGGATTTCTCATGGGTCCAGGCTAACAATTCAGTAACAAATCCAGCTGGAGGGCTCTCTGACTTGGGGTTAACAAGCAGCTGGCCAAAGGAACAGGGTGATTTAGTCCTTGCCCTCGACCTTTGAGTAAACAAGCTTTAGTTGGATAAGTCTGAGATCTGACAACAGTCAAGCATCTGGTCTGGTAAGACTCCCCCAAATACCCATGGCAGGGATGGCTGTCATGAATTGGGGTAGTGTCCTGGGGAAGCTGGAAAGAGTATCAATGGCTCCATCCTGGCAGAAATGCCAGGTGATTGAGTAGTTAGACCTACTTCATTCTAGTAAAGGGCTAGGTAGGTGAGTGAGGAGTTGGGATGGACCAGCAGTGTGGACCAACAGCCACACTGCACAGTAAAACTATCTCTTTTTTCTTGTTTTTGTAAATTTATTATCTGTGTATATGGCTTTTTGGGGGTCAAACCCTCCCTGTTGTTCCCCATATCTGTCCCTGGGTCTCCCCTCTCAGAGATGGAGAATCCCTAAGAATAAAACTGCTAGATTCTAGACCTCGCTCAGGAAATTCAATTTTGGTTCACCAGAAGATCTGAGTACCAAGAAGTAGCTCAGAACTTTTGGGTCCTTGTCACTGAGTCATTCAGGACTTAAACTGAGTCATCTGGGATGGGCAAATAGATCTTTGGGACTGTATATCAGTTCTGCCTGGGCTCTCAGGAATTTTATCTAGGCCATTTAAAATTCCTGAGACAGAAAGAAAATGGAGGTTTTTAAAACTCAAGCAGGAAAATATGAGATTTCTGTGTCTATCTGTATGTATGTATGTCTGCGTTCGTTATAGGTATGTCTTTACCTGAGGATGGTAATACAAAAATTAATTTGTAAAAAAGCTTTGTTTAATTGCCTTAAAGGAAATTAAGCACCTAAATTCTCAGAAGTATAAAAGAAGCTGGCCAGAATGAATTTTGAGTTCATGTGATCTGGGAAATATTTAATATTAAGTCACTATCTGACAGTGAAACTAGTTTAAACATGTTGGTTTGATTAGTATAGACACATTTTTAGAGTCATCAATGTTAAGTATAGTACTTCTGTTGTACCTAGATTTACTAGAGGTCGAATAATTCTTTACTATATCTGTTGCAAACTTGTCAAAATGGAAAGTAACTCAATGTGATGAAACTATTAAAAAAATTAAATGTAAATGACATAAGAGGTTTGTTTTTTGTTTTGTTTTGTTTTGAGTGAACTCATTGAGAATAATTATGTCTTAGGAATGTCTATTTGAGACTTCCCTGGTGGTCCAGTGGTTAAGACTCCTTGCTTCCACAGTTTCAATCCCTGGACAGGAAATAAAATCCCATATGCTGCATGGTGTAGCAAGAGAAAAAAAAAAGGGAATGTCTGAATAAAAATTGTCCCTCCAGATTTTGGTAACTTGTTAAATTAAGTAATGGGAATTTATTGACTATCCAAGATCATTTCAAATAGCATAAAATATTGGAACATGAGTTGATAAATAGGTCTAAGTTTACCTCCTTTGCCTTTTGTAATTTTGTTTTTCTTCTCAAAGAACCAGCTTTCACTGTTATTGATCTTTGCAATCGTTTCCTTCATTTCTTTTTCATTTATTTCTGATCTGATCTTTATGATTTACTTCCTTCTACTAACTTTGGGGGTTTTTTTCTTCTCTGTCTAATATCTTTAGGTGTAAGCTTATGTTGTTTATTAGAGATGTTTCCTGTTTCTACAGGTAGGATTGTATTGCTATAAACTTCCCTATTAGAACTGCTTTTGCTGCATCCCATAAGATTTGGGTCATCGTGTCTCCATTGTCGTTTGTGTCTAGGTGTTTTTTGACTTCCTCTTTGATTTCTTCAGTGATCACTTCGTTATTAAGTAGTGCATTGGTTAGTCTCTATATGTTTGTATTTTTGACACATCTTTTCCTGTAATTGATATTTAGTCTCATAGCGTTGTGGTCAGATAAGATACTTGATATGATTTCAATATTCTTAAATTTACCAAGGCTTGATTTGTGACCAAAGATATGATGTATCCTGGAGAATGTTCCATGAGCACTTGAGAAAAATGTTTATTCTGTTGTTTTTGGAAGGAATATCCTATAAATGAAAATTAAGTCTATCTTGTATATTGTATAATTTAAAGCTTGTGTTTCCTCATTTATTTTCATTTTGGATGATCTGTCCATTGGTGAAAGTGGGGTGTTAAAGGCCCCTACTATGAATGTGTTACTCTCAATTACCCTATATATGGTTGTTAGTATTTGCTTTATGTATTGAAGTGCTCCTATGCTGGGTGCATAAATATTTGCAATTGTTATGTCTTCTTCTTGAATCGATCCCTTCATCATTATGTAGTGTCCTGATTTGTCTCTTGTAATAGTCTTCATTTTAAAGTATATTTTTTCTGATATGAGAGTTGCTACTCCAGCTTTCTTTTGATTTCCATTTGAGTGGCATATCCTTTTCCATCCCCTCACTTTCACTCTGTACGTGTCCCTAGGTCTGAAGTGGGTCTCTTGTAGACAGCATATATATTGGGCTTGTTTCTGAATCCATTCAGACAGTCTGTGTCTTTTGGTGGGAGCATTTAATACAATAAAGGTAATGATCGATATGTATGCTCCTATTCCCATTTTCTTAACTGTTTTGGGTTTGTTATTATAGGTGTTTTCCTTCTCTTGTGTTTCTTGCCTAGAGAAGTTCATTTAGCATTTCCTGCAAAGCTGGTTTGCTGGTGCTCAAGTCTCTCAGCTTTTGCTTGTCTGTAAAGCTTTTACTTTCTCCATCAAATCTGAATGAGATCCTTGCTGGGTAGAGTAATATTGGTTGTAGGTTTTTCTCCTTCAACATCTTAAATATGTCCTGCCACTCCCTTCTGGCTTGCAGAGTTTTTGCTGAAAGATCAGCTGTTAACCTTATGGGAACTCCCTTGTGTGTTATTTGTTGTTTTTCCTGTGCTACTTTTTATGTTTTCTTTGTATTTAATTTTTGATAGTTTGATTAATATGTGTCTTGGTGTGTTTCTCCTTGGATTTATCGTTTATGGGACTCTCTGTGCTTCCTGGACTTGATTAACTATTTCCTTTCCCATATTAGGGAAATTTTCAACTATAATCTCTTCAAATATTTTCTCAGTCCCTTTCTTTTTCTCTTCTTCTGGAACCCCTATAATTTGAATGTTGGCGAGTTTAATTTTGTCCCAGAAGTCTCTGAGATTGTTTTCAGTTCTTTTCATTCTTTTTTCTTCATTCTGCTCTACAGTAGCTATTTCCACTACTGTATCTTCCAGGTCACGTATCTGTTCTTCCGCCTCAGTTATTCTGCTATTGTTCCCTTCTAGAGTATATTGAATTTCATCTATTGTGTGGTTCATCGTTGCTTGTTTCCTCTTTAGTTCTTCTAGGCCCTTGTTAAATGTTTCTTGCATTTTCTCTATTCTATTTCCAAGATTTTGCATAACGTTTACTATCATTATTCTGAATACTTTTTCAGGTAGACTGCGTATTTCTTCTTCATTTTTTACATCTGGTGGGCTTTTACCATGCTCCTTCATCAGCTGTGTGCTTTTCTGTCTTCTCATTTTGCTTATCTTACTGTGTTTGGGGTCTTCTTTTTGCAGGCTGCAGGTTCATAGTTTCCATTGTTTTTGGTGTCTGTCCCCAGTGGCTAAAGTTGCATCACTGGATTATGTAGCCTTCCTGGTTGAGGGGACTAGTCCCTGTGTTCTGGTGGATGAGGCTGGATCTTGTCTTTCTGGTGGGAAGGTCCACGTCTGGTGGTGTATTTTGGGATGTCTGTAGCCTTATTATGATTTAAGGCATCCTCTCTGCTAATGGGAGGATTTCTGTTCCTGTCTTGCTAGCTGTTTGGCACAGGATGTCCAGCATGGTAGCTTGCTGGTCATTTTGTGAAGCTCGGCCTTGGTGTTGAGACAGATATCTCTGGGAGATTTGTCCCATTTGATATTACATGGAGCTGGGAGGTGTCTTGATTACCAGTGTGCTGAAGTAGGCTCTCCCAACTCAGAGGCACAGCAGTGACTGCTAGAGCACCAATAGCCTTTCATCCACATGGCACAGAATAAATGGGGGGAAATGTAGAAAGAAAGATGATAAAATGAAATAAAATAGAGTAAGATAAAAAATAAAGTTATTAAAATAAAATATGTTTATAAAAATAATTTAACGTCTTTTTTGGAGTATAATAACTTTACAATGATATGTTAGTTTCTGCTTTATAACAAAGTGAATCAGTTATACATAAACACATGTTCCCATATATCTTCCCTCTTGTTTCTCCCATCCTCCCTATCTCCTCCTTTTAGGTGGTCACAAAGCACTGAGCTACTCTCCGTGTGCTACGAATTTGCTTCCCACAAGCTATCTATTCTACGTTTAGTAGTATATATATGTCCATGCCACTCTCTCACTTTGTAACAGCCTACATTTCACCCTCCCCACATCCTTAAGTCCATTCTCTAGTAGGTCTGCACCTCCTTTCCCATCTTACCGCTAGTTTTTTCATGACCTTTTTTTTTTTTTTCCGTAGGTTCCATATATGTTAGCATACAGTATTTGCTTTTCCCTTTCTGGCTTATTTCACTCTGTATGACAGACTCTCAGTCCATCCATCTCACTACAAATAACTCAGTTTCATTTCTTTTTATGGCTGAGTAATATTCCATTGTATATATGTGCCACATCTGCTTTATCCATTCATCTGATGATGAGCACATAGGTTGCTTCCACCTCCTGGCTCTTGTAAATAGAGCTGCAATGAACACTTTGGTACATGACTCTTTTTGAATTTTGGTTTTCTCAGGGTATATGCCCAGTAGCGGGATTGCTGGGTCCTATGGCAATTTCATTTCTAGAATTTTAAGGAATCCCCATGCTGTTCTCCATCGTGGCTTTATCAATTTACATTCCCACAAGCAGTGCAAGGGTGTTACCTTTGCTCCACATGCTCACCAACATTCCTTGTTTCTAGATTTTTTGATGATGACCATTCTGACTGGTGTGAGATAATATCTAATTGTAGTTTTGATATGCACTTCTCTAATGATGTTGAGCATTCTTTCATCTTTCATCTGTTGGTAATCTGTATATCTTCTTTGGATAAATTTCTGTTTAGGTCTTCTGCCCATTTTTGGATTGGATTTTTGATTTTTCTGTTATTGAGCTGCATGGGTTTCCTGTAAATTTTGGATATTAATCCTTTGTCAGTTGCTTCATTTTCAAATGATTTCTCCCATTCTGAGATTTGTCTTTTAGTCTTGTTTATGGTTTCCTTTGCTGTGCAAAAGCTTTTAACTTTCAGAAGGTCCAATTTGGGGTTTTGTTTGTTTTTATTTCCATTTCTTTAAGAGGTGGGTCAAAAAGGATATTGCTGTGATTTATGTTATAGAGCATTCTGCCTATGTTTTCCTCTAAGACTTTGATAGTGTCTGGCCTAACATTGAGGTCTTTAATCCATTTTGAGCTCATTATTGTGTATGGTGTAAGGGAATGTTCTAATTTTATACTTTTACCTGTACCTCTCCAGGTTCCAAGGCATCCCTTATTGAAGAGGCTGTCTTTTCTCCACTGTATATTCTTGCCTCGTTTGTCAAACACAAAGTGACCATTTCTGCGTAGGTTGATCTCTGGGCTTTCTATCCTGTTCCACTGATGTATATTTCAGGTTTTGTGTCAGTACCATACTCTCTTGATTACTGTAGCTTTGTAGTATAGTCTGAAGTCACGGAGCCTGATTCCTCTAGCTCCATTTTTCATTCTCAAGATTGCTATGGCTATTTGAGGTCTTTTGTGTTTCCATACAAATTGTGAAATTCTTTTGTTCTAGTTCTATTTAAAATGCCAGTGGTAGTTTGATAGGGATTGCATTGAATGTGTAGATTGCATCGGTCATAGAGTCATTTTCACAATGTTGATTCTTCCAATCCAAGAACATGCTGTATTGCTCCATGTATTTGTATCATCTGTAATTAAATTCATCAGTGTCTTATAATTTTCTGCATACAGGTCTCTTGTCTCCTTTGGTAGATTTATTCCTAAATATATTGCTCTTTTTGCTGCAATGGTAAATGGGAGGGTTTTCTTAATTTCACTTTCAGATTTTTCATCATTAAAGTATAAGAATGCCAGACATTTCTGTGCATTAATATTGTATCCTGCTACTTTATCAAATTCACTGATTAGCTCTAGTAGATTTCTAGTAGCATCTTTAGGATTCTCTATGTATTGTATCATGTCCTCTGCAAACAGTGACAGCTTTATATCTTCTTTTCCGATTTGGATTATTTTCTTTCTTTTTCTTCTCCTATTGCTGTGGCTACAACTTCAAAAACTATGTTGACTAATAGTGGTGAGAGTGGGCAACCTTGTCTGGCTCCTGAAACTAGTGGAAATCGTTTCAGGTTTTCAGCATTGAGGACGATGTTGGCTGTGTGTTTGTCAAATATGGCCTTTAATATGTTGAGGACAGTTACCTCTATGCCTACTTTCTCCAGGGTTTATCATGAATGGGTGTTGAATTTGTCAAAAGATTTCTCTGCATCTATTGAGAGGATGATATGGTTTTTCTCTTTCAATTTTTTAATATGGTGTATCACGCTGATTGTTTTGCATATATTGAAGAATCCTTGCATTCGTGGAAGAAACCCCACTTGCTCATGGTGTATGATCCTTTTAATGTGCTGTTGGATTGTGTTTGCTAGTATCTTTTTGAGGATGTTTGCACCTTTGTTCATCAGTAATATTGGTCTGTAGTTTTCTTTCTTTGTGACATGTTTGTCTGGTTTTGGTATTGGTGTGATGGTGGCTTCATAGAATGAGTTTGGGAGTGTTCCTCCCTCTGGTACATGTTGGAAGAGCTTGAGAAGTATAGGTGTTAGCTCTTCTCTTAATCTTTAATAGAATTCGCCTGTCAAGCCATGTGGTCCTGAGCTTTTCTTTGTTGGAAGATTTTTAATCACAGTTTAAATTTCCGTGCTTGTGACTGGTCTGTTCATATTTTCTATTTCTTAATGGTTTAGTCTCAGCACGTTGTGCATTTCTAAGAATTTGTCCATTTCTTCCAGGTTGTCCATCTTATTGGCATAGTGTTGCTTGTAGTAATGTCTCAGGATCCTTTGTATTTCTGTGTGTTTGTGTTTACTTCTCCTTTTTCATTTCTACTACTATTGATTTGTGTCTTCTCCTTTTTTTCTTGATGAGTCTGGCTTACGATTTTGCAATTTTGCTTATCTTCTCAAAGAACCAGCTTTCACTGTTATTGATCTTTGCAATCGTTTCCTTCATTTATTTCTGCTCTGTTCTTTATGATTTCCTTCCTTCTGCTAAATTTTGGGGTTTTTTATTCTCTCTCTAATAGCTTCAGATGCAAAGTTATGTTGTTTATTTGAGATGTTTCCTGTTTCTTCAAGTAAGTTTCTATTGCTATAAACTTCCCTGTTAGAACTGCTTTTGTTGCATTCCATAAGTTTTGGGTCGTCGTGTCTCCATTGTCATTTGTTTCTAGGTATTTTTTGATTTCCTCTTTGATTTCTTCAGTGACCACATCATTATTAAGTAGTGCATTGTTTAGCCTCCATGCATTTGAATTTTTGACACATCTTTTTGTGTAATTGATATCTAGTCTCATAGTGTTGTTGTCAGATAAGATACTTGATATGATTACAATTTTCCTAAATTTACCAGTGCTTGACTTGTGACCCAATATATGATCTATCCTGTAGAGTATTCCATGAGCACTTGAGAAAAATATTTATTCTGTTGTTTTTGGAAGGGATGTCCTATAAATCAAAATTAAGTCCATCTTGTTTATTGTATCATTTAAAGACTGTGTTTCCTCATTTATTTTCATTTTGGATGATCTATCCATTGGTGAAAGTGTGGTGTTAAAGACCTCTGCTATGATTGTGTTACTCTTGATTGCCCTTTTTATGGCTGTTAGTATTTGCCTTATGTATTGAAGTGCTCCTATGCTGAGTGCATAAATATTTGCATTTGTTATGTCTTCTTCTTGGCTCGATCCCTTGATCATTATGTAGTGTCATTCTTTGTTTCTTGTAACAGTCTTTATTTAAAAGTCTAATTTTTCTGATATGAGGGTTGTTACTCCAGCTTTCTTTTGATTTCCATTTGAATGGAATATCTTTTTCCATCCCCTCACTTTCAGTCTGTACGTGGCCCTAGATCTGACGTGGGTCTCTTGTAGACAGCATATATATTAGTGTTGTTTTTGAATCCATTCACCCAGTCTGTGTCTTTTGGTGGGAGTGTTTAATCCATTTACATTTAAGGTAATGATCGATATGTGTGTTCCTATTCCCATTTTCTTAACTGTTTTGGGTTTGTTACTGTAGGTGTTTTCCTTCTCTTGTGTTTCTTGCCTAGAAATTTTGGTTAGCATTTCTTGTAAAGCTGGTTTTGTGGTGTTGTAGTCTCAGCTTTTGCTTATCTGTAAAAGTTTTACTTTCTCCATCAAATCTGAATGAGATTCTTGCTGGTTAGAGTAATCTTGCTTGTAAGTTTTTCTCCTTCATCATCTTAAATATGTCCTGCCACTCCCTTCTGTCTTGCAGAGTTTCTGCTGAAAGATTAGCTGTTAACCTTACGGCGACTCCCTTGTTTTTTTTTTTGTTTTTGTTTTTGTTTTTCCCTTGCTGCTTTTTATATGTTTTCTTTGTATTTAATTTTTGATAGTTTGATTAATTTGTGTCTTGGCGTGTTTCTCCTTGGATTTATCCCGTTGGGACTCTCTGTACTTCCTGGACTTGATTAACTATTTCCTTCCCTGTATTAGGTAAGTTTTCAACTATAATCTCTTCAAATATTTTCTCAGTCCCTTTCATTTTCTCTTCTTCTTCTGGGACCCCTTATAATTTGAATGTTGGTGAGTTTAATTTCGTCCCAGAGGTCCTTGAGACTGTCTTCAGTTCTTTTCATTCTTTTTCCTTTATTCTGCTCTGCAGTAGTTATTTCCAATATTTTATCTTCCCGATCACTTATCTGTTCTTCTACTTCAGTTATTATGCTATTGCTCCCTTCTAGAGTATTTTGAATTTCATTTATTGTGTTGTTATCGTGGCTTGTTTCCTCTTTAGTTCTTCTAGGTCCTTGTTAAATGTTTCTTGCATTTTCTCTATTCTATTTCCAAGATTTAGGATCATCTTTACTATCATTATTCTGAATACTTTTTCAGATAGACTGCCTATTTCCTCTTTATTTGTTAGGTCTGGTGGGCTTTTACCATGCTCCTTCATCGGCTGTGTGTTTTTCTGTCTTCTTATTTTGCTTATCTTAATTTGTTTGGGTTCTCCTTTCTGCAGGCTGCACGTTCATAGTTCCCGTTTTTTGGGTGACTTTCCCCAGTGGCTAAAGTTGCATCAGTGGGTTATGTAGGCTTCCTTGCTGAGGGAACTAGTCCCTGTGTTCTGTTGGGTGAGGCTGGATCTTTTCTTTTTGGTGGGCAGGTCCACGTCTGGTGGTGTGTTTTGTGGTGTCTGTGGCCTTATTATGATTTAAGGCATCCTCTCTGCTAATGGGTGGGTTTCTGTTCCTGTCTTGCTAGTTGTTTGGCATAGGATGTCCAGCAACGTAGCTTGCTGGTCACTGAGGGAAGCTGGGCCTTCGTGTTGAGATGGAGATCTCTGGGAGATTTGTCCCATTTGATATTACATGGAGCTGGGAGGTGTCTTGAGGACCAGTGTCCTGAAGTAGGCTCTCCCACCTCAGAGGCACAGAAGTGACTGCTAGAGCACCAATAGACGCTCATCCACATGGCACAGAATAAAAGAGAGAAAAAGTAGAAAGAAAGAAAGAAAGAAAGAAAGAAAGAAAGAAAGAAAGAAAGAAAGAAAGAAAGAAAGAAAGAAAGAGGAAAGAAAGAAAGGAGGAAAGAAAGAAAGAGGAAAAATAAAATAAAATAAGATAAAATATAAAGTTATTAAAATAAAATATGTTTAAATTTTTTTTAACAAATTTTTGGAGTATAATAACTTTATAATGATATGTTAGTTTCTGCTCTATGACAAACTGAGTCAGTTATACATAAACACATGTTCCCATATCTCTTCCCTCCTGCATCTCCCTCCCTCCCATCCTCTTTATCTCCCCCTTCTAGGGGTCCACAAAGCACTGAGCTGGTCTCCTTGTGCTATGAGGCTGCTTCCCACTAGCTATCTATTCTATGTTTGGTAGTGTATATATGTCCATGCCAATTTCTCACTTTGTAACAGCCTACATTTCACCCTCCCCACATCCTTAAGTCCATTCTCTAGTAGGTCTGCAACTCCTTTCCCGTCTTATCCATGGTTCTTCATGAACTTTTTTTTTTTCTTAGGTTCCATATATATGTGTTAGCATACGGTATTTCCTTTTCTCTTTCTGGCTTACTTCACTGTATGACAGATTCTTGGTCCATCCATCTCACTATAAATAACTCAATTTCTTTTTATGGGTGAGTAATATTCCATTGTATATATGTGCCACATCTGCTTTATCCATTCTTCTGATGATGGAAACTTAGATTGCTTCCACCTCCTGACTCTTCTAAATAGAGCTGCCTGGAAAATGTTGATACATGACTCTTTTTGAATTTTGGTTTTCTCAGGGTATATGCCCAGTAGTTGGTTTGCTGGGTCCTATGTTAGTTTTATTTCTAGATTTTTAAGGAACCCCCATTCTGTTCTCCATAGTGACTGTATCAATTTGCATTCTGACAAGCAGTGTAAGGGTGTTCCCTTTTCTCCACACGCTCACCAGCATTCCTTGTTTCTAGATTTTTTGATGATGGCCTTTCTGACCAGTGTGAGATGATATATAATTGTAGTTTTGGTATTCATTTCTCTAATGATTAATAATGTTGAGCATTCTTTCATCTTTTTGTTGGCATTCTGTATATTTTCTTTGGATAAATTTCTCTTTAGGTCTTCCGCCCATTTTTGGACGGGATTTTTGGTATTTCTGTTATTGAGCTGCATGAGCTGCCTGTAAACTTTGGACATTAATCCTTTGTCAGTTGCTTCACTTTCAAATGATATCTTGCATTCTGAGAGTTGTCTTTTGGTCTTGTTTATGGTTTCCTTTGCTGTGCAAAAGGTTTTAACTTTCATTAGGTCCAATTTGGGTTTTTGTTTGTTTGTTTTTATTTCCATTTCTCTAAGAGGTGGGTCAAAAAGGATCTTGCTGTGATTTATGTCATAGAGCGTACTGCCTCTGATTTCCTCTAAAAAGTTTGGTAATTTCTGGCCTTACATTGAGGTCTTTAATCCATTTTGAGCTTATTTTTGTGTATGGTGTAAGCGAGTGTTCTAATTTCATATATTTACATGTACCTGTCCAAGTTCCCTAGCACTCTTTAGTGAAGAGGCTGTCTTTTCTAAACCATATATTCCTGCCTAGATTGTCAAACATAAAGTGACCATATGTGTGTGGTTTATATCTGGGCTTTCTATCCTGTTCCACTGATGTATATTTCAGGTTTTGTGCCAGTACCATACTCTCTTGATTCCTGTAGCTTTATAGTATAATCTGAAGTCACGGAGCCTGATTCCTCTAGCTCCATTTTTCATTCTCAATATTGCTATGGCTATTCGGGGTCTTTTGTGTGTCCATAAAAATTGTGAAATTCTTTTGTTCTAGTTCTGTTTAAAATGCCAGTGGTAGTTTGATAGGGATTGCATTGAATGTGTAGATTACTTTGGGTCACAGAGTCATTTTCACAATGTTGATTCTTCCAGTCCAAGAACATGGTATATTGCTGCATCTATTTGTATCCTCCGTAATTAAATTCATCAATGTCTTATAATTTCCTGCATACAGGTCTTTTGTCTCCTTTGGTAGGTTTATTCCTAGATATATTATTCTTTTTGTTGCAATGATAAATGGGAGTGTGTTCTTAATTTCACTTTCAGATATTTCATCATAAATTTTAAGAATGCCAGATATTTCTATGCATTAATTTAGTATCCTGCTACTTTACCAAATTCATTGATTAGCTCTCGTAGTTTTCTAGTAGCATCTTAAGGATTCCTTATGTATAGTATCATGTCCTCTGCAAACAGTGACAGCTTTATTTCTTCTTTCCCAATTTGTATTAATTTTCTTTCTTTTTCTTCTCTGATTTCTGTGGCTATGACTTCCAAATCTATGTTGAATAATAGTGCTGAGAGTGGGCGACCTCTTGCTCCTGAAATTCGTGGTAATTATTTCAGTTTTTCAACATTGAGGACGATATGGCCGTGTGTTTGTCATATATGGCCTTTAATACATTGAGGAAAATTCCCTCTATGCCTGCCTTCTCTGGTTTTTATCACAAATGGGTGTTGAATTTTGTCGAAAACTTTCTCTGTATCTATTGAGATGATCATATGTTTTTTCTACTTCCATTTTTTAATATGGTGTATCAAGTTGATTGTTTTCCATATATTGAAGAATCCTTACATTCGTGGAAGAAACACCACTTGCTCATGGTGTATGATCCTTTTAATGTGCTGTTGGATTGTGTTTGCTAGTATCTTTTTGAGGATGTTTGCACCTTTGTTCATCAGTAATATTGGTCTGTAGTTTTCTTTCTTTGTGACATGTTTGTCTGGTTTTGGTATTGGTGTGATGGTGGCTTCATAGAATGAGTTTGGGAGTGTTCCTCCCTCTGGTACATGTTGGAAGAGCTTGAGAAGTATAGGTGTTAGCTCTTCTCTTAATCTTTAATAGAATTCGCCTGTCAAGCCATGTGGTCCTGAGCTTTTCTTTGTTGGAAGATTTTTAATCACAGTTTAAATTTCCGTGCTTGTGACTGGTCTGTTCATATTTTCTATTTCTTAATGGTTTAGTCTCAGCACGTTGTGCATTTCTAAGA
This sequence comes from Grampus griseus, assembly GCF_964374135.1. Lineage (NCBI taxonomy): Eukaryota > Metazoa > Chordata > Mammalia > Artiodactyla > Delphinidae > Grampus > Grampus griseus. The sequence continues at coordinate 16,692,579 of NC_139016.1, read as the reverse complement.
ATTTGTCCATTTCTTCCAGGTTGTCCATCTTATTGGCATAGTGTTGCTTGTAGTAATGTCTCAGGATCCTTTGTATTTCTGTGTGTCAGTTTTTACTTCTCCTTTTTCATTTCTACTACTATTGATTTGTGTCTTCTCCTTTTTTTCTTGATGAGTCTGGTTTACGATTTTGCAATTTTGCTTATCTTCTCAAAGAACCAGCTTTCACTGTTATTGATCTTTGCAATCGTTTCCTTCATTAATTTTTCATTTATTTCTGATCTAATCTTTATCATTTCCTTCCTTCTGTTAAGTTTGTTTTTTTTTTCTTCTCTCTCTAATAGCTTTAGGTGCAAGGTTATGTTGTTTATTTGAGGTGTTTCCTGTTTTTTTCAGGTAGGATTGTATTGCTATAAACTTCCCTCTTAGAACTGCTTTCGCTGCATACAATAAATTTTGGGTCATCGTGTCTCCATTTTCATTTGTGTCTATGTATTTTTTGATTTCTTCAGTGATCATTTCGTTATTAAGTACTGAATTCTTTAGCCTCCATGTGTTTGTATTTTTGACACATCTTTTTCTGTAATTGATATCTAGTCTCATAGTGTTGTGGTCAGATAAGATACTTGATATGATTTCAATTTTCTTAAATTTACCAATGCTTGTTTTGGACACAAGATATGATCTATCCTAGAGAATGTTCCATGAGCACTTGAGAAAATTGTGTATTCTGTTGTTTTTGGATGGAATGTCCTATAAATCAGAATAATATCAATCTTGCTTATTGTATCAGTTATAGCTTGAGTTTCCTCATTTATTTTAATTTTGGATGATCTGTCTATTGGTGAAAGTGGTGTGTTAAAGTCCCCTACTGTGATTGTGTTACTGTCGAATATCCTTTTTATGGTTGTTAGTATTTGCCTTATATGTTGAGGTGATCCTATGCTGGGTGCATAAATATTTGCAATTGTTATGTCTTCTTCTTGGATTGATCCCTTGATCATTATGTAGTGTCCTTCTTTGACTTTTGCAATAGTCTTATTTTAAAGTATATTTTTTGTGATATGAGAGTTGCTACCCCAGCTTTCCTTTGATTTCCATTTGAATGGAATATCTTTTTCCATCCTCCAACTTTCAGTCTGTACGTGTCTGTATGTCTGATGTGGGTCTCTTGTAGAGAGCACATGTATTGGTCTTGTATTTGAATCCATTCAGACAGTCTGTGTCTTTTGGTGGGAGCATTTAATCCATTTACATTTAAGGTAATGAGCAGTATGTATGTTCCTATTCTCATTTTCTTAACTCTTTTGGGTTTGTTATTGTAGGTGTTTTCCTTCTTTTGTGTTTCTTGCCTAGAGAAGTTCATTTAGCATTTCTTGTAATGATGGTTTTGTGGCGCTGAAGTCTCTCAGCTTTGCTTCTCTGTAAAAGTTTTAATTTCTCCATTAAATCTGAGTGAGATCCTTCCTGGGTACAGTAATCTTGGTTTTAGGTTTTCCTCCTTGATCACTTTAAATATGTCCTGCCACTCCCTTCTGGCTTGCAGAGTTTCTGCTGAAAGATTAGCTGTTAACCTTATGGGGATTCCCTTTTGTGTTATTTGTTGTTTTTCCCTTGTTGCTTTTAATATGTTTTCTTTGTATTTAATTTTTGATAGTTTGATTATATGTATCTTGGCGTATTTCTCCTTGGATTTATACTGTATGGGACTCTCTCTGCTTACTGGACTTGATTAACTATTTCCTTTCCTGTATTAGGGAAGTTTTCAACTATACTCTTTTCAAATATTTTCTCAGTCCATTTCCATTTCTCCTCTTCATCCGGGACCCCTATAATTTGAATGTTGGTGAGTTTAATTTTGTCCCAGAGGTCTGTGAGACTGGTTTCAGTTCTTTTCATTCTTTTTTCTTCATTCTGCTCAGCATTAGTTATTTACACTATTATATCTCCCAGGTCACCTATCTGTTTTTCCACCTTAGTTATTCTGCTACTGTTCCCTTCTAGAGTATTTTGAATTTCATTTATTATGTCGTTCATCATTGCTTGTGTCCGCTTTAGTTCTTCTAGGTTCTTGTTAAATGTTTCTTCCATTTTCTCTATTCTATTTCCAAGATTTAGCATCATCTTTACTATCATTATTCTGAATTCTTTTTCAGGTAGACTGCCTACTTCCTCTTCATTTGTTAGGCCTGGTGGGCTTTTACCATGCTCTTTCTTCAGCTGTTTGTTTTTCTTTCTTCTCGTTTTGCTTATCTTACTGTGTTTGGAGTCTCCATTTTGCAAGCTGCAATTTCATAGTTCCCATTGTTTTTGGTGTCTGTCCTACATGGCTAAAATTGTGTCAGTGGTTTTGTAGGCTTCCTGGTTGAGGGAACTAGTCCCTGTGTTCCTTTCTTGCTAGTTGTTTGGAATAGGATGTCCAGCACTCTAGCTTGCTTGTCATTGAGTGAAGATGTGTCTTGGTTTTGAGATGCAGATCTCTGGGAGATTTGCACCATTTGATATTACATGGACCTGGGAGGTGTCTTGAGGACAAGTGTCCTGAAGTAGGCTCTCCCACATCAGAGGCACAGCACTGAGTGTGAGAGCACCAGTAGCCTTTCATCCACATGACACAGAATAAAAGGGAGAAAAAGTAGAAAGAAGGAATGAAAGAGGATAAAATAAACTATAATACAGTAAGATAAAAAATAAAGTTATTAAAATATGTTTTAAAAAATATTTATCATCTTTTTCGGAGTATAATAGCTTTACAATGGTGTTGTAGTTTCTGCTTTATAACAAAGTGAAACAGTTATACATAAACACATGTTCCCATATCTCTTCCCTCCTGCATCTCCCTCCCTTCCATCCTCCCTATCTCACCCTTCTAGTTGGTCACAATGCACTGAGCTGATCTCCCTGTGATATGAGGCTGCTTCCCACTAGCTATCTATTCTATGTTTGGTAGTGTATATATGTCCATACCACTCTCTCACTTTGTAACAGCCTACACTTACCCCTCCTCACATCCTTAAGTCCATACTCTACTAGGTCTGCACCTCCTTTTCCATCTTACCCCTAGGTTCTTCATGACATTCTTTTTTTTCTCTCTCTCTCTAAGGTTCCAAATATATGTGTTAGCATATGGGACCTGATTTTCTCTTTCTGGCTTACTTCACTCTGTATGACAGACTCTCAGTTCCTCCAACTCAATAAAAATACCTCAATTTCGTTTCTTTTTATGGCTGAGTAATATTCCATTGTATATATTTGCTACACCTGCTTTATCTATTCAACCGATGATGGACACTTAGGTTGCTTCCACCTCCTGGCTCTTGTAAATATAGCTGCCTTAATATTTCGATCCATGACTCTTTTTGAATTTTGATTTTCTTAAGGTATATGCCCAGTAGTGGGATTGCTGGGTCCTATGGTAGTTTTATTTCTAGATTTTTAAGGAACCCTCATTCTGTTCTCCATAGTGGCTGTATCAATTTACATTCCAACAAGCAGTGCAAGGGTGTTCACTTTTCTCCACACACTCTGCAGCATTCATTGTTTCTAGATTTTTTGATGATGGCCATTCTGACCGGTGTGAGAGGATATCTAATTGTAGTTTTGATATGCATATCTCTAATGATTAATGATGTTGAGCATTCTTTCATCTGTTTGTTGGCATTCTGTATATCTTCTTCGGATAAATTTCTCTTTATGTCTTCTGCCCATTTTTGGATTGGATTTTTCGTTTTTCTGTTATTGAGCTGCATGAGCTGCCTGTAAATTGTGGACATTAATACTTTGTCATTTGCTTCATTTGCAAATGATTTCTCCCATTCTGAGAGTTGTCTTTTGGTCTTTTTTATGGTTTCCTTTGCTGTGCAGAAGCTTTTAACTTTCATTAGGTGCAATTTGGGTTTCTGTTTGTTTGTTTTTATTTCCATTTCTCTAAGAGGTGGGTCAAAAACGATCTTGTTCTGATTTATGTCATACAGCATTCTGCCTATGATTTCCTCTAAGAGTTCGATAGTGTCTGGCCATACATTGAAGTCTTTAATCCATTTTGAGCTCATTTTTGTGTATGGTATAAGGGACTCTTCTAATTTCATACTTCACATGTACCTATATAGGTTCCCCAGCACCCCTTATTGAAGAGGCTGTCTTTTCTCCTCTGTATATTCTTGCCTCGTTTGTCAAACATAATGTGACCATATGTGTATGGGTTTATCTCTGGGCTTTCTATCCAGTTCCACTTATGTATATTTCAGTTTTTGTGGCAGTACCATACTCTCTTGATTACTGTAGCTTTGTAGTATAATCTGAAGTCACAGAGCCTGATTCCTCCAGCTCCATTTTTCATTCTTAAGATTGCTAAGGCTATTCAGAGTCTTTTGTGTTTCCATACAAATTGTGAAAATTTTTTGTTCTAGTTCTGTTTAAAATGGCAGTGTTAGTTTGATAGGGGTTGCATTGAATGTGTAGATTGCTTTGGGTTGTAGAGTCGTTTTCACAATGTTGATTCTTCCAATCCAAGGACATGGTATATTGCTCCATCTATTTGTATCCTCTGTAATTAAATTCATCAGTGTCTTATAATTTCCTGCATACAGGTCTTTTGTCTCCTTTGGTAGGTTTATTCCTAGATATATTATTCTTTTTGTTGCAGTGGTAAATGGGAGTGTTTTCTTAATTTCACTTTCATATTTTTCATAATTAGAGTATAAGAATGCCAGTAATTTCAATGCACTAATTTTGTATCCTGCTACTTTTCCAAATTCATTAATTAGCTCTAGTAGTTTTCTGGTAGCATCTTTAGGATTCTCTATGTATTGTATCATGTCTTCTGCAAACACTGACAGATTTATTACTTCTTTTCTGATTTGGATTATTTTCTTTATATTTTCTTCTCTGATTGCTGTTGTTACAACTTCCAAAACTATGTTGAATAATAGTGGTGAGAGTGGGCAACGTTGTCTTCCTGCTGAATCTAGTGGAAATGGTTTCAGTTTTTCAGGCTTGAGGATGATGTTGTCTCTGTGTTTTTCATATATGGCTTTTAATATGTTGAGGAAAGTGCCCTCTGGGCCTCCTTTTTCTGGGTTTTATCATAAATGTGTGTTAAATTTTCTCAAAATCTTTCTCTGCATCTATCGAGATGATCATATGGTTTTTTTCTTTCAATTTCTTAATATGGTGTATCACGTTGGTTGTTTTGCATATATTGAAGAATCCTTACATTCGTGGAAGAAACCTCACTTGATCATGGTGTATGATCCTTTTAATGTGCTGTTGGATTCTGTTTGCCAGTATTCTTTTGAGGATTTTTGCATCTTTGTTCAACAGTAGTATTGGTCTGTAGTTTTCTTTCTTTGTGACATGTTTGTCTGGTTTTGGTATTATTGTGATTCTGGTTGTGTAGAATGAGTTTGGGAGTGTTCCTCTCTCTGATACATGTTGGAAGAGTTTTAGAAGTATAGGTGTTACCTCATCTCTTAATGTTTGATAGATTTCACCTGTCAAGCCATGTGTTCCTGGGCATTTGTTTGTTGGAAGATTTTTAAGCACAGTTTAACTTTCAGTGCTTGTCACTGGTCTGTTCATATTTTCTATTTCTTCCTGGTTCAGTCTGAGCACATTATGCATTTCTAAGAATTTTTCCATTTCCTCCAGGGTGTCCACTTTATTTGCATAGAGTTGCTTTTAGTAGTCTCTCATGATCCTTTCTGTTTCTGTATTTCAGTTGTTACTTCTCATTTTTCATTTCTAATACTATTGATTTGAGTCTTATCCCTTTTTTTCTTGATGACTCTGGCTTATGGTTTTGCAATTTTCTGTATTTTCTCAAAGAACCAGCTTTCACTGTTATTGATCTTTGGTATCATTTCCTTCATTCCTTTTTCATTTCTTTCTGATCTGATCTTTATGACTTCCTTCCTTCTGCTAATTTTGAGGGGTTTCTATTTCTTCTTTCTCTAATAGTTTTACGTGTAAAGATATGTTGTTTATTTGAGATTTTTCCTGTTGCTTCAAGTAGGATTGTATTGCTCTAAACTTCCCTCTTACAACTGACTTTGCTACATCCCATAAGTTTTGGGTCGTCGTGTCTCCATTGTCATTTGTGTCTAGGTATTTTTTGAATTCCTCTTTGATTTCTTCAGTGATCACTTCATTATTAAGTAGTGCAATGTTTAGCCTCAATGTGTTTGTATTTTTGACACATTTTTTCCTGTAATTCATATCTAGTCTAATAGCGTTGAGGTCACATCAGATACTTGATATGATTTCAATTTTCTTAAATTTACCAAGGCTTGATTTGTGACCCAAAATATGATCTATCATGGAGAACGTTCCATGAGCACTTGAGACAAATGTGTATTGTGTTGTTTTTGCATGGATTGTTCTATTCATCAAAATTAAGTCCATCTTTTTTATTGTATCATTTAAAGCTTGTGTTTCCTCATTTATTTTCATTTTGGATGACCTGTCCATTGGTGAATGTGGGGTGTGAAAATCCCCTACTGTGATTGTGTTACTGTTGACTACCCTTTTTATTGTTGTTAGTATTTGCTTTATGTATTGAGGTGCTCCTATGCTGAGTGCATAAATATTTGCAATTCTTATGTCTTCTTCTTGGATTGATCCCTTTGTCATTATGTAATGTCCTTCTTTGTCTCTTGTAATAGTCTTTATTATAAAGTCTCCTTTTTCTAATATGAGTGTTGCTCCTCCAGCTTTCTTTTGATTTCCATTTGAATAGAATATATTTTTCATCCTCTCACTTTCAGTCTGTACGTGTCCCTAGGTCTGACATGGGCCTCTTGTAGACAGCATATATATTGGTCTTGTTTTTGAATTCATTCAGCCAGTCTGTGTCTTTTGTTGGAAGTGTTTAATCCATTTGCATTTAAGGTAATGTGTGTGTTCCCTTTTCACCTCACACTCTCCAGCATTCATTTTTTCTAGATTTGTATGTTCTTATTCCCATTTTCTTAACTCTTTTGGGTTTATTATTGTAGGTGTTTTCCTTCTCCTGTGTTTCTTGCCTAGAGAAGTTCGTTTAGCATTTCTTGTAAAGCTGGTTTTGTCGTGATGAAGTCTCTCATCTTTTGCTTGTCTGTAAAGGTTTTAATTTCTCTGTCATATTTAAATGAGATCCTTGCTGGGTAGAGTAATCTTGGTTGTAGGTTTTTCTCCTTCATCACTTTAAATATGTCCTGCCACTCGCTTCTGGCTTGCAGAGTTTCTGCTAAAGATCAGCTGTTAACATTATGGGCATTCCATTGTGTGTTATTTGTTTTTTTTCCTTGCTGTTTTTAATATGTTTTCTTTGTATTTAATTTTTTTAGTTTGATTAATACGTGTCTTGGCGTGTTTCTCCTTGGATTTATCCTGTATGGGACTCTTTGTGATCCCTGGATGTGAGTAACTATTTAATTTCACGTATTAGGGAAATTTTCAACTATAATCTCTTCAAATATTTTCTCAGTCCCTTTCTTTTTCTCTTCTTCTTCTGGGATCCCTATAATTTGAATGCTGGTGAGTTTAATTTTGTCCCAGATGTCTCTGAGACTGTGCTCAGTTCTTTCATTCTTTATTCTTCTCTGCAGTATTTATTTCCACTATTCCAGGTCACCTATCTGTTCTTCCACCTCAGTTATTCTGCTATTGATCCCTTCTAGTGTATTTTGTATTTCATTTATTGTGTTGTTCATCATTGCTTGTTTCCTCTTTAGTTCTTCTAGGTCCTCATTAAATGTTTCTTGCATTTTCTCTATTCTATTTCCAAGATTTTGGATCATCTTTACTATCATTATTCTGAATTCTTTTTCAGGTAGACTGCCTATTTCCTCTTCATTTGTTAGGTCTGTTGGGCTTTTACCACGCTCCTTCATCCACTCTGTGATTTTCTGTCTTCTCATTTTCCTTATCTTACTGTGTTTCATGTCTACTTTTAGCAGCCTGCACGTTCATAGTTCCCATTGTTTTTGGTGTCTGTAGCCAGTGGCTAAAGTTATGTCAGTGGGTTGTGTAGGCTTCCTGGTTGTGGGGAGTAGTCCCTGTGTTCTGTTGGCTGAGGATGGATCTTTTCTTTTTGTTGGGGAATCCACGTGTGGTCGTGTTTTTTGTGGTGTCTTTGGCCTTATTATGATTTTAAGCAGCCTCTCAGCTAATGGGTGTGGTTGTGTTTCTTTCTTGCTAGTTGTTTGGCATAGGATGTCCAGCACTGTAGTTTGCTGGTCATTGAGTGAATCTGTGACTTTGTGTTGAGACGGAGATCTCTGGCAGATTTTCCCCATTTGATATTACATGGAGCTGGGAGGTCACTTGAGGACCAGTGTTGTGAAGTAGGCTTTCCCACCTCCGAGGCAGAGCACTGACTGCTAGAGCACCAAGAGGCTTTCATCCACATGGCACAGAATAAAAGGGAGAAAAAGTAGAAAGAAAAAAGGATGATAGAATAAAATAGAGTAAGATAAAAATAATAAAATAGAGTAAGGTGAAAAGAATTAAATTATTAAAATAAAATATAAGTATTAAGAGAAAAAATTTTTAACATCTTCTTTGGAATATAATAGCTTTACAATTGTGTGTTAGTTTCTGCTTTATAGCAGGTTGAATCAATTATACATATACACATGTTCGCATATCTCTTACGTCTTGCATCTCCCTCCCTCCCACCATCCCTATCTCAACCCTCTAACTGGTCACAAAGCATGGAGTTTATCTCCCTGTGCTATGAGGCTGCTTCCCAATAGCTCATTATTCTACATTTGCTGGTGTATATATGTCCATGCCACTCTCTCACTTTGTAACAGCCTACACTTCTCCCTGCCCACATTCTCAAATCCATTCCCTAGTAGGTCTGCATCTCCATTCCCGTCTTACCCCTAGGTTTTTCATGACCACCTTTTTTTTTTTTCTCATTATGTTCCATATATATGTGTTAGCATACTGTATTCGTTTTTCTCTTTCTGGCTTACTTCACTATGTATGACACACTCTAGGTACATCCATTTCACTACAAATAACTGAATTTCGTTTCTTTTTATGGGTGAGTAATATTCCATTGTATATATATGCCACATCTTCTTTATCCATTCAACCAATGATAGACATTTAGGTTGTTTCCATCTCCTGGCTATTGTAAATAGACCTGCAGTGAACATTTTGGTATATGACTCTTTTTGAACTAGGATTTTCTCAGGGAATATGCCCAGTAGTGAGATTGCTGTGTCCTATGGTAGTTTTATTTGTAGTTTTCTAAGGAACCCCCATACTGTTCTCCATAGTGGCTGTATCAATTTACATTCTCACCAGCAGTGCAAGAGTGTTCCCTTTTCTCCACATGCTCTCCAGTATTCATTGTTTCTAGATTTTTTGATGATGGTCATTCTGACCAGTGTAAGTTGATATCTAATTGTTGTTTTGATTTGCATTTCTCTAATGATTAATGATATTGAGCACTCTTTCATCTGTTTTTTGGCAATTTGTATATCTTCTTTGGAGAAATGTCTGTTAAGATCTTCTACCTACATTTGGATTGGATTGTTGCTTTTTTGTTATTGAGCTTCATGAGCTGCTTGTAAATTTTTGACGTTAATCCTTTGTCAGTTGTTTCATTTGCAAATGTTCTCTCCCATTCTGAGAGTTGCCTTGTGGTTTTGTTTATGGTTTTCTTTGCTTTGCAAAATCTTTTAACTTTTATTAGGTCCAATTTGGGTTTTTGTTTGTTAGTTTTTATTTCCATTAATCTAAGAGGTGGTTCAAAAATTATCTTGCTGTGATTTATGTCATAGTGCATTCTGTGTATGTTTTCCTCTGAGAGTTTATAGTGTCTGGCCTTATATTTATGTCCTTAATCTATTTTGAGCTTATTTTTGTGTATGGTGTTAGGGAGTGTTCTAATTTCATAGTTTTACATGTACCTGTCCAGTCTCTTATTGAAGAGGCTGTTTTTTCTTCACTGTATATCCTTGCCTCGTTTATCAAATATAAGGTGACCATATGTGCGTGGGTTTATCTCTGGGCTTTCTAACTTCTTCCATTGATGAATATTTCAGTTATTCATCAAATATTCATCAAATATTTCATTATTTCTTTTTCTTCTCTGATTGCTGTGGCTACAACGTCCAAAACTATGTTGAATAATAGTGGTGAGAGTGGGCAACCTTGTCTTGCTCCTGAAACTAGTGGAAATCTTTTCAGTTTTTCAGTATTAAAGATGATATTGGCTTTGTGTTTTTCTTATACAGCCTTTTTATGTTAAGAAAAGTTGCTTCCACGCCTACTTTCTCCCAGGATTTTATCATAAATGGGTGTTGAATTTTGTTGTAAGTTTTCTTGGCATCTATTGAGATGATCATACCGTTTACGTCTTCAATTTTTAAATATGGTGTATCGCGTTGACTGATTTGCGTATGTTGAAGAATCCTTGCATTCCTGGAAGAGCTCCCAATTCGTCATGGTGTATGGTCCTTTTAGTGTGCTATCCGAATATGTTTGCTACTATTTTTCTGAGGATTTTTGCCTCTACATTCATCAGTGATATTGGTGTGTAGTTTTCTTTCTTTGTTACATCTTTGTCAGGTTTTGGTATTAGAGTGATGTTGTCTTTGTACAATGAGTTTGGGAGTGTTCCTCCCTCTGGTATATGTTCAAAGAGTTTGAGAAGGATAGGTGTTAGCTCTTCTCTAAATGTTTGATAGAATTTGCCTGTCAAGCCATTTGGTCTTGGGCTTTTGTTTTTTGGAAGATTTTTAATCACAGTTTCAATTTCAGTGCTGGTGACTGGTCCATTCGTATTTTCTATTTCTTCCTGGTTCACTCACAGCATGTTGTCTATTTCTAAGAATTTGTCCATTTCTTCCAGATTCTCCATTTTATTGGCATAGAATTGCTTGTAGTAATCTGTCATGATCCTTTGTATTTCTGTTTGTCAGTTGTTACTTCTCCTTTTTCATTTCTAATTCTATTGATTTGAGTCTTCTCCATTTTTTTCTTGATGAGTCTGGCTAATGGTTTTGCAATTTTGTGTATCTTCTCAAATAACGATCTATCAATGTTATTGATCTTTACTATCGTTTCCTTCATTTCTTTTTCATTTATTTCTGATCTGATCTTTATAATTTCCTTCCTTCTTCTAACTTTGGGGTTTTTTTTTTTTCTTCTTTCTGTAATTGCTTTAGGTGCAAGGTTATGTTGTTTATTTGAGATGTTTTCTGTTTTTTTCAGGGAGAATTGTATTGCTATATACTTCCCTCTTAGAACTGCTTTCACTGCATACCATAAGTTTTGGGTTGTCGTATCTCCATTGTCATTTGTTTCTGGGTATTTTTTGATTTACTCTTTGATTTCTTCAGTGATCACTTCGTTATTAAATAGTGCATTGTTTAGCCTCCATGTGTTTGTTTTTTTGACACATCTTTTCCTACGATTGATATCTAGTCTCATAGTGCTGTGGTCAGAAAAGATACTTGACATGATTTCAATTTTCTTAAATTTACCAAGGCTGGATATGTGACCCAAGATATGATCTACCCTGGAGAATGTATCATGAGCACCTGAGAAAAATGTGTATTCTCTTGTTTTTGGATGGACCTACCTATAAATCACAATTAAGTACATTTTGCTTATTGTATCATTTAAACTTGTGTTTCCTCATTTATTTTCATTTTGGATGATCTGTCCATTGGTGAAAGTGGGGTGTTAAAGTCCCCTAACATGATTGTGTTACAGTCGATTACCTTTTTTATGGTTGATAGTATTTGCCCTATGTATTGAGGTGCTCCAATGTTGGGTGTATAAATATTTGCAATTGTTATATCTTCTTCATGGATCGATCCCTTGATCATTATGTAGTGTCCTTCTTTGTCTCTTGTAATAGTACTTATCTTAATGTGTATTTTTTTTCTATTATGAGAGTTGCTACTCCAGCTTTCTTTTGATTTCCATTTGAATGGAATATCTTCTTCCATCCCTTCATTTTCAGTTTGTATGTGTCCCTAGGTCTGAATTGGGTCTCTTGTAGACAGCATATATATTGTTCTTGTTTTTGAATCCATTCAGCCAGTCTGTGTCTTTTGGTGGGAGCATTTAATCCATTTACCTTTAAGGTAATGATTGATATGTGTTACTATTCTCATTTTGTTAATTGCTTTGGGTTTGTTATTGTAGGTGTTTTCCTTCTCTTGTGTTTCTTGCCTAGAGAAGTTAGTTTAGCATTCGTTGTAAATGTGATTTGGTGGCACTGAATTCTCTCAGCTTTTGCTTGTCTGTAAAGATTTTAATTTCTCCATCAAATCTGAGAGAGATCATTGCTGGGTAGAGTAATCTTGGTTGTAGGTTTTTCTCTTTTGTCACTTTTAATATGTCCTACTGCTCCCTTCTGGCTTGCAGAGTTTCTGCTGAAAGATCAGCTGTTAACCTTATGGGGATTCCCTTGTGTGTTATTTGTCGTTTTGCCCTTGCTGCTTTTAATATGTTTTCTTTGTATTTAATTTTTGATAGTTTGATTAATGTGTCTTGGCATGTTTCTCCTTGGATTTATACTGCATGGGACTCTCTGTACTTCCCGGACTGGATTAACTATTTCCTTTCCCGTATTAGGGAAGTTTCCAACTGCAATCTCTTCATATATTTTCTTAGTCTATTTCTTTTTCTCTTCTTCTTCTGGGACCCATATAATTTGAGTGTTGGTGAGTTTAGTTTTGTCCCAGAGTTTTGAGACTGTCTTCAGTTCTTTTCATTCTTTTCATTCTTTTTTCTTTATTCTGATCTGCAGCAGTTATTTCCACTATTTTGTCTTCCATGTCACTTATCTGTTCTTCTGCCTCAGTTATTCTATTCATCCCTTCTGAGGAATTTTTAGTTTCGTTTATTGTGTTGTTCATCGTTGCTTGTTTCCTCTTTAGTTCTTCTAGGTCCTTGTTAAATGTTTCTTCCATTTTCTCTATTCTATTTACAAGATTTTGGATCATCTTTACTATCATTATTCTGAATTATTTTTCAGGTAGACTGCCTATATCCTCTTCATTTGTTAGGTCTGGTGGGCTTTTACATTGCTCCTTCACCTGCCGTGTGTTTTGATGTCTTCTCATTTTGCTTATCTTACTGTGTTTGGGTTCTCCTTTTCTGCAGGCTGCATGTTCATAGTTTCCATTGTTTTTGGTGTCTGTCCCCAGTGGTTAAAGTTTCGTCAGTGGGTTGTGTAGGTTTCCCGGTTGAGGGGACTAGACCATGTGTTATGGTGGATGAGGCAGGATCTTGTCTTTCTGGTGGGCAGATCCACTTCTGGTGGTGTGTTTAGGGGTGTCTATGGCCTTATTATGATTTTAGGCAACCCTCTGCTAATGGATGTGGTTGTGTTCCTTTCTTGCTAGTTGTTTCGCTTGGATGTCCAGCACTGTAGCTTCTGGTCAGTAAGCGAAGCTGGGTCTTGTTGTTGAGACTGAGATTTCTGGGAGATTTTCCTAGTTTAATATTACATGGAGCTGTGAGGTCTCTTGAGGACCATTGCCCTGAGGTAGGATCTCTCACCTCACAGGCACAGCACTGAGGGCTAGAGCACCAAAAGCTTTTTATCTACATGGCACAGAATAAAAGGAAAAAAATAGAAAGAAAGAAAGAGGATAAAATAAAATAAAATGGAGTAAGATAAAAAATAAAGTTATTAAAATAAAATATAAGTATTAAGAAAAGAAATTTTTAAACATCTCTTTTGGAGTATGATAGCTGTACAAGGGTGTGTTAGTTTCTGCTTTATAGCAAGGTGAATCAATTATACATATACAAATATTCCCATATCTCTTCACTCTTACATCTCCCTCCCTCCCACCCTTCTTATCTCACCCATCTATGTGGTCACAAAGCACGGAGCTGATCTAACTGTGTTATGAGGCTGCTTCCCACTAAGTATTTATTCTATGTTTCCTTGTGTATATATGTCCATTCCACTCTCTCACTTTGTAAAAGCCTACACTTTCCTGTCCACAAAACCTCAAGTCCATTCTCTAGTAAGGTCAGCATCTCCATTCCCATCTTACCCCTGGTTCTTTATGGCATTCTTCTTTTTTTTTTTTTAGGTTCCACATATATGTATTAGAATACTGTATTTGCTTTTTCCTTTGTGGCTTACTTCACTCTGTATGACACACTCTAGGTCCATCCAGCTCACTACAAATAACTCAATTTCACTTCTATTTATGGCTGAGTAATATTCCATTGTATATATGTATGACCATTTTCTTTATCCATTCACCTGATGATGGACACTTAGGTTGCTTCCATCTCCTGGCTCTTGTAAATAGAGCTGCAGTGAATATTTTGTTACATAACTCTTTTTGAATTATGGTTTTCTCAGGGTATGTGCCCAGTATTTGTATTGCTGTGTCCTATGGTTGTTTTATTTGTAGGTTTTAAGGAACCGCCATACTGTTCTCCATAGTGGCTGTGTCAATTTACATTCCCACCAGCAGTGCAAGAGTGTTCCCTTTTCACCTCACGCTCTCCAGCATTCATTTTTTCTAGATCTTTTGATGATGGCCATTCTGACCAGTGTGAGATGATATCTAATCATTGTTTTGATTTGCTTTTCTCTAATGATTAATGATGTTGAGCATTCTTTCATCTGTTTGAAGGCAATCTGTATATCTTCTTTGGAGAAATGTCTGTTTGTGTCTTCTGCCCATATTTGGATTGGATTGTTGGTTTTTTTGTTATTGAGCTTCATGCGCTTCTTGTAAATTTTGGATATTAATCCTTTGTCAGTTGCTGCATTTGCAAATGTTCTCTCCAATTCTGAGAGATGTCTTGTGGTCTTGTTTATGGTTTCATTTGCTGTGCAAAAGGTTTTAACTTTCATTAGGTCCAATTTGGGTTTCTGTTTGTTTGTTTTTATTTCCATTTCTCTAAGAGGTGGGTCGAAAATGATCTTCCTGTGATTTATGTCATAGAGCATTCAGCCTAAGATTTCCTCTAAGAGTTTGATAGTGTATAGACTTACATTGAGGTCTTTAATCCATTTTTAGCTCTTTTTTGTGTATGGTGTAAGAGACTGTTCTAATTTCATACTTTTACATGTACCTGTCCTATTTCTGCAGCACCCCTTACTGAAGCAGCTGTTTTTTCTCCACTGTATATTCTTGCCTCGTTTATCTAACATAATGTGACACTATGTGTGTGGGTTTATGTCTGGGCTTTCTATCCTCTTCCCTTGATGAATATTTCAGTTTTTCTGCCAGTACCATTCTCTGTTGATTTCTGTAGCTTTGTAGTATAGTCTGAAGTCTGGGAGCCTGATTCCTCCAGCTCCATTTTTCGCACTCAAGGTTACTTTCACTATTCGGGGTCTTTTGTGTTTCCATACAAATTGTGAAATTTCTTGTTCTAGTTCTGTTTAAAATGCCAGTGGTAGTTTGATAGGGATTGCATTTATTGTGTAGTTTGCTTTGGGTCATAGAGTCGTTTTCACAATGTTGATTCTTCCAATCCAGATATGGTATATCTCTCCATCTATTTGAATCATCTGTCATTATTTTCATCAGTGTCTTATAATTTTCTGCATACAGGTTTTTTCTCTCCTTAGGTAGGTTTATTTCTAGATATATTATTCTTTTTGTTGCAATGGTAAATGGGAATGTTTTCTTAATTTCACTATCTGATTTTTCATCATTAGTGTATAAGAATGCCACAGATTTCTGTGCATTAAATTTGTATCCTGCTACTTTACCAAATTCATTGATTAGCTCTAGTTGTTTTCTGGTAGCATCTTTAGGATTCTCTATCTATAGTATCATGTCCTTTTCAAACAGTGACCACTTTATTTCTTCTTTTATGATTAGGATTACTTTTAGTTCTTTTTCTTCTCTGATTGCTGTGGCTACAACTTCCAAAACTATATTTAATAATAGTGGTGAGAGTGAGCACCTTGTCTTGCTCCTGAAACTAGTGGAAATCATTTCAGTTTTTCAGCATTGAGTACGATGTTGGCTGTGTGTTTGTCATATGTGGCCTTTATTATGTTGAGGAAAGTTCCCTCAATGCCTACTTTCTCCCAGGATTTTATCATAATTGTCAAAAGCTTTCTCTGCATCTATTGAGATAATCATAGCGTTTCTCTCTTCAATTTGTTAATATGATGTATCATGTTGATTGATTTGCATATATTGAAGAATTCTTGCATTCCTGGAAGAAACCCTACTTAGTCATGGTGTATGATGCTTTTAATGTGCTGTTGGATTCTGTTTGCAAGTATTTATTTGAGGATTTTGGCATCTATGTTCATCACTGATATTCGTCTGTAGTTTTCTTGTTTTGTGAAATCTTTGTCAGGTTTTGGTATTAGACTGATTGTGTCTTTGTAGAATTAGTTTGGGTGTGTTCCTCCCTCTGGTATATGTTGGAAGAGTTTGAGAAGGATAGGTATTAGCTCTTCTCTAAATGTTTGATAGAATTCGCCTGTCAAGCATCTTGTCCTGTGCTTCTTTTTTTTTTGGAAAATTTTTAATCACAATTTCAATTTCAGTGCTGTGACTGGTCTGTTCATACTTTCTGTTTCTTTCTGGTTCAGTCTCAACATGCTGTGCATTTCTAAGAATCTGTCCATTTCTTCTGGCTTGTTCATTTTATTGGCATAAAGTTGTTTGCAGTAATCTCTCATGATTCTTTGTATTTCTGTGTGTCCGTTTTTACTTCTCCTTTTTCATTTCTAATTCTATTGATTTGAGTCTTCTCCCTTTTAATCTTCTTGAGTTTGTCTAATGGTTTTGCAATTTTGCTTATCTTCTCAAAGAACCAGCTTTCAGTGTTATTGATCTTTGTTATAGTTTCCTTCATTTCTTTTTCATTTATTTTTGAACTGATCTTTATGCTTTCCTTCCTTCTGCTAACTTTGGGGGTTTTTGTTCTTCTTTCTCTAATTGCTTTAGGTGCAAGTTTATGTTGTTTATTTGAGATGTTTCCTGTTTCTTCAGGGAGGATTTTATTGCTATAAACTTCCCTCTTAGAACTGCTTTGGCTGCATCCCATAAGTTTTTGATCGTCGTTTCTCCACTGTCATTTGTTTCTGAGTATTTTTTTATTTCTTCAGTGATCACTTCGTTATTAAATAGTTCATTGTTTAGCCTCTATGTGTTTGTATTTTTGACACATCTTTTCCTGTATTTGATATCTAGTTTCATAACATTGTGGTCAGAAGAGATACTTGACATGATTTCAATTTTCTTAAATTTACCAAGGCTTGATTTGTGACCAAAGATATGATCTATCCTGGAGAATGTTCAATGAGAACTTTTGAACAATGTGTATTCTGTTGTTTTTGGATGGAATGTCCTATAAGTCAAAATTAAGTCCATCTTTTTTATTGCATCATTTAAACCTTGTGTTTCCTCATTTATTTTTATTTTGGATGATCAGTCCATTGGTGAAAGTGGGGTGTTAACGTCCCCTGGTATGATTGTGTTACTGTCGATTACCCTTTTTATGGTTGCTAGTATTTGCCTTATGCATTGAGGGGCTCCTAGTTTGGGTGCATACATATTTGCAATTGTTATATCTTCTTCCTGGATCATTATGTACTGTCCTTCTTTGTCTCTTGTACTTCAAAGTCTATTTATTTCAAAGTCTATTTATTCTGATATGAGAGGTGCTACTACAGCTTTCTTTCGACTGCCATTTAAATGGAATATCCTTTTCCATCTCCTCACTTTCAGACTGTATGTGTCGCTACGTCTGAAGTGGGTCTCTTGTAGACAGCATATATATTGGTCTTGTTTTTGCAACCATTCAGCCAGTCTGTGTCTTTAATCCATTTACATTTGAGGTAATGATCAATATGTATGTTCCTATTCTCATTTTCTTAACTATTTTGGGTTTGCTATTGTAGGTGTTTTCCTTCTCTTGTGTTTCCTGCCTAGAGAAGTTCATTTAGCATTTCTGTAAAGCTGGTTTTGTGGTGCTGAACTCTCTCAGTTTTGTTTTTCTGTATAGTTTTTAATTTCCCCATCAAATCTGAGTGAGATCCTTGCTGGGTAGAGTAATCTTCATTGTAGGTTCTTCTCCTCCCTCACTTTTAATATTTCCTGCCACTCCCTTCTGGCTTGCAGAATTTCTGCTGAAAAATCAGCTCTTAACTTATGGGGATTCCCTTGTGTGTTATTTGTTGTTTATCCCTTGTTGCTTTTAATATCTTTTCTTTCTATTTAATATTTGATAATTCGATCAATATGTGTCTTGGCATGTTTTTCCTGGATTTATCCTGTATGGGACTCTCTATTCTTCCTGGATTTGATTAACTATTTCTTTCCCGTATTAGGGAAGTTTCCAACTGTAATCTGTTCATATAGGTTCTCAGTCCATTTCTTTTTCTCTTCTTCTTCTGGGACCCATATAATTTGAATGTTGGTGAGTTTAATTTTGTACCAGAGGTCTCTGAGACTGTCTTCAGTTCACGTCATTCTTTTTTCTTTATTCTGCTCTGCAGTAATTATTTCCACTCTTTTATCTTCCAGGTCACTTATCTGTTCTTCTGCCTCAGTTATTCTGCTATTCATCCCTTCTGCAGAAATTTTAGTTTCATTTATTGTGTTTTTCATCGTTGCTTCTTTCCTCTTTAGTTCTTCTAGTTTCTTGTTAAATGTTTCTTGCATTTTCTCTATTCTATTTCCAAGATTTTGGATCATTTTTACTATCAATTTTCTGAAAGCTTTTTAAGGTATACTACCTATTTCCTCTTCATTTGATAGGTCCGGTGGTCTTTAATCAGGCTCCTTCATCTGCTCTGTAGATTTCTGTCTTCTCATTTTGCTTATCTTACTGTGTTTGGGTTCTCCTTTTTTGTAGGCTGCAAGTTCATTGTTCCTGTTGTTTTTGCTGTACTTTGCCAGGGGCAAAAGTGGTGTCAGTGGGTTTTGTAGGCTTCCTGGTTGCGGGTAATAGTCCCTGTGTTCTGGTGGGTAACCCTGGATCCTGTTTTTCTGGTGGGCAGATCCACGTCCCATGGTGTGTTTTGTGGTGTCTGTGGCCTTATTATGATTTAAGGTAGCCTCTCTGTTAATGGGTGGGGTTGTTTTCCTCTCTTGCTTGTTGTTTGGCATAGGATGTCCAGCACTGTAGCTTGCTGGTCATTGAGTGAAGCTGGGTCTTGGTGTTGAGACGCAGATCTCTGGGAGATTTGCGTTATTTGTTATTACATGTAGCTGGGAGGTCTCTTGAGTACCAGTGTGCTGAAGTAGGCTGTCCCACCTCAGAGGCCCAGGAATGACTGCTAGAGCACCAATATCCTTTCATCCACATGTTACAGAATAAAAGGGAGGAAAAGTAGAAAGAAATAAAGAAAGAGGATAAAATAAAAAATAGAGTATGAGAAAAATAAAATTATTAAAATAAAATATAATTTTTTTTAATTTAACATCATTTTTGGAGTATAATCACTGTACAATGGTGTCCTAGTTTCTGCTTTTTAACAAAGTGAATCAGTTATACGTATACACATATTTCCATATCACTTCTCTCTTGCATCTCCCGCCCTGCCACCCTCCCTTTCTCACCCCTCTAGGTGGTCACAAAGCCCTGAGCTGATCTCCCTGTGCTATGAGGCTGCTTCCCACTAGCTATCTACTCTACGTTTGGTAGTGTATATATGTCCATGCCACTCTCTCACTTTGTAACAGTCTACACTTCCCCCTCCCCACATCGTCATGTCCATTCGCTAGTAGGTCTGTGTCTCCCTTCCCGTCTTACCCTTAGATTCTTCATGACCTTCTTCTTTTTTTCCCTTAGGTTCCATATATATATGTGTTAGCATACTGTATTTGTTTTTCTCTTTCTGGCTTACTTCACTCTGTATGACACACTCTAGGTCTATCCACCTCACTACAAATAACTCAATTTCATTTCTTTCTATGGCTGAGTAATATTCCATTGGGTATATGTGCCACATCTTCTTTATCCATTCATCCGATGACGGACACTTAGGTTGCTTCCATCTCCTGGCTATTGTAAATAGAGCTGCAGTGAACATTTTCGTACATGACCCTTTTTGAATTATGGTTTTCTCAGGGTATATGCCCCGTAGTGGGATTGCAGGGTCCAATGGTAGTTTTATTTCTAGTTTCTGAAGGAATCCCCATACTGTTCTCCATAGTCACTGTATCAATTTACATTCCCAGCAGCAGTGCAGGGGTGTTCCCTTTTCTCCACATGCTCTGTAGCATTCATTGTTTCTAGATATTTTGATGACGGCCATTCTGACCAGTGTGAGATGATATCTAATTGTAGTTTTGATATACATTTGTCTAATGATTAATGATGTTGAGCATTCTTTCATTTGTTTGTTGGCATTCTGTATATCTTCTTTGGACAAATGTTTATTTAGGTCTTCTGCCCATTTTTGGATTGGATTTGTGGTTTTCCTATTATTGAGCTGCATGACTTGCCTGTAAATTTTGGACCTTAATCTATTTTAGTTACTTAATTTGCAAATGATTTCTCCCATTCTCAGGGTTGTCTTTTGGTCTTGTTTATGGTTTCCA
The DNA here is from genome assembly GCF_964374135.1 of Grampus griseus. Classification (NCBI taxonomy): domain Eukaryota; kingdom Metazoa; phylum Chordata; class Mammalia; order Artiodactyla; family Delphinidae; genus Grampus; species Grampus griseus. The sequence goes on along the minus strand of NC_139016.1, from coordinate 16,672,093 downwards.
ATGCTGTGAAAAAGCTTTTAACTTTCATTAGGTCCAATATGGGTTTTTGTTTGTCTGTTTTTATTTCCATTTCTCTAAGAGGTGGGTCAAAAAGATCTTGCTGTGATTTATGTAATAGAGCATTTTGCCTGAGATTTCCTCTAAGTGTTTGATAGTGTCTGGCCTTACATTTAGGTCTTTAATCCATTTTGAGCTTATTTTTGTGTATGGTGTTAGGGATTTTTCTAATTTCATACTTTTACATGTAACTGTCCAGGTTCCCTAGCAACTCTTATTGAAGAGGCTGTCTTTTCTCCACTGTGTATTCTTGCCTCGTTTATCAAAAATAATGTGACCATATGTGCCTGGCTTTATCTCTGAGCATTCTATCTTGTTCCATTGATGTATATTTCACTTTTTGTGCCAGTACCACACTCTCTTGATTACTGTAGCTCTGTAGTATAGTCTGACATCACAGAGCCTGATTCCTCCAGCTCCATTTTACACTCTCAAAATTGCTATTTCTATTCGTGGTCTTTAGTGTTTCCATAAAAATTGTGAAATTTTTTTGTTCTAGTTCTGTTTAAAATGCCAGTGGTATTTTGATAGGGATTGCATTGAATGTGTATATTGCTTTGGGTCATAGAGTCATTTTCCCAATGTTGATTCTACCAATCCAAGGACATGGTATATTGCTCCATCTATTTGTATCATCTGTAATTACATTGATCTGTGTCTTATAATTTTCTGCATACAGGTCTTTTGTCTCCTTTGGTAGGATTATTCCTAGATATATTATTCTTTTTGTTGCAATGATAGATGGGTGTGTTTTCTTAATTTCACTTTCAGATTTTTCATCTGTAGTGTATAAGAATGCCAGAGATTACTGTGCATTAATTTTGTATCCTGCTACTTTACCGAATTCATTGATTAGCTCTAGTAGTTTTCTAGTAACATCTTTGGATTCTCTATGTGTGGTATCATGTCCTTTGCAAACAGTGATAACTTTATATCTTCTTTTTCAATTTGGATTACTTTTCTTTCTTTTTCTTCTCTGATTGCTGAGGGTACAACTTCCAAGACTATATTGAATAATAGTGGTAAGAGTGGGCAACCTTGTCTTCCTCCTGAAACTAGTGGAAATGTTTCCAGTTTTTCATCGAGGACGATGTTGGCTGTGTGTTTGTCATATATGGTCTTTAATATGTTGAGGAAAGTTCCCTGTTTACTTCCTTTCTCCGGGTTTTCTCAAAATGTGTGTTGAATTTTGTCGAAAAATGTCTCTTCATCAATTGAGATGATCATATTCTTTTTCTCCTTCAATTTGCTAATATTGTGTACCCCGATTGTTTTGCGTATATTAAAGAATCCTTGCATTTGTGGAAGAAACCCCACTTCATCATGTTGTATGATCCTTTTAATGTGCTGTTGGATTCTGTTTGCTAGTATTTTTTTGAAAATTTGCATCTATGTTCATCAGTAATATTGGTCTGTGGTTTTCATTCTTTGTGACATGTTTGTCTGGTTTTGGTATTAGTGTGATGGTGGCTTTGTAGAATGAGTTCGGGGGTGTTCCACTCTCTGGTATATGTTGGAAGAGTTTGAGAAGTATAGGTGTTAGCTCTTCTCTTAATGTTTGATAGAATTCATTTGTCAAGCTATGTGGTCCTGGGCTTTTGTTTGTTGGAAGATTTTTAATCACAGTTTAAATTTCAGTGCTTGTGACTGGTCTGTTCATATTTTCTATTTCTTCCTGGTTCAGTCTCAGCACATTGTGCATTTCTAAGAATTTGTCCATTTCTTCCAGGTTGTCCGTTTTATTGGCATAGAGTTGCTGGTAGTAATCTCTCATGATGGTTTGTATTTCTCTGTGTCACTTCTTACTTCTCCTTTTTCATTTCTAATACTATTGAATTGAGTATTCTCCCTTTTTCTCTGATGAGTCTGGATTATGGTTTTGCAATTTTGTTTATCTTCTCAAAGAACCAGCTTTCACTCTTATTGACATTTGCTATCGTTTCCATCATTTCTTTTTCATTTATTTCTGTTCTGATCTTTATGATTTCCTTCTTTCTGCTAAATTTGTTTTTTTTTTCTTCTCTCTCTAATAGCTTTAGGTGCAATGTTATGTTGTTTATTTGAGATGTTTCCTGTTTCTTCAGGTAGGATTTGTTATAAACTTCCTTGTCACAACTGCTTTTGCTGCATCCCATAAGTTTTTGTTCATCGTGTCTCCATGGTCGTTTGTGTCTAGGTATTTTTTGATTTCCTCTTTGATTTCTTCAGTGATCACTTCGTTATTAAGTAGTGGATTGGTTAGCCTCCATGTGTCTGTATTGTTGACACATCTTTTCCTGTAATTGATATCCTGTCTCATAGTGTTGTGCTCAGATATGATACTTGATATGATTTCAATTTTCTTAAATTTACCAGGGCTAGATTTGTGACCCAAGATATGATCTATCCTGGAGAATTTTCATGAACGCTTGAGAGAAATGTGTATTCTGTTGTTTATGATGGAAATTCCTATAAATCACAATTAAGTGCATCTTTTTTATTGTATCATTTAAAGCTTGTGTTTCCTCATTTATTTCATTTTGGATGATCTGTCCATTGGTGAAAGTGGGGTGTTAAAGTCCCCTACTATGATTGTATTACTATCGATTACCCTATTTATGGTTGTTAGTATTTGCCTTATGTATTGAGGTGACCTTATGTGGGGTGCATAAATATTTGCACTTGTTACATCTTTTTCTTGGATCGATCCCTTGATCATTAAGTAGTGTCCTTCTTTGTCTCTTGTAATAGTCTTTATTTTTATTTTTTTTTTAACATCTTTATTGGGATATAATTGCTTTACAATGGTGTGTTAGTTTCTGCTTTATAACAAAGTGAATCAGTCATACATAAACATATGTTCCCATATGTCTTCCCTGTTGTGTCTCCCTCCCTCCCACCCTCCCCATCCCACCCCTCCAGGCTGTCACAAAGCACCGAGCCAATATCCCTGTGCCATGCGGCTGCTTCCCACTAGCTATCTACCTTACTGCGTTTGTTAGTGTGTATATGCCCATGACTCTCTCTCGCCCTGTCACAGCTCACCCTTCCCCCTCCCCATAACCTCAAGTCCGTTCTCCAGGAGGTCTGCATCTTTATTCCTGCTTTACCCCTAGGTTCTTCATGACATTTTTTTCTTAAATTCCATATATATGTGTTAGCATACGGTATTTGTCTTTTTCTTTCTGACTTACTTCACTCTGTATGACAGACTCTAGGTCTATCCACCTCATTACAAATAGCTCAATTTCGTTTCTTTTTATGGCTGAGTAATATTCCATTGTATATATGTGCCACATCTTCTTTATCCATTCATCCGATGACGGGCACTTAGGTTGTTTCCATCTCCGGGCTATTGTAAATAGAGCTGCAATGAACATTTTGGTACATGACTCTTTTTGAATTTTGGTTTTCTCAGGGTATATGCCCAGTAGTGGGATTACTGGGTCATATGGTAGTTCTATTTGTAGTTTTTTAAGGAACCTCCATACTGTTCTCCATAGTGGCTGAACCAATTCACATTCCCACCAGCAGTGCAAGAGTGTTCCCTTTTCTCCACACCCTCTCCAGCATTTATTGTTTCTAGATTTTTTGATGATGGCCATTCTGACTGGTGTGAGATGATATCTCATTGTAGTTTTGATTTGCATTTCTCTAATGATTAATGATGTTGAGCATTCTTTCATGTGTTTGTTGGCAGTCTGTGTATCTTAATAGTCTTTATTTTAAAGTCTATTTTTTTTTATATGAGAGTGGCTACTCCAGCTTCTTTTTGATTTCCATTTGAATGGAAAATCTTTTTCCATCCCCTCACTTTCTGTCCGTTTTTGTCCCTAGGTCTAATGTGGGTCTCTTGTAAACAGCATATATATTGGTTTTGTTTTTCAATCCATTCAGCCAGTCTGTGCTTTTGGTGGGAGCATTTAATCCATTTACATTTAAGGTAATGATCGATATATATGTTCCTATTCCCATTTTCTTAACTGTTTCATGTTTGTTATTGTAGGTGTTTTCCTTTTCTTGTGTTTCTTGCCTAGAGAAGATCGTTTAGCATTTGTTGTAAAGGTGGTTTTGTGGTGCTGAATTCTCTCAGCTTTTGCTTGTCTGTAAAGGTTTCAGTTTCTCCATCAAATCTGAGTGAGATTCTTTCTGGTTAGAGAAATCTTGGTTGTAGGTTTTTTTCCTTCACCACTTTATATATGTCCTGCCACTCCCTTCTGGCTTGCAGAGTTTCTGCTGAAAAATGAGCTGTTAACCTTATCGGAATTCCCTTGTGTGTTATTTGTTGTTTTTCCCTTGCTGTTTTTAATATGTTTTCTTTGTACTTAATTTTTGATAGTTTGATTAATATGTGTCTTGGCCTGTTTCTCCTGGAATTTATCCTGTATGGGACTCTCTGTGCTTCCTGGACTTGATTAACTATTTCCTTTCACATATTAAGGACATTTTCAACTATAATCTCTTCAAATATATTCACAGTCCATTTCTTCTTCTCTTCTTTTTCTGGGACTCCTATAAGTTGAATGTTGGTGAGTTTAAATTTTTCCCAGATGTCTGAGACTGTCTTCAGTTCTTTTCATTCTTTTTTCTTTATTCTGCTCTACAGTAGTTATTTCCACTATTTTATCTTCCAGGTCACTTATCCATTCGTCTGCCTCAGTTATTCTGCTATTGATCTCTTCTGGAGAATTTTTAATTTCATTTATTGTGTAGATCATCATTGCTTGTTTCCTCTTTAGTTCTTCTAAGTCCTGTTAAATGTTTGTTTCATTTTCTCTATTCTATTTCCAAGATTATGGATCATCTTTACTATCATTATTCTAAATTCTCTTTCAGATAGACTGCCTATTTCTTCTTTATTTCTTATTTCGGGTTGGCTTTTACCTTGCTCCTTCATCGGCTGTGTGTTTTTCTGTCTTCTCATTTTGCTGATTTAGCAGTGTTTGGGGTCTCCTTTTTGCAGGATATAAGTTCATTGTTCCCGTTGTTTTTGGTGTCTGTTCCCTGTGGCTAAGGTTCCATCAGTGTGTCGTGTAGGTTTCCCGGTTGAGGGGACAAGTTACTTTGTTCTGGTCGATGAGGCTGGATCTTGTCTTTCTGGTGGGTAGGTCCACGTCTGTTGGTGTGTTTTGTGGATCTGTTACCTTATTATGATTTTAGGCAGCCTCTCTTATTATGAGTGGGGTTGTGTTCCTGTCTTACTTGTTGTTTGGCATATGATGTCTGGCATTGTAGCTTGCTGGTCATTGTGGGAAGCTGGGTTGTGTTCCTGTCTTACTTGTTGTTTGGCATATGATGTCTGGCATTGTAGCTTGCTGGTCATTGTGGGAAGCTGAGCCTTTGTGTTGAGATGGAGATCTCTGGGAGATTTTCCCCATTTCATATTACATGGAGCTGTGAGGTGTCTTGAGGACCAGTGTTCTGAAGTAGCCTCTCCAGTCTCAGAGGTACAGCACTGACTGCTAGAGCACCAAGGCCCTTTCATGCATATGGCACAGAATATGAGGAAGAAAAAGCAGAAAAGAAAGAAAGAAAGAAAGAGAGAGATAAAGAAAGAAAGAAAGAAAGAAAGAGGATAAAAGTAAATGTAATAGAGTAAGATAAAAAATAAAGATATTACAATAACGTATAAGTTAAGAAAAAATTAGCATCTTTTTTGGAGTATAATAACTTTACAATGGTGTGTTAGTTTCTGCTTTATAACAAAGTGAATCAGTTATACATATACAAATGTTCCCATATCTCTTCCCTCTTGCATCTCCCTCCTTCCCATCCTCCCTATTTCCCCTTCTATTTAGTCACAAAGCTCTGAGCTGATCTCCCTGTGCTATGAGGCTGCTTCCCACTAGCTATCTACGTTTGGTAGTATATATATATATGTCCATGACACTCTCTTACTTTGTAACAACCTACACAGCCCCCTCCCCACATCCTTGAGTGCATTCTCTAGTAGGTCTGTGTCTCCATTCCCGTCTTAACCCTAGGTTCTTCATGACCTTCTTTTTTTTTTTTCTTAGGCTCCATATATATATGTTAGCATATTGTATATGTTTTTCTCTTTCTAGCCTACTTCACTCTGTATGACAGATTCTAGATCCATCCACCTCACTACAAATAACTCAATTTCATTTCTTTTTATGGCTGAGTAATATTCCATTGTATATATGTACGACATCTTCTTTATCCATACACCCGAGGATGGACAATTAGGTTGCTTCCATCTCCTGACTCTTGTAAATAGAGCTGCAACGAACATTTTCGTACATGACACTTTTTGAATTATGGTATTCTCAGGATATATACCCAGTAGTGGGATTGCTGGGTCCTAGTATAGGTTTATTCATAGGTTTTTATGTAACCCCCATACTGTTCTCCGTAGTGGCTGTATCAATTTACATTCCCACCAGCAGTGCAAGAGTGTTCCCTTTTCTCCACATGCTATACAGCATTCCTTGTTTCTAGATTTTTTGATGATGGCCAGTCTGACTGGTGTGAGATGATATCTAATTGTAGTTTTGATTTGCATTTCTCTAATGATTAATGATGTTGAGCATTCTTTCATCTGATTTTAGGCAATCTGTATATGTTCTTTCAAGAACTGTCTGTTTAGGTCTCCTGTCTATTTTTGGATTGGGTTTTTGGTTTTTCTGTTATTGAACTGCGTGGGGTATCTGTAAATTTTGGACATTAATCCTTTGTCAGTTGCTTCATTTGCAAATGATTTCTCCCATTCTGAGAGTTGCATTTTGGTCTTGTTTATGGTTTCCTCTGCTGTGCAAAATCTTTTAGTTTTCATTAGGTCCAATCTGGGGATTTTTTTGTTTGTTTTTATTTCCATTTCTCTAAGTGGTGGGTTAAAAAGAATCTTGTTGTGATTTATGTCATAGAGTGTTCTGCCTATGTTTTCCTCTAAGAATTTGACAGTCTCTGGCCTTACATTTATGTCTTTAATCCATTTTGAGCTTATTTTTTTTTTGTATGGTGTCAGGGAATTTTCTAATTTCCTACTTTTACATGGACCTGTCCAGTTGCCCCAGCACCCCTTATTGAAGAGGCTGTCTTTTCTCCACTGTGTATTCTTGCCTCGTTTATCAAAGATAATGTGATCATATGTGCGTTGGTTTATCTCTGGGGTTTCTATCCTGTTCCATTGATGTATATTTCAGTTTTTGTGCCAGTACCATACTCTCTTGATTACTGTAGCTTTGTAGAATAGTCTGAAGGCAGGGAGCCTGATTCCTCCAGCTTCATTTTTCATTCTCAAGTTTGCCTTCGCCATTCGGGGTCTTTTGTTTTTCCATCCGAATTGTGAATTGTTTTTTTGTTCTAGTTCTTTTTAAAATGCCAGTGTTAATTTGGTAGGGATTGCATTGAATGTATAGATTTCTTTGTGTTGAAGAGTCATTTTCACAATGTTGATTCTTCCAATCCAAGGACATGGTATATTGCTCCATCTATTTGTTTCATCTGTCATTTCTTTCATCAGTATCTTATAAAATTCTGCATAGAGGTCTTTTGTCTCCTTAGGTAGGTTTATTCCTAGATATATCATTATTTTTGTTGCCATGGTAAATGGGAGTATTTTCTTAATTTCACTTTCAGATTTCTCGTCATTAGTGTATAAGAATGCCAGAGATTTCTGTGCATTAATTTTGTACCCTGTTACTTTACATTTTCATTGATTAGCTCTAGTTTTTTTCTGGTAGCATCTTTAGGATTCTCTATGTATAGTATCATATTCTCTGCAATCAGTAACAGCTTTATTTCTTCTTTTCCAATTTGGATTATTTTACTTCTTTTTCTTTTCTGTTTGCTGTGGCTACAACTTCCAGAGCTATGTTGAGTAATAGTGGTGAGAGTGGGCAACATTGTCTTCCTCCTGAAACTAGTGGAAATCGATTCAGTTTTTTATCATTGAGGACTATGTTGGCTGTGTGTTTGTCATATATGACCTTTGTTATGTTGAGCCACTTTCCCTCAATGCCTACTTTCTCCCGGAATTTTATCATAAATAGGTGTTGAATTTTGTCGAAATCTTTCTCTGCATATATTGACATGATTTTTTAAACATCTTTATTGGGATATAATTGCTTTACAATGGTGTGTTAGTTTCTGCTTATAACAAAGTGAATCAGTTACACATGTACATATGTTCCCATATCTCTTCCCTTTTCCATCTCCCTACCTCCCACCCTCTCTATCCCACCCCTCCAGGGGGTACCAAGCAGATCTCCCTGTGCTATGTGGCTGCTTCCCACTAGATATCTACCTTACGTTTGGTAGTGTATATATGTCCATGCCTCTCTCGCTTTGTCACTGCTCACCCTTTCCCCTCCCCATATCCCCCCCAAGTCCGTTCTCTAGTAGGTCTGTGTCTGTGACTCTTGCACTGCTGGTGGGAATGTGAATTGGTACAACCACCTATTCCCATTTTCTTAACTCTTTTGGGTTTGTTATCATAGATGTTTTCCTTCTCTTGTGTCTCTTGCCTAGAGAAGTTCGTTTAACACTTGTTGTAAATGTGGTTTGGTAGTGATGAAGTCTCTCATCTTTTGCTTGTCTGTAAAGGTTTTAATTTCTCCATCAAATCTGAATGAGATCCTTGCTGGGTAGAGTACTCTTGGTTGTAGGTTTTTCTCCTTCATCACTTTAAATATATCCTGCCACTCCCTTCTGGCTTGCAGAGTTTCTGCTGAAAGATTAGCTGTTAATCTTATGGGAATTCCCTTATGTGTTCTTTGTTGTTTTCCCCTTGATGCTTTTAATGTGTTTTCTTTGTATTTAATTTTTGATAGCTTGATTAATATGTGTCTTTGCATGTTTCTTCTTGGATTTATCCTGTATGGGACTCTCTGTACTTCCTGGACTTGATTAACTATTTCCTTGTAAATATTAGGAAAGTTTTCTACTATAATCTCTTCAAATATTTTCTCAGTCCATTTCTTTTACTCTTCTTTTTCTGGAACCCCTATAATATGAATGTTAGTGAGTTTAATTTTGTCCCAGAGGTCTCTGAGACTGTCTTCAGTTCTTTTCATTCTTTTTCCTTTATTCTGCTCTGCAGTAGTTATTTCCACTATTTTATCTTCAAGGTCACTTGTCCATTCTTCTGCTTCAATTATTCTGCTATTCATCCCTTCTGGAGAATTTTTAATTTCATTTATTGTGTTGTTCATCATTGCTTGTTTCCTCTTTAGTTCTTCTAAGTCCTTGTTAACTGTTTCTTGCATTTTCTCTATTCTATTTCCAAGACTGAGGATCATCTTTACTATCATTATTCTGAGTTCTTTTGCAGGTAGACTGCCTATTTCCTCTTCATTTTTTAGGTCTGTTGGGCTTTTACCTTCATCTACTGTGTGTTTTTCTGTCTTCTCAATTTGCTTATCTTACTCTGTTTGGTGTCTCATTTTTCAAGGCTGCAAGTTCATATTTCCCATTGTTTTGGGGGTTGTTCCCAGTCGCTAAATTTGCGTCAGTGTGTTCTGTAGGCTTCCTGGATACAGGGAACTAGTCCTTGTATTCTGCTGGATGAGGCTGGATCTTGTCTTTCTGGTGGACAGGTCCACGGCTGGTGTTGTGTTTTGGGGTGTCTGTGGCTTTATTATAATTTAAGGGAGATTCTCTGATAATGGGTGGCTTTGTGTTACTGTCTTGCTACATTTTTTGGCATCACATGTCCAGCATCATAACGTGTTTGTCATTGAGTGAAGCTGGGTCTTGGTTTTGAGACAGATATCTCTGGGGAATTTTCCCCGTTTGATATTAAATGGACCTGGGAGGTGTCTTGAGGACCAGTGCCCTGAAATAGGCTCTCCCAACTCAGAGGTACAGCTGTGACTGCTAGAGCACCAATAGTCTTTCATCCACATGGCACAGAATAAAAGGGAGGAAAAGTGGAAAGAAAGAAAGAGGATAAAATAAAATAGAGTAAGATAAAAAATAAAATTGTTAAAATAAAATATAGGTTTACAAAAATGTTAACATCATTTTTGGAGTCTAATCATTTTACAATGTTGTGTTAGTTTCTTCTTTATAAAAAAGTGAATCAGTTATACATATACACATTTCCATATCACTTCCCTTTTGCATCTCCCTCTCTGCCACCCTCCCTTTCTCACCCCTCTAGGTGGTCAAAAAGCCCTGAGCTGATCTCCCTGTGCTATGAGGTTGCTTCCCACTAGCTATCTACTCTACGTTTGGTAGTGTATATATGTCCATGCCACTCTCTCACTTTGTAATATTCTACACTTTCCCCTCCAACATCCTCAAGTCCATTCCCTAGTAGGTCTGCCTCTCCATTCCCATCTTATCCCTATTTTCTTCATGACCTTCTTTTTTTTCTCTCTCTCTCTCTTTAGGTTCCATATATATGTGTTAGCATATGGTATTTGTTTTTCTCTTTCTGGCTTACTTCATTCGTATGACACACTCTGGGTCCATCCACCTCACTACAAATAACTCAATTTCATTTCTTTTTATGGCTGAGTAATATTCCATTGTATATATGTACGATGTCTTCTTTATCCATTCATACAGTGATGGACAGTAAGGTTGCGTCCACCTCCTGGCTCTTGTACATAGAGCTGCAGTGAACATTTTAGTACATGTCTCTTTTTGAATTATGGTTTTCTCATGGTATATGCCCAGTAGAGGCAATGCTGGGTCCTTTGGTAGGTTTATTTGTAGTTTTTTAAGGAAACCCCATACTGTTCTCCATAGTGGCTGTATCAATTTATATTCCCACCAGCAGTGCAAGAGTGTTCTCTTTTCTCCACATGCTCTCCAGAATTCATTGTTTCTAGATTTTTTCATCATGGCCATTCTGACCAGTGTGAGATGATATCTAATTGTAGTTTTGATTTGCATTTCTCTAATGATTAATGATGTTGAGCATTCTTTCATCTATTTGTTGGCAATCTGTATATTTTCTTTGCAGAAATGCCTGTTTAGGTCTTCTGCTCATTTTTGGAGTGGATTTTTTGTGTTTCTGTTATTGAGCTTCTTGTGGTGTCTGTAAATTTTGGACATTAATCCTTTGTCAGTTGCTTCATTTGCAAATGATATCTCCCATTCTAAGAGGTGTCTTTTGGTCTTGTTTATGGTTTCCATTGCTGTGCAAATGATTTTAGTTTTCATTAGGTCCAATTTGGGTTTTTGCTTGTTTGTTTTTATTTCCATTTCTCTAAGAGGTGGGTCAAAAAGAATCTTGCTGTGACTTATGTCATTGAGCATTCTGCCTATGTTTTCCTCTAAGAGTTTGATAGTGTCTGGCTTCACATTTAGGTTTTTAATCCATTTTGAGCTTATTTTTGTGTATTGTGTTAGGGAGTTTTCTAATTTCATACTTGTACAGGGACCTGTCCCGATTCCCTGGCAACCCTTATTAAAGAGGTTATGTTTCCTCCACTGTATATTCTTGCCTCGTTTATCAAAGATAATGTGACCATATATGCATGGGTTTATCTCTGGGCTTTCTATCCTGTTCCATTGATATATATTTCAGTTTTTGTGCCAGTACCATACTCCCTTGATTACTGTAGCTTTGTAGAATAGTCTGAAATCAGGGAGCCCGACTCTTCCAGCTCCATTTTTCATACTCAAATTTGCTTTGGCTATTCGGGGTCTTTTATGTTTCCATACAAATTGTGAATTTTTTTTTGTTCTAGTTCTGTTTAAAATGCCAGTGATAGTTTGATAGGGATTGCACTGAATGTGTAGATTGCTTTGTGTCATAGAGTCACTTTCACAATATTGATTCTTCCAATCCAAGAACATGGTATATTGCTCCATCTATTTGTTTTATCGGTCATTTCTTTCATCCGTGTCTTATAATAATCTGCATACAGGTCTTTTGTCTCCTTAGGTAGGTTTATTCCTAGATATATTATTATTTTTTTTGCCATCGTAAATGGAGTGGTTTCTTAATTTCACTTTCAGATTTTTCATCATTAGTGCATAAGAATGCCAGAGAGTTCTGTGCATTAATTTTGTATCCTGCAACTTTACCAAATTCATTGATTAGCTCTAGTTGTTTTCTGGTAACATCTTTAGTATTCTCTATGTATAGCATCATGTCCTCTGCAAACGGTGACAGATTTATTACTTCTTTTCCGATTTGGATTACTTTTATTTCTTTTTCTTCTCTGATTGTTGTTGCAACAACTTCCATAACTATGTTGAATAATAGTTGTGAGAATGGTCAACCTTCTCTTACTCCTGAAACTGGTGGAAATTGTTTCAGTTTTTCAGCATTGAGCACTATGTTAGCTGTTTGTTTGTCATATATGGCCTTTGTTATGTTGAGGAAAGTTCCCTCAATGCCTACTTTCTCCCGGGATTATATCATAAATTGGTGTTGAATTTTGTCAAAAGCTTTTTCTGCATATATTGAAATGATCATATGGTTTTCCACTTCAGCTCGTTAATATGGTGTATCACGTTGATTTATTGGTGTATACTGAAGAATCCTTACATTTCTGGAAGAAACTGCCCTTGTTATGGTGTGTGTTCCTTTTAATGTGCTGTCTGTTTCAATTTGCTAGTATTTCTTTGAGGATTTTTGCATCTATGTTCATCAGTGATATTGGTCTGTAGTTTTCATTCTATGTGACATCTTTGTCTGGTTTGGGTATTAGACTGACGGTGTCTTCATAGAAGGAGTTTGGGAGTGTTCCTCCCTCTGGTATATGTTGGAAGAGTTTCAGAAGGATAGGTGTTAGCTCTTCTCTAAATGTTTGATAGAATTCTCCTGTCAAGCCATCTGGTTCTGGGCTTTTGTTTGTTGGAAGATTTTTAGTCACAGTTTAAATTTCAGTGCTGGTGCCTTGTCTGTTCATATTTTCTATTTCTTCCTGGTTCAGTCTCAGCACGTTGTTCATTTGTAAGAATTTGTCCATTTCTTCCAGATTGTCCACTTTATTGTCATTGAGTTGCTTGTAATAATCTCTCATAATCCTTTGTATTTCTGTGTGTCAATTGTTACTTCTCCTTTGTCTTTTCTCATTCTATTTATTTGAGTCTTCTTCTTTTTTTTCTTGATGAGTCTGGTTAATACTTTTGCAATTTTGTTTCTCCTCTCAAAGAAGAAGCATTCAGTGTTATTGATCTTTGCTATCATTTACTTCCTTTTTCATTTATTTCTGATCTGATCTTTATGATTTCCTTCCTTCTGCTAACTTTGGGGTTTTCTTGTTCTTCTTTCTCTAATTACTTTAGGTGCAAGGTTATGTTGTTTATTTTAGATGGTTCCTGTGTCTTCAGCGAGGATTATATTGCTATAAATTTCCCTCTTAGAACTGCTTTGGCTGCATCCCATATTTTTGGGTCATCGTGTCTCCACTGACATTTGTTTTTGGGTATTTTTTTATTTCCTCTTTAATTTCTTCTGTGATCACTTCGTTATTAAATAGTTCATTGTTTAGCCTCAGTGTGGTTGTATTTTTGACACATCTTTTCCTGTAATTGATAACTAGTCTCATAGCGTTGTGTTCAGAAAACATACTTGATATGATTTCAATTTTCTTAAATTTACCAAGCATTCATTTTTGACCCAAGATATGATCTATCCTGGAGAATGTTCCATGAACACTTGAGAAAAATGTTTATTCTGTTGTTTTTTTTGGAATTTCCTATAAATCACAATTAAGTCCAACTTCTTTATTGTATCATTTTAAGCTTGTGTTTCCTCATATATTTTCATTTTTGATGATCTGTCCATTGGTGAAAGTGGGGTGTTAACGTCCCCTACTATGATTGTTTTACTGTTGATTACCCTATTTATGGTTGTTAGTATTTTCCTTATGTATTGAGGTGATCCTATGGTTGGTGCATAAATAGTTGCAATTGTTATGTCTTCTTCATGGATTGATCCCTTGATCATTATGTAGTGTCCATCTGTGTCTCTTATAATAGTCTTCATTTTAAAGTCTATGTTGTCTGATATTAGAGTGGATACTCCAGCTTTCTTTTTATATGCATTTGAATGGAAATTCTTTTTCCATCCCCTCACTTTCAGTCTGTTTGTGTACCTATGTCTGAATTGTGTCTCTAGTAGACAGCATATATATTGTACTTGTTTTTGAAAACATTCAGCCAGTGTGTGTCCTTTGTTGGGAGCATTTAATCCATTTATATTTAAGGTAATGATCGATATGTATGTTCCTATTCCCATTTTCTTAACTGTTTTGAGTTTGTTATTGTAGGTCTTTTCCTTCACTTGTGTTTATTGCCTAGAGACGTTCATTTAGTATCTGTTGTAAAGGTGCTTTGGTGGTGCTGATGTCTCTCAGCTTTTGCTTCTCTGTAAAAGTTTTAATTTCTCCATTAAATCTGAGTGAGATCCTTCCTGGGTACAGTAATCTCGGTTTTAGGTTTTCCTCCGTCATCACTTTAAATATGTCCTGCCACTCCCTTCTGGCTTGCAGAGTTTCTTCTGAAAGATCAGCTGTTCACCTTATGGGGATTCCCTTGTGTGTTATTTGTTGTTTTTCCCTTGCTACTTTTAATATGTTTTCTTTGTATTTAATTTTTGATAGTTTGATTAATATGTGTCTTGGCATGTTTCTCTTTGGATTTATCCTGTATGGTACTCTCTGTGATTTATGGACTTGCTTAACTATTTCCTTTCACATATTAGGGACGTTTTCAACTATAATCTCTTCAAATATTTTCTCAGTACATTTCTTTTTCTCTTCTTCTTCTGGGACGCCTATAATTTGAATGTTGCTGAGTTTAATTTTGTCCCAGAGACCTCTGGGACTGTATTCAGTTCTTTTCATTTTTTTTTTTCTTTTTCTTCTCTGCAGTAGTTATTTCCAATATTTTATCTTCCAGGTCACTTATCCGTTCTTCCGCCTCAGTTATTCTGTTATTGACCTCTTCTGGAGAAATTTTCATTTCATTTATTGTGTTGTTCATTGGTGCTTATTTCCTCTTTTGTTCTTCTAGTTCCTCATTAAATGTTTCTTGCATTTTCTCTATTCTATTTTGAAGATTGTGGATCATCTTTACTATCAATTTTCCGAATTCTTTTTCAGGTAGACTGCCTATTTCCTCTTCATTTGTTAAGTCTGGTTAGCTTCTACCTTGCTGCTTCAACTGCTGTGTGTTTTTCTGTCTTCTAATTTTGCTTATCTTACTGTGTTTTGGGTCACCTTTTTGCAGGCTGCAGGTTCATAGTTCGCGTTATTTTTGGTGTCATTCCCCAGTTGCTAAAGTTTGTTCAGTGGGTTGTGTAGGCTTCCTGGTGGATGGCATTAGTGCTTGTGTTCTGGTTGATGAGGCTGGATCTTGTCTCTCTGGTGGACAGGTCCACGTCTGGTGGTGTGTTTTGTGGTGTCTGTGGACTTATTATGATTTTAGGCAGCCTCTTTGCTAATGGGTGATTTTGTGTTCCTGTTTTGCTAGTTGTTTTGCATAGAGCATCCAGCACTGTAGCTTGCTGGTCATTGAGTGAATCTGGGTGCTGGTGTTGAGATGGAGATCTCTGGGAGATTTTTGCCATTTGATATTATGTGGAGCTGGGAGGTCTCTTGTTGACCAGTGTCCTGAAGTTGGCTCTCCCACCTCAGAGGCACAGCACTGACTCCTGGCTGGAGCACCAAGATACTTTCATCCACATGGCTCAGAATAGAAAGGAGAAATAATAGAAATAATTAGTAGAAGTAGTAATAAAGAAAGAAAGAAAGAAAGAAAGAAAGAAAGAAAGAAAGAAAGAAAGAAAGAAAGAAAGAAAGAAGGAAAGAAAGGAGGGAAGGAAGGAAGGAATGAAGTAAGGAAGGAAGGATGGAAGGAAGAAAGAAAGAAGGAAAGAAAGAAATAAAGGAGGGAGGGACAGATGGTGCAAGGAAGGAAGGAGGTAAGCAACGAAAAAAGAAAGAAAGAAAAAAGAAAAAGTTAAATAAAATAAAATATAATAAAGTTATTAAATTAAAAAATAATTATTAAGAAAAAAAACACACACACGAAAAAAGGACGGATAGAACCTTAGGACAAAGGTTGAAGCAAAGCTATAGAGACAAAATCTCATACAGAAGCATACACATACACACTCACAAAAAGAGGAAAAGGGGAAAAAATCATAAATCTTGCTCTCAAAGTCCACCTCCTCAATCTGGGATGATTCGTTGTCTAAAGGAGGGAAAGAAAAAAAGAAAAAGAAAGAAAGAAAGAAAGAAAGAAAGAAAGAAAGAAAGAAAGAAAGAAAGAAAGAAAGAAAGAAAGAAAGAAAGAAAGAAAGAAAGAAAGAAAGAAAGAAAAAGAAAGAGAGGAAGGAAGGAAGGAAGGAAGGAAGAAAGAAAGAAAGAAAGAGTAAAATAAAATAAAGTTTTTAAATGAATTATTAAGAAAACAAAATTAAAAAAAAAAAGGAAAGATAGAACTCTAGGAAAAATGGTGGAAGCAAAGCTATACAGACAAAATCTCACACAGAAGCATATACATAAACACTCAAAAAAGAGGAAAAGGGGAAAAAATCATAAATCTTGCTCTCAAAGTCCACATCCTCAACTTGGGATGATACGTTGTCTATTCATGTATTCCACAGATGCAGGGTACATCAAGTTGATTGTGGGGCTTTAATCCACTGCTTCTGAGGCTGCTGGGAGAGATTTCCCTTTCTCGTCTTTGTTCTCACAGCTCCCAGGGGCTCAGCTTTGGATTTGGCCCCACCTCTGCGTGTAGTTCACTGGAGGGCATCTGTTCTTTGCTCAGACAGGACAGGGTTAAAGGAGCCGCTGATTCAGGGGCTCTGGCTCACTCAGGCCGGGGGGAGGGAGGGGCATGAAATGCGGGGCGAGCTTGCTGTGGCAGAGGCCGGCTTGATATTGCACCAGCCTGAGGCACGCCATGCATTCTCCCGGGGGAGTTGTCCCTGGATTACAGAACGCTGGCAGTGGTGGACTGCACAGGCTACCCGGAAGGGTGGTGTGGATAGTAACCTGTGCCCACACAGAGGCTTCTTGTTTAAGGCAGCAGCAGCCTTAGAGTCTCATGCCCATCTCTGTCGTCCATGCTTTTAGCCGTGGCTCGCGCCTGTCTCTGGAGCTCCTTTAAGCAGCGCTCTTAATCCCCTCTCCTCCCACACCAGGAAACAAAGAGGGAAGAAAAATCCCTTGCCTCTTCGGCAGGTCCAGATTTTTCCCCGGACTCCCTCCCGGCTAGCTGTGGTGCACTAACCCTCTGCAGACTGTGTTCACGCCACCTACCTCTGTCCTCTACCGGCACTCCGACCGAAGCCCGAGCCTCAACTCCAGGCCACGCCCGCCCCGGCATGTGAGCAGAAAAGGATCTCAGGCTGGTGATTGCCGGTCGGCCCTGATCCTCTGTGTTGGAATCTCTCTGCTTTGCCCTCCGCCCTCCTGTTGCTGTGCTATCCTTCACTGCTCCAATGCTTTCCCCTTGCACCACCCACAATCTCTGCCCACGAAGCGGCTTCCTAGTGAGTGGAAACACTTCCTCCTTCACAGCTCCCTCCCACTGGTGCCTCTGGTAATGGGTGGGGTTGTGTTCCTCTCTTATTGGTTGTTTGGCATAGGATGTCCAGAACTGTAGCTTGCTGATCATTGAATGAAGGTGCGTCTTGTTGTTGAGACGGACATCTCTGGGAGATTTTCCCCGTTTGATATTACATGGAGCTGGGAGGTCTGTTGAGGTCCAATGTCGTGAAGTAGGCTCTCCCACCTCAGAGGCACAGCAGTGACTGCTAGAGCACCAAGACCCTTTCATCCACATGGCACAGAATAAAAGGGAGAAAAAGTAGAAAGAGAGGAAGAAAGAGGATAAAATAAAATAAAATAGAGTAAGATAAAAAAACATAAAGTGATTAAAAGTTTTTTAAAAATTTAAACATGTTTTTTGGAGTATAATAACTTCACAATGGTGTGTTAGTTTCTGCTTTATAACAAAGTGAATCAGTTATACATATACATGTGTTCCCATATCTCTTCCCTCTTGCATCTCCCTCCTTCCCATCCTCCCTATCTCCCCCTTCTACGTGGTCACAAAGCACTGAGCTGATCTCCCTGTGCTATAAGGCTGCTTCCCACTAGCTATCTATTCTATGTTCGGTAATGTATATATGTCAATGTCTCTCTATCACTTTGTAATGGCATACACTTCCCCCTCCCCACATCCTTCAGTCCATTCTCTAGTAGGTCTGCGTCTCTTCCAGTTTTACCCCTAGGTTCTTCATGACCTTTTTGTTTTTTCTTTCTTAGGTTCCATATATATGTGTTAGCATATGGTATTTGCTTTTCTCTTTTTGGCGTACTTCACTCTGTATGACAGACTCTCGGTTCATCCATCTCACTACAAATAACTTAATTTCGTTTCTTTTTCAGGCTGAGTCATATTCCATTGTATATATGTGCCACATCTGCTTTATCCATTCATCCTATGATGGACACTTAGGTTTCTTCCACCTCCTTGCTATTGCAAATAGAGCTGCCTTGAATATTTTGATACGACTCTTTTTGAATTTTCGTTTTCTCACTGTATATGCCCAGTAGTGGGATTGCTGGGCCCTATGGTAGTTTTATTTCTAGATTTTTAAGGAACCTCCATACTGTTCTCCATAATGGCTGTATCAATATACATTCCCACAAGCAGTGCAAGTGTGGTCCCTATTCTCCACAAGCTCACCAGCATTCCTTGCTTCTAGATTTTTTGATGATGACCATTCTGACAGGTGTGAGATGATATCTAATTGTAGTTTACATATGCATTTCTCTAATAATTAATGATGTTGAGCATTCTTTCATCTGTTTATTGGTATTCTGTATATCTTGTTTGGATAAATTACTGTTTAGGGCTTCTACCCATTTTTGGATTGGATTGTTGGTTTTTCTGTCATTGAGCTGCATGAGCTACCTGTAAAATTTCAACATTAATCCTTTGTCAGTTGCTTCATTTGCAAATGATTTCTCCCATTCTGAGAGTTGTCTTTTGGTCTTGTTTAAGGTTTCCTTTGCTTTGCAAAAGGTTTTAACTTTCATTAGGTCCAATTTGCCTTTTTATTTGTTTGTTTTTATTTCCATTTCTCTAAGAGGTTGGTCAAAAAGGATCTTACTCTGATTTATGTCATAGAGCGTTCTGCCTATGTTTTTCTCTAAGAGTTTGATAGTGTCTGGCCTTACATTGAGGTCGTTAATCCATTTTGAGCTTATTTTTGTGTATGGTGTAAGGGACTCTTCTAATTTCATACTTTACATGTAGTTGTCCAGCTTCCCCAGCACCCCTTATTGAAGAGGCTGTCTTTTCTCCACTGTATATTCTTGCATCTTTTGTCAAACATAAAGTGACCATATGTGCGTGGGTTTATCTCTGGGCTTTCTTTCCTGTACCACTGAGGTAAATTTCAGTTTTTGTGCCAGTACCATACTCTCTTGATTCCTGTAGCTTTGTAGTATAGTCTGAAGTCACGGAGCCTGACTCCTCCAGCTCCATTTTTCATTCTCAATATTGCTAAGGCTATTCGGGGTCTTTTGTGTTTCTGTACAAATTGTGAATTATTTTTCTAGTTCTGTTTAAAATGCCAGTGATAGTTTGATAGGGATGTGTAGATTGCTTTGTGTCATAGAGTCATTTTCCAATGTTGATTCTTCCAATCCAAGGACATGGTATATTGCACCATCTATTTGTATAATCTGTAATTACATTCATTAGTGTCTTATAATTTTCTGCATACAGGTCTTTTGTCTCCTTTGGTAGGTTTATTCCTAGATATATTATTCTTTTTGTTGCAATGGTAAATGGGAGTGTTTTCTTAATTTCACTTACGGATTTTTCATCCTTAGTGTATAAGAATGCCAGAGATTTCTTCATATAAATTTTGTATCCTGCTACTTTACCAAATTCATTGATAAGCTCTAGTACTTTTTTAGTAGCATCTTTAGGATTCTCTATGTATTTTATTATGTCCTCTGCAAACAGTGACAGTTTTATATCTACTTTTATGATTTGGATTATTTTCTTTCTCTTTCTTCTCTGATTGCTGTGGCTACAACTTCCAAAATATGTTGAATAATAGTTGTGAGAGTGGGCAACCTTGTCTTGCTGCTGAAAGTGTGGAAATCGTTTCCCTTTTTCAAAATTGAGCATGATTTTTGCTGTTTCTTTGTCATATATGGTCATTAATATGTTGAGGAAATTTCCTGCTATGCCTCATTTATCCGTGCTTTATCATAAATGGGTGTTGAATTATGTCAAAAGCTTTCTCTGCATCTATTGATATGATCACATTGTTTTTCTCCTTCAATTTGTTAATACGGTGTATCATGTTGATTGTTTTGCATATATTGAAGAATCCTTTCGTCGAAAAAACCCTACTTGATCATATTGTATGATCCTTTTAATGTGCTGTTCCATTCTATTTCCTAGAATTTTTTTGAGGATTTTTGCATCTTTTTTCATCCATAATATTGGTCTGTAGTTTTCTTTCTTTGTGACATGTTTGTCTGGTTTTGGTATTAATGTGATGGTGGCTTCGTAGAATGAGTTTGGGAGTGTTCCTCATTCTGGTACATGTTGGAAGAGTTTTAAATGTATGGATGTTAACTCTTCGCTTAATGTTTAATAGCATTCGCCTATCAAGCCATGTGGACCTTGGCTTTTGTTTGTTGGAAGAATTTTAATCACAGTTTAAATGTCAATGCTTGTGACTGGTCTGTTCATATTTTCTATTTCTTCCTGGTTCAGTCTCAGCAGGTTGTGCATTTCTAAGAATTTGTCCATTGCTTCCTAGTTGTCCATTTTATTGGCATAGAGTTGTTTGTAGTAACCTCTCATGATCCTTTGTATTTCTGTGTGTCAGTTTTTACTGCTCCTTTTTCATTCCTAATAATATTGATTTGAGTATTCTCCCTTTTTTTCTTGATGAGTCTGGCTTATGGTTTTGTAATTTTGTTTATCTTCCCAATGAACGAGCTTTCCCCGTTATTGATCTTTGCTATCATTTCCTTCATTTCTTTTTCATTTATTTCTGATCTAATCTTTATGATTTCCTTCTTTCTCCTAACTTTGGGTTTTTTCTTTCTTCTCTCTCTAATAGATCTAGGTACACATTTATGTTGTTTATTTGAGATGTCTCCTTTTTCTTCAGGTAGGATTGTATTGCTATAAACTTCCTCTTAGAACTGCTTTTGCTGCATCCCATAAGTTTTGGTTCATCGTGTCTCCATGGTCGTTTGTGTCTAGGTATTTTTTGATT
This sequence comes from Grampus griseus, assembly GCF_964374135.1. Lineage (NCBI taxonomy): Eukaryota > Metazoa > Chordata > Mammalia > Artiodactyla > Delphinidae > Grampus > Grampus griseus. The sequence continues at coordinate 16,650,852 of NC_139016.1, read as the reverse complement.
TCCTCTTTGATTTCTTCAGTGATCACTTCGTTATTAAGTAGTGGATTGGTTAGCCTCCATGTGTTTGTATTTTTGACACATCTTTTCCTGTAATTGATATCTCGTCTCATAGCGTTGTGATCAGATAAGATACTGGATATGATTTCAATTTTCTTAAATTTGCCAAGGCTTGATTTGTGACCCAAGTTATGATGTATCCTGGAGAATGTTCCATGACCACCTGATAAAAATGTGTATTCTGTTGATTATGGATATAGTATCCTATAAATCAAAATTAAGTCCATCTTGTTTATTGCATCATTTAAACCTTGTGTTTCCTCATTTATTTTCATTATGGATGATCAGTCCATTGGTGAAAGTGGGGTGTTAATGTCCCGTAATATGATTCTGTTACTCTCGATTACCCTTTATATGGTTGTTAGTACTTGCCTTATGTATTGAGGTGCTCCTATGCTGGGTGCATAAATATTTGCAATTGTTATGTCTTTCTCTTGGATTGATCCCTTGATCATTATGTAGTGTCCTTCTTTGTCTCTTGTAATAGTCTTTATTTTAAAGTCCATTTTTTCTGATATGAGATTTGCTACTCCAGTCTTCTTTTGATTTCCATTTGAATGGAATATCTTTTTCTATCCCCTCACTTTCAGTATGTACGTGTCCGTAGGTCTGAAGTGGTTGTCTTGTAGACAGCTCATATATTGGTCTTGTTTATGAAGCCATTGACCTCTCCCTCCTGGCTTGAAGAGTTTCTGCTGAAAGATCAACTGTTAACCTTATGGGGACTCCCTTGTGTGTTATTTGTTGTGTTTCCCTTGCTTCTCTTTATATATTTTCTTTGTATTTAATTTTTATAGTTTGATTAATATGTGTCTTGGCTTGTTTCTCCTTGGATTTATCCAGTATGGGACTCTCTGTGCTTCCTGGACTTGACTAACTATTTCCTTTTCTGTATTAGGGAAGTTTTCAACTATAATCTCTTCAAATATTTTCTCAGTCCCTTTCTATTACACTTCTTCTTCTGGGACCCCTATAATTTGAATGTTGGTGAGTTTAATTTTGTCCCAGAGGTCTCTGAGTTCTTTTCTTTGGTTCTTTTCATTCTAGTTTCTTTATTCTGCTCCACAGTAGTTATTTCCACTATTTTATCTTCCAGGTCTCCTATCTGTTCTTTCACCTCAGTTATTCTGCTATTGTTCCCTTCTAGTGTATTTTGAATTTCATTTATTGTGTTGTTCATCGTTGCTTGTTTCCTCTTTAGTTCTTTCAGGTCCTCATTAAATGTTTCTTGCATTTTCTCTATTCTATTTCCAAGATTTACGATCATCTTTACTATCATTATTCTGAATTCTTTTTCACGTAGACTGCCTATTTCCTCTTCATTTATTAGGTCTCGTGGGCTTTTACCATGCTCCTTTATCGGCTGTGTGTGTATCTGTCTTCTCACTTTGCTTATCTTACTGTGTTTAGGGTCTCCTTAATGCAGGCTACAGGTTCATAGTTCTCGTTGTTTTTGGTGTCTGTCCCCAGTGGCAAAAGTTTTTTCAGTGTGTTGTGTAGGCTTCCTTGTTAAGGGGAATAGTCCCTGTGTTCTGGTGGATGAGACTGGATCTTGTCTTTCTGTTGGGCAGGTCCACGTTGGTGGTGTGTTTTGGGGTATCTGTGGCCTTATTATGATTTAAGACATCCTCTCTTCTAATAGGAAGATTTCTGTTCCTGTCTTGCTAGTTGTTTGGCATAGGATGTCCAGCACTGTAACTTGATAGTCATTGAGTGAAGCTAGGCCTTGGTGTTGAGATGGAGATCTATGGTAGATTTTCCCCATTTGATATTACATGGAGCTGGGAGGTGTCTTGAGAACCAGTGTCCTGAAGTAGACTCTCCCCCCTCAGAAGAACAGCAGTGAAGCAGTGACTGCTAGAGCACCAAAAAGCCTTTCATCTAGATGGGACATAATAAAATGGAGAAAAAGTAGAAAGATGGAAAGAAAGAAAGAGAATAAAATAATAGAAAATAGAGTAAGATAAAAAATAAAGTTATTAAAATAAAATATAAGGTTATAAATGTAACATCGTTTTTGGAGTATAATAACTTTACATGATATGTTAGTTTCTGCTTTATAACAAAGTAAATCAGTTATACACATACAAATGTTCCCATATCCCTTCTCCCTTGCAACTCCCTCCCTCCCATCCTCCCAATCTCTACCTTCTAGGTGGTCACAAAGCATTGAGCTGATTTTCCTGTGCTATGAGGCTGCTTCTCACAAGCTATCTATTCTACGTTTGGTAGTGTATTATATCCATGCCATTCTCTCACTTTGTAACAGCTTACCCTTCTGCCTCCCCACCTCCTTAAGTCCATTCTCTAGTAGGTCTGTTTCTCCTTTCCCATCTTACCCCTAGTTTCTTCATGACCTTTTTTTCCCCTTTGGTTCCATATATATGTTAGCATACCATATTTGCTTGTCTCTTTCTGGCTTACTTCACTCTGTATGACAGACTCTCAGTCCATACATCTCCCTACAAATACCTCAATTTTGTTTCTTTTTATGGCTGAGTAATATTCCATTGTATATATGTGCCACGTCTGCTTTATCCATTCATCCAATGATGAACACTTAGGTTTCTTCCACCTCCTGGCTCTTGTAAATAGAGCTGCCTTGAATATTTTATTACATGACTCTTTTTGAATTTTGGTTTTCTCAGAGTATATGCTCAGTAGTGGGAATGCTGGGTCCTATGGTAATTTTATTTCTAGATATTTGAGGAATCCCCATACTGTTCTCCATAGTGGCTACACCAAATTGCATTCCCAAAAGCAGTACAAGCGTGTTCCCTTTTCTCCACACACTCTCCAGCATTCATTGTTTCTAGGTTTTTTGATGATGGCCATTCTGACCGGTGTAATATGATATCTAATTGTAGTTTTGACTTGCATTTCTATAATGATTAATGATGTTGAGCATTCTTTCATCTGTTCATTGGCAATCTGTATATCTTCTTTGTAGAAATGTCTGTTTAGGTCTTCTGTCAATTTATGGATTGGGTTTTTTGTTTTTTTATTATTATTGAGCTGCATGATCTGCTTGTAAATTTTGGAGATTAATCCTTTGTCAGTTGCTTCATTTGCAAATAATTTCTCCCATTCTGAGAGCTGTCTCTTAGTCTTGTTTATGGTTTCCTTTGTTGTGCAAAAGCCTTGAAGTTTCATTAGGTCCCATTTGTTTATTTTTGTTTTTACTTCCATTTCTCAAGGAAGTTGGTCAAAAAATATCTTGCGGTGATTTATGTCATGGAGTGTATTGCCTATGTTTTCCTTTAAGAATTTGAGAGTTTCTGGCCTAACATTTAGTTCTTTAATCCATTTTGAGCTTATTTTTGTGAATGGTGTTAGGGAGTCTTCTAATTTCATACTTTTATATATACCTGTCCAGTTTCCCCAGCACCCCTTATTGAAGAGGATTTCTTTTCTCAACTGTATATTCTTGCCTCATATATCATAGATAAGATGACCATATGTGCATGGGTTTATCTCTGGGTTTTCTGTCCAGTTGCATTGACGTATATTTCAGTTTTTGTGCCAGGACCATAATCTCTTGATTAGTGTACCTTTGTAGTATAGTCTGAAGTCAGGGATACTGATACCTCCAGCTCCATTTTTCATTCTCAAGATTGCTTTGGCTATTCGGGATCTTTTCTGTCTCCATACAAAGTGTTAAATTTTTTGTTTTATTTCCGTTTAAAATGCCAGTGGTAGTTTGATAGGTATTGCATTGAATCTGAAGATTGCTTCAGGTCGTAGAGTCATTTTCACAGTGTTGATTCTTCCAATCCAAGGACATGGTATATTGTTCCATCTAATTGTAACATATGTAATTTCTTTCATCAGAGTCTTATAATATTCTGCATACAGTTCTTTTGTCTCCTTAGGTAGGTTTATTCCTAGATATATTATTCTTTTTTTACAATAGTAAATGGGATTGTTTTCTTAATTTCACTTTTAGATTTTTCATCATTAGTGTATAAGAATGCCACAGATTTCTGTGCATTAATTTTGTTTTCTGCTTCTTTACCAAATTCATTGATTAGCTCTACTAGATTTCTGGTAGCATCTTTACAATTCTCTATGTATACTATCGTGTCCTCTGCCAACATTGACAGCTTTATTTCTTCTTTTCTGATTTGTTTTACTTTTATTTCTTTTTCTTCTCTGAATGCTATGGCTACAACTTCCAAAACCATGTTGAATAATACTTGTGACAGTGGGCAACCTTGTCTTGCTCCTGAAACAAGTGGAAATCACTTCAGTTTTTCAGCATTGAGGACGATGATGGCTGTGTATTTGTCATATATGGCCTTTATTATGTTATAGAAAGTTCCCTCTATGCTACTCTCTCCTGGGGTTTTATCATAAATGGGTGTTGAATTTTGTCGAAAGTTTTCTCTGCGTCTATTGTGATGATCATGTGGTTTTTCTCCAGTTTGTTAATATGGTGTATCCATTGATTGCTTTGCATATATTGAAGAATCCTTGCATTCCTGGAAGAAACCCAACTTGGTCATGGTATATGATCCTTTTAATGTGCTGTTGGATTCTGTTTGCTAGTATTGTTTTTGAAGATTTTTGCACCTATGGTCATCAGGGATATTGGTCTGTAGTTTTCTTTCTTTGTGACATCTTTGTCTGGTTTTGATGTTAGAGTGATGGTGGCTTTGTAGAATGAGTTTAGGGGTGTTCCTCCTTCTGGTATATGTTGGAATTGTTTGAGAAGTATAGGTGTTAGGTCTTCTCTAAATATTTGATAGAATTCGCCTGTCAAGCTATCTCATCCTGGGCTTTTGTTTGTGGGAACATATTTAATCACAGTTTCAATTTCAGTGCTGGTGGCTGGTCTGTTCATATTTTCTATTTCTTACTGGTTCAGTCTCAGCACGTTGTGCATTTCTAAAAATTTGTCCATTTCTTCCAGATTGTCCATTTATTTGGCATAGAGTTGCTTGTAGTAATCTGTCATGATCCTTTGTATTTCTGTGTTTCAGTTGTTACTTCTCATTTTTCATTTCTAATTCTATTGATTTTAGTCTTCTCCCATCTTTTCTTCAGGAGTCTTGCTAATGGTTTTGAAAATTTGTTTATCTTCTCAAAGAACCAGCTTTCACTGTTATTGATCTTTACTATCATTTCCTTCATTTCTTTTTCATTTACTTGTGATCTGACCTTTATTACTTCCTTCTGCTAATTTTGGTGGTTTTGGTTCTTCTATCTCTAATTGCTTTAGATGCAAGCTTATATTGTTTATTTGAGATGTTTCCTGTTTCTTCAGGTAGGATTATATTGTTATAAACTTCCTTCTTAGAACTGCTTTGGCTGCATCCCATAAGTTTTGGGCCCTTGTGCCACCACTGTCATTTGTTTCTGGGTATTTTTTGATTCCCTTTTTGATTTTTTCAGTGATCACTTCGTTATTAAATAGTTCATTGTTTAGCCTCCATATGTGTGTATTTTTGACACATCTTTTCCTGTGATTGATATCTAATCTCATAGCATTGTTGTCAGAAAAGATACTTGACATGATTTCAATTTTCTTAAATTTACCAAGGCTTGATTTGTGACCCAATATGCTCTATCCTGGAGAATGTTCCATGAGCAATGGAAAAAAATATGTATTTTGTTGTTTTTGGATGCAATGTCCTAAAAATCACAATTAAGTCCACATTGTTTTTTTTTTTTTTTTTTTTTTTTTTTTTTTTTTTTTTTTTTTGTCATTTAAAGCTTGTGTTTCTTCATTTAATTTCATTTTGGATGATCTGTCCATTGGTGAAAATGGGGTGTTAATGTCCCCTACTATGATTGTGTTACCATCAATTACACTTTTTATGGCAGTTAGTATTTGCCCTATGTATTGAGGTGCTCCTATGTTGGGTGCATAAATATTTGCAATTGTTATATCTTCTTCTTTCATAGATCTCTTGATCATTATGTAGTGTCCTTCTTTGTCTCTTTTAATAGGCCTTATTTTAAAGTCTATTTTTTCTGATATGCATGTTGCTACTCCAGCTTTCTTTTGATTTCCATTTGAATGGAATGTCTTTTTCTATCCCCACACTTTCAGTCTGTACATGTCTCTATGTCTGAAGTGGGTCTCTTGTAGACAGCATATATATTGGTCTTGTTTTTGCATCCATTCAGCCAATCTTTGTCTTTTGCTGGGAACATTTAATCCATTCATATTTAAGGTAATTATCGATATGTATGTTCCTAATCCCATTTTCTTAACTGTTTTGGGTTTGTTATTGTATGTGTTTTCCTTCTCTTGTGTTTCTTGCCTAGAGAAGTTCGTTTAGCTTTGTTGTAAAAGTGTTTTGGTCATGCTGAAGTCTCCCAAGTTTTGCTTGTCTGTAAAGCTTTTAATTTCTCCATCAAATCTGAGTGAGCTTCTTGCTGGGTAGAGTAATATTGGGTGTAGGTTTTTCTCCTTCATCATTTTAAATATGTCCTGCCAATACCTTCTGTCTTGAAGAGTTTCTGCTGAAAGCTCAGCTTTAAACATATGGGGATTTTCTTGTTTCTTATTTGTTTTTTCCCCCTTGCTGTTTTTAATATGTTTTCTTTGTATTTAATTTTTGATAAATATTTGTCTTGGTGTGTTTCTCCTTGGATTTATCATTTATGGAACTCTCTGTACTTCCTGGACTTGCTTAAATATTTCCTTTCCTGTATTAGGGAAGTTTTCAACTATAATCTCTTCAAATATTTTCTCAGTCCCTTTCATTTTCTCTTCTTCTTCTGGGACCCCTATAATTTGAATGTTGGTGAATTTAATTTTCTCCCAGACTCTCTAAGATTGTCTTTAGTTCTTTTGATTCTTCTTTCTTTATTCTGCTCTGCAGTAGTTTTTTCCACTATTTTATCTTCCAGGTCACTTATCTGTTCTTCCTCCTCAGTTACTCTGCTATTGATGCATTCTGGAGAATTTTTAATTTTGTTGTTCAGCATTGCTTCTTTCCTCTTTAGTTCTTCTAGGTCCTTGTTAAATGATTCTTGCATTTTCTCTATTCTATTTCCAAGATTTTGGATCATGTTTACTATCATTATTCTGAATTATTTTCCAGGTAGACTGCCTATTTCCTCTTCATTTGTTAGGCCTGGTGGGCTTTTACATTGCTCCTTCACCTGCTGTGTATTTTGATGTATTCTCATTTTGCTTTTCTTACTGTGTTTGGGGTCCCCTTTTTGCAGGTGGCAGCTTCATAGATCCCGTTGTTTTTTGTGTCTGTCCCCAGTGGTTAAAGTTGTGTCAGTGGGTTGCATAGGCTTCCTGCTTGAGGGGACTATCCCTATGTTCTGGTGGATGAGGGACAATCTTGTGTTTTTGGTTAGCAGGTTCACATCTGGTGGTGTGTTTTGGGGTGTCTATGGCCTTACTATGATTCTTGACAGCCTCTAGAATAATGGGTGTGATTGTGCTCCTTTTCTGCTAGTTGTTTGGCCTAGGATGTCCAGCACTGTAGCTTTATGGTCATTGAGTGAAGCTGGGCCTTGGTGTTGAGACAGAGATCTCTGGGAGATTTTCCCCGTTTTTTATTACATGGAACTAGGAGTTCTCTTGAGGACCAGTGTCCTGAAGTAGGCTCTCCCACCTCAGAGGCACAGCACTGACTGATACAGCACCAAGAGCCTTTCATCCACATGGCACAGAATAAAAGGGAGAAAATGTAGATAGAAAGAGGATAAAATAAAATAAAATAGAGTAAGGTAAAAAAAAATAAAGTTATTAAAATACAATATGTTTTAAGAAAAACAATTTTAACATCTTTTTTGGAGCATAATACCTTTACATTGGTGTGTTAGTTTCTGCATTTTTATTCAATAAAGTGAATCAGTTATACATATACACATGTTCCCATATCTCTTCTCTCTGGCATCTCCTTCCCTCCCATCCTCCCTACCTCCCTCTTCTAGGTGGTCACAAAGCACTGAGCTGATCTCCCTGTTCTATGAGGCTGTTTCCCACTAGCTATCTATTCTACATTTGGTAGTGTATATATATCCATGCCACTCTCTCACTGTGTAAAATCCTACACTTCCCCCTCCTCACATCCTTAATTCCATTCTCTAGTAGGTTTGAGTCTCTTTTCCTGTCTTACCCCTAGGTTCCTCATGACCTTTTTTTTTTTTTTTTTTCCTTAGGTTCCATATATATGTGTTAGCATACAGTATTTTCTACTCTCTTTCTGGCTTACTTGACTCTGTATGACAGGCTCTTGGTCCATCCATCTCACTACAAATAACTCAATTTAGTGTCATTTTATGCCTGAGTAATATTCCATTGTATATACGTGCCACATCTGCTTTATCCATTCATCCAATGAAGGACAATTATGTTGCTTCCACTTCCTGGCTCTTGTAAATAGAGCTGCCTTGAACATTTTGATACATGACTCTTTTAGAATTTTAGATTTCCCAGGGTATATGCCCAGTAGGGAGATTGCTGGGTCCTATAGTAATTTTATTTCTAGATTTTTAAGGAACTCCTATACTGTTCTCCATAGTGTCTGTATCAATTTACATTCCCAAAAACGGTGCAAAAGTGGTCCCTTTTCTCCACACGCTCACCAGCTTCCTTGTTTCCAGATTGTTTGATGATGGCCATTCTGACCAGTGTGAGATGATATCTAATTGTAGTTTTGAAATGCATTTCTCTAATGATTAATGATGTTGAGCATTCTTTCATCTGTTTTTTAGGCATTCTGTGTATCTTCTTTGGATAAATTTCTGTTTAGGTCTTCTGCCCATTTTTGGATTGGATTTTTGCTTTTTCTGTTATTGAGCTGCATGAGCTGCCTATAAATTTTGGACATTAATCCTTTGTCAGTTTCTTCATTTAAAAACGATTTCTCCCATTCTGAGAGTTGTCTTTTGATCTTGTTTATGGTTTCCTTTGCTGCGCAAATGCTTATAACTTTCATTAGATCCAATTTGGGTTTTTGTTGTTTGTTTTTATTTGTATTTCTCTAAGAGGTGGGTCAAAAAGTATCTGACTGTGATTTATGTCATAGAGTGTTCTGCCTATGTTTTCCTCTAAGAGTTTTATACTGTCTGGACTTACATTGAACTCTTTAATCCATTTTGAGCTTATTTTTGTATATTGTGTAAGTGAGTGTTCTAAATTCATACTTTTACATGTACCTGTCCAGGTTCCACAGCTCCACTTATTGAAGAGGCTGCCTTTTCTCCACTGTATATTCTTGCCTTGTTTGTCATACATAATGTGACTACATGTGCGTGGGTTTATCTCTGGGCTTTCTATCCTGTTCCACTGATGTGTATTTCAGTTTTTGTGCCAGTACCATATTCTCTTGATTACTGTAGCTTTGTAGTATAGTCTGAAGTCACAGAGCCTGATTCTCTCCAGCTCCATTTTTCATTCTCAAGATTGCTATGGCTATTCGGAGTCTTTTGTGTTTCCTTACAAATTGTGAATTTTTTTTCTTCTAGTTCGGGTTAAAATGCCAGTGATAGTTTGATACGGATTTTATTGAATGTGTAGCTTGCTTTGGGGCATAGAGTCATTTTCACAATGTTGATTTTTCAAATCCAAGAACATGGTATATTGCTCCATCTATTTTATCATCTGTAATTACATTCATCAGTGCTTATAATTTTCTGCATACAGGTCTTTTGTCTATTTTTGGTAGGTTTACTCCTAGATATATAATTCTTTTTGTTTCACTGATAAATGGGAGTGTTTTCTCAATTTAACTTTCAGTTTTTCATCATTAGAGTATAAGAATGCCAGAGATTTCTGGGCATTAATTTTGTATCCTGCTACTTTACCAGATTCACTGATTAGCTCTAGTAGTTTTCTTGAAACATCTTTAGGATTCTCTATGTATAGTATCATGTCCTCTGCAAACAATGACAGCTTTATTTTTTTCTTTTCCAATTTTGATTACTTATCTTTCTTTTTCTTCTCTGATTGCTGTGCCTACAACTTCCAAATCTATGTTGAATAATACTGGTGAGAGTGGGCAACCTGTCTTGTTCCTGATTTTAGTGGAAATGGTTTCATTTTTTCATCATTGAGGATGATGTTGGCTGTGAGTCTTTCATATATGGCCTTTAATATGTTGAGGAAAGTACCCTCTATGCCTCCTTTCTCTTGGTTTTATCATAAATGGGTGTAGAATTTTGTTGAAAGCTTTCTCTTCACCTATTGAGATGATCATATCATTTTTCTCCTTCAATTTGTTAATATAGTGTATCACGTTGATTGTTTTGCATATAATGAAGAATCCTTGCATTCGTGGAAGAAACCCCACTTGATCATGGTGCATGATCCTTTTAATGTGCTGTTGGATTCTGTTTGCTAGTATTATTTGGAGGATTTTTGCATCTATGTTCATCAGTAATATTGGTCTGTAGTTTTCATTCTTTCTGACATCTTTGTCTGGTTTTGGTACTAGTGTGATGGTGGCTTCATAGAATGAGGTTGTGAGTGTTCCTCCCTCTGGTATATGTTGGAAGAGTTTGAGAAGTATAGGTGTTAGCTCTTCTCTTAATGTTTAATAGAATTCGCCTGTCAATCCATGTGGTCCTGAGCTTTTGTTTGTTGGAAGATTTTTAATCAGTTTAAATTTCAGTGCTTGTGACTGGTCTGTGCATATTCTCTATTTCTTCCTGGTTCAACCTGAGCACATTGTGCATTTCTAAGAATTTGTCCATTTATTCCAGGTTATCCATTTTATTGTCATAGAGTTGCTTGTAGTAATCGCTCATGATCCTTTGTATTTCTGTGTGTCAGTTGTTACTTCTCCTTCTACATTTCTAATACTTTTGATTTGAGTCTTCTCCCTTGTTTTCTTGATGAGTCTGGCTTATGATTTTGCAATTTTGTTTATCTTCTCAAAGAACCAGCTTTCACTGTTACTGATCTTTACTATCATTTCCTTCGTTTCTTTTTCATTTATTTCTGATCTGATCTTTATGATTTTCTTCCTTTGCTAACTTTGGGTTTTTTTTTTTTTCTTCTCTCTCTAATAGCTTTAGGTGCAAGGTTATGTTGTTTATTTGAGATGTTTCCTGTTTCTCCAGGTAGGATTGTATTGCTATAAACTTCCCTCTTAGAACTGCTTTTGCTGCATCCCATAAGCTTTGGGTTGTCATGTCTCCATTGTCGTTTGGGTCTAGATATTTTTTATTTCTGCTTTTATTAATTCAGTGATCACTTTGTTATTAAGTAGTGCATTGTTTAGCCTCAGTGTGTTTGTATTTTTGACACATCTTTCCTATAAATGATATCTAGTCTCATAGTATTGTGGTCAGATAAGATACTTGATATGATTTCAATATTCTTAAATTTACCAAGGCTTGATTTGTGATCCAAGATATGATCTATCCTGGAGAATGTTCCATGAGCACTTGAGAAAAATGTTTATTCTGTTGTTTTTGGATGGAATGTCCTATAAATCAAAATTAAATCCGTCTTGTTTATTGCACCTTTTATAGTTTGTGTTTCCTCATTTATTTTCATTTTGCATTATCTGTCCACTGGTGAAAGTGGGGTGTTAAAGTCCCCTACTGTGATTGTGTTACTGTCGATTATCCTTTTTATGGTTGTTAGTATTTGCCTTATGTCTTGTAGTGCTCCTATGCTGAGTGCATAAATATTTGCAATTCTTATGTCTTCTTCTTGGATCAATCCTTTGATCATTATGTAGTGTCCCTCTTTGTCTCTTTTAATAGTCTTTATTTTAAAGTCTATTTTTTCTGATATGAGTTTTGTTACTCCCGCTTTCTTTTGATTTCCATTTGAATAGAATATCTTTTCCCATCCCCTCACTTTCAGATTGTACATGTCCGTAGGGCTGAAGTGGGTCTCATGTAGAGAGCATATATGTTGGTCTTGTATTTGAATCCATTCAGCCAGTCTGTGTCTTTTGGTGGGAGCGTTTAATCCATTTACATTTAAGGTAATGATTGATATGTATGTTCCTATTCCCATTTTCTTAACTGTTTTAGGTTAGTTATTGTAGGTGTTTTCCTTCTCTTGTGTTTCTTGCCTAGAGAACTTCGTTTTGCATTTCTTATAAAGCTGGTTTGGTAGTGATGAAGTCTCTCATCTTTTGCTTGTCTGTAAATGTTTTACTTTCTCCACCAAATCTGAATGAGATCTTTGCTGGGTAGAGTAATCTTCGTTGTAGTTTTTCTCCTTCATCACCTTAAATATGTCCTGACACTCCCTTCTGGCTTGCAGTTTCTGCTGAAAGTTCAGCTGTTAACCGTATGGGGATTCCCTTGTGTGTTATTTGTTGTTTTTCCCTTGTTGCTTTTAATATGTTTTATTTATATTTAATTTTTGATAGTGTGATTAATATGTGTCTTGTCGTGTTTCTCCTTGGATTTAACCTGTATCAGACTCTCTGTGCTTCCTGGACTTGATTAAGTAGTTCCTTTCCAGTATTAGGGAAGTTTTCAACTATAATCTCTTCAAATATTTTCTCAGTCCCTTTCTTTTTCTCTTCTTCTTCTGGGACCCTTATAATTTGAATGTTGGTGAGTTTAATTTTGTCCCAGATGTCTCTGAGACTGTCTTCAGTTCTTTTCATTCTATTTTTTTTATTCTTCTCTGCAGTAGTTATTTCCACTATTTTATCTTCCAGGTCACCTATCTGTTCTTCTGTCAGTTATTCTGCTATTGTTCCCTTCTAGAGTATTTTGAATTTCATCTATTTTGTTGTTCATCATTGCTTATTTCCTCTTTTGTTCTTCTAGGTCCTTGTTAAATGTTTCTTGCATTTTCTCTATTCTATTTCCAAGATTTAGGATCATCTTTACTATCATTATTCTGAATACTTTTTCAGATAGACTGCCTATTTCCTCTTCATTTGTTAGCTCTGGTGGGCTTTTACCATCTCCTTCATTAGATGTTTGTTTTTCTGTCTTCTCATTTTGCTTATCTTACTGTGTTTGCGGTCTCCTTTTAGAAGGTTGCAGGTTCATACTTCTCGTTGTTTTCGGTGTCTGTACCCAGAGACTAAATTTGCATCAATGGGTTGTTTAGGCTTCCTGGTTGAGGGGACTAGTCCCTGTATTCTGGTCGATGAGCCTGGATCTTTTCTTTTGGTTGGCAGGTCCACGTCTGGTCATGTGTTTTGGGGTGTCAGTTGCCTTATTATGATTTAACGCAGCCTCTCTGCTAATGGGTGGGTGTCTCTTCCTGTCTTGCTAGCTGTTTGGCATAGGATGCCCAGCAGTATAGCTTGCTGGTTTTTGAGTGAAGCTGGGTCTTGGTGTTGAGATGGAGATCTCTGGTAGATTTTCCCCGTTTGATATAACATGGAGCTGGGAGGTGTCCTGTGGCCCAGTTTCCTGAAGTAGTCTCTCCCTCTTCTGAGGCACATCACTGACTGCTATAACACCAAAGTCTTTCATTCACATGGCACAGAATAAAAGGGAGAAAAAGTAGAAAGAAAGAGGATAGGGCTCCCCTGGTGGTGCAGTGGTTGAGAGTCTGCCTGCTGATGCAGGGGATATGGGTTCTTGCCCCAGTCCGGGAAGATCCCATATGCCACGGAGCAGCTGGGCCCGTGAGCCATGGCCGCTGAGCCTGAGCATCCGGAGCCTGTGCTCCACAATGGGAGAGACAGTGAGAGGCCCACGTAACGCAAAAAAAAAAAAAAAAAAAAAAGGAAAGAAAGAAAGTGGATAAAGTAAAATAGAGTAAGATAAAAAATAAAGTTATTAAAATAAGTTATAAGTTTATTTTAAAATTTAACATGTTTTTTGGAGTATAATAACATTACAATCATGTGTTAGTTTCTCCTTTATAACAAAGTGAATCAGTTATACATATACACATGTTCCTATATCTCTTCCCTCTTGCACCTCCCTCCTTCCCATCCTTCCTATCTCCCCCTTCTCGGTGGTCACAAAGCACTGAGCTGATCTGCCTGTGCTATGAGGCTTCTTCCCACTAGCTATCTATTCTACGTTTGGTAGTGTATATATGTCCTTGCCACTCTCTCACTTTGTAACACCCTACACCTCCCCCTCCCCATATCCTTAAGCCCATTCTTGTAGGTCTGCGCCTCCTTTTCAGTTTTACCCCTAGTTGCTTCATAACCTTCTTTTTTAATTTTTCTTTCTTAGGTTCCATATATATGTGTTAGCATATGGTATTTCTTTTTCTCTTTCTGGCTTACTTCACTCTGTATGACAGACTCTCAGTCCACCCATCTCATTACAAATAACTCAACTTCGTTTCTTTTTATGGCTGAGTAATATTCCATTGTATATATGTGCCACATTTGCTTTATCCATTCATCCAATGATGGACACTTAGGTTGCTTCCACCTCCTGGCTCTTGTAAATAGAGCTGCCTTGAACATTTTGATACATGACTCTTTTTGAATTTTGGTTTTATCATTGTATATGCACACTAGTGGGATTGCTGGGTCCTATGGTTGTTTTATTTGTAGATTTTTAAGGAACCCCCATACTGTTCACTATAGTGCCTGTATCAATTTACATTCCCAAAAGCAGTGGAAGGGTGTTCCCTTTTCTCCACATGCTCACCAGCATTCTTGCTTCTACATTTTTTGATGATGGCCATTATGACCGTTGTGACATGATATCTAATTTTAGTTTAGATATGCATTTCTCTAATAATTAATGATATTGAGCATTCTTTCATCTGTTTGTTGGCATTCTGTATATCTCCTTTGTATAAATTTCTGTTTAGGTGTTCTGCCCATTTTTGGATTGGATTGTTGGTTTTTCTGTTATTGAGCTGCATGTGCTGCCTGTAAATTTTGGACATTAATCCTTTGTCAGTTGCTTCGTTTGCAAACGATTTCTGCCATTCTGAGATTTGTCTCTTTGTCTTGTTTATGGTTTCCTTTGCTGTGCAAAAGCTTTTAACTTTCAGTAGGGCCAATTTGGGTTTTTGTTTGTTTGTTTTTATTTCCATTTCTCTATGAGGTTGCTCAAAAAGGATCTTGCTGTGATTTATGTCATAGAGTGTTCTGCCTATGTTTTCCTCTAAGAGTTTGATAGTTTCTGGCCTTACATTGAGGTTGTTAATCTATTTTGAACTTATTTTTGTTTATGGTGTAAGGGACTGTTCTAATTTCATACTTTTACATGTAGCTCTCCAGGTTCCCCAGCACCCATTTTTGAAGAGGCTGTCTTTTCACTACTGTATATTATTGCAACCTTTGTCAAACATAAAGTGACCATATGTGCATGGGTTTAACTTTGGGCTTTCAATCCTGTTCGACTGTGGTATATTTCAGTTTTTGTGCCAGTACCATACTCTTTTGATTCCTGTAGATTTGTAGTATAGTCTGAAGTCAAGGAGCCTGATACCTCCAGCTCCATTTTTCATTCTAAAGATTGCTATGGCTATTCAAAGTCTTTTGTGTTTCTGTTTATGTTGTGAATTTTGGTTTCTCTAGTTCTGTTTAAAATGTCAGTGGTAATTTGATAGGGATTGCACTGAATTTATAGATTGGCTTAGGGTCATAGAGTCATTTTCAAAATGTTGATTCTTCCAATCCAAGAACATGGTATATTGCTCGATCTATTTGTATCATCTGTAATTACATTCATCAGTGTCTTATAATTTTCTGCATACAGGTCTTTTGTCTCTTTTGGTAGGTTTATTCCTAGATATAATATTATTTTTTTGTAATGGTAAATGGGAGTGTTTTCTTAATTTCACTTTGAGATTTTTCATTAGTGTATAAGAATGCCAGAGATATCTGTGCATTAATTTTGTATCCTACTACTTTACCAAATTCATTGCTTCACTCTCGTAGTTTTCTAGTAGCATATTTAAGATACTGTATGTATTTTATCATGTCGTCTGCAAACAGTGAGAGCTTTATCTCTTCTTTTCTGATTTGGATTATTTTCTTTCTTATTGTTGTGGCTACAACTTCCAAAAATTGTTGAATAAGCGTGGTGAGAGTGGGCAATGTTGTCTTGCTCCTGAAACTACTGGAAATCGTTTCAGTTTTTCAGTCTTGAGAACAATGTTGGCTGCGTGTTTGTCACATATGGCCTTTGTTATGTTGAGCAATTTTTGCTCAATGCCTACTTACACCCGGAATTTTTATCATAAATGGGTGTTGAACTTTGTGGAAAGATTTCTCTGCATATATTGATATGATCATATGGTATTCCTATTCAATTTGTTAATATGGTGTATCATGTTGATTGATTTGTGCATACTCAAGAATCCTTACATTCCTGGAAGAAACCCCACTTGGTCATGGTGTATGATTCTTTTAATGTGCTGTCAGTTCTCTTTGCTAGTATTTTCTTGAGGAATTTTGCATCTATGTTCATCAGTGATATTGGTCTCTAGTTTTCATTCTTTGTGACATCTTTGTGTGTTTTTGGTATTAGAGTGATGGTGTCTTCGTAGAATGAGTTTGGGCGTGTTCCTCCTTCTGGTATAAGTTGGAAGAGTTTGAGAAGGATAGGCGTTGTCTGTTCTCTAAATGTTTAATAGAATTCAACTGTGAAGCCATTTGGTCCTGGGCTTTTGTTTGTTGGAAGATTTTTAATCAGTCTCAATTTTAGTGCTGGTAACTGGTCTGTTCATATTTTCTATTTCTTCCTGGTTCAGTCTCAGCACGTTGTGCATCTCTACGAATTTCTCCATTTCTTCCCAGTTGTCCATTTCATTGGCAGAGTTGCATGTAGTAATCTCTCATGATCCTTTGTATTTCTGTGTCACTTGCTACTTCTCCTTTTTCATTTCTAATTCTATTGATTTGAGTCTTCTACCTTTTCTTCTTGATGAGTCTGGCTAATGCTTTTACAATTTTGTGTATCTTCTCAAAGAACCAGCTTTCAGTGTTATTGATCTTTGCTATCATTTCCTTCATTCCTTTCTCATTTATATCTAATCTGACCTTTATGATATCCTTCCTTCTTCTAAATTTGGGGTTTTTTTTTCTCTGTTTAATAGCTTTAGGTGAAAGTTTATGTTGTTTATTTGTGATGTTTCCTGTTTCTTCAGGTCGGATTGTATTGCTATAAACTTCCCTCTTAGAACTGTTTGGCTGCATCCCATAAGTTTTAGGTCTTCGTGTCTCCATTGTCATTTGTTTCTAGGTGTATTTTGATTTCCTCTTTGATTTCTTCGGTGATCACTTCATTATTAAGTAGTGCATTGTTTAGCTTCCATGTGTTTGTATTTTTAACAAATGTTTTCCTGTAATTGATATCTAGTCTCATACCATTGTGGTCAGATAAGATACTTGATATGATTTCAATTTTCATAAATTTACCAAGGCTTGATTTGTGACCCAAGATATGATGTATCCTGGAGAATGTTCCATGAGCACTTGAGAAAAATGTTTATTCTGTTGTTTTTGGATGGAATACCCTATACATCAAAATTAAGTCCATCTTTTTATTGTATCATTTAAAGCTTGTGTTTCCTCATTTCTTTTTATTTAGGATGATCTGTCCACTGGTGAAAGTGGGGTTTTAAAGTCCCATACTATGAATGTGTTACTCTCAATTACCCTTTATATGGTTGTTAGTATTTGCTTTATGTATTGAAGTGCTCCTATGCTGGGTGCATAAATATTTGCATTTGTTATGTCTTCTTCTTGGATCGATCCCTTGATCATTATGTAGTGTCTTTCTTTGTCTCTTGTAATACTCTTTATTTTAAAGTATAAATTTTCTGATATGAGAGTTGCTACTCCAGCTTTCTTTTGATTTCCATTTAAATGGATTATCTTTCTCCATCCCCTCACTTTCAGTCTGTACGTTTCCCTAGGTCTGAAGTGGGTCTCTTGTAGACAGCATGTATATTGGTCTTGTTTTTGAATCCATTCAGCCAGTCTGTGCGTTTTGGTGGGAGCATTTAATACATTTAAGGTAATAATCGAGATGTACGCTCCTATTCCCATTTTCTTCACTGTTTTGGGTTTGTTATGTAGGTGTTTTCTTTCTCTTGTGTTTTTTGCCTAGAGAAGTTCGTTTAGCATTTCCTGTAAAGCTGGTTTGGTGGTGCTGAAGTCTCACAGCTTTTGCTTGTCTGTAAATGTTTTACTTTCTCCGTCAAATCTGAATGAGATCCTTGCTGGGTAATCTTGGTTGTAGGTTTTTCTCCTTCAACACCTTAAATATGTCCTTCCACTCCCTTCTGGCTTGCAGAGTTTCTGCTGAAAGATCAGATGTTAAACTTATGGGGACTCCCTTGTGTTATTTGTTGTTTTTCCTTTGCTGTTTTTTATATAGTTTATTTGTATTTAATTTTTGATAGTTTGATTAATGTGTCTTGCCATGTTTCTCCTTGCATTTATCCTGTATGGGACTCTCTGCACTTTCTGGACTTGACTATTTCCTTTTCTGTATTACATAAGTTTTCAAACTATAATGTCTTCAAATATTTTCTCAGTCCCTTTCTATTACTCTTCTTCTCTGGCACCCCTATAATTTGAATGTTGGTGAGTTTTTGTCCCAAATGTCTCTGAGACTGTCTTCAGTTCTTTTCATTCTTTTTTCTTTATTCTGCTCTGCAGTAGTTATTTCCATTATTTTATCTTCCAGGTCACCTATCTGTTCTTCCACCACAGTTATTCTGCTATTGTTCCCTTCTAGTGTATTTTGAATTTCATTTATTTTGTTGTTCGTCGTTGCTTGTTTCCTCTTTAGTTCTTCTCGGTCCTTGATAAATGTTTCTTGCATTCTCTCTATTCTATTTCCAAGATTTTGGGTCATCTTTACTTTCACTATTCTGAATTCTTTTTCAGGGAGACTGCCTATTTGCTCTTCATTTATTAGGTCTGGTGTACTTTTACCATAGTCCTTCATTGGCTGTGTTTTTTTCTGTCTTCTCATTTTACTTATCTTACTGTGTTTGGGGTCTCCTTTTTCCATGCTGCAGGTTCATAGTTCCTGTGTTTTTGGTGGCTGTCCCCAGTGGCTAAAGTTGCGTCAGTGGGTTGTGAAGGCTTCCTGGTTGAGGGCACTAGTCCCTGAGTTCTGATGGATGAGGCAGGTCCACCTCTGGTGGTGTGTTTTGGGGTGTCTGTGGCCTTATTATGATTTAAGCCATCCTCTCTGCTAATGGGAGGATTTCTCTTCCTGTCTTGCTAGACTTTTGGCAGAGGATGTCCTACACTGTAGGTTGCTGGCCATTGAGTGAGCTGGGACTTGGTGTAGATACAGAGATCTCTGCTAGATTTCCCCCGTTTTATATTACTTGGAGCTAGGAGGTGTCTTGAGGACCAGTGTCCTGATTTAGTCTCTCCCATCTCAGAGGCCCAACAGTGACTGCTAGAGCACCAACAGATTTTCATCCTCATGGCCCAGATTAAATGGGAGAAAATGTAGAAAGAAAGAGGATAAAATAAAATAAAATAGAGTAAGTTTTTTAAAAGTTATTAAAATGTTTATTTAAAAATTTAACATCTTTTTTGGCATATAATAACTTTACAATGATATGTTAGTTTCTTCTTTATAACAAAGTTAATCTGTTATACATATACATGTGTTCCCATATCTCTTCCCTCTTGCATCTCCTTCCCTCCCATCCTCTCTAACTCCCTCTTCTAGGGGGTCACAAAGCACTGAGCTGATCTCTCTGTGCTATGAGGCTGCTTCCCACTAGCTATCTATTCTACGTTTGGTAGTATATATATGTCCATGCCACTCTCTCACTTTGTAAGAGCCTACACTTCCCCCTCCCCACATCTTCCAGTCTATTCCCTAGTAGGTCTGCTTCTCCATTCCCATTTTCCCCTATGTTCTTCATGACCTTTTTATTTTTTTTCTTAGGTTCCATATATATGTCTTAGCATATGGTATTTCTTTTTGCCTTTCTGGCTTACTTCACTCTGTATGACAGATTCTAGATCCAACTACCTCACTACAAATAACTCAATTTCGTTTGTTTTCATGGGTGAGTAATATTCCATTGTATATATGTATGACATCTTCTTTATCCATTCATCTGATGATGGACAGTTAGGTTGCTTCCATCTCCTGGCTCTTGTAAATAGAGCTGCAGTGAACAGTTTGGTACATGACTCTTCTTGAGTTATGATTTTCTCATGGTATATGCCCAGTAGTGGTATTGCTGGATCCTAGGGTAGGTTTATTCGTAGTTTTTTAAGGAACACTCATACTCTTCTCCATAGTGGCTGTATCAATTTACATGCCCACCAGCAGTGCAAGAGTGTTCCTTTTTCTCCACACGCTCTCCGGCATTCATTGTTTCTAGATTTTTTGATGATGGCCATTCTGACCAGTGTGAGATGATATCTAATTGTAGTTTTGATTTGCATTTCTCTAATGATTAATGATATTGAGCATTCTTTCATCGGTTTGCTAGCAATCTGTATATCTTCTTTGGAGAAATGTCTGTTTAGGTCTTCTGCCCATTTTTCGATTGGATTTTTGCTTTTTCTCTTATTGAGCTACATGACGTGGCTGTAAATTATGGACATTAATCCTTTGTCAGTTGCTTCATTTGCAAATGATTTCTTCCATTCTGAGAGTTGTCTTTTGGACTTGTTTATGGTTTTCTCTGCTGTGCAAAAGCTTTTTGCTTTCATTAGGTCCAATTTGGGTTTTTGTTTGTTTTTATTTCCATTTCTCTAGGAGGTGAGTGAAAAAGAATCTTGCTGTGATTTATGTCATAGGGTGTACTGCCTATGTTTTACTCTAAGAGTTTGATAGTGTCTATCCTTACATTTAGGTCTTTAATCCATTTTGAGCTTATTTCTCTGTATGGTGTTAGGGAGTTTTCTAATTTCATCCTTTTACATTCACCTGTCCAGTTAGCCCAGCACCCCGTATTGAAGAGTCTGTCTCTTCTCCACTGTATATCCTTGCCTCATTTATCAAATACAATGTGACCATATTTGCGTGGGTTTATCTCTGGGCTTTCTATCCTGTTCCATTGATGTATATTTCAGTTTTTGTGCCAGTACCATACTCTCTTCATTACTGTAGCTTTGCAGAATAGTCTGCAGTCATGGAGCCTGATTCCTCCAGCTCTATTTTACATTCTCATGTTTGCTTTGGTTGTTCTGGGTCTTTTGTGTTTCCATAAAAACTGTGAATATTTTTTGTTCTAGTCCTGTTTAAAATGCCTAGTGGTAGTTTGATAGGGATTGCATTGAATTTGTAGATTGCTTTGTGCCATAGAGTCATTTTCACAATGTTGATTCTTCCAATCCAAGGACATGGTACATTTCTCCATCTATTTGTTTCATCTGTCATTGCTTTAATCAGTCTTGTAATATTCTGCATACAAGTCTATTGTCTCCTTAGGTAGGTTTATTTGTAGATATATTATTATATATGTTGCAATGGTAAATGGGAGTGTTTTCTTAATTTCACTTTCAGATTATTCATCATTAGTGTATAAGAATGCCAGAGGTTTCTGTGCATTGATTTTATACCCTTCTATTATACCAAATTCATTGATTAGCTCTAGTTGTTTTCTGGTAGCATCTTTAGGATTCTCTCTATATAGTATCATGTCTTCTGCAAATAGTAACAGCTTTATTTCTTCTTTTCCAGTTTGGATTAAATTTTTTTCTTTTTCTTCTCTGATTGCTGTGGCTACAACTTCCGAAACTATGTTCAATAATAGTGGTGAGAGTGAGCAACTTGTCTTGCTCCTGAAACTGGTGGAAATCATTTCAGTTTTTCAGCAACGAGGTCAATGTTGGCTGTGTGTTTGTCATATATGGCCTTTGTTATGTTGAGCAATGTTCCCTCAATGCCTAATTTCTCCTGGGATTTCATCATAAATGGGTGCTGAATTTTGTCAAATCTTTATCTGCATATATTGAGATGATCATATGGTTTTCCACTTCAAGTTGTTAATATGGTGAATCACGTTGATTGATTTGTGTATACTCAAGAATCCTTGCATTCCTGGAAGAAACCCCACTTTGCCATGGTGTATGAACTTTTTAATGTGCTGTTGGATTCTCTTTGCTAGTATTTTTTGAGGATTTTTGCAACTAAGTTCATCAGTGATATTGGTCTGTAGTTTTCATTGTTTGTGACATCTTTGTCTGATTTTGGTATTAGAGTGATGGTGTCTTTGTACAATGAGTTTGGGAGTGTTCCTCCCTCTGGTATATGGTGGAAGAGTTTGAGATGGATAGGTGTTAGCTCTTCTCTAAATGTTTGATAGAATTCGCCTGTAAAGCCATCTGGTCCTGGGCTTTTGTTTGTTGGAAGATTTTTAATCACAGTTTCAATTTCAGTGCTGGTGACTGGTCTGTTCTTATTTTCTATTTCCTCCTGGTTCATTCTCAGCACGTTGTGCATTTCTAAGAATTTGTCCATTTCTTCCAGATTGTCCATTTTATTGTCATACCATTTCTTGTAGTAATCTCTCATGATCCTTTTTATTTCTGTGTGTCAGTTGTTACTTCTCATTTTCAATTCCTAATTCTATTGATTTTAATCTCTTCCCTATTTTTCTTGATGAGTCTGGCTAATGGTTTTGTAATTTTGTGTATCTTCTCAGAGAACCCGCTTTCAATATTTTTAATCTTTGCTATCATTTCCTTCATTTCTTTTCATTTACTTCTTATCTAATCTTTATGATTTCCTTCCTTCTGCTAACATTGGGGTTTTTTTTTTTTTTTTGTTCTTCTTTCTCTAATTGCTTTAGGTGCAAGGTTATGTTGTTTATTTGACATCTTTCCTGTTTCTTCAGGGTAGATTTTATTGTTATAAACTTCCCTCTTAGCACTGCCTTGGCTGCATCCCATAGTTTTGGGTATTCGTGTCTCCATTGTCATTTGCTTCTGGGTATTTTTTTATTTCCTCTTTGATTTCTTCAGTGATCACTTCGTTATTAAATAGTTCATTATTTAGCCTCCATGTGTTTATATTCTTGACATATATTCCTGTAATTGATATCTAGTCTCATAACGTTGTGGTCAGAAAAGATACTTGACATGATTTCAATTTTCTTAAATTTACCGAGGTTTGATTTGTGATGCAAGATATGATCTACCCTGGAGAATGTTCCATGAGCACTTGAGAAAAATGTGTATTCTGTTGGTTTTTGATGGAATGTCCTATAAATCTCAATTAAGTCCATCTTCTTTATTGTATCATTTAAAGCTTTTGTTTCCTCATTTATTATCATTTTGGATGATATGTCCATTGATGAAAGTGGGGTGTTAAAGTTCCCTACTATGATTGTGTTACTGTCAATTACCCTTTTTATGGTTGTTAGTATTTGCCTTATGTATTGAGGTGCTCCTATGTTGGGTGTATAAATATTTGAAATTGTTATATCTTCTTCTTGGGTCGATCCCTTGATCATTATGTAGTGTCCATATTTGTCTCTTGTAATAGTCTTTATTTTAAAATCTATTTTTTCAGGTATGAGAGTTGCTATTCCAGCTTTCTTCTGATTTCCATTTGAATGAAATAACTTTTTCCATCCCTTCTCTTTCAGTCTGTGTCCTTAGGTCTGAAGTGGATCTCTTGTAGACTGCATATATATTGGTCTTGTTTTTGAATTCCTTCAGCCAGTCTGTGTCTTTTGGTGGGAGCATTTAATCCATTTACATTTAAGGTAATGATCAATATGTATGTTCCTATTCCCATTTCCTTAACTATTTTGGGTTGGGTATTGTAGGTGTTTTCCTCCTCTTGTGTTTCTTGCCTAGAGAAGTTCGCTTAGCATTTGTTGTAAAGGTGGTTTTTTGGTGCTGACGTCTCTCAGCTTTTGCTTGTCTGTAAAGATTTTAATTTCTCTATCAAATCTGAATGAGATCCTTGATGGTTAGAGTAATCTTGGTTGTAGGTTTTTCTCCATCATCACTTTAAATATGTTCTGCTACTCCCTTATGGCTTGAAGAGGTTCTGCTGAAAGTTCAGCTGTTAACCTTATGGGGAATCGCTTGTGTGTTATTTGTTCTTATTCCCTTGCTAATTCTAATATGTTTTCTTTGTATTTAATTTTTGGTTGTTGGATTAATGTGTGTCTTGGCGTGTTTCTACTTGGATTTATCATGAATGGGACTCTTTGTGCTTCCTGGACTTGATAAACTATTTCCTTTTACACATTAGGGATATTTTCAACTATAATCTCTTCAAATATTTTCTCAGTCCATTTTTTTCTCTTCTTCTTCTGGGACGCCTATAATTTGAATGATGGTCAGTTTAATTTTGTTCCAAATGTCTCTGAGACTGTCTTCAGTTCTTTTCATTCTTTTTTCTTTATTCTGCTCAGTAGTAGTTATTTCCACTATTTTATCTTCCAGGTCACTTATCCATTCTTCCCCCTCAGTTATTCTGCTATTGATCTCTTCTGGAGAATTTTTAATATCATTTATTGTGTTGTTCATCGGTGCTTGTTTCCTCTTTAGTTCTTCTAGGTCCTTGTTAAATGTTTCTTGCATTTTCTCCATTCTATTTCCAAGATTGTGGATCATCTTTACTATCATTATTTTAATTCTTTTTCTGGTAGACTGCCTATTTCCTCTTCAGTTATTAGGCCTGGTGGGCTTTTACCTTGCTCCTTCATCTGCTGTGTGTTTTTCTGTCTTCTCATTTCGCTTCTCTGTGTTTGGGGACTCCTTTTTGCAGGCTGCAAGTTCATAGTTGCCATTAATTTTCGTGTCTGTTCCCAGGTGCTAAAGTTGTCTCAGTGTGTTGTTTAGGCTTCCTGGTTGAAGAGACTAGTCCCCATGTTCTGGTGGATGAGGCTGGATCTTTACTTTCTGGTGCGCAGGTCCACATCTGGTGGTGTGTTTTGGTGTGTCTGTGATCTTACTATGTTTTTAGGCAGCCTCTCTGATAATGGGTGGGGTTGAGTTCCTGTCCTATTAGTTGTTTGGCATAGGATGTCCAGCACTGTAGCTTGCTGGTCATTGAGTGAGGCTGTGCATTGATGTTGAGATGGAGATCTCTGGGAGATTTCCCCCGTTTGATATTACATGGAGCTGACAGGTGTCTTGAGGACCAGCGTCCTGAAATAGGCTCTCCCACCTAAGAGGCACAACACTGACTCTTAGTGCACCAATAGCCTTTCATCCACATGGCACAGAATAAAAGGGAGAAAACTAGAAAGTAAGAAAGAAAAAGGATAAAATAGAGTAAGATAAAAAATAAAATTATTAAAATAAAATATATTTTAAGAAAAAAATGTAATGTTTTTTGGAGTATAATAACTTTACAATGGTTTGTTAGTTTCTTCTTTATAACAAAATTTATCAGTTATACATACACACATGTTCCCATATCTCTTCCCTCTTACATCTCCCTCCCTCCCATCCTCCCTATCTCACCCTTCTAGGTGCTCACAAAGCACTGAGTTGATCCCCCTGTGCTATGAGGCCGCTTCCCACTAGCTATCTATTCTACGTTTGGTAGTGTATATATCTCCATGCCACTCTCTCACGTTGTAACAGCCTACACTTCCCCCTCCCCACGGACTCGAGTCCATTCTCTAGTTGGTCTGTGTCTCCATTCCCGTCTTACCTCTAGGTTCTTCATGACCTTCCTTTTTTTTTTTTTTTTTTTTTTTTGGTAGATTCCATACATTTGTGTTAGCATAAGGTATTTGTTTTTCTCTTTCTGGCTTACCTCACTCTGTATGACAGATTCTAGGTCCATTCACCTCACTACAAATAACTCAATATCGTTTCTTTTTATGGCTGAGTAAGTTTCCATTGTATATGTGTACGACATCTTTATCTATTCATCTGATGATGGACAGTTAGGTTGCTTCCATCTCCTGGCTCTTGTAAATAGAACTGCAGTGAACATTTTGGTATATGACACTTTTTGAATTATGGTTTTCCGTGGTATGTGCTCAGTAGTGGCATTGCTCTGTCCTATGGTAGGTTTATTTTTAGATTTTTCAGAAAACCCCATACTGTTCGCCATAGTGGCTGTATCAATTTACATTCCCACCAGCAGTGCAAGCGTGTTCCCTTTTCTCCATGCACTCTTCAGCATTCATTGTTTCTAGATTTTTTAATGATGGCCATTCTGACTGGTGTGAGATGATATCTAATTGTAGTTTTGATTTGCATTTCTCCAATGATTAATGATGTTGAGCACTCTTTCATCTGTTTGTTTGCAATGGGTACGTCTTCTTTGGAGAAATCTCTGTTTAGAGGTCTTCTGCCCATTTTTTGATTGGATTTTTGTTTTTTCTGTTATTGAGCTGCATGAGGTGTCTGTAAATTTTGGACATTAATCCTTTGTCAGTTGTTTCATTTACAAATGATTTCTTCCATTCTGAGAATTCTCTTTTGATCTTGTTTATGGTTTCCTTTGCTGTGCAAAAGCTCTTAGCTTTCATTAGGTCCAATTTGGGTTTTTGTTTTTATTTCCATTTCTCTAAGTGGTGGGTCAAAGCAATCTTGCTGTGTTTTATGTCACAGAGCGTTCTGCCTATGTATTCCTCTAAGAGTTTGATAGTGTATGGCCTTACATTTAGGTCTTTAATCCATTTTGAGCTTATTTTTCTGTATGGTGTTAGGGAGTTTTCTAATTTCATCCTTTTACATTCACCTGTCCAGTTAGTCCAGCACCCCTTATTGAGGAGGCTGTATTTTCTCCACTGTGTATTCTTGCCTCGTTTATCAAAGACAAGGTGACCATATGTGCGTGGGTTTATCTCTGGGCTTTCTATACTGCTCCATTTACGTATATTTCAGGGTTTTTTTGCTAGTACCATACTCTCTTGATTACTGTACCTTTGTAGAATAATCTGAAGTCAGGGAGCCAGATTCCTCCAGCTCCATGTTTCATTCTCAAGTTTGCTTTGGCTATTCTGGGTCTTTCGTGTTTCCATACAAATTATGAAATTTTTTCCTTCTTGTTCTGTTTAAAATGCCAGTGGTAGTTTGAAAGGGATTGCATTGAATGTGTAGATTGCTTTGTGTCATAGAGTCATTTTCACAATGTTGATTCTGGCAATCCAAGGTCATGGTATATTGTTCCATCGATTTGTCACATCTGTCAGTTCTTACATCAGTGTCTTATCATATTCTGCATACAGGTCTTTCTTCTCCTTAGGTAGATTTATTCCTATATATATTATTCTTTTTGTTGCAATGGTACATGGGTGTGTTTCCTTAATTTAACTTTCACATTTTTCATCATTAATGTATAAGAATGCCAGAGATTTCTGTGCATTAATTTTGTATCCTGCTACTTTACCACATTCATTGATTAGCTCTAGTTGTTTTCTGGTAGCATCTTTAGGATTCTCTAAGTATAGTATAATGTCCTCTGCAAACAATGACCGCATTACTTATTTTCCGATTTGGATTATTTTTATTTCTTTTTCTTCTCTGATTGCTGTGGCTAAAACTTCCAAAACTATGTTGAATAATAGTGGTGAGAGTGGGCAACCTTGTATTCCTCCTGAAACTAGTGGAAATCGTTTCAATTTTTCAGCATTGAAGACGATGTGGCTGTGTGTTTGTCATATATGGCCTTTGTTATGGTGAGCAATGTTCCCTCAATGTCTACTTCCTCCCGGGATTTTATCATAAGTGGGTGTTGAATTTTTTCAAAAGCTTTCTCTGCATATATTGAAATGATCATATGGTTTTTCTCTTCAATTTGTTAATATGGTGTATCACGTTGATTGATTTGCGTATACTGAAGAATCCTTGCATGCCTGGAAGAAACCCCACTTGCTCATGGTGTACGATCCTTTTAATGTGCTGTCGGTTTCTGTTTCCTGGTATTTCTTTTGAGGGTTTTTGCATCTAAGTTCATCAGTGATATTTGTCTGTAGTTTTCATTGTTTGTGACATCTTTGTCTGGTTTTGGTATTAGAGTGATGGCATCTTCATAGAATGATTTTGGGAGTGTTCCTCTCTCTGGTGTATGTTGGAAGATTTTGAGAAGGATAAGTGTTGCCTCTTCTCTAAATCTGAAAGAATTCGGCTGTCAAGCCATCTGTTCCTGGGCTTTTGTTTGTTGGAAGACTTTTAATCACAGTTTAAATTTCAGTGCTCGTTACTGGACTGTTCATATTTTCTATTTCTTCCTGATTCAGTCTCAGCATGTTGTGCATTTCTAAGAATTTGTCCATTTATCCAGATTGTCCATTTTATTGTCATAGGGTTGCTTGTAGTAATCTCTCATGATCCTTTGTATTTCTGTGTGTCAGTTGTTACTTCTCATTTTTCACTTCTAATTCTATTCATTTGAGTCTTCTCCCTTTTCTTTTTATGTGTCTTGCTAATGGTTTTGCAATTCTGTGAATCTTCTCAAAGAACCCACTTTCAGTGTTATTGATATTTGCTATCATTTCCTTCATTTCTTTCTCATTTATTTCTGACCTGATCTTTATGATTTCCATCCTTCCACGACCTTTGGTGTTTTTTTGTTCTTCTTTCTCTAATTGCTTTAGAGACAAGGTTATGTTGTTTGAGATGTTTCCTGTTTCTTCAGGGAGGATTGTATTGCTAAAAACTTCCCTCTTAAAACTGCTTTGCCTGCATCCCATAAGTTTTGCGTTGTTGTGTCTCCATTGTCATTTCTGTGTATTTTTTGATTTCCTCTTTGATTTCTTCAGTAATCACTTCGTTATTAAATAGTTCATTGTTTAGCCTCCATGTGTTTATATTTTTGACACATATTTTCCTGTAATTGATGTCTAGTCTCATAGCGTTGTGGCCAGAAAAGATACTTGGTTATGATTTCAATATTCTTAAATTTATAAAGGCTTGATTTGTGAATGAAAGTATGATCTATCCTGGAGAATGGTCCATGAGCACTTGAGAAAAATGTGTCTTCTGTTGTTTTTGGATGGAATTTCCTATAAATCAGAATTAAGTCCATCTTTATTGTATCATTAAAAGCTTGTGTTTCCTCATTTATTTTCATTTTGGATGATCTGTCCTTTGGGGAAAGTGGGTTGTTAAAGTCCCCTACTATGATTGTATTACTGTCGATTACCTATTTATGGTTGTTAGTATTTGCCTTATATATTGAGGTGATCATATGTTGAGTGCATAAATACTTGAAATTCTTAAATTTTCTTCTTGGATTGATACCTTCATCATTATATAGTGTCCTTCGTTGTCTCTTCTAACAGACTTTATTTTAAAGTCTATTTTTTCTGATATGAGAGTGCCTACTCCAGCTTTCGTTTGATTTCCATTTGCATGGAAAATCTTTTTCCATCCCATCCCTTTCAGTCTGTTTGTGTCCCTAGGTCTGAAGTGTGTGTAGACAGCATATATATTGGTCTTGCATTTGAATCCATTCAGCCAGTCTGTGTCTTTTGGTGGGAGCGTTTAATCCATTTACATTTAAGGTAATGATCGATATGTATGTTCCTATTCCCATTTTCTTAACTGTTTTGGGTTTGTTATTGTAGGTGTTTTCCTTCTCTTGTGTTTCTTGCCTAGAGAAGTTCACTTAGCATTTGTTGTAAAGGTGGTTAGGTGGTGCTGAAGTGTCTCAACTTTTGCTTGTCTGGAAAGCTTTTAATTTCTCCATCAAATCTGAATGAGATCGTTGCTGGGTAAAGTAATCTTGGTTGTAGGTTTTTCTCCTTCATCACTTTAAATATGTCCTGCCACTCCCTTCTGGCTTGCAGAGTTACTGCTGAAAGATCAGCTGTTAACCTTATGGGGATTCCCTTGTGTGTTATTTGTTTTTTTTTTCCTTGCTGCTTTTACTATGTTTTCATTGTATTTAGTTTTTGATAGTTTGATTAATATGTGTCTTTGATGTTTCTCCTTGGACTTATCCTGTATGGGACTCTCTGTTCTTCCTGGACTTGATTAACTATTTCCTTTCACATATTAGGAAAGTCTTCAACTATAATCTCTTCAAGTATTTTCTCAGTCCATTTCTTTTTCTCTTCCTCTTCTAGGACCCGTATAATTTGATTGCGGTGATTTTAATTTGCTCCCAGAAGTCTCTGAGAATGTCTTCAGTTCTTTTCATTGTTTTTTCTTTTTTCTGCTCTGCAGTAGTTATTTACACTGTTTTATCTTCCAGGTCACTTATCTGTTCTTCTGCCTCAGTTATTCTGCTATTGATCCCTTCTGAAGAATTTTTAATTTCATTTACTGTGTTGTTCATCATTGCTTGTTTCCTCTTTAGTTCTTCTAGGTCCTTGTTAAATGCTTCTGGCATTTTCTCTACTCTATTTCCAAGATTTTGGATCATTTTACGATCATTCCGAATTCATTTTCAGGTAGACTGCCTTTTTCTTCTTCATTTTTTAGATCTGGTGGGCTTTTATCTTGCTCCTTCATCTGCTCTGTGTTTTTCTGTCTTCTCATTTTGCTTTTCTTACTGTGTTTGTGGTATCCTTTTTGCAGTCTGCATGTTGGTAGTTCCCGTTGTTTTTGGTGTCTGTCCCCAGTGGCTAAAATTGCTTCAGTGGGTTGTGTTGGCTTCTAGTTGAGGGGACTAGTCCGTGTGTTCTGGTGGATGAGGCGGATTTTGTCTTTGTGGTGGGCAGTTCCACATCTGGTTGTTTGTTTTGGGGTGTCTGTGGCCTTATTAAGGCTTTAGGCAGCCTCTCTGCTAATGTGTTCCTGTCTTGTTTGTTGTTTGCCATAGGGTGTCCAGCACTGTAGCTTGCTGGTCTTTGAGTGAAGCTGGGTCTTGGTGTTGAGAAGGAGATCTTGCGGGATTTTCCCCATTTGATTTTAGGTGGAGCTGGGAAGTGTCTTGTGGACCAGTGTCCTGAATTTTGCTCTCCCACTTCAGAGGCACAGCACTGACTCCTGGAACACCAGGTGCCTTTCATCCACAGAGCCTAGAATAAAATGGAGAAAAGGTAGAAGGAAACAAAGATGATAAAATTCAGTAAGATAAAACAAAATAACGTTAATAAAATAAAAAGTATTAAGAAAAAATTTTTTATCATTTTTTAAGAGTATAATTGCTTTATGATGGCTAGTTTCTGCTTTATAACAAAGTGTACAGATCCACATGTTCTCATATCTTTTTCCTCTTGCATCTCCCTCCCTACCACACTCCCTATCCTACCCTCTAGGTGGTCACAAAGAAGCCAGCTGATCTCCCTATGCTATGTGGCTGCTTCCCACTAGCTATTTTACGTTTGATAGTGTATACATTTCTAACCCACTCTCTCACTTTGTCACAGCCTACACTTCCTCTTCTGCACATCCTCAAGCGCATTCTGTAGTAGGTCTGTGTCTCCATTCCTGTATTACCCCTATGTTCTTCATGACCTTCTTTTTTTTTCTTAGATTCTATATATATGTGTTAGCGTATGCGATTTCTTTTTCTCCTTCTGACTTACTTCACTCTGTATGACAAACTCTAAGTCCATCCACCTCACTACAAATAACTCAATTTCGTTTCTTTTTATGGCTTAGTAATATTCCATTGTATATATGTTCCTCATCTTTATGCATTCATCTGATGATGGACACTTAGGTCGCTCCATCTCCTAGCTAGGGTAAATAGAGCTGCAGTGAACATTTTGGTACATGACTCTTTTTGAATTATGGTTTTCTCAGGGTATATGCCCAGTAGTTGGATTGCTGGGTCATATGGTTGTTCTATTTGTAGTTTTATAAGGAGCCTCCATACTGTTCTCCATATTTGCTGCATCAATTTACATTCCCACCAGCACTTAAAGAGTTTTACCTTTTCTCCACACCCTCTCCAGCATTTATTGTTCTAGAATTTTTGATGATTGCCATTCTGACAGGTGTGAGATGGTATCTCATTGTAGTTTTGATTTGCATTTCTCTAATAATTAATGATGTTGAGCATTCCTTCATGTGTTTGTTGGCAATCTGTATCTTCTTTGGAGAAATGTCTACTTAGTTCTTCTGACCATTTTTAGATTGGGTTGTTTGTTTTTTTGTTATTGAGCTGCATGTGCAATTTGGAGATTAAACCTTTGTCAGTGGCTTCATTTGCAAATATTTTCTCCCATTCTGAGGGTGGTCTTTTGTTCTTCTTTATGATTTCCTTTGCTGTGCAGAAGCTTTTAAGTTTCATTAGGTACCATGTTTATTTTTGTTTTTATTTCCATTACTCTAGGAGGTGGGTCAAAAAGGATCTTGTACTGATTTATGTCACAGAGTGTTCTGCCTAGGTTTTCCTCTATGAACTTGATAGTTCCTGGCCTTACATTAAGGTCTTTAATCCATTTTGAGCTTATTTTTGTGTATGGTTTTAGTGAGGGTTCTAATCTCATACTTTTATATATACCTGTGAAGTTTTCCCAGCACCACTTTTTGAATAGGCTTTCTTTTCTCAACTGTATATTATTGCTTCCTTTAGCAAAGTAAGGTTACCATATGTGTATGGGTTTATCTCTTTCTATCCTGTTGCATTGGTCTATATTTCTGTTTTTGTGTCAGTAGCATACTGTCTTGATTAGTGTATATTTGTACTATTGTCTGAAGTCAAGGAACCTGATTCCTCCAGATTCATTTTTTGTTATCAAGATGGCTTTGTCTATTGGGGGTCTTTTTTGTTTCTATACAAAATGTGAAATTATTTGTTCTAGTTCTGTGAAAAATGGTAGTGGTAGTTTGATAGGGATTGCATTGAATGTGTATATTGCTTTGGGTTGTAGAGTCATTTTCACAATGTTGCTTCTTCCAATCCAGAACGTGGTATATCTACTTGTATCATCTTTAATTTCTTTCATCAGGGTCTTATAATTTTCTGCATACAGGTCTTTTTTCTCCTTAAATAGGTTTATTCCTATTTATTTTTTGTTGCAATGGTAAATGGAAGAGTTTTCATAATTTCACTTTCATATTTTTCATCATTCGTGTATAGGAATGCCAGAGATTTCTGTGCATTAATTTTGTATCCAGCTACTTTATCAAATTCATTGATTAGCTGTAGTTGTTTTCTGGTAGCATCTTTAGGATTCTCTATGTATAGTATCATGTCTTCTGCAAACCCTGACAGCTTTACTTCTTTTCCGATTTAGATTCCTTTTATTTCTTCTTCTTCTCTGATGGCTACAACTTCCAAAACTATATTGAATAACAGTGGTGAGAGTGGGCAACCTTGTCTTGTTCCTGATATTAGTGGAAATGGTTTTAGTTTTTCACCATTGAGGACAATGTTGGCTGTTAGTTTGTCATATACAGCCTTTATGATATTGAGGAAATTTCCCTCTATGCCTACTTTCTGCAGGATATTTTTTTAATCAAAAATGGGTGTTGAATTTTGTCAAAAGTTTTCTCTGCGTCTACTGAGATGATCATATGGTTTTTCTCCTACAAATTGTGAATATGGTGTATCACATTTATTGATTTTTATATGTTGAACTATCCTTGCATTATTGGAATAAAGCATACTAGATCATGGTGTATGATCCTTTTAATTTGCTGTTGGATTCTGTTGGCTAGTATTTTGTTGAGGATTTCTGCATCTATGTTCATCAGTGATATTGGTCTGTAGTTTTCTCTCTTTATGACATCCTTTTCCTGTTTTGGTATCAGGGTTATGGTGGCCTCATAGAATGAATTTTGGAGTGTTCCTCCCTCTGCTATATTTTCAAAGACTTTGAGAAGGATACGTGTTAGCTCTTCTCTAAATGTTTGATAGAATTCGTCTGTGAAGCCATCTGGTCCTGGGCTTTTGTTTGTTGGAAGACTATTAATCACAGTTTAAATTTCAGTGCTGGTGATTGGTCTGTTCATATTTTCTATTTCTTCCTTTTTCAGTCTCAGCAGTTTTGCATTTCTAAGAATTTGTCCATTTCTTCCAGGTTGTGCATTTTATTGGCATACAGTTGCTTGTAGTAATCTCTCATGATCTTTCTATTTCTGCAGTGTCAGTTGTTGCTTCTCATTTTTCATTTCTAATTCTATTGATTTGATTCTTCTCCCTTTTTTTCCTGATGAGTCGGGTTAATGGTTTTTCAATTTTGTTTATTTTCTCAAAGAACCAGCTTTTAGTGTTATTGATCTTTGCTATCATTTCCTTTATTTCTTTTT
Source organism: Grampus griseus (assembly GCF_964374135.1). Lineage (NCBI taxonomy): Eukaryota > Metazoa > Chordata > Mammalia > Artiodactyla > Delphinidae > Grampus > Grampus griseus. The sequence continues at coordinate 16,616,899 of NC_139016.1, read as the reverse complement.
CATTTATTTCTGATCTGAACTTTATGATTTCCTTCCTTCTGCTAATTTTCGGGATTTTTTTGTTCTTCTTTCTGTAATTGCTTTAGGTGCGAAGTTAGGTTATTTATTTGAGATGTTTCCTGTTTCTTTAGGTAGGATTGTATTCCTACAAACTTCCCTCTTAGAACTGCTTTTGCTGCATCCCATAGGTGTTGGATCGTCGTGGCTCCATTGTCATTTTTTCCTAGGTATTTTTTTATTTCCTCTTTGATTTCTTCAGTGATCACTTCATTATTAAGTAGTGTATTGTTTAGCCTCCATGTGTTTGTATTTTTTACAGATCTTTTCCTGTAATTGATATCTAGTCTCATGGCATTGTGGTCGGAAAAGATACTTGATAACATTTCAATTTTCTTAAATTTATGAAGACTTGATTTACCAAGGCTTGACCCAAGATATGGTCTATCCTGGAGAACGTTTCATTAGCACCTGAGAAAAATGTGTATTCTGATTTTTTTTGATTGAATGTCCTGTAAATATCAATTAAATCCATCTTGTTTAATATATCATTTAAAGCTTGTGTTTCATTATTTTCATTTTGGATGATCTGTCCATTGGTGAAAGTGGGGTGTTAAAATCCCCTACTATGATTGTGTTACTGTCGATTTCCCCTTTTATGGCTGTTATTATTTGTTTTATGTATTGAGGTGTTTCTATATTGGGTGCGTAAATATTTACAATTTTTATATCTTCTTGGATCGATCTCTTGACAATTATGTAGTATCCTTCTTGTCTCTTGTAATAGTTCTTATTTTAAAGTCTACTTTGTCTGATATCATAATTGTTACTTCAGTTTTTTTTTTATGATTTCCATTTGCATGGAATATCTTTTTCCATCCTCTTTCAGTCTGTATATGTCCCTACTTCTGAAGTGGGTTGCTTGTAGAAAGCATATATATGGGTCTTGTTCTTGTATGCATTCAGCCAGTCTGTGTCTTTTGGTGGGAGCATTTAATCCATTTACATTTAAGGTAATTATCGATATGTATGTTCCTGTTTGCATTTTCTTAATTGTTTTTGCTTTGTTATTCTTGGTCTTTTCCTCCTCTTGCGTTCCTTGCCTAGAGAAGTTCCTTTAGTATTTTTTGTAAAGCTTGTTTTGTGGTGCTGAATTCCTCAGCTTTTGCTTGTCTGTAAAGGTTTTTATTTCTCCATCAAATCTGAGTGAGATCCTTGCTGGGTAGAGTAATCTTGGTTATAGGTTTATCTCCTTCATCACTTTAAGTATGTCCTGCCACTCCCTTCTGGTTCGCAGAGTTACTGCTGAAAGATCAGCTGTTAACCTTATGGGTATTCTCTTGTGTGTTATTTGTTGCTTTTCCCTGCTGCTTTTAATATATTTTCTTTGGGGTTCTCCTGGTGGCACAGTTGTTGAGAGTCCACCTGCCAAGGCATGGGACACAGGTTTGTACCCTGGTTTGGGAAGATCCTAAATGCTGCAGAGCGGCTGGGCCCATGAGCCATGGCCGCTGAACCTGTGCGTCCAGAGCCTGTGCTCTGCAATGGGAGAGATCAAAAGAGAGGCCCGCGTATCGCAAAAAATATATATATATATATTGTATTTAATTTTTGATAGTTTGATTAATATATGTCTTGGCATATTTCTCCTTGGATTTATCCTGTATGGGACTCTCTGTGTTTCCTGTATTTGATTAACTATTTCCTTTCCCATATTAGGGAAGTTTTCAACTATAATCTCTTCAAATATTTTCTCAGTCTCTTTCTTTTTCTCTTCGTCTTCTGGGACCCCTATAATTCGGATGTTGGTGATTTTAATGTTGTCCCAGAGGTCTCTGAGACTGTCCTCAGTTCTTTTCTTTTTCTTTATTCTGATCTGCAGTAGTTATTTGCACTTTTTTACCTTCCAGGTCACTTACTTGTTCTTCTGCCTCAGTTATTCTGCTACTGATCTCTTCTAGAGTATTCTTAATTTCATTTATTGTGCTGTTCATTGTTGCTTCTTTCCTCTTTAGTTTTTCTACGTTCTTGTTAAATGTTTGCAGCATTTTCTGTATTCTATTTCCAAGATTTTGGATCATCTTTACTATCATTATCCTGAATTCTTTTTCAGGTAGACTGCCTATTTCCTCTTTGTTTGGTCTGGTGGGTTTTTATCTTGCTCCTTCATCTGCCATGTGTTTTTCTGTCTTCCCATTTTGCTTACCTTACTGTGTTTGGGGTCTCCTTTTGCAGGCTGCAGGTTGATAGTTCCCATTGCTTTTCGTGTCTGGCCCCAGTGACTGAGGTTCGTTCAGTGGGTTGTGTTGGCTTCCTGGTGGAGGGGACTAATGTCTGTGTTCTGGTGGATGAGGCTGGACTTTGTCTTTCTGGTGGGCACATCCACGTCTGGTGGTGTGCTTTGGGGTGTCTGTGACTTATTATGATTTTAGGCAGGCTCTCTGCTAATGGGTGGTGTTTTCCTGTCTTGCTAGTTGTTTGGCATAGGGTGTCTAGCACTGCAGCTTGGTGGTCGTTAAGTGAACCTCGGTCTTGGTGTTGAGACAGAGATCTCTGGGAGACATTTGCCATTTGACATTACATGAACCTGGATGTCTCTTGTGGACACGTGTCTTGAAGTTGGTTTTCTCACCTCAGAAGCACAGCAGTGACTCTTGCCTGGAGTACCAAGAGCCTTTCGTCCACACAGCTCATAATAAAAGGGGGAAAATGTGGAAAGAAAGAAAGAGAAGAAAGAAAGAAAGAAAGAAAGAAAGAAAGAAAGAAAGAAAGAAAGAAAGAAAGAAAGAAAGAAAGAAAGGAAGGAAGGAAGGAAGGAAGGAAGAAAGAAAGAAAGAAAGAAAGAAAGAAAGAAAGAAAGAAAGAAAGAAAGAGAAAGAGAAAGAAAGGAAGAAGGAAAGAGATAAAAGGTAATAAAATAAAGTAAATGAAAAAAGATATTAAAATAAGAAAAAAATAATTAAGAATAAAAATTTTTAAGTAAAAAACCAAACAAAAAAATCAGAAAAACAGACGGACCGAACCCTAGGACAAATGGTGAAAGCAAAGCTATACAGACAAAATCTCACACAGAAGCATACACATACACACTCAGAAAAAGAGGAAAAGTGGAAAAAATAATAACATCTTGTTCGCAAAGTCCATCTCCTCAATTTTGGATGATTCATTGTATATTCAGGTATTTTGCAGATGCAGGGTACATCAAGTTGTTTGTGGAGATTTAATCTGCTGATTCTGAGGCTGCTGGAACAGATTTCCCTTTTTCTTCTTTCTTTGCACAGTTCCCGCGATTTAGCTTTGGATGTGGCCCCACCTCTTCATGTAGGTCGCCTGAGGGCATCTGTTCTTCACTCAGACAGGATAGGGTAAAGGAACAACTGATTCGGGGGCTCTGGCTCACTCCCAGTCTGGGGGGAGTGAGGGGTTTGGATGTGGGACAAGCCTGCAGCGGCAGAGGCCAGCATGTCATTGCACCAGCCATAGGCGTGCCGTGCATTCTCCTGTGGAAGTTGTCCCTGGACCACGGGACCCTAGCAGTGGCTGGCTGCACAGCCTCCCGGAAGAGGATGCGTGGGTAGTGAGCTGTGCTTGCACACAGGCTTCCTGGTTGCTGCGCTCTCCTCTGCGGCTCCAAAGCTTTCCCCCTCTGCCACCCGCAGTCTCCGCCCGTGAAGGGGCTTCCTAGTGTGTGAAAGCCTTTCCTCCTTCACAGGTCCCTCCCACTGGTGCAGGGCCCTATCCTTTTGTCTCTGTTTATTGTTTTTTCTTTTGCCGTACCCAGTACGTGGGGACTTTCTTGCCTTTTGGGAGGTCTGAGGTCTTCTCCAGCGTTCAGTAGGTGTTCTGTAGTAGTTGTTCCACGTGTAGATGTATTCCTGATGTAACTGTGGGGAGGAAGGCGATCTCCACGTCTTACTCTTCCGCCATCTTCCGCAACTCCTCCTTTATATATTTAAAGAGTTTTTCCAACTATCATTTTTTAAGCTGTTTAATATTTGCATCTCCTCAAGCCTCAAAATACTCTTTTTATATATTTCTGTGTAATGGTAGACCACTGTTGCTAGTCAAACTATTGAAAGATAAGGAGAACTGTTGTCCTTAAAATTAATGTATTACAGTAATTCATATTATAGCCAGAGTTCAAAGTAATTGTAGATTTTTATCCCACAATAAATGTCACATAGATTAACAAGTTCATTTATAATATAAAGTTACAATGCATATAAGGTTAAGAATTATCAAACTATAACTACTGAAACTCTAGGCCTTGGATTGTGTGGGAATTGAGAACTCTGGGGGCTAGTTTTGCTTTACCATTTTCATAGGTGTTGCAGAGACTTCATGGTGTACTCACCACCTCCTCCCACTTGGTCTTGTTGGTTGCAGGGCCAAGCCTCCAGAGGCAGGACAGGAAGCCTGGGGAACAGGGGCTGCATAGGGAACATCGGAGGCAGAGGCAGCTGGGGCAGCAGGGGTGGGTGAGGCTGCGGCTGGATGGGCCGCTAGGAGGGCACAGGGAGGTGTGGCTGGTGGGGTTGGCTTGGAGCCATGGAGTGCTGGCCAGGAATTGGCATCATGGTTTGCTGGGGGACCACGGGCTGCTGGGCTGGCACCATGGGGAAGTGGTGATGAGGCTGCAGGGCAGCCTGCTGGGATACCACGGGAATGATTTGGTGGTGCAGCCAGCTACCCATACGTTTGTAACTGTAGGACGGGTACTGGTGAGAAACAGAGTCAGGTTTACCATCAGCTCCATTGACATCTGTCACCTACAAATTGTTACTTGCCATTGTCACTTGCCATCTCCTTCTACAAGAATTAAATTATGAGCCACTGCAGCTTCTGACATTCAACACCCCCTGCAAGAAGTTTAGGGTGGAGATCAGGAATGAGCCACTCTGTGCTCTGAGAAAAACTGGCAGAACAGGTTTTCAGATGGTAAGCTATTTTCAGGAGAAAATTTTATGAGTCCAGTTCTTCAATCTCCTCACATCTAGAAAAGCACTAAAATCCTTCATGTCTGCTCCTCATGACTAGCAGCAACCTTCTGCAAAAACTATGTGCTTGATTGCATGTACTCCTCCTTCACCAAAATCACATATATACTGACCTTTCCCTCTACCTCTTTGGAGCAGTTTCTCATAGCCATTTGAAATCTGTCTCCTGGGCTATAGTTCTCACCTTGTCCCAAATAAAAATTAACTCACACTCATGTTCTGCATCTTTTTTTCAGTGAACACTTCCAGCTGGAGAAGTAGCAATGTTTTCTTTGTCACTGTGACAATATTAACACTTATTCATTTTTTCCTGTTCAAGAATTTCTAACTGTGTATACAGATATGACCTTTTACAAATAGATTTCCCATTAGTGTCTATATGTGGCATAGATATGTTACCTCACTTAAAAGGGAACTGAAATGCATGCTTAATATTTTAAGGGAATAAAGAACAAAAACATCTATATACCGGGTGTCTTATTATGTTCTGGTACCACTTCAGAGGGGTAAGCACCTTCGGAGAAAGAGACATTAGAATACATTTGTTTTGATTTAGTTACATGAAACATAGACTCACTAATGCAGTCCTGTCAATACAGACAACCTGAAAATATGAGCTCTATGGAAGAAAGAATAAGGTAAACATTTGTCAGGTGCTTCCTATGTGTGAGGCTCTACCTTACATCCATGACACACATTTTTCATGTTTTCCCACATACTCTGAGGCAAGTATCTTCACCCTCACTTTCACAGACAAGGTCATGGAGAGTTAAAGAGGTACATGAGCTTGACAGAGGTTACAAAAGTAGTAAGTCTGTTTAATTCCCTGGCTCCTGCTCTTCTTTGCAAGAGGAAAACAAAATGGAAAATTAATGTCATATAACATTAATTATATACTTTTTTGATTTGATGTCACAATGAAAGATAAAGGAGGCAGAAACACTGTCCTTCATCCTAGAAACACAGGTTTTCAGGTCAAATATGTCAACTTTTTAAAGTTTAACAAAATGTTGCCTCAAAATTTTTTTGACACTTTTCTTTGGTTTGTATGAGTAAACAAGCTCATAGATTGTCATTTGAACTTATCAAAGAAGGAAGAGTTTCCTTCCTTTCTAAACAGTATGTATTCAGTTCACGTCAGGCCCAGGGACTCCTTCATGTAGTAGTACAGCATCTGATATCAATACAATGAACAATTCTTAACCTTGTTCAAGTTATACTTAACAAAGCACCTTTTATATTGCTTAACTATTTTGCTCCCCAAACAATATTTTGAAGTGTGAGTATTATTATTTCCCTTTCCAGATGAAGAAACCAAAGTTCTAGAGAGAGAAAATGATTTGCCCAAGGTCACATGGTTAGTATGGGATTGAGGAGGGCCTCAAACCCGATTCCCAGAAATCTCATGCTTTCCATTGCTCTGTAGAATGTCTCACAGACCACTTGGTCACTAATATTTCAGTAAAGACAAATGACGGAGATGCATAGAGTATGAACACCTTAGAATTAGGAGTTTTCCAACTGGAAAGGATCTTAAATAACATCTTACCTAATTCCCCATGTTTCACAGGCTGGTATAGAACAAAGTTGTTCAGCCAGAGTTCATTTCTGCTCTACTGTGCAGTCCCCCTGAGTGGTAGTTCATGATGGGTAAATTTTATAGCCATATAAGGAGGAGAAACTGAGTCAGAGAGGCCAGGTAGGAGTGTTCTGGGGAAATACAGGCTTGAGGTGACTCATCAGGGCTTAAACCAGGAAGCTGGTAGTGAGAACTGAAAAAGTGAGACTGAGAAACGTCTTGAATGAAGAATCAACACACTATTCTTTGCAGAGCCCAGTGCATTGTTAACTCAAACAATGGTCAAAATTAGTAAAGAGAAAAATTACCTCATAGCTGAAGTTGATATAACCAGGGTGCCCGGATGAGGTGGTAGCTTTTATAGGGAGGGGAAAAGGAGAAGAAAAAGAATGAGGGAGAGGGAGAGAAAGAAGGAGAGAGAGAGGAATATATGAAGTCAATATGCAATTTTCACATTAAGAGAGAATGAAGCTACTTTTTAAAAATCTATATAGTACAGAATATATCTGAGGTCTGCTTTTAGTTTGAACATGTATGTTGTGTAGGAGAGGAGCCGTCTTATTTTAAAGAGGTCCAGAACAACTAAATAACATGGAGGCAGAAAGCAGCACACATTTATCCTCAAGTAATCTTCAGACAGCCCTCCATAAACGTTTGTCAATTAATCCTACTCTATCTCACCCATCATTTCATTTCTTGATGAAATTCACTCCATGTTGGGAAGAGCAATATGTTTCTGTTATACAATAATAAAATACCAAGAAGAAGAGAACTGTCTCACAAACCTTCCCTTATAGATCAGGAGGTAGATAAGTGCTTAAGTACCACAGAGATTACTCATAATTTGCATGCAAAGTAAATAACACAGCAACAACAACAAAAAACAACTCTGTATGATATCTTCATGAATGTGAAAACAAGATGGGTGTGGTAAAGTGGAAACATTCTAAATCCCATGGAAAATGAAACAGTTGATTTATGAAGCTTAGGCTTTTTTAAAAAAATTATTCTGTCACTGTCCTTATAGCAGAAAAAATTAAAAGTTCAAAATTAAAAACAACCTGAATAATTGTCAAAACCAGGACTGTCTGTCTTGTCAAAAGTGGAGGTCAAGTTATTGATGTCTGCATTGTGGAATTCTGTTTGGCCCTGGTGTTGGGGAGATGCAGAGGAGAGAGAATCATGCAGATGATCCTCCTCAGCCAGCAAGTTGATTAAGGCTCTATTCTCTTGAAATGCTCATATTTCATAAGAGGGTTTACTCCTCTCATCTGAGTGTGAATTATTATAGTCAGCTAATTGCCTTTCCTCTATATTCTGGATAGAAACCCTCAGAGAGTAGGAGTGTTAAATTGAAGAGGAGATAAAGGACTGAATTTGTAATGTGGGGGCCCTCAGGGGATTAGGAATTGCCACAATGCAGGATTTCAGGAAGGCAGAGCACAGAATCTTGGTCTTGTGGGTTTGAGAGAAGAGAGGAAATAAATATTCAAGATTTACTGGCTTCTGAATGCAAATGGAGCCTGCTTTGCTGACATGTGATCTAACCTCTGTACATATGTTTACAGAGAATTGGTCAGACTTCCTCATCCTTGGTACATTTGAATGTGAACTATATACTTATGTATTGGGCATAGGTAAGATTCTGGACAACAACATGTAAGTCATGTGCACATACACGAAAAGGATGAGGCCTCTGAAAACAGGGAGGTTGTTCAAGAATGGAATTCCTAACACAGAAATCTAACCCTCTGAAAGAAAAGAGCAGTGCAGTTTGGAGAGCAGGAAAATATTTACAGACTTGTAAGAAATTGGATTTCATGTAAAACTGGTATTTTTGTATATATATCTAAGGCTGATTAACTACTTACTCTGAAGGCCTTTCAAGAGTCCATTCCAAAATTTCTTCCAGCTAGAGATGGGTAATGATATCTACAAGCTAATTGTTTCAACAGAATCTCCTGGGTGCTTGTTAAAATGCAGAGCAGTGGGCCCCACCCCAGCTATACTGAATCAGAATCTTTGGCAGAGGCATCTGGGAATCCAAATTTTTATAAGAAGCTCTTCAAAGAGTTTCTTAAACACAGAGACATTTGAGGACATCTGATTCTGTTCTAAACCCTGAAGTTAACCAAATGTGTGGCAGATGTTTATTTCCAAGCTTGTAGAATTAGGCATTGCTTTCTACTCACAGGCATAGCAAAGGCTGCTCCCAGAAAACAGGCAAACAAAATCCAGGTCCCCATTTCTTGATGGCCCTGAAATACAAGTCAACACCTGCTTTTCTTAACTCATATCAAACACACATGAAATTAGTGTTTCATAATATACAAGTAGTTCACATTAGTTGGTTGCTAGTAAAAGATTGGGGCTACTTTTTGTGAGGTTACTTCACTCATATATAATGTTCAGTTCTCAGCCCATTTCATTGTTTTTGGAGTCACAGCAGTATAAAGATGCTTTTCATTTAGGTTGTCAGCTAAACAAGCTTAGAGAAATGAATCCCCTATTATTACCTAATTTATAATGCCGTTTTCCTGTACCTACTCAGACTTTATAGTCACCTAAAGTCACAAAAGCTAAATGTAATTTACAATTAATGATTAAAGGAACACAGTTGGCTCTAAAAGTTCAGGTGACATTGAAATATTTTTCATTATTGCATATTATTTTATACTTTTTTTTTTTTTTTTTGCGTTACGCAGGCGTCTCACTGTTGTGGCCTCTCCCCCTGCGGAGCACAGGCTCTGGACGCGCAGGCCCAGCGGCCATGGCTCACGGGCCCAGCCGCTCCATGGCATGTGGGATCTTCTCGGACCGGGGCACGAACCCATGTCCCCTGAATCGGCAGGTGGACCCCCAACCACTGCGCCACCAGGGAAGCCCTATTTTATACTTTTAAACAAGGAATAACATAAATATTTCATATACTGTCCACGGGTATTGCTACTGCTGAGAAAAGGATATTAAGTAGACTGCGAAAATAGAATAAGTAGTGAATGGGTATAGTCCTAGTTGTTCTAACTCTGAAGGCCTTTAGACAAGACATTCAAGCAACACCTTTGAACTCCAAGAGTCCACATTGTAAAAGATACAGTTGAACAGAACTTCTCTCAGAAGGACAGGTTTTCGATTTTTGATTCTACTCTTCTTTTATTCTTCCATAAATGTGGAATGATTTTTACCCAAAAGATTCCATCTTTAGTCAATGGCATTTTCCTCTTGTTAGGTGCTACTTTGCAATTTCTCTACAAATTACACATATGGAATAGGAAGCAAAACCCAAACATCCTAAGAAATGCACATTGCTTCATGTCCCAAATTACAGCATCACTTTGAAAACTGTTAAGTAGAAAAAATCTTAAACTTCTTTTTTTATAGAAAGTCAATATAATGTCATAATGCTGATATAGGAACCACAATATGATTGTTGATATTCTAAGGCTGTTTTTTTTATGAATTAAGGAGAAAAAATGTGGGAAAGAAACATTTAGTTGATGGTTCTATTTATTTATTTATTTGCAGTACGCAGGCCTCTCACTGTTGTGGCCTCTTCCATTGCAGAGCACAGGCTCCGGACGTGCAGGTTCAGTGGCCATGGCTCACAGGCCTAGACGCTCCGCGGCATGTGGGATCTTCCTGGGCCTGGGCACGAGCCCATGTCCCCTGCATCGGCAGGCACACTCTCAACTGCTGCACCACCAGGGAAGTCCGATGGTTCTATTTTAAAATAAGTTATTTGATGTACTTAAACAACTGTTTTTCAAAGTATAGTAACTCATAGCCTGAAAATATAATTTTAACAATAGGTAAATGATTAAATAAATATTTGCTCTGTGAGGTTTGGTTTTAGAAAGTCGTTGTGGGTTCTGGAGCTCAAATTTAAAGAAACATAGACTAACACTTTGCTACGTTAAAAAAATAAAAACTTAATTTTAGTAATCAAAGACAAATTCAATTACAGTCCAAATGAAGAAGTTATTAATTCTGGACAGACTAAAGTATTAGACATGTGCAATACCTTTGTATTTGTTAAACATGAAATACAGAAAAACTAAGAAGCATAATAGAAAGAATATCAATTTATGAATAAAATTCACATACCTTTGAATGTACTCAGAAAAAGTTTCTGAAAGTCAAGGATGCCTGATCTCTTAGATTTCTTGCAGGTATGAACTCAATTTATATTATTCACAGCATCTATAACAACCAGTCATATTTCTGAAGGAAAAATGTGTGGTGTATAACTAAAAATCCTTGTATCATGAATTTTTAGCAACTGTAGGGAAATTTAAAATGGTATATTGTGATTAGTATACATAGTCTTTCATTCTTTCATTATGAGAAATAATAGGTTTAACAAACAAAAGGAATTCCACTGGACTGTTTTTAAGTCAGTAAATTGGCTCATTGCAAATGCTAATGCATTCAGGATTACTTTTAAGAATGTGTTATGTCTGAGGGAGTTACAATTTTGAAATAACCACTGCTCTATTTTCTGCTTTTATTGAAGGTATATTCTTTGTTCCCTGTTATTATCCTCTGATCACCATTGTGGCTGTCTACCCAAAAAAGGGACAAAATCTATCTTCTTTAGCCCCAATCTGAAACCTATTTGCCACCAAAGCAACAAAGGTTATCACAGTAACAATACTTTCACTATTGATCTGAAAGACAAGGCAAGTGACATATTACACACTACACAGCACACTTAAACTTATATTTTTAATTTTACAAACACAGGACAGACTGCCCTGGCTTCCTCATTCTGCATAGAAATTATCTTTCTTAGTATTAAGGCACTTTTCCCCATGCATTACTAGAACATTACTGTTTTCTTTCATACAACAACCTGAATCTCTTCCTTTTTCAGAGCCTTTTAATTGTTTATTTGCATTGTCTCCATGTTCTTAGCAGTCCCTACTTTGCCTAAAAAACAAAGTCCATCTCTTTCTATGAGGAACATGACCTAGCTGTTAAATTCGTGCTCTATGACTTCAAAAACACAAAATGTGGGAGAATGGGGTAAAAATGTAAATTTTTAAGAATTTGTTTGAACTTAAATGACTACCTGTTTAAAATAAGTAGATATAGTTAAACATCAACATACATACATCCCATGTAACCACAGCTAAAATACCTACCATAGATACAAAAAACTAAGAAGAAAAGAAAAAGGCATACTACTAGAGAAAATCATCAAACCACAAAGGAAGAAATAAAAAGAATTTAAAACTGTACAGAGAAGAACTACAAAACCAAATGGAAAGCAAGCAAAACAATGGCAAGTACATACCTATAAATAATTACTTTAAATGTCAATGGACTAATTGCTTCAGTCAAAAGACAAAAGACGTAAGTAGCTAGCTGGATAAAAAAAGACCCATCTATATGCTCTTTAACAGAGGCTCACTTTAGAACTAAAGACACACAGGGACTGAAACTGAGAGGATGGAAAAGACATTTTATGCAAACAGATTTGACAGAAATTGGAGGTGGTAATACTCATATCAAGCAAAATAGAATTTAAAACAAAGGCTATAAAAAAACAAAAAAGGGGGCATTATATAATGATAACAAGATCAATACTAAAAGAGGATATTATATTCATTAAGAAATATGCACCCAACACAGGAGCACCTAAATATATGAAGCAAATACTAACAGATATAAAAGGAGAAACTGATCACACTATAAGAATAGGGAAATTTAATTCCTCACTTACATCAATGGACAGATCATCTAGACAGAAAATCAATAAGGACAGCGTGGTCTTCTATGACACAATAGACCAGTTGGACTTAATAGATATCTACAGGACATTATATCCAAAATCAACAGAATATTTTTTTTCAAGAGCACATGGAACATTCTCCAGGACAGATCACAGGCTGGACCACAGCACACATATCAACAAATCTAGGAGGATAGAAATTGTACCAACCATTTTTTTCTGAACACAGTGCTATGAAACAAGAAATCAATTAAAAAATAAGAAAACACACACATGGATATTAAACAACATGCTACTAAGAAACCAATGATTCAATAAAGAAGTCAAAGACAAAGTCAGAAAATACCTTGAGAAAAATGGAAACACAAAACTCCAAAATCTATAGGCTACAGCAAAAGCAGTTCTGAGAGGGAAGTTTACAGAAATACAAGCCTTCCTCAAGAAATAATAAAATTCTCAAATAAACAACTTAACCTACCACATAGAGGAATTAAAAAAAAGAACAAAACCCGAAGTCAGTGATGGAATGAAATAATAAATACCAGATAGAAAATAAATAAGAGGTCAAAAAATATAAAATATCAATGAAACCAAGGGCTGGTTTTGTTAAAAGATAACAAAATTGATAAACCTTTAGCAGGGCTCACCAAGAAGAAAAGAGGACTCAAGTAAGCAAAATAAGAAATTAGAGAGAAGAAATAACAACCAACAGCACAGAGATACAAAAATCATAAGAGAATACCACTAACAGTTAAATGCCAACAAATTGGACAACATAAATGAAATGGACAAATTTCTAGAACCATACAATCTGCCAAGACTCAATCAAGAAGAAACAAACAATTAGAACAAACTAATGACTATTAGTGAAATTAAATTTGTAATTAAAAAAAGAAAAGAAAAACTTTCAGCTAACAAAAATTCAGGGCTGAAATCCTTCATAGGGGTATTCTACCAAATCAAAGAATAGCTTCTGAGAGTATTCCAAAAAATGGAAGACTATTCCAAATTCATTATAGGCCACCATTACCTGAATACAAAGTCAGACAAAGATACTACAAAAAAAAAAAAAAATCACAGATCAATATCTTTGATGAATATAGATGCAAAAATCCTCAACAAAATATTAGCAAACTGAATGCTACAGTATATGAAAAGAATCTTACAACATGATCAAGTGGGATTTATTCCAGGAATGCAAGGACGATTTAATATTCACAAATCAATCAATCTGAAACACCACATTAACCAAAGAAAGGATAAAATCATATGATATATCAAGTGACACAAAAAAAGTATTTGAAAAAATTTAACACACATTCATAATAAAAACTTTCAGCAACGTGTGTATACAGGAAACATAGCCAACTTAATAACAGCCATTTACAACAAACTTACAGCTAAACTGAATAATTAAAAACTGAATGCCTTCCCTCTAGATTCAGGAACAATTTTATTCTCATTGTCACCACCACTACTTAATAGTTCTATTGTAAGTCCTAGACACCACAACTGGACAGGGAAAAGAAATAAAAGGCATCCAAATTGGAAGTGAAGTAAAACTGTCAGTACTTGCAGATGCCATGATACTTTATATAGCAAACCCTAAAGTCTCTATCCCCAAACTGTTAGAACTGTTAAACAAATTCAATAAAATTTCAGGATACAAGATTAATATACTGAAATCTGAAGATATAGTATGTGAATATTAATGTACTGAAAATACACCATCAGAAAGACAAAGTTAAAAAATTTTGTTTATAATCTCATCAAGGAGTGTAAAGATACCTAAGAATAAACTTAGCCAAGGAGGAGAAGACCTACACTCTGAAAACTATAAATACTGATTAAGTTAAAGGAAGATGATACAAGGAAATGGAAAGACATCTCATGCTCTTTAACTGGAAGAATAATATTGTCCAAATAGCCATACTATGCAAAGCAATCTACAGATTTAATGCAATCCTTATCATCCTTATCAAAATACCAATGATACTTTTCACAGAATTAGGATAGACAATTCTAAAATTCATATGGCACCTCAAAATACCCCAAATTGCCAAAGAATCTTGAAAAAAAAAAAAAGGAACAAAGCTGGAGATATCATCATCCAAGACTTTAGCTTATACTAGAAAGCTAGAGTAATCAAAATAGCTTGTTTCTGGTGCAAAAACAGACATATAGATCAATGGAACAGAATAGAGAGCCCAGAAATAAAACTCTGCACATATGGTTAATTTATTTACTACAAAGGAGGCAAGAATATACACTGGAGAAAAGACAGGCTCTTCAATAGTGGTGCCAGGAAAACTGGACAGCTACATGTAAAAGAATGAGATTAGAACATTTCCTCACACAATATACAAAAATAAATTTAAAATGGACAACAGAACTATGTATGAGTGAAAGCTATAAAGTTCCTAGAAGAGAACATAGGCAGAACACTCTTCGACATAAATTGTAATGATATTTTTTGGCTCTGTCTCCTAAGGTGAAACAAATAAAATAAAAAATAAATAAACTAGACCTAATTAAACATAAAATCTTTTCCACAGCAAAGAAAACCATCACAATGACAAGGAGACAAAATAACCACTATAAAATACTAGAAAACTGAGTTCAATAGCATTAAAAAGATGGCAAAGTGTGATTTATTTCTGGAATGAAAAAATGGCTCAACACAGAAAGATCAATCAATATAACAGGCATACCTCAGAGGTATTACAGGCTCAGTTCAAGACCACTGCAATAAAGCAAATAATGCAATAAAGTGAGTCACACAATTTTTTGGTTTCCTAGTATATAAAATTTACTTTTACACTAGCACTAAGTCTAAAAAATTTTATATACCTTACTTCAAAGTACTTTATTGCTAAAAAGTGCTAACCAACATCTAAACCTTCAGTCAGTCATAATCTTTTTTTTGCAATAATAACATCAAATATCACTTATTATGTACCACAATAACAAATATAATAATAATGAAAAAATTTGAAATATTGCAAGAATTACCAAAATGTGACAAAAAGACACAAAGTCAGCAAATGTTGTGGGAAAAATGACACCAAAAGAATTGCCTGTCTCAGTTTTACCACAGACCTTCAATTTTTTTAAAAAAAGGGCAATTTCTGCAAATCTCAAAAAAGCAAAGCACAATTTAAAAAACATGCTCATTCTCTATCTCTAAGTCTCTATTCCTGCCCTACAAATAGGTCCATCTGTACCATTTTTCTAGATTCCTCATATATGAATTAATATATGATATTTGTTTTTCTCGTTCTTGCTTACTTCACTCTGTATGACAGACTCTAGGTTCAACCACCTTTCTACAAATGACCCAATTTCTTTCCTTTTTATAGCTGAGTAATACTCCATTGTATATATGTACCACATCTTCTTTATCCATTCGTCTATCATTTAGGTGTTTCCATGCCCTGGCTGTTGCAAATAGTATTGCAATGAACAATGGGGTACGTGTGTCCTTTTGAATTATGATTTTCTCAGGGTATATGCTCAGTAATGGGATTGTTGGGTCATACGGTAGGGGGAAGGGGAGGGTGGGACAAATTGGGAGATTAAGTTTGACATAAATACACTACCATGTGTAAAATAGATAGCTAGTGGGAACCTGCTGTATAGCACAGGGAGCTCAGCTTAGTGCTTTGTGATGACCTAAATGGGGGAGGAATGGACGCCCAATAGGGAGGGGATATAGGTATACATATAGCTGATTCACTTCATTGTACAGCAGAAATTAACACAACATTGTAAAGCAGTTTTACTCCAATAAAAAATAAAAGTATGTGGATACTCCATATGAACTGAATGAAGAGGAAAAAGGCAAATGGTAACTTTAATTGATGTGAAAAAAGAATTTGGAAAACTCACTGTAAAAACATTCAATAAACTATGAATAGAAGGAAACCATGCCAACATAATAAAAGCCGTAAGTGAAAAATCCACAGAGATTATCACACTCAACTGTGAAAGACTGAAAACTTTTCCTCTAAGATCAGGATTAAGGCAAAGATATATACTTTCACTACTTCTATTAACTGGAAATTTTAAGTCCCACCAGATAAACTAGAGAAGAAAAAGAAACAAAATGCATTCAACTTGGAAAGGAAGAAGTAAAATCATTTCTATTTGCAGATGACATAATCATATACATAGAAAATCCTAAACATTTTACACATAAAAAATAAGAACTAATAAATTCAGCACAGCAGCAGGATACAAAATCAATATACAAAATTGAGTTGCATTTCTATACTATCTGAAAATTAAAGAAAAAAATTATATTTACAATAGCATTAAAAATAATAAAATTTTGAAAACTATAAGATACTGATGAAAGAAATTAAAGATGATTCAAATAGTTGGAGAGATATACCATGTTCTTGGATTGGAAGAGTCAACATTGTGAAAATGACTATACTACCCAAAGCAATCCACAGATTCAGTGCAATCCCTATCAAATTACCAATGGCATTTTTCACAGAATTAGAAAAAAAATACAATTTATAGAAAAGACCCCAAAGAGCCAAGCAATCTTGAGAAAGAAAAATGGAGTTAGAGGAATCAGGCTCCCTGACTTCAGACTATACTACAAAGCTACAGTCACGAAAACAGTATGGTACTGACACCAAAAAAACAGAAATATAGATCAGTGGAACAGGATAGAAATTCCAGAGATAAACCCACGCTTCTCTGGTCAACTAATCCACGATAAAGGAGGCAATAATATACAATGGAGAAAAGACAGTCCTCTCAATATGTTTTGCTGGGAAAACTGGACAGCTAGAAGTAAAAATATGAAATTAGAACACCCCCTAACACCATACAAAAAGATAAACTCAAAATGGGTTAAAGCCATAAATGTAAGACTGAATACTATAAAACACTTAGAGGAAAACATAGGCAGAATATACTTTGATATAAAATGCAGCAAGACCTTTTATGATCCACCTCCAAGAATAATGAAAATAAAAACAGAAATAAACAAATTAGACCTAATTAAATTTAAAAGCTTTTGCACAGCAAAGGAAACCATAAACAAAACAAAAAACAATGCACAGAAGTTGGAGAAAATATTTGCAAACAATACAACCAATAAGGTATTAATCTCCAAAATCTACAAACAGCTCATGTGGCTCAATATCCAAAAAACAAACAACCCAATTAAAAAGTGGGCAGAAAATCTACGTACACATTGCTCCCAAAAAGACATATAGATGGCCAAAACATCACATGAAAAGATGCTCAACATCACTAATGATTAGAGACATGCAAATCAAAACTACAGTGTCACCTTACACCAGTCAGCATGGACATCAGTAAACAGTCTACAAATAACTAATTTTGGAGAGGCTGCGGAGAAAAGGGAATTCTTTTGCATGGTTGGTGGCAATGTAATTTGGTACAGCCACTATGGAGGTTCTTTAAAAAAGTAAAAATAGGGCTTCCCTGGTGATGCAGTGGTTGAGAGTCCGCCTACTGATGCAGTGGACAAGGGTTCGTGCCCCGGTCTGGGAAGATCCCACATGCTGTGGAGTGGCTAGGCCCGTGAGCCATGGCCGCTGAGCCTGCGCATCCGGAGCCTGTGCTCCGCAGAGAGAGGCCACAACAGTGAGAGGCCCACGTACTGCAAAAAAAAAAAAAAAAAAAAAAAGTAAAAACAGATCTACCATATGATACAGCAATCCCACTCCTGGACATATATCTGGAGAAAACCGTAATTCAAAAACATACTTGCACCCCAGTTTTCACTGCAGCCCTATTTACAATAGCCAAGACATGGAAGCAACCTAAATGTCCATCGAAAGAGGAGTGAGGAGTGGGTAATGAAGATGTGGTATATATATACAATGGAATACTACTCAGCCATAAAAAACAATGAAATAATGCCATTTGCAGCAATGTTGATGACCTAAATATTATCATACTAAAGTCAGACAAAGACAAATATCATATGATACCACATGTATGTAGAATCTAATAAAAAATGATACAAATGAACTTATTTACAAAACAGAAACAGACTCACAGATCTTGAAATCAAACTTATTTTTACCAAAGGGGAAACGGTGGGGGGGGGGGGGAGTGATAAATTAGAAGATTGGGATTAACATATACAGACTACTATATATAAAATAGATAACTAACAAGGACCTACTGTATAGCCCAGGGAACTCTACTCAATAATCTGTAATGGCCTGTATGTGAAAAAAATCTAAAAAAGAGTAAATATATGTATATGTATAACTGATTCACTTTGCTCTACATCTGAAACTAACAGCACTGTAAGTCAAATATACTGCAATAAAAATTTTAAGAAAACTAAAATCCAGCACATATTCATGTTAAAAATGCAAAGAGTAAAGAAAGATATAAAATTTTTCCTATGACTTCTTTTCTGGAATAAAACATTGTATATATTTCCAAACATGTTCCAGGAGCTCTGAAAAAAATTATTGATGTAAGTGACATTACTGCCAAATTTACAGAAATGAAAAAGAATTAAATAGA
The DNA here is from genome assembly GCF_964374135.1 of Grampus griseus. NCBI lineage: Eukaryota > Metazoa > Chordata > Mammalia > Artiodactyla > Delphinidae > Grampus > Grampus griseus. The sequence goes on along the minus strand of NC_139016.1, from coordinate 16,598,064 downwards.
AAGCCATGAACAATTGTACATCAAGAAATTTGATTACCCAAATCAAATGGTTCTATTTCTACAAACACATGTTACCTAAATTGATTCAAGAAGTAAAAAAATCTGAGGCAACAAATAAGAAAAGAAAGTAATCCCATTCGTAATCAAAACCTATCAATTAAACAACAACAAAAAACAAGAGACCAAGGCCAGGTACCTTAACAGGTTAATTCTACCAAATATCCGAAGAAAAATTTACATCTAAAATGGAGGATGTGGGAACACTTCCTAACTCATTCTACTACACCACGTTTAGCCTGACACCAAAGTCAACTAGGACATGACAAGAAAAGTAATTTATAGATAAATACTTACTATGAATATAGATGGAAACATCCTCAAGAAAATGCTAGTAAATCATGTTCATTAGCTTATTAAAATGATGATATGCCATGATCTAGAGGGATTTATCCCAAGCATGCAAGGTTGGTTCAATATATAAATAAATTAATGTAATATACCATGTTAACTGAACAAAGTAATAACATACATATGTGATCATCTGAACTGATGAAGAAAGGGCATTTGACCAAATCCACCACTCAGACAACTAGGAATAGTAGAAACTTTCTCAACATGTTAAACGAAATTTTTGAAACACCTAAGCTAACATCGTACTCAATGTTGAAAAACTGAAGATTTCCCTCTAAAAGCAGTAACAAAGATGCAATGGAAAGATGACCATTTCACCACTACTACTCATCATTGTGTTGAAAGTTCTGACCAGAGCAATTAGGCAAGAAAAAGAACTAAGATACATTCAAACTGGAAAGAAATAAGTAAAATTATATCTAGCTACAGATGACATGATCCTATATACATATACCAAATCCTGAAAAATTGACAGGAAACTTCTAGAGCCAATGATGGATTCAGCTATGACGCATAGGACAAGATCAACAACAAAAATCAACACTATTACACTGTCATCAATAAACTGTCTGTAAAAAGAGGGAAAAAATAAATTTATATTGCATCTATAAAAGTAAAATACCTAGGAATAAATTTAAAATTAACATTTTGAGTTTATACATTAAAATACTTAATTTTGTTCAGATGTCAGTACTACCCCAAGCTATCTAAAGATTTAAAATAATCTGTGTCAAAAATTCCAGCAGCCTTTTTCTTTTTGCAGAAAAGGAAAATTTCATCCATAAATTCAGAGGGTTTTAAGTAGTCCCAAATAGTCAAAACAATCTTAATAATGAAGAATACATTTGGCAGACACATTTCCTGATTTCTAAATGTACAATGCTACAGTAATTACAAGTGTAATTCTGGAATAAAGATATTTAGACCAATGGAATATAATTGAGGGTACAGGAATGAACTCATTATCAAAACTCTGTAATGGCTATTTCCCCTCACAGTAAAATCCCATTTCCTTATAGTCATGTTCAAGGACCCACATGACCTGATTCTCACTACCTTCTTGAACTCATTTCCAACCACTCTGCCTCTTACTCACCTAACTCTAGCCAAGAAGGCCTGCTTATTTTTTCAATGTTGTTCTCTCAATAGGCTTGTCCTGCTCTTGCCTTAATATTTTGTATGACAGTCCCCTCTACCTAGAAAGCTCATTGCCTGAATATTCTCATGATTAATTCTTACTCCTCTTTAAGTTTTGATAAAATAGCACATTGTTAGTAATTACACTATCTAAATCTTCAAATTACACATCCATGTCTCTAAAACCTATCAATCTCAGTCCTCCAAACTCTGTTTTACTATTTCATTTGCACTATTTTATTACTTTTGTACTATATTATTTTCTCATTTATTTTATGTCTTATGTTCACATAAATAAAAATTTTCAAAGCTAGCAGAAAGAGGAAATAATAAATATTTAAGCAGAGACAAATAAAATAGAGAATAGAAAAATAGTGAGAATCAATGAAACCAAAGTTGGCACTTTGAAAAGTAAAGAAATGATAGAACTTTAGCAACATACACATGCACACACACACAAAGGAGAAGAAGCAAGTTAGTAATATCAGAAATGAAAGTGGGAACATTACATCAGACATTACACAATTTAAAAAGTTTAGAAAATACTATGAATAACTGTATGGCAATGAATTAGATAACTGAGATGAACATATTCCAAAGAAAAAATCTACCAAAAATGACTTAAGAAGAATATGAACTCTGAGCAGATCTACAACAAGCAAAACAAGTAAAGAGATTTAATCAGTAGTGAAACAACAAAAAAGAATTGTCCAACGTCAGATGGTGTTTCCAATATAATATCTAAAGAAGAATTAATAGCAATACTACACAAAGTCTTCCAAAACACAGAAGATAAGGGAACTCTTTCTCATTCCATAAGTTTAGCATTATCCTGATTTTAAAACCAGACAACGGCATAACAAGAAGAGTCTACAGATCAATACTTATGAATACAAATGCAAAAACCCCCAACAAAATTCTAGCACACCAAATCCAACAACATATTAGAAGAATTATCATCATGACCTGTGGAACTCGTACTTGAAATGCAAGGATGGTTCAACATACAAAAAAACAATTAATATAACATACCATTAATAGAATGAAGAAAAAAATACTTTACCTCTTTTGAGACAGAAAAGTATTCAAGAAACTCCAACACACTTTCATGATAAAAACGTTCAGCAATGAATAATGTTTAAAAAAAGAGAGAGAGAGACTTCTTCAACCTAATAAAGAGCATTTAAAAAAATCCCCACAGTCAATGCAATAGCTAGTGAAAAGTGTAAATAGTACTATACTCCTATAAGCAGGAACAAGACAAAGATGCCTACCTTTTCTACTGATATTCTTATTAGACTGTAAGTTCTAGCCAGAGCAATAGGACAAAGAAAAGAAATAAAACACATATGGATTGTGGAGAAAGAAGTTCAACTCTCTCTACTCACAGATTATGTGATCTTATATAGAGAAAAATCATAAAAAGTCACCAAAAACCATCATAGCTAATCAATGAATTCATCCAAGTTTCAGGACACGATCAAAACAAAACACCAAGTATATTTCTATATACACATCACAAACCATCTAAAATGATAATTAAAAAAACATTTATAATAACATTCAAGCAATAAAATACTGAAGAATAAATTTAACCAAAGAGAAGCAAGACTTATACGTTGAAAACTACAAACATTCCTTACAAAGTAAAAGAAGACTTAAATAAGCGCAAAGACATCTGTATTTATAGGTTGGAAGATGTAATATGATTTAAATGGCAATAATATTTAAATCAACCTGCAGATTCTACGCAATCCTAAACAAAACTCTACTTTTCTTGAGAACTGGAAGCCAATTCTAAAAGTTATATGGGGGACTTCCCTGGTGGTTCAGTGGTTAAGAATCTGCCTGCCAGTGTAGGACACGTGGGTTGGAGCCCCAGTCTGGGAAGATCCCACATGCTGCGGAGCAACTAAGCTCATGAGCCACAACTAGTGAGCCTGTATTCTAGAACCCATGAGCCACAACCTCTGAGCCCGCATGCCACAAATACTGAAGCCCACATGCCTAGAGCCTGTGCTGTGCAACAATAGAAGCCACCACAATGAGAAGCCTGCTCACCGCAATGAAGAGTAGCCCCCATTCACTGCAACTAGAGAAAGCCTGTGCACAGCAAAAAAGACCCAACGTCACCAAAAATATAATTAATTAATTAAAAAACAAATAAGCAAGACAATTGCAGACCATCACAGATCTTTTAAAAAAGAAAAAAAAAGTCATATGGAATTACAGGGGACCTCAAATACCAAAAACAAGTTTGACAAAAAAAACCTTTGCACGATCATGTCTGAAAAACTGGACTTCGTCATAATTTTTAAATTATGTATCAAAGAATAAAAGAAAGTGACAAAACCTACAGAATGAGAGAAAATAGTTGCAAATCATATACCTCTTATACCCAGGTCTAGTTTCCAAAATATAGAGATAACTGTCATAACACAGCAACAAAAAGACAAACCACCCAAGTTTTAATGGGCATCCCAGTAAGATCACAAATGGTCAACAACCACATGAAAAATCTCAACATCATTAGTTATTAGGAAAATGCAAATAAAACCCACGGTAGTATGCCACCTCACATGTAATAGGATGACTATAATCATAAAAGGAAAACAACGCACAAAAGCAGAAAAAATCATAAAACAAAATGGAGAATAACTTTTTTTTTAGATATGTAGATTTTGGACCTCTCCTGCACTGTTGGTGAGAATGAAAATGTTTCAGAACCTATGGAAAACAGTTCAGTGTTTTCAAAACATAAAAATCATACACATAAAATTTCCAATTGACCCAGTAATTCCATATCTAGCTATTTACCCAAAATAAATTAAACTACGTATTCAAACACCAATATATGTTTTTGTAAATCATCAACTAAGCTTGTCCATGATTCACTCACATTATTTTAGAAATTCAAGATGATATTCATAAGATATAAAACTGACAAATGGGGTGTTTATGAAGTTACTTTTTCTAAGTAAAGAACCATGGAAAACCAACAATAAAGCATCAAACTTACATAATGAGGCAGTACTGTTAAGACATACAAGATTATTTTAGAGGGCAAATAACCTGAAGAATAAAAATAGTGTGAAATAAATAAGCATTAATTTACTTACTGTTGCTCTGCATGCTATATTGCTGCAGTGGTATTGTGTTCTATTTCTACTTCTTCCATGTTTCTTGTCTGTTGTGGGTTTTCGTATCAGGCTAACTTTCTTTTTTTTTTTTTTCATTTTTTTTTATACAGCAGGTTCTTATTAGTTACCTATTTTATACATATTAGTGTATATATGTCATCAGGCCAACTTTCTTCATGTTGGCTATAAGATGGCTATCATCTTATCAAACTAGCATCATACTCATAACTGATTATTCTGAATAAAGAGAAAATGAACCTATAACAGAATGACTGCAGATGGTGATCATCAATTATGAAGATTAATACATTGCATATAAAAAAGTGAGGCATTCTGACATTCTCCTCTTTGAGGAAAGTACATAACACCTCTTGTGAAATAGTCTTATTCAAACCTATATTCAGCAAATACTGACGCTATCACTTCATGGAAAATAAGGGAGAAGAATCTGCAAATGACACCATGGAGTGGCCAAATCCTGAGAAAATATGCAGTAGAAAATCAACGCTCTTTTCCCTCAAATTACAAGGAAAAAAAAAGAGAGGGGTAAATGTACACATTTTAAAAGTTAAGGGGGGAGGAGGAAGATGGCAGAAGAGTAAGACTCGGAGATCACCATCCTCCCAAAAGATACACCAGAAATACATCTACACGTGGAACAACTCCTACAGAACACCTACTGAACGTTGGCAGAAGACATCAGACCTCCCAAAAGGCAAGAAACCCACCTCGTACCTGGATAGGGCAAAAGAAAATATAATAAACAGACAAAAAGGATAGGGACGGGACCTGTACCAGTGGGAGGAAGCTGTGAAGGAGGGAAGGTTTCCACACACTAGGAAGCCCCTTCGCAGGCGGAGACTGTGGGTGGTGGAGTGGGAAGGCTTCAGAGAAGCAGAGGACAGCACAGCAACAGCGGTGCGGAGGGCAAAGTGGAGAGATTCCCGCACAGAGGATCAGTGCCGACCGGCACTCACCAGCCCGAAAAGCTTGTCTGCTCAGCCACCAGGGTGGGCGGGGACTGGGAGCTGAGGCTCGGGCTTCGGTCAGAGTACAGGGAGAGGACTGGGGTTGGCGGGGTGAACAAAGCCTGCAGGGGGTTAGTGCACCACTAACTAGCAGGAAGGGAGTCTGGGAAAAGGTTTGGAGCTGTCAAAGAGGCAAGAGACTTTTCCTTGCCTCTTTGTTTCCTGGTGTGCGAGGAGAGGGGATTAAGAGCACTGCTTAAAAGAGCTCCAGGGACAGGCGCGGGCCCTGGCTAACAGCGCGGACCACAGACATGGGCATGAGACGCTAAGGTTGCTGCTGCCGCCATCAAAGAGACTGTGTGCGAACACAGGTCACTATCCACACCTCCCTTCTTGGGAGCCTATGCAGCCCGCCACTACCAGGATTCCAGGATCCAGGTACAACTTACCTGGGAGAACACACGGTGCGCCTCAGGCTGCTGCAATGTCACGCCGGGCTGTGCCTCTGCAGGCTCGCCCCGCACTCCACACCCCTCCCTACCCACGGCCTGAGGGAGCCAGAGCCAACGAATCAGCTGCTGCTTTAACCCCGTCCTGTCTGAGCGAAGAACAGACGCCCTCCAGTGAACTACACGAAGAGGCGGGGCCAAATCCAAAGCTGAGCCCCGGGAGCTGTGCGAACAAAGAAGAGAAAGGGAAATCTCTCCCAGCAGCCTCAGAAGCAGCAGATTAAAGCTCCACAATCAACTTGATGTACCTGCATCTGTGGAATACATGAATAGACAATGAATCAACCCAAATGGAGAAGGTGGATTTTAGGAGCAAGATTTATTATTTTTTCCCCTTATCCTCTTTTTGTGTATGTGTGTATGTGTATGCTTCTGTGTGAGATTTTGTCTGTATAGCTTTGCTTTCACCATTTGTCCTACGGTTCTATCCGTCTGTGTTTTGTTTTGTTTTTTTACTTTAAAAATTTTTTTCTTAATAAATATTTTTAATTTTACTAACTTTATTTTATTTTACTGCACTTTGATTTTCTCTTAAACTTTTCCTTACTTTCTTTCTTTCTCCTCTTTCTTTCTTTCTTTCAATTTTTCTCCCTTTTATTCTGAGCTATGTGAATGAAAGGCTCTTGCTGCTCCAGTCAGGAGTGAGTGTTGTGCGTCACAGGTGGGAGAGCCAACATAAGGAAACTGGTCCACAAGAGACCTTCCAGCAACACGTAATAATACACAATGAAAATCTCCCAGAGATCTCCATCTCAACACCAACAACCAGCTTCAATAAATGACCAACAAGCTACAGTGCTGGACACACTATGCTAAACAACTAGCAAGACAAGAACACAACCCCACCCATTAGCAGAGAACTTGCCTAAAATCATAATAAGTCCACAGTCACCCCAAAACACAGCACCACACATGGAACTGCCCACCAGAAAGACAAGATCCAGCCTCATCCACCAGAACACAGGCACCAGTCCCCTCAACTAGGAAGCCTACACAACCCACTGACGCAACTTTAACCAGTGGGGACAGACACCAAAAACAACGGGAACTATGAACCTGCAGCCTGCAAAAAGGAGACCCAAACAGAGTAAGGTAAGCAAAATGAGAAGACAGAAAAACACACAGCAGATGAAGAAGCAAGATAAAAACCCACCAGACCAAACAAATGAAGAGGAAATAGGCAGTCTACCTGAAAAAGAATTCAGAATAATGAAAGTAAAGATGACCCAAAATCTTGGAAATAGAATACAGAAAATGCAAGAAACAAGGACCAAGAAGAACTAAAGATGAAACAAGCAACAATGAACAACACAATAAATGGAATTAAAAATACTCTACATGGGATCAATAGCAGAATGACTGAGACAGAGGAACGGATAAGTGACCTGGAAGATAAAATAGTGGAAATAATTACTGCAGAGTAGAATAAAGAAAAAAGAATGAAAAGAACGGAGGACAGTCTCAGAGGCTTCTGGGAAAACATTAAATGCACCATCTGAATTACAGGGGTCCGAGAAGAAGAAGAGAAAAAGAAACAGACTGAGAAAATATTTGAAGAGATTATAGTTGAAAACTTCCCTAATATGGGAAAGGAAATCGTTAATCAAGTCCAGGAAGCATAGAGAGTCCCATACAGGATAAATCAAAGGAGAAACACGCAAAGACACGTATTAATCAAACTGTCACAAATTAAATACAAAGAAAACATATTAAAAGCAGCAAGGGAAAAACAACAAATGACACACAAGGGAATCCCCATAAGGTTAACAGTTGATCTTTCAACAGAAACTCTGCAAGCCAGAAGGGACTCTCAGGACATATTTAAATGATGAAGGAAAAAAACCTACAACCAAGATTAATCTACCCAGCAATGATCTCATTTAGATTTGATGAAGAAATTAAAACCTTTACAGCCAAGCAAAAGCTGAGAGACTTCAGCACCACTGAAAACCAGCTTTACAACAAATGTTAAAGGATCTCCTCTAGGCAAGAAACAAAAGAGAAGGAAAAAACCTACAATAACAAACTCAAAACAATTAAGAAAATGGGAATAGGAAGATACATATCGATACCTGCCTTAAATGTAAATGGATTAAATGCTCCCACCAAAAGACATACACTGCCTCTATGCATATACAAAAACAAGACCCATATATATGCTGTCTACAAGAGACCCACTTCAGACCTAGAGACTCATAAAGACTGAAAATGTGGAGATGGAAAAAGATATTCCATGCAAATGGAAACCAAAAGAAAGCTGGAGTAGCAGTTCTCATATCGGAAAAAATAGACTTTAAAATAAAGACTATTAGAAGACCCAAAAAGGACACTACATAATGATCAAGAGATCGATCCAAGAAGAAGATATAACAATTGTAAATATTTATGCACCCAACATAGGAGCACCTCAATACATAAGGCAAATACTGACAGCCATAAAAGGGGAAATCAACAGTAACGCATTCATAGAAGGGAACTTTAACACCCCACTTTCACCAATGGACAGATTATCAAAAATGAAAATAAATAAGGAAACACAAGCTTTAAATGATACAGTAAACAAGATGGACTTAATTGATATTTATAGGACATTCCATCCAAAAACAACAGAATACACATTTTTCTCAAGTGCTCATGGAATATTCTCCAGGATAGATCATATCTTGGGTCACAAATCAAGCCTTGGTAAATTTAAGAAAATTGAAATCATATCAAGTATCTTTTCCGACCACAATGCTGAGACTAGATATCAATGACAGGAAAAGATCTGTAAAAAATACAAACACATGGAGGCTACACAATACAATACTTACTAACAAAATGATAACTGAAGAAATCAAAGAGGAAATCAAAATATACTTAGAAACAAATGACAATGGAGACATGATGACCCAAAACCTATGGGATGCAGCAAAAGCAGTTCTAAGAGGGTAGTTTATAGCAATATAATCCTACCTTAAGAAACAGGAAATATCTCGAATAAACAACCTAACCATACACATAAAGCAATTAGAGAAAGAAGAACAAAAAAATCCCCCATAGTTAGCAGAAGGAAGGAAGTCATAAAGATGAGATCAGAAATAAATGAAAAAGAAATGAAGGAAATGATAGCAAAGATCAATAACACTAAAAGCTGGTTGTTTAAGAAGATAAACAGAATTGAAAAACCATTAGCCAGACTCATCAAATAAAAAAGGGAGAAGACTCAAATCAATAGTATTAGAAATGAAACAGGAGAAGTAACAACTGACACTGCAGAAATACAAAAGATAATGAGAGATTACTACAAGCAACTCTATGCCAATAAAATGTACAAATTCTTAGAAATGCACAAATTCTTAGAAATGCATAACCTGCGAAGACTGAATCAGGACGAAATAGAAAATATGAACAGACCAATCACAAGCACTGAAAATTAAACTGTGATTAAAAATCTTCCAACCGACAAAAGCCCAGGACCAGATGGCTTGACAGGCAAATTCTATCAAACATTTGGAGAAGAGCTAACACCTATCCTTCTCAAACTCTTCCAAAATATAGCAGAGGGGGGGAACATTCTCAAATTCATTCTATGAGGCCACCATCACCTTGATACCAAAACCAGACAAGGATGTCACAAAGAAAGAAAACTACAGGCCAATATCACTGATGAACATAGATGCAAAAATCATCAGGAAATACTAGCAAACAGAATCCAACAGCATAATAAAAGGATCATACATCATGATCAAGTGGGGTTTATTCCAGGAATGCAAGGATTCTTCAATATACGCAAAACAATCAATGTGATATACCATATTACCAAATTGAAGGAGAAAAACCATATGGTCCTCTCAATAGATGCAGAGAAAGCTTTCGACAAAATTCAACACCCATTTACGATAAAAAACCCTGCAGAAAGTAGGCATAGAGGGAACTTTCCTCAACATAATTAAGGCCATATATGACCAACTCACAGCCAACATCATCTTCAATGGTGGAAAACTGAAAGCATTTCCACTAAGATCAGGTACAACACAAGGTTGCCCCCTCTCACCACTCTTATTCAACATAGTTTTGGAAGTTTTAGCCACAGCAATCAGAGATTAAAAGGAAATAAGAGGAATCCAAATAGGAAAAGAAGAATAAAGCTATCACTGTTTGCAGATGACATGACACTATACATAGAGAATCCTAAAGATGCTACCAGAAAACTACTAGAGCTAATCAATGAATTTGGTAAAGTAGCAAGATACAAAATTAATGCACAGAATACTCTGTCATTCCTATACCCTAATGATGAAAAATCGGACATTGAAATCAAGAGAACACTCCCATTTACCATTGCAATGAAAAGGATAACAAATCTAGGAATAAACCTACCTAAGGAGACAAAAGACCTGTATGCAGAAAATTATAAGACACTGATAAAAGTAATTAAAGATGATACAAATAGATGGAGAGATATACAATGTTCTTGCATTGGAAAAATCAACAATTGTGAAAATAACTCTACTACCCAAAGCAATCTACAGATTCAATGCAATCCCTATCAACTACCACTGACATTTTTCACAGAACTAGAACAAAAACTTTCACAATTTGTATGGAAACACAAAAGACCCCGAATAGCCAAAGGAATATTGAGAACGAAAAATGGAGCTGGAGGAAGCTGGCTCCCTGACTTCAGACTATACTACAAAGCTACAGTAATCAAGACAGTATGGTACTGGCAAAAAAACTGAAATATAGATCAATGGAACAGGACAGGCAGCCCAGAGATATATCCACGCACATATGGTCACCTTCTCTTTGACAAAAGAGGCAGGAATGTACAGTGGAGCTTCTTCAATAAGTGGTGCTGGGAAAACTGGACAGGTACATGTAAAAGTATGAGATTAGAACACTCTCTAACATCATACACAAGAATAATCTCAAAATGGATTAAAGACCTAAATGTAAGGCCAGAAGCTATCAAACTCTTAGAGGAAAACATAGGCAGAACGCTCTCTATGACATAAATCACAGCAGGATCCTTTTTGACCCACCTCCTAGAGAAATGGAAATGAAAACAAAAATAAACAAATGGGACCAATGAAACTTCCAAGCTTTTGCACAGCAAAGGAAAACATAAATAAGACCAAAAGACAACCCTCAGAATAGGAGAAAATATTTGCAAATGAAGCAACTGACAAAGGATTTATCTCCAATATTTACAAGCAGCTCATGCAGCTCCATAACAAAAAACAAACAACCCAATCCAAAAATGGGCAGAAGACCTAAATAGACATTTCTCCAAAGAAGATGTACAGATTGTCAACAAACACATGAAAGAATTCTCAACACCATTAATCATTAGAAAAATGCAAATCAAACTGCAATGAGATATCATCTCACACTGTTCAGAATGTTCGTCGTCAAAAAATCCATAAACATTAAATGCTGGAGAGGGTGTGGAGAAAAGGGAACACTCTTGCAGTGCTGTTGGGAATGTGAATTGGTACAGCCACTATGGAGAACAGTATGGAGGTTCCTTAAAAAACTACAAATAGAACTACCATATGACCCAGCAATACCACTACTGGGCATATACCCTGAGAAAACCATGATTCAAAAAGTCATGTACCAAAATGTTCATTGCAGCTGTATTTACAATAGCCAGGAGATGGAAACAACTTTACTGTCCATCATCGGATGAATGGATAAAGAAGATGTGGCACATATATAGAATGGAATATTACTCAGCCATAAAAAGAAATGCAGTTGAGTTATTTGTAGTTAGGTGGATGGACTTAAAGTGTGTCATACAGAGTGAAGTAAGTCAGAAAGAGAACGATAAATAGCGTATGCTAACAGATATATATGGAATTTAGGGAAAAGAAATGTCATGAAGAACCCAGGGGTACGACAGGAATAAAGACACAGACCTACTAGAGAATGACCTTGAGGATATGGTGAGGGGGAAGTGTACGCTGTGACAAAGTGAGAAAGTGGCACTGACATATATACACTACCAAACGTAAAAGAAATTGCTAGTGGGAAGCAGCCGTATAGCACACGGAGATCACCTCGGTGCTTTGTGACCACCTAGAAGGGTGGGATACGGAGGGTGGGAGTTAGGGAGACGCAAGAGGGAAGAGATATGGGAACATATGTATAACTGATTTACTTTGTTATAAAGCAGAAACTAACACACCATTGTAAAGCAATTATACTCCAATAAAGATGTAAAAAAAAAAAAGACAATGCATTAAAAAAAATGTTAAAAAAGTGCATTCACTTCTCACAGTTTTAAACTTACTTTGAATACTGAAAAAAAATGTCTTTATATAGAGAAACTATATTATTAAATTTTTAATGTGTGATGTTACATTATCTGTTTGCTTTAAGAGACCTAATCTTTTAGAGGAGAATTTCTCAACCTCAAAATTATTGACATTTTGGCCTTTTTTACATATGCATTGATGATAGTATTTCACTTACAGAACTTGATTCTAAGAAAATCAGAAATGTAAAGAAAGAACTATCCACAGAGTTGTTCACAGTAGGCTTACTGAAAACAGAAAAAGAAAAGTGTATGTTGGGGCATCTCATACCACTCAGCGGGTGCTGTGAAATAAATTGTGGAGTATTTATGTAACAGATTATTTTGTATCCATTTTACATGACGTTTAAAAGAAATTTTTACTGGCATGAAAATTTTTGCAGCATAGTATTAAGTAAAAACATCAGCCTTCAAATATAGGATTATATATTATAAAAATTATATTATACATACAAACACACATATACAGTTGATCTCAGTTATTGAAGAAACATATATTCACGGAGACAAGTTTGAAAAGAAATAAACCAAAATATCAAGTAATTATACACAAGGTCTTTTCTAAAATGCTTTATTTTTAATATTTTTCTGCATTTTCTGATTTTCCTTAATAAGTGTCTGTTTTAAGATAAGAAAAATCAGAAATATCTATTTTAACAAGAAGAGCTAAAAATCTCTATAAAATTCATATCTATATAATTATTCAAAATAATGAAAAAAGTTTTCATTACTCATTCTATTTCATTTTTTATTCATTCATTTCATTATTTCATTTTTTATATTGAGAAGGCATGGAAACATGTAATATCTCATGAGAAATTTTTTCTTCAGTTAATATTTTAACATAAAACAACTCTGGTTTTTAGAGGGCAAATAATCTGGATAATATAAATAGTGTGAAATAAATAAGCATTAATTTACTTACTGTTGCTCTGCATGCTATATTGCTCTAGTGGTATTGTGTTCTATGTCTACTTCTTCCACAGTTTCAAGGAAGAAAAGTCAACAGTCTTTGTGCGCTTACTTGTAGATCTCTAAACCTAAAATATTCCAACTTGAAAGCTCAAAAATAAGAGTGAGAGACAAGTAAGTGAAAGGGGTACATAACGTTTTATGTTCACTTGGCTTTCAATGAATTACCTTTAGCAAAGTTCAAGATTATGTAAGCTCATCTCTGATATCTTTTCTTTACTTTTCAACCTACTACAATGTAATTGAGTCCCCAAAACTAAAAGGTAAAATCTCAGAAATGTTTTTATAGTCTGTCCCTCTTAACCCCCTACCCCCACTTGCCCCCTCGTCTCATCCCTCTCCCCACTGCTAACCACTAGTTTTTTTCTCTGTATCTCTGAGTCTGTCTCTGTTTTGTCATATTCATTCATTTTACTTTTTAGATACATGTAAGTGACAACATACAGTATTTGTCTTGCTCTGTCTGACTTATTTCACTAAGCTCAATACCCTACAGGTCCATCCATGTTGTTGCAAATGGCTATATATAGATAAGCAACAAGGATATATCATACAGCACAGGGACTACGGCCTTTATTTTATAATAAGTATAAATAGAGTAAATCTATAAACACATTGAATCATTATGTTGAACACTTGAAACTAGTATACTATTGTAAATCAACTATAACTTGACTTAAAGAAAAGAAAGGTTTTGATAGAGTTAGAATGAAATGTTTCAAATTAAAATGTCTGGATGTGTCCATATTATGTACAACAAAAGAAAATTAATCCATAAATACTGTATTGAAATATGAAAAGTGGAATTCAGAGAGTTCCTAATCAAGTGATAATAAATACAAAATAATTACATAATACTTATTATTCTATTATACACTATACAAAATAACATTCTTTTTATATAAGATGCTTATATAAAACTTTATGACTTTACTGTCCCAAGAATTAATAATTTTGATTAAGTTTCTCTGGAATCATTGATCCTCCCCTTGCCCCCCAAATTTACTTGTAGACATCTGCACCTTCAACATATCTTGTACCTTAAGCCCTAAGTTGCATTCTTGCAATACAGTTTTTAACTTATTCAGGAATAGACTTCCTGATTACAGATGTATCTGTGTTTATGATCACTTCATAAAAGACAATCTTTTGAGAAAAGAATTCCCTGGTTGGCTGAAGGAACATTAAAATGTTAATATTCTTTGCTGGTTCCAGAAGAAGGAAATAAGAAATTCAGCAACCCAGAAATAAAGAAAAATGAAAATAATTTTTAGTTTGATGGAGCTAAGGAAATTATGTGTTCATGCTATTGAAATTGTCAATTATCAATGTCTCCTAGTATAACTTTTTTGTCAAGATAAAAGAGGCTTTGAAAATAAATATATTTTACATTTGTTTACTTGGTTGTTTTTTTAATAGTCACATAAAAGCCTACTCATCAACATTTAATGCTTGACAACAGGACTTCCAGGAAGAAAGATAATATAATAACATTTATTAGGCCTCTCACCTGTGCAGAATTGCAGAATATTTTCATATGCATTATTTCATTGAATCTGTCCACCAGCTGTGAAAGAAACCCCTGTTACCCATGTCTTTTGACGCTTAAGAAACTTAACAAGAAGTTAGGAAGCAACTCAATATCACACAATTTAACGAGTCACTCTGAGTGGATTCAGGTATGATGATTCTAACTGAAATAACTCACACAGAAAAAGAAACATCATAAGATATCACTAATACACGGAATGTAAACTTGGCTACACAGGAACTGAATTACAAGCCACTAAATTAACCTTAGCCAGTGGAGGCAGACACCAAAACCAATGGGAATTATGAACGTGCAGACTGTGAAAAGGAGAACCAAAACAGAGTAAGTTAAGCAAAATAGGAAGACATAAATATGCAGCAGATAAAGGAGCAAGGTAAAAACCCACCAGATCAAACAAATGAGGAGGAAATAAGCAGCCTACCTGAAAAACAATTCATGGTAATGACAGTAAAGTTGATCCAAATCTTGGAAATAGAATGGAGAAAATACAAGAAATGTTCATCTTTCCATGGTTCATTTTTCCTGCATGTTTGTATGCTCAGAAAAAAACCAAAAAACGTGGTATATTTGAATGATCACAGATAGGAGTGATACAAATTGAAGCCTTTGGTCTGAATGGCTGATGTATGCTATTGGAAACTCTTTTACATCAGTGAGTATTTGGGGCAGTAATGGGTATTTTTATCAGGTGTAGAGGTGATAAATAAATTATTATACAAGTTTACTACATCGACTATTTTGATTAACTCATACAATCTTTTCTAAAGCAAAGAACAAAATATAAAATAAGTTGAGTATTCAAGGATTAAAGGTGAGTGCTGAGTTATTACTATTCTGTTTATTGCCATTGTATGTTCCTCCTGATATAAATGATAATAGACATGTTCTATTGATTAAGGTAGGGAATTCTTGTGGAAATTGTTAATTTAATGGCTACTCTGAAAAATCTACATCAGATTTTACTTAGGTATTGGTCTTTTAAGATTTCATTGAAAATAAATATTGTGGTCTTGAATTTTATCTTTTGCAGAAAAAAGTCTCTTCTTTATTGTCAAATACCTCTGTAAAATGACAAGATTCCACCATGGCAGAATTGCTGACATGTAGAACTGCTGTGTACTGGATTACTCTGCCCCCCACCGCCCATATTTATAATTAACTTAAGTTCTATTCCATTCCCTAGTTCTTCCTCTCAATCTTCTGGATATTGCTTTAGAGACCAACTGCTTGCATAATTAACACTAAACCCAGAGGTACGTTTATTTAATAATGCATTTTTAAATATATATGTTCATGACTGGGTTGCATAAACTCTATAGATGAAAGCAACATGTTTGCTCCTCTTTCTCAGAGTCTGGGTTAACTAAATACCAGATGCTGTTTGTCATTGCACTTCTTTGCTCTTCGATATCTCTCTGGAGGAACATCACAGTGTTCACAATGTGGTGGCCTTGCTGAAAGACTTCTTGTTGGATCCCCTTCTCACCAGGGATCTGTACACAGCTTTCATCAATACTCTCTGTGCAAAATCCAGTGATTTGAAGAAATGAGTCCCTGGGTTACTGGGATGTCCAATTCACTCATCAAACCTGGTACATGTGTTTCCTAATAACTTTTCACCGTATTTATTGGTCTTTAATGATAGGGCTATTGGGGAAATTTTCTGAGACTTATCCTAGGGAGAATTAGCAAGAAGAAAGTTGCAATAAAACAAGTGGAAGTAACCAAGAAAAATTTGGGATGCCTTTAAACGACTCTAGGATACTAGGGATTGCTATAAATTGATGATTTGGAGTAACAGACAGAGTTCACACTGAGTCTGTGCCTAAAATTGAGTTTGCATTTCTGGAACCTAGAGTGAGAAAGGGGGGCAGGAAACATTCCAGGGAAATCAGGATGGCATAGCCCAGTGTCAGGACTTCCAGTGTGGCTGCTTCAGGTCTAGAGACACAGATCCCACACAGGGGAAAAGGACAAGGAGAGGGAGGAGGAACAATCAGAACTGTTTCAGCCTCCATGAATTTCTTCATCCATGCTACAGTTAAGATCACAAAAGAGAGAGAAGACACTGACATTGGGCCGTATCTTGATTATTGCCAACAAAAAGTATACCTCATATATTGCTCAACAGACAACGGCCTCAAATGTGCTCTAAACTCAAATTTAAGAACATTCACAGGTTCTCAGTCATTGTTAGCAAATAGTTAACAACCATGGATGACTGTGATCCATAAAATATGTGATGATTTATACCAGGGAAAGGAGTGAGAAGAAAATAAGGGACATGAAGTTACCTTTCTAACCTGAATTATAATGATTTCTCTGGATGTTACATTTCCCCAGGTCGATTTTATCTTTCTATCTCTCATAGAACCTTACTGTTAAATTGTTAAAGCAATGGGAGAGTGGGTGAAGGAATGAAATGTGATCTGCTTTGCTAATCCTTTTCTGAAGGCAGTTGAGCATGAAGGGCATGACGTCCCCCTTTGACTTACTTGAAGCACCTCTTTTTGCTTTGCTTAGTGTTGGAGCCTGAGGAAGAGCTGGCCACCTTGCAGCTCCTCATATACCTTCTACCTCCCTGCAATTGTGACATGCTTCACCGGCTGCTGCAGTTCCTCTCCATCACGGCCAGGCACACTGAGGACAACATCAGCAAAGACGGGTAAGAGCTGTGCTGCCCACCACCATGACAGATGCTCTGGTTCTTCCTTTTACCTGTTTTAAAAGGGAGACCTAAAAAATAATACAAATGGATGACTATGCAAAACAGAAACAGTACATCAAGGAGGCAGCCCCGAGAGAGCACTGCAGTGTTGAGACCATCTTAACACAGTACATGTGACTCAAGGCAGCCATGTGGCTGACAGGGCCTTGGTGCTCCAGCTGAATGTCAGGCCTGAGCCTCTGAGGTGGGAGAGCCGAATTCATGACATTGGTCCACCAGAGACCTCCTGGCCCCAAGTAATACCAATTGGTGAGAGGTCTGCCAGAGATCTCTGTCTCAACGTTATGACCCAGCTCCACCCAACGGCCAGCAACCTCCAGTGCTGGATGCCCCATGCCAAACAACTAGCCAGACAGGAACATAACCCCACCCATTAGCAGAGAGGCTGTGTAAAATCATACTAAGTTCACAGATACCCCAAAATACAGCACCGGATGCCGACCTGTCCACTGAAAAGACAAGATCCAGCCCTACCCACCCTGCCTGGAACACAGGCACCAGTCCCCTCCACCAGGAAGCCTACACAAGCCACTAAATTAACCTTAGCCAGTGGAGGCAGACACCAAAACCAATGGGAATTATGAACATGCAGACTGTGAAAAGGAGAACCAAAACTCAGTAAGTTAAGCAAAATAGGAAGACATAAATATGCAGCAGATAAAGGAGCAAGGTAAAAACCCACCAGATCAAACAAATGAGGAGGAAATAAGCAGCCTACCTGAAAAACAATTCATGGTAATGACAGTAAAATTGATCCAAATCTTGGAAATAGAATGGAGAAAATACAAGAAATGTTAACAAGGACCTAGAAGAACTAAAGAGCAAACAGACAATGATGAAAAACACAACAAATGAAATTAAAAATACTCTAGAAGGAATCAATAGCAGAATAACTGAGGCAGAAGAATGGATAAGTGACCTGAAAGAAAAAAAGTGGAAATAACTACTGAGAAGCAAGATAAAGAAAATGAATGAAAAGAATTGAGGACAGTCTCAGAGACTTCTGGGACAATATAAAATGCACCAGCATTCATATTATACGGGTCCCAGCAGAAGAAGAGAAAATGAAAGTGTCTGAGAAAATATTTGAAGAGATTATAGTTGAAAAATTCCCTAACATGGGAGAGGAAATAGTCAAGTCCAGTCAAGTCCAGGAAGCGCAGAAAGTCCCATACAGGATAAATCCAAGGAGGAACACACCAAGACACATATTAATCAAACTATCAAAAATTGAATTCAAAGAAAAAATATTAAAAACAGCAAGGGGAAAGCAACAAGTAATATAAAATGGAATCCCCATAGGGTTAACAGCTGATCTTTCAGCAGAAACTCTGCAAGCCAGAAGGGAGTGGCAGGACATATTTAAAGTGATGAAAGGGAAAAAACTATAACCAAGATTATTATACCCTGCAAGGATCTCATTCAGATTCGACAGAGAAATTAAAAAATTTACAGACAAGCAAAAGTTAAGAGAAGGCTTCCCTGGTGGCACAGTGGTTGAGAGTCCGCCTGCCGATGCAGGGGACGTGGATTCGTGCCCCGGTCCAGGAGGATCCCACATGCCGCGGAGCAGCTGGGCCCGTGAGCCATGGCCGCTGAGCCTGCGCGTGCAGAGCATGTGCTCTGCAACTGGAGAGGCCAAGGCAGTGAGAGGCACGCGTACCGCAAAAACAAAAACAAAAAAACGAACAAAAAGTTAAGAGAATTCAGCACCACCAAACCAGCTTTACAACAAATGCTAAAGGAACTTCTCTAGGCAGGAAACAAGAACAGGAAAAGAACTACAATAACAAAACCAAAACAATTAAGAAAATGGTAATAGGAATATACATATAATTACCTTAAATATAAATGGATTAAACGCTCCAACTAAAAGACAGACACTGGTGGAACAGATACAGAAACAAGACCTGTATATATGCTGTCTACAAGAGACCCACTTCATACCTAGGGACACATACAGACTGCAAGTAAGGGGATGGAAAAGATATTCCATGCAAATGGAAACCAGAAGAAAGCTGGAGTAGCAATTCATATCAGACAAAATAGAATTTAAAATAAATACTATTAGAAGAGACAAAGAGGGACACTACATAATGATCAAGGGATCTATCCAAGAAGAAGATAAAACAATTGTAAATATTTATGCCCCCAACATGGAGCACCTCAATATATAAGGCAAATGCTAACAGCCATAAAAGTGGAAATTGACAGTAACACAATAATAGTAGGGGACTTTAACACCGCACATTCACCAAAGGACAGATCATCCAAAATGAAAATAATTAAATACAAGCTTTGAATGACACATTAAACAAGATGGACTTAATTGATATTTATAGGACATTCCATCAAAAAACAACAGAATACATTTTCTGCTCAAGTGCTCATGAAACATTCTCCAGGATAGATCATATCATGGATCACAAATCAAGCTTTTGTAAATTTAAGAAAATTGAACTCATATCTTTTCTAACCACAACGCTATGAGACTAGATATTAATTACAGGAAAAAAAACCTGTAAAATATACAAATACATGGAGGCTAAACCATATGCTGCTAAATAACCAAGAGATCATTGAAGAAATCAAAGAGGAAATCAAAAAATATCTAGAAACAAATAATGAAAACATGATGACCCAAAACCTATGGGATGCAGCAAAAGCAGTTCTAAGAGGGAAGTTTATAGCAATACAATCCTACCTCAAGAAACAAGAAAAATCTCAAATAAACAACCTAACCTTATACCTAAAGCAGTTAGAGAAAGAAGAACAAAAAATCCCCAAAATTAGGAGAAGGAAAGAAATCATAAAGATCAGATCAGAAATAGATGAAAAAGAAATTAAAGAAACAATAGCAAAGATCAATAAGACTAAAAGCTGGTTCCCTGAGAAGATAAACACAATTGATAAACCAGTAGACAGACTCATCAAGAAAAAAAGGGAGAAGACTCAAATCAACAGAATTAGAAATGAAAAAGGAGAAGTAACAACTGACACTGCAGAAATATAAAAAACCATGAAGGATTACTACAAGCAACTATATGCCAGAAAAATGGACCACCAGGAAAATATGGACAAATTCTTAGAAACGCACGACCTTCTGAGATTTAAACAAACAAATCAGAAGCACTGAAATCGAAACTATGATTAAAAATCTTCCAACAGGGCTTTCCTGGTGGCGCAGTAGTTGACAGTCTGCCTGCCAATGCAGGGGACGCGGGTTCGTGCCCCCGTCTGGGAGGATCCCACATGCCGCGGGGCGGCAGGGCCCATGAGCCATGGCCACTGGGGCTGTGCGTCCAGAGCCTGTGCTCCACAACGGGAGAGGCCACAACAGTGAGAGGCCTGTGTACTGCAAAAAATAATAATAAAATCTTCCAACAAACAGAAGTCCAGGAGCAGATGGCTTCACAGGCGAATTCTATCAAACATTTAGAGAAGAGCTAACACCTATCCTTCTCAAACTCTTCCAAAATATAGCAGAGGGAAGACCACTCCCAAAATCATTTTACGAGGTCACCATCAGCTTGATACCAAAACCAGACAAAAATGTCACAAAAAAAGAAAACTACAGACAATATGAACATAGACGCAAAAATCCTCAAGAAAATTGTAGCAAACAGAATCCACATTAAAAGGATCATACACCATGATCAAGTGGTGTTTATCCCAGGAATGCAAGGATTCTTCAATATACGCAAATCAAGCAATGTGATACACCATATTAACAAACTGAAGGATAAAAACCATATGATAAACACAATAGAGGCAGAAAAATCTTTCAACAAATTCAACACCCATTTATGATAAAAACTCTCCAGAAAGTAAACAGAGAGGGAACTTACCTCAACAAAGAAAAGGTCATGTATGACAAACCCACAGCCAACCTCATTCTCAATACTTAAAAACTGAAACCATTTCCTCTGAAATCAGGAACAAGATAAGGATGCCACCTCTCACCACTATTATTCAACATAGTTTTGGAAGTTTTAGCCACAATAATCAGAAAAGAAGAAGAAATAAAAGGAATGCAAATCAGAAAAGAAGTAAAGCTGTTACTGTTTCAGATGACATGATACTATACATAGACAATCCCAAAGATTTTGCCAGAAATGTACTAGAGCTAATCAATGAATTTGTTAAAGTAGCAGGATACAAAATTAATGCACCGAAATCTCTTGCATTCCTATATACTAATGATGAAATATCTGAAATAGAAATAAGGAAACACTCCCATTTACCACTGCAACAAAAAGAATAAAATATCTAGGAATAAACCTACCTAAGAAGACAAAATACCTGTATGCAAAAAACTATGACACTTATGAAAGACATTAAAGATGATACAAACAGATGGAGAGATACACCATGTTCTTGGATTGGAAGAATCAGCATTGTGAAAATGACTATAATACCCAAAGCTATCTACATATTCCATACAAGCCCCATCAAACTACCAATGGCATTTTTCACAGAACTAAAACAAAAAATTTCACAATTTGTATGGAAACACAAAAGACCCTGACAGCCAAAGCAATCTGGGGAAAGAAAAACGGGGCTGGAGGAATCAGGCTCCTGGACTTTGGACTATACTAAAAAGCTACAGTAATCAAGACAATATGGTACTGGCACAAAAACAGAAATATAGATCAATGGTACGGGATAGAAGCTCAGAGATAAACTCACGCACATATGATCACCTTAGCTTTGATAAAGGAGGCAAGAATATACAGTGGAGAAAAGACAGCCTCTTCAATAAGTGGTGCTGGGAAAACTGGACAGCTACACATAAAAGAATGAAATTAGAACACTCCCTAACACCATACACAAAAATAAACTCAAAATGGATTAAAGAGCTAAATGTAAGAGCAGACACTATAAAACTCTTAGAGGAAAACATAGGCAGAGCACTCTATGACATACAACACAGCAAGATCCTTTTTGACCCACCTCCTAGAGAAATGGAAATAAAAATAAACAAATGGGACCTAATGAAACTTAAAAGCTTTGCGCAGCAAAGGGAAACATAAACAAGATGAAAAGACAACCCTCAGAATTATAGAAAATATTTTCAAATGAAGCCACTACAAACGATTAATCTCCAAAATTTACAAGCAGCTCATGCAGCTCAATAACACAAAAACAAACAACCCAATCCAGAAGACCTAAATAGACATTTCTCCAAAGAAGATATATAGACTGCCAACAAACACATGAAAGAATGCTCAACATGATTAGAGAAATGCAAATCAAAACTACAATGGGATATAATCTCACACCAGTCAGAATGGCCATCATCCAAATATCTACAAAGAATAAATGCTCAAGAGGGTGTGGAGAAAAGGGAACACTCTTGCACTGCTGGTTGGAATGTAACTTGATACATCCACTATGGATAACAGTATGTAGGTTCCTTAATAAACTGCAAATAGAATTACCATACGACCCAGCAATCCCA
The DNA here is from genome assembly GCF_964374135.1 of Grampus griseus. NCBI lineage: Eukaryota > Metazoa > Chordata > Mammalia > Artiodactyla > Delphinidae > Grampus > Grampus griseus. The sequence continues at coordinate 16,574,882 of NC_139016.1, read as the reverse complement.
CTACTGGGCATATACCCTGAGAAAACCTTAATTCAAAAACAGTCATGTACCGCTATGTTCATTGCAGCACTATTTACAATAGCCAGGACATGGAAGCAACCTAAGTTTCCATCGACAGCTGAATGGATAAAGAAGATGTGGCACATATACACAATGGAATATTATTCAGCCATAGAAAGAAAAGAAACTGAGTTATTTGTAATGAGGTGGATGAACCTAGGGTCTGTCATACAGAGTGAAGTAAGTCAGAAAGAGAAAAACAAATACTGTATGCTAACACATATATATGGAATCTAAAAAAAATAAAGAAAAAATGTTTCTGATAAACATAGGGGCAGTACAAGAATCAAGATACAGATGTAGAGAACGGACTTGAGACATGGGGAGGGGGAAGGGTAAGCTGAGACGAAGGGAGAGAGTAGCATTGATATATATACACTACTAAATGTAAAATAGATAGCTAGTGGGAAGCAGCTGTATCACACAGGGAGATCAGCTCAGTGCTTTTTGACTACCTAGAGGGGTGGAATAGGGAGGGTGGGAGGGAGACACAAGAGAGAGGGGATATAGGCATATATGTATACATATAGCTGATTCACTTTGTTATACAGCAGAAACTAACACACCATTATAAAGCAATTTTACTCCAATAAAGATGTTTAAAAAGCAAAAACAGAAACAGCCTCACAAACGTAGGAAACAAATGTGTGGTTACAAAGGGGAGAGGGATGGGAGGGATGAATTAGTGTCGTGGATTAACAGAAACAAACTACTATACATAAAGTAGAAAAGCAACAATATATATAGTGTATAGCACAGGGAATTATACCCACTGTCTGGTAATAACCTATAATGGAATATAATCTGTAAAAATACTGAATCACTATGCTATACACTTGAAACTAACACAATATTGTAAATCAATTATACTTCAACTTTTTTCTTAAAAAGGGGAGAGCTACACATTTGGTCAGATGTTTTACCTGGAGAAAATGAAGCTTCCCTCTCCTGGCTTATGTGTCTGTGTAGGAAGAGAACTAATTCAGGGTTGTTTTTCTCTTTTATTTCCTCCCTTTCTTAGTAGGCACAGTTCCTACGAGCACATTGGCCATTAACCTCCTTGTATGTTTCAAGAATGCTTCCAAATGAGGCTGTCATTTTCCATGATGATGCTTTACTCAAAACCGTGAATTTTCATTTGTGTGAAGATAATTAGCTACAGAGGTGCTTACAAGCATGAAAAATGGAGTAATGGAGGTGGGGGAGATGGATGTCCTTGTAACTCATTTGATCTGCTTCTTTAACTTGAAGCCCAAATATAAGGTCACCTCTTCATTCTTCCATTTTATTCTGGAGCACCATGTGTCCTATGGCTAGAAGTCTAGGATCTTTCTTTTTAGAGGTCTTTTTTCCTCTTCAATCTGCCCCCAAAATATGGGTCAATGAAGGGAGAGTGGATCCTTTCCACTTGACGTGGAAAGAAGTAGAAGGTCATAACTATTGACCATTGTCATGCATTTCAATGCCGCATGGTATCAACTGCTAAAGACAGGTTCTGTACCATGTACCCCGTAGTCACTGTAGATTTGCAGAGTTATTAGAACATCCTAGCAGACAGCAGTAAAATATATTGAGGAAGTCTCCTTTTTATAAATCATACAAAATTTCTGCATTGGTTAGTGATACAGTAGGTCCAGTGACTAGTAAACCAAGTTGAGAAAAAATATATATATATGTATTTATGATATATATTTTATATATATATATTTATAAAAATACATATATATTTGTTATTTTCTATACTGTACCATATTTTCTATGCTGTACCATCTAGAATTTGGAGGTGGAAAAGGTAAAGACACACGGCACATATACAGCTCACAATTTCAGCAAAACTTCAGAGAAATATGGGATAGACATCAGTAAGAAAAATTATGAACAGCTCCATGGAGCAGATCAAATTTAAGCTACACATTAAAGAGATTCAGTAAATCAACTGTATAAGCACAGCATAGGGATGGCAGTCAGCTAAACCTCTTTCAATAGAGATTAGGAATAGAAGGAAGGAATGAGACAGGGGTTTTTGTTTACTATTTTAGTTGGTTTGGCATGATCAAGTAGAAAGAACTATAGCTGTCAACTATATAGAGGATGAAAATCAAAAATTTAAATATAGTTCAAGAAACAATATTTTTCAACTTTTTCTCATCTATTTGTTTTATTAGTGTTATCTATTTATTATGTAAATGTTTTTATGGATTGCAACAGGAAAGACAAACAAGCCTGTGTATTGAGAAACTTGGAGACTTGCACAGGATCTACCAACATCTTGTTACTTTCCCTTGTAATTATAAAATAGGGGGAAAGAGGAAGAAAAATGGAGCTGGAGGGGTCTTAGATTTCTTATGTATAAAATGCATGTAATATTTCCTTTCTAATAAATGCTTAAAATGTAATGCATTATTAACTGATGATATCTTAAAGATGTCAAAAATAACGGTATGAGAAAAATTATTGACTATTCAATCAGTGCGTTTGTGGGAAAAATAGAGATATTTCATCAAATAATGGTATCCTATCTTTTTGTGTTTCATTCCATTTTGTTTAGCTTACATTTGTTGGTTTCCTGTGCTCCTCAAGAAAAAAAAAGAAATTCTCAAATATAAGAAATATTTAATTTTTCTAAAGCAAATTTTGCAGGGAGAAAATTGAAACCTCTTCATCAGTGGTTTTTCAGAGACATTATCATTGCATGAAAGTAAAGAAAAAAATAGATACTTCTCTGGTAACATAGTTCATAGCTTTCATTCACTTCTTAAACGATTTATAAGGTAAAAAATAGGTTATAAATCAGCAATCCAGTGCCATTCTTACTGAATTTTGGGAAGCATATGCCACTAGGAGTGGTAGGTTGCCAGGACCAGGTCAAGGGTAAGGCAAATGAGGCCTTTCCCTTAAAGGAGGTATCAAACCCTCAATAATCTAGATAGTGTTTTAATGTGATATTTTAAAAAATTGAATGATCATAAAAAACATCTATGATGAACAAGAGTAACACTTTCAACAAATACCAGATTATTACAGGTATTAGAGGGATGCAATTGATGAAAACTGGGAGACACATGTTCACAAATAAGAAAATGGTGTAAAGTAGGGCCATAAGGTTTGCTTTACAACTCCACCACTCTTCAGCCATGGGCTCTAATTATTACTTCCCTCATGTATGAATAAGGATAAGAATATCAGTAGCTTCATCAAAGCTTATAGTTAAAAAGAGCTAGAACAGCTAAAAAGAAGCTCCCAAGTGCATTAGTGCATTAACCAATAATAAATGCTAAACTTTTATTAAATGCTAGGTATTCATCTTAGAATAAACTGTTGGGCTTAGGAATTCTTTAGTGTGCTTATTTAATGAAGATAATTTTTCCATTGTAAATTCATCAATGTACTTTGACTTAAATAGCTAATTAAATAAATATATTTAAATATATATTTGTACAAAATTAAAGTATTTTTATAAATTTTAAATAATTTTACATAGAAATCGAAAAAATATATTTAATATATCAATATGTAACTATATAGTGTATTTATATACTTAATATATAAAGTTTGTATATATATATATATATATTCAGACATACACATATATATATGAATATGGAGGACAAAGGAGGAAGCCTTCTGTGAGCACATCCAGTTTCCAGTTTAAGAAAACAAAAAACAGAATAAAACAACAAAAACAATGCACTAATAAAATTCAGCAAGGAATGGCTTGGTCATTGTCTGTAATTGGTGTGCAATTTTCCAGATAAAATGTGTTGCATTCCCAGAATAGCAACAGGGGAGGAGCAGAATGGAAACAGAATTCCAAATTACCTTTGTAAAAATATTCATTTAAATTAAAAAACCTTCTATTAATTTTTTTTTATGTGTAAAATTTACATTACTTTGCTGAGTGAAGAGAAAGGAGTAGAAAAAAGCACTTGAAAGACCTCTGCGTTCAAAAGGGACAAATTTTTAAATTGCACACCACACACATTTTTATTCTTAACCATGAATTTCTAGAGAAATGAAAACAATTTTGATGTTAATGAAACAAAACAGAGAAATAAAAGAAAGTAAACTGCAAGAGACAACACATTTAAAATTCCCAGTGCTAACCCATGAAATAATTTCACATAGCCCCAAGTCATAGCTGAAAATAGCTTCGCCTTCTAAAAATAATGCACCCTGTGTGTCACACTGGGATGGTGGGGCTCCACAGTACAAGGGTGGGACTGAAGACTTTGTCTTAGCTGTCAACCAGTACTCTTGAATTCTATGTTGTGCATACAGTTGCTTCTCAAAGGGGCTACACATTTTCCCAAGCAAAGGATTCCTAAAAAGTCATAGTCCCCTACTTATCCAGACATTTCTAGATTTTCAACTAATATTCACAAGAGAAAAAAAATTCACCTAGAGATTCTCAACAAGGTGAGATTTTGCAATGCCTGGGAGACGTTTTTAGCAGAGGGCTGCTGACATCTAGTGGATGCTGCTAAACATGCCTTTTAAAATTTCAGTTGTAGGAATTCTTTCTCACACAATATTGAGAGAAGTTAAAAAAATGCATTTTAAAGATTTTTTTGTTGCATTGTGTATAGTGAAATAAGAAATTTTAAAATGTAAGTATTCATGACATCTCTCCTGGCTTTCCCAGAAGTGGCTCAAATACTCATCTCAACTAAATCTGAACTTATTACCTTCCATTCCTTTCTACCTCTCCACAAACCTGATACTCTCTTAATTGTTCAACGGCTCCATGGTTATGTTTTCAACCAGAAGCCCACAGTCACCCTCAGCATTACTCCTTCATTCTACTCCCTTCTTATAACTTCAGAAGCCGTGCCTTTTCCCTTCCTCTTAACTAGACGGTTGCAGTGTGTCACAGATAGTCTCATTTCATTTCAACCATCATCGGTGGTACATAGACTCCTAACATGTACATATGGTACATATACTCCTAACATGGTTCCTCCTAACATGTAAGTCCCAACTTCTATCTCTTATGTTCAGAATCCTCTTGGCCTTAGATCACTAAACCTAGATATAAATTTCTTGTGTAATGCACAAATATCTTCTTTCCTGGACCTTGCCTCATTTTCCTGCAGAACCTTCGGCCACACTGAGCTTCCTGGGGCACCCTGATATATTTACAAGTTTCTGTCTTTACATATGTTTTTTCCTCCACTATAAAAGTTCCTCATGTCCCAGGTACTCTCTTTTTCAGTCTACCAAATTCTAGACTTCCTTCAAAATTTTGTGTAAATACTACCATCTCTGAGATAGTGTCCCTAGGGCTTCCAGAATTTATAGCGTCATGTGTTTTGCTCACTATTATAAATGATAAGGTATTTTTCCTCCCTAAAATATTAAGTCCTTAAAATGAGGACTGTATTATAATTATTTTTGAAATTTAAAAAATAAAACCCATAAAAATGTCTAGCCTATGGTAGATGCTAGACTGAATATGGAAAGATGATTGTTGGGTGGGTGGATGGATGGACGGATGATGGATGAGTTGATAGATGGGAGGATGGACATCAATATTTCTTACCTGCAGAGAGAACAGAAAGCTTATATAGAACAAATTTCATAATATGATTTCAATATTCAAACTTTTACTCAATATGCTATTAAAATGGCTTCTGAGCTATAAATTTTAATCCAAGATAGGAAAAAACAAGCAAAATTAAGGGAAAAAGTAGAAAAAGTTTCCATTGTTGAACCACCTGGAGTTTTGAAAGGCAAAAATAATTTTAAAAACCCTTGTGTTCTCTTCTTTTGAGGTCACTGAGAACAAAATGACATCTGTAAACTTAGCATATCCAGACCAACGTTCTGCAAAAGCAGAAGTTGTCAAAGAATTCTCAATCCAGGGTTTGGCCTACATTGAGAAGGGTATGGCCATTATTTCTGTAGTGCAGAAAATGATTGAATATTATGAAACCTTGTTCATAGTACGTAGCCCTTCTTGAGCAGAATGTCTTGGAGAATTTGCCTGTCAGGTGCCACGTGGTAGCTTAATTACCTGTCAGGTGCCAGGTGGTTGCTTAATAAAACCTTCATCTAAACACTTTAGGAGCTAGAAGCTAGGCACTTGGGTAGAAATAGAAATTTCGAAACACATGATTTCACTGTAATTTGGTGGCTTCACTTTTAAACAAACATACCCAAAATTATAAATCCTGGTTTTTTGTCCCCTAAACAATAGGCTCTTTTTGGATACATTTAATTACCCATATAGCAATGTGCCTACTAAAAATATTCATAAGACCCTCAGAAGGGTTTACATCTGTGACCCTCATTATTCTTGAACCAAACTCAGTAGTCATCCCCTCTAAATGCAATATTGACATGTTATCTTTTACATGAAAATTTCCGTTTTTTCCTGTATCCTTCTTGTGTCATTTTCCATGCTATTTATTTGTCCATTCAGCCACACCAGCTTGATTGCTTTCTTTTTTTTTTTTTTAACATCTTTATTGGAGTATAATTGCTTTACAATGGTGTGTTAGTTGCTGCTTTACAACAAAATGAATCAGTTATATATATATACATATGTTCCCATATCTCTTCCCGCTTGTGTTTCCCTCCCTCCCACCCTCCCTATTCCACCCTTCCAGGTGGTCACAAAGCACCGAGCTGATCTCCCTGTGCTATGCGGCTGCTTCCCATTAGCTATCTACCTTACGGTTGGTAGTGTATATATGTCCATGCCTCTCTCTCGCTTTGTCACAGCTTACCCTTCCTTCCCCCTCCCCATCGATGCTTACCTTATTTGGCATTGTGTTATAGTCATTAGGACTAATTCCTCTAACAGATCAGAAACATTTAAAACAAGAGCTGTACGCTTACAATTTCCCTATATCCTTGGTACACCTTTTGAAGACCCTCCCTCTGGTAGGTACTCAATAATTTTTTAGCTGTCGTTTGTGTTGAAGTACCAGCATCTATGGTAAAGTACTGATACCGACCAGGGTTCTTGGCCTTCCCTTAATCAATAGTAACTCATCAGAGGTCAGACAAAAATTCAGTCAAGGCTTTACTGGGGTCCTTGCTACAGCAGGGAGGAGCAAGAAGTAGTAACAGGTTCCCTTGCTAGCTTGCTCCCCAAGCGGGGAGGAGCTGGTTCTCTAGGGTAAGGGGAGGAGTGTGTCCAGGGGTCAGGTTGTAGGGGTGGCTTAAATGGCTTTCCCAACCCTCAAGTAGTGTTGAGTGCAGGGGGCATGTGCAGTACCCAGGTTTGCCCCCAACACCTTGTTTTTGCTCTTGTTTTGGTCTTCAAAAGTGGCAGTTGGGCTTTTTTTTTTTTTGGTCTATTTGTATCTTTTGTCCAGAATTTGTCCCAAATACACAAGCATGCAGTCATTTTTAGTCCCATATGGTTTCTTTGTATTTTATTGCTCAAGGGAGGGTTTATCCAGGTGCAAGCATTGCAGCAAAGGGTCCCCAGGCCCCAGGTCCCAGCCTGTTTCAGTACTTCCTCCAGATTCCATGAAATATTAGAACAAATGCCAACTATCTTCTAACCACATAACTTGCATGTCAGAATTTACAGAAACTTTCCGTGTTCAGTCTTCCATTTCTCCTCACCGTAAATCCTACATACAACAATAGAACCTTCTTTGGCTACACCAGTATCCTAGTTTCTTTTTTTGAATCATTTTTTTTTTTTAAACATCTTTATTGGAGCATAATTGCTTTACAATGGTATGTTAGTTTCAGCTTCACCACAAAATGAATCAGTTATATATATACATATGTTCCCATATCTCTTCCCGCTTGCGTCACCCTCCCTCCCACCCTCCCTATCCCACCCCTCCAGGCGGTCACACAGCACCGAGCTGATCTCCCTGTGCTATGCGGCTGCTTCCCACTAGCTATCTACCTTACGTTTGGTAGTGTATACATGTCCATGCCTCTTTATTGCTTTGTCACCGTTTACCCTTCCCCCTCCCCATAGCCTCAAGTCCATTCTCTAGTAAGTCTGTGTTTTTATTCCTGTTTCACCCCTAGGTTTTTCATGACATTTTTTTTTTCTTAAATTCCATATATATGTGTTAGCATACGGGTCTCTTGTAGACAGCAAATATATGGGTCTTGTTTTTGTATCCATTCAGCCAATCTGTGTCTTTTGGTGGGAGCATTTAGTCCATTTACATTTAAGGTAATTATCGATATGTGTGTTCCCATTCCCATTTTCTTAATTGTTTTGGGTTTGTTATTGTAGGTCTTTTCCTTCTTTTGTGTTTCTTGCCTAGAGAAGTTCCTTTAGCAGTTGTTGTAGAGCTGGTTTGGTGGTGCTGAACTCTCTCAGCTTTTGCTTGTCTCTAAAGGTTTTAATTTCTCCATCAAATCTGAATGAGATCCTTGCTGGGTAGAGTAATCTTGGTTGCAGGTTTTTCTCCTTCAACACTTTCAATATGTCCTGCCACTCCCTTCTGGCTTGCAGAGTTTCTGCTGAAAGATCAGCTGTTAACCTTATGGGGATTCCCTTGTGTGTTATTTGTTGTTTTTCCCTTGCTGCTTTTAATATGTTTTCTTTGTATTTAATTTTTGACAGTTTGATTAATATGTGTCTTGGCGTATTTCTCCTTGGATTTATCCTGTATGGGACTCTCTGTGCTTCCTGGACTTGATTAACTATTTCCTTTCCCATATTAGGGAAGTTTTCAACTATAATCTCTTCAAATATTTTCTCAGTCCCTTTCTTTTTCTCTTCTTCTTCTGGAACCTCTATAATTCGAATGTTGGTACGTTTAATGTTGTCCCAGAGGTCTCTGAGACTGTCCTCAGTTCTTTTCATTCTTTTTTCTTTATTCTGCTCTGCAGTAGTTATTTCCACTATTTTATCTTCCAGGTCACTTATCCGTTCTTCTGCCTCAGTTATTCTGCTATTGATCCCATCTAGAGTACTTTTAATTTCATTTATTGTGTTGTTCATCGTTGCTTGTTTCATCTTTAGTTCTTCTAGGTCCTTGTTAACTGATTCTTGCATTTTGTCCATTCTATTGTCCATTCTATCTCCAAGATTTCGGATCAACCTTACTATCATTATTTTGAATTCTTTTTCAGGTAGACTGCCTATTTCCTCTTCAATTGTTAGGTCTGATGGGTTTTTATCTTGCTCCTTCATCTGCGGTGTGTTTTTCTGTCTTTTCATTTTGCTTATCTTACTGTGTTTGGGGTCTCCTTTTTTGCAGGCTGAAGGTTCGTAGTTCCTGTTGTTTTTTGTGTCTGTCCCCAGTGGCTAAGGTTGGTTCAGTGGGTTGTGTAGGCTTCCTGGTGGAGGATACTAGTGCCTGTGTTCTGGTGGATGAGGCTAGATCTTGTCTTTCTGGTGGGCAGGTCCACGTCTGGTGGTGTGTTTTGGGGTGTCTGTAGACTTATTATGATTTTGGGCCGCCTCTCTGCTAATGGGTGGAGTTGTGTTCCTGTCTTGCTAGTTGTTTGGCATAGGATGTCCAGCACTGCAGCTTGCTGGTCGTTGAGTGAAGCTGGGTGCTGGCGTTGAGATGGAGATCTCTCGGAAATTTTTGCTATTTGATATTATGTGCAGCTGGGAGGTCTCTTGTGGATCAGTGTCCTGAAGTTGGCTCTCCCACCTCAGAGGCACAGCACTGACTCCTGGCTGCAGCACCGACTCCTGGCTGCAGCACCAAGAGCCTTTCATCCACACGGCTCCTTAATTTGGGATGATTGGTTGTCTATTCAGGTATTCCACTGATGCAGGGTACATCAAGTTGATTGTGGAGCTTTAATCCGCTGCTTCTGATGCTGCTGGGAGAGATTTCCCTTTCTCTTCTTTGTTCTCACAGCTCCCAGGGGCTCAGCTTTGGATTTAGCCCCGCCTGTGCGTGTAGGTCGCCGGAGGGCGTCTGTTCTTTGCTCAGACAGGACGGGGTTAAAGGAGCCGCTGATTCGGAGGCTCTGGCTCACTCAGGCCCGGGGGTAGGGAGGGGCACGGAGTGTGGGGCGGGCCTGCGGCGGCAGAGGCCGGCGAGACGTTGCAGCCTGAGGCGCGCCTGTGCGTTCTCCCGGGGGAGTTGTCCCTGGATCCCGGGACCCTGGCAGTGGCGGGCTGCACAGGCTCCCCGGAAGGGTGTGTGGCTAGTGACCTGTGTTCGCACACAGGCCTCCCGGTGGCGGGAGCAGCGGCCCTAGCGTCTCATGTCTGTCTCTGGGCTCCGCACTTTTAGCCGCGGCTCGCGCCCGTCCCTGGAGCTCTCTCAAGCAGCGTTCTTAATCCCCTCTCCTCGTGCACCAGGAAACAAAGAGGGACGTAAAAGTCTCTTGCCTCTTCGGCAGTTCCAGACTTCTCCCCGGACTCTCTCCCGGCCAGCCGCGGTGCACTAACGCCCTGCAGGCTGTGTTCACGCCGCCAACCTCAGTCCTCTCCCGGCGCTCCGACAAAAGCCGGAGCCTCAGCTCCCAGTCCCGCCCGCCCCGGCGGGCGAGCAGACAAGCCTCTTGGCTGGTGAGTGCCGGTCGGCCCGATCCTCTGCGCTGGAATCTGTCCGCTTTGTCCTCCGCACCCCTGTTGCTGTGCTCTCCTCCGCGGCTCCCAAGCTCCCCCACTCCGCCTCCCGAAGCCTCCACCCGCGAAGGGGCTTCCTAGTGTGTGGACACTTTTCCTCCTTCACAGCTCTCTCCCGCTGGTGCAGGACCCGTCCCTATCCTTTTGTCTCTGTTTAGTTTTTTCTTTTGCCCTACCCAGGTACGTGGGGGGTTTCTTGCCTTTTGGGAGGTCTGAGGTCTTCTGCCAGCGTTCAGTAGATGCTCTGTAGGAGTTGTTCCATGCGTAGATGTATTTCTGGTGTATCTGTGGAGAGGAACGTGATCTCCGCGTCTTACTCTTCCGCCATCTTCCTTGAATCATCTTAATATCTTGTGTATACTGAGTTATTTCCTGCACTAGACTTCTTTTCATGTTTTTCTTCTACTAACTTTTGTGAATTTGACAGTCAATGATTTAAAAATCTTACCTTTTGTCTTACCTATATGATCTTGATCAAGTAGTTCCAAACACAATAAGAATCAAAATCGGATCTGTGAAATAGGAGAAGTAAAAATGTAACCTCATTCACAGGGTGGCTATCAAAATAGGTTAATAGGTAAAGTTATTTTGCAAATAGCATAATTCTAGGCAAATGCTAATTAATAGTTAACCTGAGTTGGGAAACACAAGCTGCCTCAAATCTCAGGGCTTCAACACTATAGTCATAAATGTCTTAATCAGATGGCTGGTGGATAGCCTTACTGGTAGTGACTTAAAGAACCCATCTTGCTTTTTTTTTTTTTTTTTTTTTGTGGTACGCGGGCCTCTCACTGCTGTGGCCTCTCCCGTTGCGGAGCACAGGCTCTGGACGCGCAGGCTCAGCGGCCACGGCCCACGGGCCCAGCCGCTCCACAGCATGTGGGACACAAACCCGTGTCCCCTGCATCGGCAAGCAGACTCCCAACCACTGCACCATCAGGGAAGCCCCCATCTTGCTTTTTGAGGCTCTGTCCCTATTATTTCACGGGCTAAACCTAGAAGGAATATCCATCCAGTCTGTGTGTGTCTTGAGCTCCGAGGCTAAGTCCCCTGTAGGTAGCATAATACAGATTTTTTAAATCTGGTCAGCCACCCTATGTGTTTTGTTCAGAACATTTAGTTCACTTACATTTAAGTTAATCATTGATAGGTATGTATGTACTGCCACTTTATTTGTTTTCTCTTTGTTTCTGTAGTTCTTTTTTTTTTTTTTTTTTTGCGGTAAGCGGGCCTCTCACTGTTGTGGCCTCTCCTGTTGCGGAGCAACAGGCTCTGGACTCGCAGGCTCAGCGGCCATGGCTCACGGGAGCAGCTGCTCCACGGCACGTGGGATCCTCCTGTACCAGGGCACGAACCTGTGTCCCCTGCATCGGCAGGCGGACTCTCAACCACTGCACCACCAGGGAAGCCCTCTGTAGTTCTTTTGTGTTCTTTTCTTCTGTTTCTTGATTGCAGTTTTATGGATTTCTTTAGTGTTGTGTTTGTATTTCTTTGTCTATTTTTTCTGTATTCATTGTAGGCTTTTGGTTTGTGGTTACCAAAACAGTTGAGGTTCATATATAACTATTTGTGTGTGTGTGTGTTACATATATAGCCATCTGTTTTAAGCTGTTAGTCACTAAAGTTCAAAAGTAGCAGAAAAGCATTTCTAGGGATTTATCCGTTTCTTCTAGGTTGTCTTTTTTTTTTGGTGTACAATTGTTCATCATAATCTTATAAACTTTTGTATTTCTATTCTGTCAGTTGTAGCTTCTCCTTTTTCATTTCTGCATTTACTTATTTGAGTACCTTCTCTTTTTTCTTATTGAGTCTGTATAATGGTTTATCAATTTTCTTTGTCATTTCAAAGACCAGCTCTTAGTTTCATTGATGTTTTCCATTTAGTTTTAGTCTCTATTTTATGAGTTTCTATTATGATCGTTATTATTTCCTTTCTTGTACCATTTTTGGGTTTTGTTCATTCTTCTTTTTCTTGCCTCATTAGGTGTTTAAGAAATTTCTTGTTTTTAAAGCAGGGTTGTGTCCTTTAAACAGTCCTGTTACTACTATTTTTGATGCATTCCTTAGATTTTGGAACATTATGTTTCACTTTTTCCTTTGCCTTCAGGTATTTTTTATTTCCACTTTGATTTTTTTGTGACCCATTATTTAGCAGCATATTGTTTAACCTCCACATGTTTGTGGAGAAATCAGCCTTACAAGAAATGTTAAAGGGTCTTCTTTAAATGAAACATAAAATGCTACAATTAGAAATTAGAATATGTATTTTAAAAATGCACTGGTAAAGGGAAAAAGTATTGAAGAGGATGAAATGATTTTAAACTCATTCTACAAGGCCAGCATTATCCTAACATGAAAACCATACGAGGCCAACACTAAAAAAGAAAATTACAGGCCAGTATCATGGATAAACATAGAGGCAAATATCCTCAACAAAATATTAGCAAACCAAAATCATTAATACATTAAAAGAGTAATACAGGGCTTCCCTGGTGGCGCAGTGGTTGAGAGTCCGCCTGCCAATGCAGGGGACATGGGTTCATGCCCCGGTCCGGGAAGATCCCACGTGCCGCGGAGCGTCTAGGCCCATGAGCCATGGCCGCTGAGCCTGTGCGTCTGGAGCCGCAACGCGGTGGCCACAACAGTGAGAGGCCCGCGTACCACAAAAAAAAAAAAAAAAAAAAAAGAGTAATACAACATCTACTGGGATTTAATTCAGGATGCAAGGATGGTTCAATATCCACAAATTGGTCACTGTGATACACTACATTAAAAAATGAAAAATAAAAATCGTATGATTATTTCAATAGATACAAAAAGGCTTCTGACACAATTCAACTTATACTCATGATAAAAACGCTCAACAAAATAGGTATGGTAGGAACCATCTCAACATAATATATGCCATATAAGACAACTACAGCCAACACTGTACTCATTGATGAAAAGTTGAAAGCACTTCCTCTAAGATCAGGAAAAAAGAAGAATACCGACTCTCCCCTGCTTTATTCAACACAGTATGGCAGTCGAAGTCACAACAGTCAGGCAAGAAAAAAAAGTAAAGAAATCCAAATTGAAAAGGAAACATTAAGACTGTCACTATTTGCAGATGACATGATACTATATGGAAAAATCCTAAACACACCACCAAAAAATTTAAAGAAATAACAAATGAATTCAGTAAGTTCTCACGATAAAAAATTAATATACAAAATCAGCTGCATTTTTATACATTGAAAACAGTATGGATGTTTCTCAAAAAATTAGAAATAGAAGTACATATAATACAGCAATTCTACTGCTCGGCATTTTTCCAAAGAAAACAAAAACACTAATTTGAAAAGATACATGTACCCCTATGTTCACAGTAGCCAAGACTTGGAAGCAACCTAACTGTCCATTAACAGATAAATTGATAAAGAAAATGTGGAATGTGTGTGTGTGTGTGTGTGTGTGTGTGTGTGTATAAAATGAAATATTAGTCATAAAAAATAAATTTTGGCATTTGAAACAACATGGATGGACCTAGAGGGTATTCTGCTCAGTAAAATAAGTCAGACCAAGAAATACATATACTCTATGTTATAACTCATATGTGAGATCAAAAAAACAAAATAAATGTATATAACAAAACAGACTCACAGATATAGAAAACAAATTAGTGGTTACCAGTGGAGAAAGGGAAGGAGGAAAGGGCAAGAGAGGGGTAGGGGATTAAGAGGTATACACTAGTATGTATAGAATAAATAAATGACTGGGATATATTGTACAGCACAGGGTATTATAATCATTATCTTGTAATAACTTTAAATGGAGTGTAATGTATAAAAACATTATTATGTTGTACACCTGAAACTAATGCAATGTTGTAAATCAACTCTACTTAAAAATAATAATAAAATAAATTTAAATTAACTAAAATTCAATTAAAAATAAAAGAACAAGGATGAGAAGGAAGAGAGATGGTAGTGTTATTAGATTTGTCTACTTTAAGCCAAAATAAATCAATAAAGCTGAATAGCTGCTGTCAATAAGTAAGCACTACTCAGGAGCAGTGTTTTTGATTGTTGGGTCACGTGGACCCCATCCTAGGGGAAGCAATAAGCTGATGGCAGCAAAAATAGTTTAAACTCTTGTTACACTTTCAGAGTTATTTTCCAGTACCTCAATAAACTTTTATTTTTCTCCCACAGCGAAATAGCCCAAGGATGTAATCTCCTGATATTATTTCTTACAACTGCATATGAATCTACAACTGTCTCAAGATAAACAATTTAATTTTAAAAAATATTTCCAAAGATTTGGCTCTGCTTATCCATCCAATACTGAAGACATAACATGGAAAGTATGGAAAACACATACTTTCCTCTGTGCAATGGACTTGGTCTAAAGTGTCTTCATAAAAACACTTGTGAACTTAGAAACTTTAATAACTTAGGAGGTAGGACATTATTTGTAACTGACTTTTAAAAGCAAAATGCTTTTAATCTTCATGTTTCTTGTGTGTCAGGTGATAATTAAAAGTGGCCAGTAAAGCAGAAGGCCAACTCTGAAAATGGCTAACAGAGTGAAGGTCTAGGCAGTGTTCAGTCATAATTCACCCCATCCCCAGCCCTATGTACAGAAAACAGTCAGTGCACTGTGAATATGGAGAGAAGGGGTCCAGAGACAAACCCATTCTCCTTGCCTGTTCAACTGTTAAGCACCAGCAGAATATCCCATCACCTAAGGAAAAATTTTATTTTCAAGAGACAGATGGAAGCCTTCAGAGAAACACAAACCCAAGCCACAGTGCAAATTCACTTCGCCATTCCACACTCACTAGGATGGTTACAGTAAAAAAAAAATAAAAAAGGGAAAAAAAGTCATATAACAACAATGTTACTGGTGAGAATGTGGAGAAAATAGAACCCTGTCATCAGGAATGTAACTATTGTTCAGCCACAGTTCCTCAAAAGTTGGAAATATTGATATTTGTGACAATATGAATGGACCTAGAGAGTATTATGCTAAGTGAAATAAGTCAGAGAAAGACAAATATAGTATGATTTCACTTCTATATGGAATTTAAAAAACAAATCTAATGAACAAACATAAAATGGAAACCGACAAATAGGTTGTTGCCAAAGGGGATGGAAGTGGAGTGGGATGAAGAAAATAGATGAGGGATATTAAACGGTACAAACTTCCAGTCACAAAATGTCACCTGGAATGAAATGTATGGTGTGGGAAATATAGTCAAAAATAACATAATATCTTTGTATAATGATGAAGGTATTTCAAAAGGAAAAATTCCAAAATTATAGAATAAATAAGTACTAGGGATGTAATGTACAACATGATAAATATAACACTGCTACATGTTATATTTGAAAGTTGTTTAAAGAATAAATCTTAAGAGTTCTCAATACAAGAAAAACATTTTCTATTTCTTTAATTCTGTATCTATATGACACGATGGATGGTCACTAAACTTACTATGGTCATCATTTCATGATGTGTGTAAGTAAAATCTTAAGCCGTACACCTTAAACTTGTGCTACATGTCAATTATATCTCAATAAAACTGTAAGGAAAAAATAGACGAGGATATTAATTTAAATCTCATAAAAAAGTGAACGCAGAATTTTACATTCCCACGAGCAGTGTACGCATATCCTGGTTGCTTCATATTCTCATCAACTCTTTTTCTAAATTTCTTTTTTATTGAGGTAGCATTTGTTTATATCATTATATAAGTTTCTTATGTAGAGCAATATATTTCTACTTCTGTATATAACTTGCTCACCACAAAAAATTTAGTTTCAATCAATCACCATACAGTTGATCCCCTTTACCCATTTCAACTCTTCCCCACCCTTTCCCTCTGGAAACCACTACTGTGCTCCCTGTATCTGCAAGTCTGTTTTTCTTTACTTTCATTTGTTCATTTACTTTATTTATTTATTTTTTACATCTTTATTGGAGTATAATTGCTTTACAACGGTGTGTTAGTTTCTGCTTTATAACAAAGTGAATCAGCTATACATATACATATATTCCCATATCTCTTCCCTCTTGCTTCAAAGCCCCGAGCTGATCTCCCTGTGCTATGAGGCTGCTTCCCACTAGCTATCTATTCTACGTTTGGTAGTGTATATACATCCATGCCATTCTCTCACTTTGTCACAGCTTATCCTTCCCCCTCACCATATCCTCAAGTCCATTCTCTAGTAGGTCTGTGTGTTTATTCCTGTCTTACCCCTAGGTTCTTCATGCCTTTTTTTTTTCCCTTAAATTCCATATATATGTGTTAGCATATGGTATTTGTCTTTCTCTTTCTGACTTACTTCACTCTGTATGACAGACTCTAGGTCCATCCACCTCATTACAAATAGCTCAATTTCATTTCTTTTTATGGCTGAGTAATATTCCATTGTATATATGTGCCACATCTTCTTTATCCATTTATCCGATGATGGACACTTTGGTTGCTTCCATCTCCTGGCTATTGTAAATAGAGCTGCAATGAACATTTTGGTACATGACTCTTTTTGAATTATGGTTTTCTCAGGGTGTATGCCCAGTAGTGGGATTGCTGGGTCATATGGTAGTTCTATTTGTAGTTTTTTAATGAACCTCCAAACTGTTCTTTAGTGGAGTCTTTAGAATTATATATATATATATAATTATGTCATCTTCAAATAGTGACAGGTGTAGTTCCTGTTTTCCAATTGGATTCCATTTACTTCTTTCTCTTGCATAATTGCTATGGCTATGACTTCCAATATTAGGTGGGATGAAAGTGGGGAGTGTGTACATTCTTGTTTTGTTTTTGATTTTAGAGGGACAGCTTTCAGTTTTTCACTACTGGGTATGATGTTAGCTGTGGGTTTGTCATATGAGACTATTAATACATTTTATTTATAAGTTTTTATCATAAATGGAATTTGAAACTTGTAAAATGCTTTTTGGTATCTATTGAGGATATTATATGTTTTTTCCCTTCATTCTGTTAATGTGTTATGTTGATTTATTTGCGGTGTTGAACCACCATTGCATCCCTGGAATAAACCCCATTTGATCATGGTTTAAGTCCTTTGAATGTATTTACTATTATTTTTGAGAATTCTGCATCTATGTTTATCAGAGATTTGGGTCTGCAATTTTCTTTTTTGTGTACATTTTGTCTGGTTTTGGTATCAGGGTAATGGTGGCCTCATAAAATATTCTATATAGTGTTCACTACTCTTCAATTTTCTATAGTGTTTGAGATGGATAGGTATTAAACATTCTCTGAATATTTAGTATAATTCAGCAGTGAAGCTATTTGGTCTGGCCTTTCTTGTGTTCTGGGATTTTTGATTACTGACTTAACTCCCTACTAGTGACCTCTATTCAAATTTTCTATTTCTTTCTGATTCTGTTTTGGAAGATTGTATGATAATAATAATTTTGTTAAAGAGTTGCAACTTTCTGATTCTATTTATCACTTTACTCGTTAGTTTTATGTGCTTCTGCCTTTTTGTTTCTGCTAGAAGAGCACCCTTAAACATTTTTTGTAAGGCAGAGATAGTACTGATGAACTCCTCAACTTTTGTTTGGGAAAGTCTTTATTTCTCCTTCATATCTGCATAACTTTGCTGGTTATGGTACTTATGGCTAACAGTTTTCATATTTCAATATTTTGGCAGAGTCATTCCACTCCCTCCTGGCCTGTAAAGTTTCTGCTGAGAAATTTGCTGATAGCCCAATGGAGATTCCTTTGTGGGTTACTATTGTTCCCCCCAACCTGCAGCTGCCTTTAAAATTCTTTCTTTGTTATGGACTTTTCATGGTTTCAATATAATGTGTCTTGGAGAAAGAAGTTTTTGCATTGCAGTAATTAGGTGTTGTTTTAACTTCATTTGCCTTGTATATCCAGTTCCTACCCCAGGTTTGAGAAGTTCTCAGCTATTATTTCTTTATATAAACAGTCTGCTCCTTTCTATCTCTTTTCTTCTGGGATACTCACTTTCTTAATATTGTTATTTCTAAAAGATTTTGATAGCTCTTGTAGAATTCCCTCTGGGATTGTTGGTGGCTTTCTGCTGCCAGTGTCACTGGCATTGCCATCCAGAGAAGTAAGGTGATGGGCTCCTCTGCTGCATCGGAGACTCCCTGAGTTACAGGCTCTAACACTAACACCATGGGTGCTCTGGCAGGCCAGGGGGTACCCAGGACCACAAAGTTGAGTATGCTATGTCCAGCTGTTGGAAAAACTAATAAAGTAGTTTTGTTCAGGCTTCAGAGGCAGAAGCAGGCCTCCACCTGACCTGTGACCCTGACTGGACTGTGTGTCTGCTTGCTCACTTAACAATTACTACTAGCAAGTCAAACGGCGCTTATGATGAGAAAGGGAGTATGTCTTGGAATTTCTTGCGCCCTGGGGACAAGGCCAGTCCCCCAGGGTCTGGAAAATCTTGTGACTCACACGATGAAACCAACAGCATTGTTAAAGGGAATCCAGAGCTGCATTTTGCACGCAAACTGATGGTATCAGTTTGTGGCCTGGAATTACAAACAGAAGCCCCAGAATTGCAATCTGAAGTCTCATCTGTGGAGTGTATGCACTGCCTGGACCCTTCCCAGCTGGGGTCCAGATTGTTGTTACTTGGGACTTCCCAACACTATTTTTACCTGGAAGTAGGTGTCAGCCCAATTCAGTGATGTATGCCCTGTTGTATTTCTCTAATATTCTTATTCCTTTCCTTCTAATGATTCTATATTATAATTAAGTTAAATCACCTTTCATTAAAGAATTGATTAAAGCTGTTTATTTGTGTGAAACGAGTGGTTATTTTGCCAGGGAATCCAACGAACCTTAAAACCGAAAGCAGGCTTCCGGCAAAACACCAGCACTGTCAGCATTGTCAGGTTCACAACCTCTGGTGCTGTGAGTGTTGGTGGATGGCATCTCCATGGCTGCAAGGACAGGGCCCCAGGGAATTCTGGTAGTATCCCATTCACACCTTGAAGTAAGGTATTGTGGAAAGACCATGGGCTTTGGAATGAACTACCAGAATTCAAATAGTCACTCAGGATTTAATTGTTATGTCATTTTAGGACCCGATTTAACTTTTCTCTTGTAAAAAAAAAAAAGATAAAGCTACTTATTTAGCAGGATTTCATTGAGAATTAGAAGTAACTTTTAAGTCAGCTGAGCTAGGGATGGGTATATATGAGGCTATTGTAATATTAGGTTGGTAATATGCCTCTCTCAGCAAAGCACATGCAACTGTCATCGTCACAATGATGCCTACCCTGACATCTATATACCACTGTAAGCTGTCCACACACACACATATTACTGGTTCTTTGTCTTGCTCTTAATATCCTCTTTTCCATAGTTTTTATCATTTTTTAACTCACTATATAATTGCTAATTTATTATGCTTATTAGAACTAAAAAATGTAAATTTTAAAAGAGCATAAATTTCTGTTTTGTTCACTGACATATCCAAAGTGTCCAGGATAGCACTTGGCAGGCAGGTAATAGATGCTCAGAAATTATTTGTTCAAAGAATACTGCAGCACTACATTATTTGGAAAATGTTTACTGTTAATGTTTATGTTTGATTTAGTACCCATGCCCCTTAGATTCTCTTACCTTTAAATCCTGACCCTCCTTTCTGTATATACACAATTATTTAAAAACTGGAAAAATAAAATTATGTTCTCTGGGAACACTGGAAATATACCTAGGAGTGATCACTTATATCATTACTAGGACAAAGCATTCACTTACTATGTCACTGACAAACTAATCGTTCTTAAAGTTGTTGCTGAGAATCTGAGAAAACGTATCATTGCTTGTGGAATTAAAAAAAGCTTCAGAGCAGAGTGAAGAAAACACTCAATTCATTCTAAGGGCTGATATTACACAGTTCCTACTAGAGCTTCTTTTTGAGAGATGGGAAAGGAAGAAAAGTCACACCCTTTCAGGTTGAGTGCAGTGGAGACATGGGAACCAAAAGCCAATGCATTCCCATTTGCCTGCTAGTCAGCCTGAGCTGGGGACCAGCAGAGCACACATTGGATAGTTTAAATGACAGCTACTGAGAGCAAGGTAGCTGTCATTTAAACAAGGTCAGAGGTCATGATAAGTATTCCAAACTCAGAAGCCAAGACTTGTGTTTTCATTTCCTCTATGCAAATTAAACTTTCTTAAAGCTTCTTTGCATGCAAAGTTAAAAGGATTCAATCAGTAATCCAGGTAATCAGCAAGACACTATGCCCTTCCAACAAGTTCAGGTAATTGTCTATGCTTTCCATTTCCTTTTTTATAGTACAGTAAAAAGTAACCACTATTTCCATGCTGGGTCTGGGCTAGTAATTAACTACATCACTAGTATATCTAAATTTCACCACCATTTCATGAGGAGTAAGCCAAGTAAACTGTTTCTACAGCATGTTCTTTCCCACTCCAAAAACAAACAAATAAATATTTAAAAATAAAGGTGCATTGGTGTTTCTCAGATATGGAGTCCGTTTGGAGAGTAAAAAAGAAACCATTATTTTAGCAAGTGTGAAAATTAGAAGCAAAATAGTTCTTTAACAGCACAGTCCCTTATGACTAAGCATAGGACCAACCTGCCTGATGTTATTTAATTGAAAATTAATATTAAGTAATGTCAAAGAAATAGCAGAGTGGGAAATCTTAAGCCCTGTTTCTCTATGGATATGAAAAAAAAGGAAGCTAGAAAGTGCCAAAAATCAATTTATAACAGTTCTGGGAAATAGTCAATTGTCTACAGCAACAAAATGAATGCCTATTAACAAAAACCAAACTATATATTGAAGATGGTAGGAAATGTTATGGTGTTTTTACTTGCCTTTACTCCACCTTACCCATGCTATGGTGTACTCTGAAGGAAGTAGCAGCCAGCCCCAATACCCAATTCTCAGTCTCAAATTAAAGACAGCCATGTTGACCTTATTTGCAACATTTTACTGTGCCAGAAGATGAAGAGGTAATAGTCTCTGTTTCCCTTTCCAGAAGTACGGTTAGGCTGAATCAAAGTTTAATTGGGGAAGAGTGATGGAGCTTAGATGTCAAATTAGAAAAGTCACTGGGAAACAGCAGAGGGTGGGCACTTATTATAAAAACTGCAAAGGAACTACAGCTCTGCAGACACCTGGGCCAAGAGATTATGACAACAGGAATAAATAGAAATAATAAAACCACAAGAAGGGGAACTGAAAACCTATGAAAAGTAGCCAAAGCCAGACAGAGACCAAGAAAAGCCAGAGAAGACCTTAAATCTTCAACCTGGACAGATTCTAACGCAGAGAATATGCCATGATAAATAGTGATGGTTTTCTCTGGTGCAGAGTAGATCGCAAAGATGGGGAGAGGTGGATTTTTCTTCAGCTGTCCAATTTTGAGCAAAAGATCACAAGGCATACAAACAAAATACAACCCAATCAAAGGAAGAAAACATAGTGGCAGAAACTATCCTTGTGAAATCATGGGCATCAGACATACTAGAGAGACCTAAAAACTATCTTAAATATGCTCAAACACTAAAGAAAATCCAGACATAGAAAAATGAAATTAGGAAAATAATAGGCAAACAAGATGAGAATATGAACAAAGATAAAAATTATCTAATAGAAAATAAAACAGAAATTCTGGATCTGATAAATACAGTTAACTGAATTGAAAATTTCACTACAGGAAACAGATCAACAGCAAATTCAAAAAGAAAAGAACTAATGAGTGAACTTAAGAAAAAGACATCTGAAATTACTGAGTCTAAGTAGAAAAAGGAAATAAAAAAAATTAGGGAGTCTAAGAGACTTATGATATACAACAATCTGACCAATGTGCATGTACGGAAGTTATAGAAGAAAAAATGGAGCAGACAGATTACCTGAAGAAACAATGCAAATTTGAAAAGAAGACATGGGTCTACAAATTCAAATAGCTCAATAACTCAAAGTAAGATAGATCTAAACAGACTGCAATCAAAGACACATTATAATCAAACTTTTGAAAGGCAAAGAGAGAACCTTAAAACCAGCAAGAGTAAAGCAACTCATCATGGAAAATGGAATCTCAATAAGATTATCAGTGGACTTCTCAGAAGAATGTTGAGATGCCAGTGGCAATGGTGTATTTCCAAAGTGCTGAGAGAAAATAATAATAATAAATAATTCTTTATCAGGGAAAACTTTGCTTCAAAAATGATTTTAAGTTTTTCCCAGACTGAAAACTTAAATTGACAATTGCTAATTGCTGAAAGAGTTAATTGCCAATAGGTCTGTTCTAAGAGAAATGATTGAGGAGCCTGGGAATTTACAAGGATGAAATGTATATAAAAGGATGCTTGAAGCCCTGTCAATATATGAAGATCTCTCATATAGGTAAATATATGGGCAAATATAAAAACCAGTATTATTGCAAGTTTGGTTTGTATTTTTACTTTATATTTTAATAGGATTTTTAAAACAAATACATAAAATATTATAAGTGTATGTTGATTGGTATTAAATTTAAAAATATGTAATTTGTGACATCAATAATATAATGTGCTGAGGAGATAGCACTGAAAAGAAGTAAAGTGTTTTATAGCTGATTGAAGTTTAGGTTATGTCAATGTAAAATAGATTTTTATAACTTCAGAATGTCATATGTGATCCTCATGATAATCACAGGAAATACATCCAAAGAATTTACAATACATAAAAAGAAGTAAGAAAGAAATAAAAATGTCTCACTACAAAAATAAGCTGAATACAAAGGAAGGAATAATGCAAGAAAAACTATAAAATATATGGAAAGTGACTCAATAACAAATTAAATTCTTATCAATAGCTACTTTAAATATAAACTAATTAAATGCCTTAATCAAAAGATATAGATTGGTAAAACAGATTAAAAAGTGAAAATAAAAGAATTCAAATAATGCCTAAAAGAGACTCACTTTAGACCTATGAACACTAGTTATTTAAAAATAAAAGGACAGGGCTTCCCTGGTGGCGCAGTGGTTGAGAGTCCGCCTGCCAATTCAGGGGACACGGGTTGGTGCCCCGGTCCGGGAAGATCCCACATGCCGCGGAGCAGCTGGGCCCGTGAGCCATGGCCACTGAGCCTGTGCATCCGGAACCTGTGCTCTGCAATGGGAAAGGCCACAACAGTGAGAGGCCTGCGTACCACAATAATAATAATAATAAAAATAAAATAAAAGGACAGAAAAAAATAACTATAAGAAAATACTAAGAAAAAATAGTATAAAAAAGGGGCAAAATAGACTAAGTTTAAAAAATGTCATTGGAGAAAAATAAAGATATTGATAAAAATATATTGATAAAAGACTTAATTTATAAGAAAAATATAGCATTTTATAAACATATATACTTCAAGATTAAAGCTCCAAAATATGTGACGCAAATATAGAATTTAAAAGAGAAATATACAACTCTACAATAATAAGACAGAAATATTCCACTTTAAATAATGGATAAAACAACCGAACAGAAGACCAATAAATAAACTGAGGACGTGAACAACACTGAAGACCAACTGGACTTAACACAAAATAATAGTAAAATACACATTTTTTTCTAGTGTACATGAAACATTCTCCAAGATAACATTTTAGGCCACAAAATAAGACTTAAATTTTAAAAGTTTAAGATTATACTTTTTTTCTAATTATAATGGAATAAAATTAGGAAACAGCAGAAGTAAAACTGGAAAATTTACAAATGCGTGGAAATTAACAATACACTGTTAACAACCAATGAGTCATAGAAGGAATAACAAGTGGACTTATAACATTATCTGAGACAAATGAAAATAAACACATATCATAATGTATGTAAAGCAGCAAAAGCACTGCTAAAAGGGAAACATACAGCTGTAAAGTTTTTGTGGGGAAAAAAGATATCAAATCAATAAATTAACTACAATCTGAAGACAAAGGAAAAGAAGAAAAAACTAAATCCAAATCTAGTAAAAGAAAACATAATAAGGTTAGAGCAGAGATTTAAAATGGAATAGAAAAGACAGAGAAAATCAATGAAACCCACAATTTGTTTTTTGATGTTTCTTTATTTTTTAGTTTTTTTTTTTTTCTGGCAACTCTTGTGCTAGGTTGACTAAGAAAGATATAAAGAAAGAATTTTTTAATAACTAAAAGCAGAAGTAAAGATGGACATTGCCACTGACTTTACAAAAATATAAAGGATAATAAAGAGATCTAAAAAAATTGTAACCCAACAAATTGAATATCCCACCACTGAAAAATAAAGAAACAGAAAAATCTGGACAAGTCTATATGTACTAAGAAGATTGAGTAAATAATCCACCCTCCTTTCATGTATTTGTTGGCAATGTGTATATCTTCTTTGGAGAAATGTCTATTTAGGTCTTCTGCCCATTTTTGGATTGGGTTGTTTGTTTTTTTGTTATTGAGCTGCATGAGGTGCTTGTAAATTTTGGAGATTAATCCTTTGTCAGTTGCTTCATTTGCAAATATTTTCTCCCATTCTGAGGGTTGTCTTTTCTTCTTGTTTATGGTTTCCTTTACGGTGAGAAAGATTTTGTTTCATTAGGTCCCGTTTATTTTTGTTTTTATTTCCATTTCTCTAGGAGGCGGTCGAAAAGATCTTGCTGTGATTTATGTCATAGAGTGTCTGCCTATGTTTTCCGCTAGGAGTTTGATAAGTTTCTCACCTTATATTTAGGTCATTAATACATTTTGAGCTTATTTTTGTGTATGGTGTTAGGGAGTGATCTAATTTCATACTTTTACATGTAGCTGTCAAGTTTTCCCAGCACCACTTATTGAAGAGGCTGTTCTTTCTCCACTGTACATTCCTGCCTCCTTTATCAAAGATAAGGTGACCATATGTGCATGGGTTTATCTCTGGGATTTCTATCCTGCTCCATTGATCTATCTTTCTGTTTTTGTGCCAGTACCACACTGTCTTGATTACTGTAGCTTTGTAGTATAGTCTGAAGTCAGGGAGCCTCATTCCTCCAGCTCTGTTTTTCGTTCTCAAGATTGCTTTGGCTATTCGGGGTCTTTTGTGTTTCCATACAAATTGTGAAATGTTTTGTTCTAGTTCTCTGAAAAATGTCAGTGGTAGTTTGATAGGGATTGCATTAAATCTGTAGATTGCTTTGGGTAGTAGAGTCATTTTCACAATGTTGATTCTTCCAATCCAAGAACATGGTATATCTCTCCATCTATCTGTATCATCTTTAATTTCTTTCATCAGTGTCTTATAATTTTCTGCATACAGGTCTTTTGTCTCCTTAGGTAGCTTTATTCCTAGATATTTTATTCTTTTTGTCCAATGGTAAATGGGAGTGTTTTCTTGATTTCACTTTCAAATTTTTCATCATTAGTGTATAGAAATGCCAGAGATTTCTGTGCATTAATTTTGTATGCTGCTACTTTACCAAATTCATTGATTAGCTCTAGTAGTTTTCTGGTAGCATCTTTAGGATCCTCTATGTATAGTATCATATCCTCTGCAAACAGTGACAGCTTTAATTCTTTTCCGATTTAGATTCCTTTTATTTCTTTTTCTTCTCTGATTGCTGTGGCTAAAACTTCCAAATCTATGTTGAATAAGAATGGTGAAAGTGGGTAACCTTGTCTTTTTCCTGATCTTAGTGGAAATGCTTTCAGTTTTTCACCATTGAGGACGATGTTGGCTGTGGGTTTGTCATATATGGCCTTTACTATGTTGAGGAAAGTTCCCTCTGTGCCTACTTTCTGCAGGGTTTTTATCATAAATGGGTGTTGAATTTTGTCAAAAGCTTTCTCTGAATCTATTGAGATGATCATATTGTTTTTCTCCTTCAATTTGTTAATATGGTGTATCACGTTGATTGATTTGCGTATATTGAAGAATACTTGCATTCCTGGAATAAACCCCACTTGATCATGGTGTATGATCCGTTTAATGTGCTGTTGGATTCTATTGGCTAGTCCTTTTTGAGGATTTTTGCATCTATGTTCATCACTGATATTGGCCTGTAGTTTTCTGTCTTTGTGACATCCTTGTCTGGTTTTGGTATCAGGGTGACGGTGGCCTCATAGAATGAGTTTAGGAGAGTTCCTCCCTCTGGTATATATTGAAAGAGTTTGAGAAGGATAGGTGTTAGCTCTTCTCTAAATGTTTGATAGAATTCACCTGTGCAGCCATCTGGTCCTGGGCTTTTGTTTGTTGGAAGATTTTTAATCACAGTTTCAATTTCAGTGCTTGTGATCGGCCTCTTCATATTTTCTATTTCTTCCTAATTCAGTCTCGGCAGTTGTGCATTTCTAAGAATTTGTCCATTTCTTCCAGGTTGTCCATTTTATAGGCATAGAGTTGCTTGTAGTAATCTCTCATGATCTTTTGTATTTCTGCAGTGTCAGTTGTTACTTCTCCTTTCTCATTTCTAATTCTATTGATTTGAGTCTTCTCCCTTTTTTTCTTGATGAGTCTGGCTAATGGGTTATCTATTTTGTTTATCTTCTCAAAGAACCAGCTTTTAGTTTTATTGATCTTTGTTATCGTTTCCTTCATTTCTTTTTCATTTATTTCTGATCTGATTTTTATGATTTCTTTCCTTCTGCTAACTTTGGGGTCTTTTTGTTCTTCTTTCTCTAATTGATTTAGGTGCAAGGTTAGGTTGTTTATTCGAGATGTTTCCTGTTTCTGAAGGTAGGATTGTATGGCTATAAACTTCCCTCTTAGAACTGCTCTTGCTGCATCCCACAGATTTTGGGTCGTCGTGTCTCCACTGTCATTTGTTTCTAGGTACTTTTTTATTTCCTCTTTGATTTCTTCAGTGATCACTTCATTATTAAGTAGTGTGTTGTTTAGCCTCCACGTGTTTGTATTTTTTACATATCTTTTCCTGCAGTTGATATCTAGTCTCATAGCGTTGTGGTCAGAAAAGATACTTGATACAATTTCAATTTTCTTAAATTTACCAAGGCTTGATTTGTGACCCAAGATATGGTCTATCCAGGAGAATGTTCCATGAGCACTTGAGAAAAATGTGTATTCTGTTGTTTTTGGATGGAGTGTCCTATAAATATCAATTAAGTCCCTCTTGTTTAATGTATCATTTAAAGCTTGTGTTTCCTTATTTATTTTCATTTTGGATGATCTGTCCATCGGTGAAAGTGGGGTGTTAAAGTCCCCTATTATGAATGTGTTACTGTCGATTTCCCCTTTTATGGCTGTTAGTATTTGCCTTATGTATTGAGATGCTCCTATGTTGGGTGCATAAATATTTACAATTGTTATATCTTCTTCTTGGATCAATCCCTTGATCATTATGCAGTGTCCTTCTTTGCCTCTTCTAATAGTCTTTATTTTAAAGTCTGATATGAGAATTGCTACCCAGGTTTCTTTTGGTTTCCATTTGCTTGGAATATCTTTTTTCATCCCCTCACTTTCAGTCTGTATGTGTCTCTACGTCTGAAGTGGGTCTCTTGTAGACAGCCTATATATGGGTCTTGTTTTTGTTTTTGTTTCTTGAGGTACACGGGCCTCTCACCGTTGTGGCCTCTCCCGTTGCGGAGCACAGGCTCCGGATGCGCAGGCTCAGCGGCCATGGCTCACGGGCCCAGCCACTCTGCGGCACGTGGGATCTTCCCGGACCGGGGCACGAACCCGTGTCCCCTGCATCGGCAGGTGACTCTCAACCACTGCGCCATCAAGGAGGCCCGATTGTGGAGCTTTAATCCACTGCTCCTGAGGCTGCTGGGAGGGATTTCCCTTTCTCTTCCTTGTTCGCACAGCTCCCGGGACTCAGCTTTTGATTTGGCCCTACCTCTGCGTGTAGGTCGCTGGAAGGCGTCTATTCTTCGTTCAGACAGGGCGGGGTTAAAGGAGCCGCTGATTCGGTGCCTCTGGCTCACTCAGGCCGGCTGGAGGGAGGGGTACCGAGTGCAGGGCAAGCCTGCAGCGGCAAAGGCTGGTGGGACGTTGCACCAGCCTGAGGCGTGCAGTGCTTTCTCCCAGAGAAGTTGTCCCTGGATCCTGGGACCCTGGCAGTGGCAGGCTGCACAGGCTCCCCGGAACAGGGGTGTGGAGAGTGACCTGTGCTCACACACAGGCTTCTTGGTGGCAGGAGCAGCAGCCTTGGCGTCTCATGCCCATCTCTGGGGTCCGCACTGTTAGCCGTAGCTCACATCTGTCTCTGGAGCTGCTTTAAGCCGCACTCTTAATCCCCTCTCCTCGCACACCAGGAAACAAAGAGGGCAGAAAAAGTCTCTTGCCTCTTCAGCAGGTCCAGACTTTTCCCCGGACTCCCTAGTCTGGCTAGCCATGGTGCACTAACCCCTTCAGGCTGTGTTCACGCCACCAACCCCAGTCCTCTCCTTGTGCTCCGACCGAAGCCTGAGCCTCCACTCCCAGCCCTGCCTGCCCTGGCGGGTGAACAGACAAGCATCTCGGGCTGGTGAGTGCCGGTCAGCACTGACCCTCTGTGCGAGAATCTGTCCGCTCTGACCTCTGCACCACTGTTGCTGCGCTCTCCTCCGTGGCTCCAAAGCTACCCCGTTCAGCCATCCGCAGTCTCCACCCGCAAATGGGCTTCTAGTGTGTGGAAAGCTTTCCTCCTTCATGGCCCCCTCCCACTGCTGCAGGTCCCATCCCTATTTTTTGTCTGTGTTTATTCTTTTTTCTTTTGCCCTACCCAGGTACGTGGTGGTTTTCTTGCCTTTTGGGATGGTTTGAGGTCTTCTGCCAGCATTCAGTATGTGTTCTGTAGGAGTTGTTCCACGTGTAGATGTATTTCTGATGTATCTTTTACAACTTCTAGAGCTGCATCCCTTGGCTTGTGTCTCCTTCCTCCACCTACAGTGACTGTCATTCCTGAGTATTTTATTCTTTTTTTTGCAATGGTAAATTGGATAGTTTCCTTATTCTCTTTCTAATCTTTCATTGTTACTG
This sequence comes from Grampus griseus, assembly GCF_964374135.1. NCBI lineage: Eukaryota > Metazoa > Chordata > Mammalia > Artiodactyla > Delphinidae > Grampus > Grampus griseus. The sequence goes on along the minus strand of NC_139016.1, from coordinate 16,545,367 downwards.
TACAGGAATGCAAGAGATTTCTGTGCATTAATTTTGTATCCTGCAACTTTACATAATTAATTGATTAGCTAGAGTAGTTCTCTGGAGGCATCTTTAGGATTTTCTATGTATAGTATCATGTCATCTGCAAACAGTGACAGTTTTACTTCTTCTTTTCAAATTTGTATTCCTTTTATTTCTTTTTCTTCTCTGATTGCTGTGGCTATCACTTCCAAAACTATGTTGAGTAAGATTGGTGAGAGTGGATATCCTTGTCTTGTTCATGATCTTAGTGGAAATGCTTTCAGTTTTTCACCATTGACAATGACGTTTGCTGTGGGTTTGTCATATAAGGCCTTTATTATGTTGAGGTAGATTCCCTCTATGCCCATTTTCTGGAAAGTTTTATCACAAATCAGTGTTGGATTTTGTCAGAAGATTTTTCTGCATCTAGTTCTGACATATGTTTTTTATTTCTCAATTGGTTAATATGGTGTATCTCATTGATTGACTTGCATATATTGAAGAATCGTTGCATTCCTGGGACAAATCCCCCTTGAATGTGTTGTTGGATTCTGTTTGTTAGTGTTTCGTAGAAGATTTTCATCTATGTTCATCAGTGATATTGGCATGTAATTTTCTTTTTTTGTGATACCTTTGTGTGGTTTTGGTTTCAGGGTGACGGTAGCCATTTAGGATGAGTTTGGGAGTGTTCTATCCTCTGTCTTTTTTTGAAAGAGTTTGAGAACAATAGGTGTTAGCTCTTCTCTAAAATGTTTGATAGAATTTGCCGTGAAGCCATCTGGTCCTGGACTTTGTTGGAAGGTTTTCTAATTATAGTTTCAATTTCATTACTCGTGATAGGTCTGTTCATAAGTCTCTTTCTAATACTTCCTGGTTCAGTCTGGGATAATTGTACCTTTCCAAGGATTTGTCCATTTCTTCAAGGTTGTCCATTTTATTTGTATATAGTTGCTTGTAGTAGTTTCTTATAATCCTTTGTATTTCTGCAGTGACAGTTGTAACTTCTCCTTTTTCATTTCTAATTTTATGGATTCGAGTCCTCCCCCTTTTTTTCTTGATGAGTCTGGCTAAAGCTTTATCAATTTTGTTTATCTTCTCAAAGAACCAACTTTTAGTTTTACTGATCTATGCTATTGTTTTTTGTTTCCATTTCATTTACTTCTGCTCTGATATTTATGATTTATTTTCTTTGACTTTTGGTTTTCTTTGTCTTCTTCCCCTAGTTGCTTTAGGTGTAAGGTTAGATTGTTTGAGATTTTTCTTGTTTCTTGATGTGAGATTGAATTGCTATATACTTCTCTCTTAGAACTGCTTTTGCTGCATCCCATAGGTTTTGGGTCGTTGTGTTTTCGTTTTCATTTGTTTCTATGTATTTTTTAATTTCCTCTGATTTCTTCAGTGATCTCTTTGTTATTTAGTAGCACACTGTTTAGCCTCCATGCATTTGTGCTTTTTACAGGTTTTTTTCCTGTCATTGATTTCTAATCTCATAGTATAATGGTCAGAAAAGATGTTTGATATGGTTTCAGTTTTCTTAAATTTCCCAAGGCTTGATTTGTGACCCAAGATGTGATTTTTCCTGGAGAATGTTCCATGTTCACTTGAGAAGAAAGTGTATTGTGTCGCTTTCAGGTAGAATGTCCTATAAATATCAATTAAATCTATCTGGTCTATTGTGTCATTTAAAGCTTGTGTTTTCTTATTTATTTTCTGTTTCGATGGTCTGTCCATTGGTGTTATATGGGTGTTAAGGTCCCTGACTCTTATTGTTTTACTGTCGATTTCCCCTTTTATGGTTGTTAGCATTGCTTTATGTATTGAGGTGCTCCTATGTTGGGTGCATAAATATTTATAATTGGTATATCTTCTTCTTGGATTTATCCCTTGATCATTATGTAGTGTCCTTCCTTATCTGTTGTAACAGTCTTTATTTTAAAGTGTGTTTTATGTGATATGAGTATTGCTACTCCAGCTTTCTTTTAATTGCCATCTTCATGGAATACCTTTTTCTATCCTATCACTATCAGTCTGTAAGTTTCCCTAGCTCTAAAGTGGGTCTCTTGTAGATAGCATATATAAGGGCCTTGTTTTTTGTTTTGCGGAACAAGGGCCTCTCACTGTTGTGGCCTCTCCTGTTGGGGAGCACAGGCTCCGGATGCACAGGCTCAGCAGCCATGTCTCATGGGCCCAGCCACTCCGTGGCGTGTAGGATCTTCCCGAACCAGGGCACGAACCCGTGTCCCCTGCATCGGCAGACAGACTCTTAACCACTGCACCACGAGGGAAGCCCCAGGGATCTTGTTTTTGTATCCATTTAGCCAGTTTGTGTCTTTCGGTTGGTGCATTTAATCCATTTACATTTAAGGTAATTGTCAATATGTATGTTCCTATTACCATTTTCTTAATTTTTTTTAGGTTTGTTTTTGTGGGTCTTTTCTTCTCTTGTGTTTCCTACCTGGAGAAGTTCTTTAAGCATTTGTTGTAAAGCTAGTTTGCTGATGCTGAATTCTCTTAGCCTTTGCTTGTCTGTAAAGCTTTTGATTTCTCTGTCAAATCTGAATGAGATCCTTGCTGGGTAATCTTGGTTGTAGGTTTTTCTCTTTCATTACTTTAAATATATTCTGCTGCCTTCTGGCAGTTGAAATACCAGCTGATAACCTTATGGGGATTCCCTTGTATGTTATTTGTTGCTTTTCCCTTGTTGCTTTTAATATTTTTTCTTTGAATTTAATTTTTGTTCATTGATTAGTATGTGTCTTGGTGTGTTTGTTTTAGGGTTTATCCTGTATGGGACACACTGCACTCCCTGGACTTGGATGGCTATTTTCTTTCCCATGTTATGGATGTTTTCAACTATAATCTCTTCAAATATTTTCTCAGACCATTTTTTTCTCTTCTTCTTCTGGGACCTCTATAATTCGAATGTTGGTGTGTTTAGTGTTGTCCCACAGGTCTATGAAACTGTCTTCCATTCTTTTCATTCTTTATTCTTTATTCTGCTTCTCGGCAGTTATTTCCACCATCCTATGTTCCACTGAAGAGTGTGGTCAAGGTGGCAGAGTAGAAAGATGCTGAGCTCACCTTGTCTCATGAGCACTCCAGAATCACAACTATCTGCAGAATGACCACTGAAGAAAAAGACTAGAACCTACCATAAAAGATCTTCCACAACCAAAGATGTAAAGAAGGAACCACAGTGAGACAGGTAGGAGGAACACATTCATGATTCAATCAAATCCCATATTCCTGGGTGGGCGATTTATAAGATGAGACCCCAGAGCATTTGGCTTTGAAGGCCAACAGGGTTTAATTTCAGGAGCCCCACAGGACTGGGGGAAGCAAAGACCTCTCTCTTAAAGGGTGCACACAAAATCTCATGCACATGGGGACCCAGGGCTAAAGCATTAATATGATGGAACCCTGGGACACACCTACTTGCTGGTCTTAGAGCGTCTCCTGGAGAGGTAGGGGTGGCTAATGGTCACTTTCAGGTCACAGGCACTGGTGGTAACAATATTTGGGAACACTCTACCATGTGAACACTGTTGCTGGCAGCTGCCATCTTGGCTCCTTAGGAGCAAGACCAGACCCCACCCAACAGCCTGTAGGCTCCAGTGTTGTGACACCTCAGGCCAAACAACTAATTGGATGGGGACATGGCCCCACCCATCAACAGACAGGCCACCTAAAGACTGAAGAGACCATATCCACCTCTAGGCACAGCCCTAGACATGGACAGAAGGTTAGGAACCAACTCCACCCACCAATAAGCAGATAATAGCCTTTCCATCCAGGAAGGCTTCACTAGCTTATAACCACCAGAGGAAAGATACCAGACACAAGAAAACTATGATACTGCAGGCTGCAGACCCAGCTCTTTCACAGCAGGCCAGACCCCACCTCGGATCAGTTAGGCCCTGGTCCTGTCCATTAGCAGGCCATTGCAAGGTTTGGGATGCCCTGAACCCCATATCCAACTATGTCAGGAATTGCACTCACCACCACTGATCTGAAACAGTGGTGGTGATCCCTGGACCCTGCAGCCAGACTCCAGGATTCAGCACTGTGTGTTCATAATTCAGCACTAGCCCCAGTAACTGGTTTCACCCACCACTGGGTGGGCAACAGCTTCAGGCGCTTTGGGAACCTGATTCCAACCACCAATGAGCCAGCACTAGCCCAGGCTCCTCCCGGGGTTCTGCAACCAGCTACCTTGTGACCAGGCCCCACTAACCAGCAGCATCCATGCAAGGCAGAGCCTGGCAACCAATCAGACCAGGGCCAACCAAGCCTACCAGACCACCCATATAGTCACCCCATCACAACAAAGGACCCATGTAGCCCTCTAAGGGGGAATCCCTGGAGCATATAGCCCAAATGTGAGATGGACGTCCACTTTGCAAGGTTGAGAAACGTAACTACCCTACCACATATATAAAAATACAAATAGAAACTTAAGACAAAATAAGGTAGCAAAGGCATATATTCCAGGGAAGAAACAAGATAAAACCCCAGAAGAACTAAGTGAAGTGGACAAAGGCAATCTACATGAGAAAGAGCTCAGAGTAATGATTGTAAAGATTATTATACAACTCAGGTGAAAAATGGATGCACAAAAAAAGTTAGAAATTTTCAACAACAAGTTAGAAAACATAAAGAACAACAAAACAGAGATGAAGAATACAATAAGTGAAATGAAAAATACACTAGAAGGAACCAATAATAGACTCAGTGGCTCAGAAAATGGATCAGTGAACTGGAAGACAGAATAGTGGAAATCACTGTCACCAAAAAGAATGAAAAGAAATGAGGACAGCTTAAGTGATTTGTGAGACAACATCAACTACACTAATATTCACATTATAGGGGTCCTGGAAGGAGAAGAGGGAGAGAAAGGGCCTGAGGACATGTTTGAAGAGATAAGAGCTGAAAACTTCTGTAACATGGGAAAGGAAACAGTCACCCAAGTCCAGGAAGCACAGAGTCCCATACAGAATCAACCTAATGAGGAACACATCAAGACACAGTGTAATTAAAATGACACAAATTAAAGACAAAGAGAGAGTATTAAAAGCAACAAGGGAAAAGAAGCAAATAGCATACAAGGGAACTCCCATAGGCTATCAGCTGATTTCTCAGGAGAAACTCTGCAGGCCAGAAGGGAGTGGCAGGATATAAAGTAATGAAAGGGAAACATTTACAAGCAACAGCACTCTACCCAGCAAGGTTCTTGTTCAGATTTGATGGAAAGATCAAAAGTTTAACATACAAGCAAAAGTTAAAAGAGTTCAATACCACAAAACAAGCTTTACAACAATTATTAATGGAACTTCTCTAGGCAAAAAAAAAAAAGGCTACAAGTAGAAACAAGAAAATTATGAAATAAAAAATCTCATAGGTAAAGACAAACACAGAAAGGTAGGAATTCATTCACACTAAAAGCTAGTAGGTTACAAGACAAAAGTAGTAAAATCATCCTTATCCACAATAAGGAGTAAAGAGATCCCCCAAAATTCTTAGATTTAAAATCTTATATCAAAAGCAGTGGGCTTCCCTGGTGGCGCAGTGGTTCAGAGTCCGCCTGCCAATGCAGGGGGCAGTGGTTCGTGCCCCAGTCTGGGAAGATCCCACATGCCATGGAGCAGCTGGGCCTGTGAGCCATGGCCACTGAGCCTGCATGTCCAGAGCCTGTACTCCGCAACAGGAGAGGCCACAACAGTGAGAGGCCCATAACCACTAAAAAAAAAAAAAAAACAGTAATCATGAGGGTATGAAAGTACAAATGCAGCATTTTGGAAATGCATGTGAAATTAAGAGATCAGTAATTTAAAATAATCACATATATATAAAATAATATGCTACAGAAAATCCTCATGATAACTGCAAACCAAAAATCTGTGATAAATAGACATATAAAAAAGAAAAATAAATCCAAACATTACACTAAAGATAGTCAACAAATCACAAGAGAAAAACAACAAAAAGCGTTAAAAAGAACTTTAAAAAATCCAAAACAATTAACAAAATGGCAATAAGAAATGCATATTGATAATTACCTTAAATGAAAACAGACTAAATACTCCCAAAAAAAGACACAGACTGGTGGAATGGATACAAAAACAATACCTGTTTATATGCTGTCTACAAGACACCCACACACCCACTAAGCAAACATACAGACTAAAAGTGAGGGGATGGAAAAAGATACTCCATGCAATGGAAATCAAAATAAAGCTAGAGTAGCTATACTCATACCAGGTAAGTTAGACTATAAAATAAAGACTGTTATAAGACATAAGGAAGGACAGTACAAAATGATCAAGGGATCAGTCCAAGAAGAAGACACAACAATTGTAAATATTTATGCACCAAACATGGCAGCACTGCACTACATAAGGCAAATGCTAACAGCCATAAAAGGGGAAATCGACAGTAACACAATAATAGTGGAGAAATTTAACACCCCACTGACACCAATGGACAGATCATCCATACAGAAAATAAATAAGGAAACAAAAGCTTTAAATGACACAACAGACCAGATAGATTTAACTGATATTTATAGGACACTACACATGAACGCAGAAGAATACACTTTCTTCTCAAGTGCACATGGAACATTATCCAGGAGAGATAACATCTTGCATCACAAATCAAGCCTTGGTAAATTTAAGAAAACTAAAATCACATCAAGCACCTTTTCTGACCAGAATACTTCGAGATTAGAAATCAATTACATGAAAAAAATATATATAAAAATCACAAACATATGGAGGTTAAAATAATATGCTACTAAATAGCCAAGAGATCATCATTTCAAAGAGGAAATCCAAAAATACCTAGAGACAAATGACAATGAAAACACAATGACCCAAACCTATGGGATGCAGCAAAAGCAGTTCTAAGAGGGAAGTTTATAGCAACACAATCCTACCTTAAGAAACAGGAAACATCTCGAATAAACAACCTGACCTTGCACCTCAAGCAATTAGAGAAAGAAGAACAAAAAAAACCCAAGGTTAGCAGAAAGAAAGAAATCATAAAGATCAGAACAGAAATAAATGAAATAAAAGCAAAAAACAATAGAAAAGATCAATAAAACTAAAAGCTGGTTCCTTGAGAATATAAATAAAATTGATAAACCTTTAGCCAGACTCAAGAAAAAGAGGGAGACAACTCAAATCAATAAAATTAGAAATGAAAAAGGAGATGTGACAATGAATACCACAGAAATTCAAATGATCATAACCAACTACTAAAAGCAACTATATGCCAAGAAAAAGATGACCTGGAAGACAGGGACAATTCTCAGAAAAGAATAAAACCTTCCAAGACTGAACCAGGAAGAAACAGAAAATATAATCAGACCAATCACAAGTAATGAAATTAAAACTGTGATTAAAAATCTTCCAACAGGGCTTCCCTGGTGGCGCAGTGGTTGAGAGACCACCTGCCGATGCAGGGGACACGGGTTCGTGCCCCGGTCTAGGAAGATCTCACATGCCACAGAGTGGCTGGGCCCATAAGCCATGACCGCGGAGCCTGCACGTCCAGAGCCTGTACTCCACAACAGAGAGGCCATAACAGTGAGAGGCCCACGTACCGCAAAAAAAAAAAAAAAATCTTCCAACAAACAAAACCCCAGGACTAGATGGCTTCACAGGTGAATTCCACCAACATTTAAAGAAGAGCTAACACCCATTCTTCTCACACTCTTCCAAAAAACTGCAGAGGAAGGAACACTCCCAAGCTCATTCTATGAAGCCAACATCACCCTGATACCAAAACCAGACAAAGATATCACAAAAAAAGAAAATACAAACCAATATTACTGATGAATATAGATGCAAAAATCCTCAACAAAATACTAGCAAACAGAATCCAAAAACACAGTAACAGGGTCGTACACCATGATCACGTGCGATTGATCCAAGAAATGCAAAGATTCTTCAGTATATGCAAATCAATCAATGTGATACAGCATATTAACAAATTAAAGACTAAAATCCATATTAGCATTTCAATAGATGCAGAAAAAGCTTCTGACAAAATTCAATACCCATTTATGATAAAAAACAGTCCAGAAAGCGGGCATAGAGGAAACCTACCTCAACATAATAAAGGTCATATATGACACTCCCAGAGCAAATATCATTCTCAATGGTGAAAAACTGAAAGCATTTCCACTAAGATCATGAACAAGACAAGGATGCCCACTCTCACCACTCTTATTCAACACAGCTACTGAAGTCCTAGTAATTAGTAATCAGAGAAGAAAAATAAATAAATATATACAGATTGGAAAAGAAGTAAAAATGGCACTGTTTGCAGATGACATGATACTATACATAGAAAATCCTAAAGATACCACCAGAAAACTATTAGAGCTAATCAATGAATTTGGTAAAGTTGCAGGATACAAAATTAATGCACGGGAATCCCTTGCATTCCTATTCACTAACAGTGAAAGATCAGAAAGTGAAATTAAGGAAACAGTCCTGTCTACCATTCCAACAACAACAAAAAATACCTAGGAATAAACCTACCTAAGGAGATAATAGAGCTGTACATAGAAAATATAAAACAATGATGAAAGGAATCAAAGATGACACAAACAGATGGAGAGATATACCATGTTCTGGGATAGGAAGAATCAATATTGTGAAAATGGCTACACTACCCAAAGCTATCTACAGTTTCAGTGCAATCCTATCAAAGTACCAATGACATTTTTCACAGAACTAGAACACAAAATCTTAAAATTTGTATGGAGACACAAAAGACCCTGAATAGCCAAAGCAATCATGAGAAAGAGAAACAAAACTGAGCTGGAGGAATCGGATTGCCTGACTTCAGACTGTATTACAAAGCTACAGTAATCAAGACAGTATTATACTGGCGCAAAAACAGAAATATAGATCAGTGGTACAGGATAGAAAGCCCAGAGATAAACCCACACACCTGTGGTCAACAATTCTATGCCAAAGGAAGCAAGGATATACACAATGTAGAAAAGACAGCCTCTTCAATAAGTGGTGCTGGGAAAACCTGACATCTACATATAAAAGGATGAATTTAGAACACTCCCTAACACCATGTATGAAAATAAATGCAAAATGGATAAAAAACCTAAATGTAAGAGCAGACATTATAAAACTCTTAGAGGGAAACATAGGCAGAACACTCTATGACATAAATCACAGCAAGATCCTTTCTGACCAACCTCCTAGAGTAATGGAAATAAAAACAAAAATAAACAAATGGGACCTAGTGAAAATTAAAAGCTTTTGCATAGCAAAGGAAACCATAAACAAGACGAAAACACACCCCTCAAAATGGGAGAAAATATTTGCAAACAAATCAATGGACAAAGGATTAACCTCCAAAATTTACAAGCAGCTCATGCATATCTAAAAAACAAACAACCCAATCCAAAAATGGGCAGAAGGCCTAAATAGACATTTCTCCAAAGAAGATATACAGATTGCCAACAAACACATGAAAGGATATTCAACATCACTAATCATTATAGAAATGCAAATCAAAACTACAATGAGGTATCATCTCTCACTGGTCAGAATAGCCATCATCAAAAAATCTACAAACACTAAATGCTTGAGAGGGTTTTGGAGAAAAGGGAATACCTTGCAATGTTGGGGGTAATGTAAATTAATACAGCCACTATGGGAACAGTACGGAGGTTCCTTAAAAAATTAAAAATAGAATTACCATGTGATCCAGCAATCCCACTACTGGGCATATACCCAGAGAAAACCATAAGTCAAAAAGACACATGCACCCCAATGTTCACTGCAGCACTATTTACAACAGCCAGGTCATGGAAGCAACTTAAATGCCCATCGACAGATGAATGGATAAAAAGATGTCAGAGAACTATACAGTGGAATGTTACCCAGCCATGAAAATACACAAAATTGGGTCATTTGTAGAGATGTGGATGCACCTAAGGACTGTCATACACAGTGAAGTAAGTCAGAAAGAGGAAAACAAATATCGTATATTGATGCATATATGTGGAATCTAGAAAAAATGGTACAGATGAACCAGTTTGCAAGGCAGAAGTAGAGTCACAGACATAGAGAACAAACGTATGGACACCAAGGGGGGAAAGAAGGGGTGGGATGAATTGGGAGATTGGGACTGACATAGAAGCACTACTATGTTTAAAATAGTTAACTAATGAGAACCTGCTGTATAGCACAGGGAACTCCACTTCATTTTGCTGTTCAGTAGAAACAAACACAACACTGTAAAAAACTATACCCCAATTAAAAAAAAAATCTAATGTAATACATGAAACAACAGAATTCAGGTTTAAATTTAAATGTGGGGAGAAGATCAAGATGGCAGAGTTGGAGGATACTGAGCTCACCTCCCACAATGAGCACATCAAAAATACATGTACATGTAGAGCAACTCAGTGAAAACTAACTGGATGCTGACAGAAAGGCCCTGGTACAACAAAAGCTGTAAGAAAGATATGCACAGAGTTAGGTAGGAAAGGGGGAGAAGCAATCAGGTCAGGACATGGGCCCCAAGGAGGAGACACAGAAGAAGTGGATATCGTGGGCTTGGAGATACTCTCTAGGGAAGAAAGCTTGGGTATATTCATATCAGACAAAGCGGACTTTAAAACAACTTGGTAACATAAGAAAAAGAAGGTCATAATAAAATGATAAAGGAATCAATAGAGGAAGGGAATGTAACATTTGTTAACATATGTGCACCTAATATAGGAGCACCTAAATACGTAAAATATTGATTAATAAGCGTTTAGTCAGGCTCATTAAGGAAAAAAAAGAAAGAGGACATAGAAAAAAAATAAGAAATTAAAGAGAAGAAATTACAACCAATGTCACAAGGATACAAAAGAACATTGTAAAAGAATACTAGGGACAGTTATATGCCAACAAAATGGACAACCTAGAAGAAAATGATAAATTTTAAAAACATACAATCATCCAATACTGAATCAGGAAGAAATAGACAATCTGAACAGACTGATCACCAGAAGTGAAATGAGTTAGTAATGAAAAAACTCCCAGCAAACAAATTTTCAGGAACAACTTCACAGGAGAATTCACACAAGCACATAAAAAACAACTAGACAGAGAGATCAAGACAGTGGAGCAGAAGGACGTGGAGCTCACCTTTCCCCACAAACACATCAAAAATACACTTACTTGTGGAACAATGCTCACAGAAAATCAACTGAAAACTGGCAGCAGATACAACCAAAGCTGCAAGACAAATCACACAAAACGAGGTAGGACCAAAAAACAAAAAGAATAGGTACGGGATCTGCACCCCCAAGAGAAAGCTGTGAAAAAGGAAAGTTTCCCTCACCCTGGGGATTCCCTTTCCTAGTTGGTAGGTCCACTGGGACAGATTCAGAGCTAGAGTGACCTGGACTTTTCTCAAGAGGAGTGTGCAAGTACTGGTTTGCTAACAAACAACACAGAGAGAGGTCAGTACTGAAGGCTGACATGTTGCTGCATTTTGCAGCCCAAAATTCACACCTACTTACAGTATACATGAGGGCTAAGTCCTGAAACTGAGGCATCAGTAGGTGGACCAGGGAAATGATACAGGTTTGCTGTGGAAAGATGGCCCAAGGAGCCTGGAGTGTGGTCCAGGCTGCCATAGTTGAGTGGGAGCAAAATGGTGCACACGTCTGCACTATAGGAGCCCCACTATCAGTGTGCTCATTGCAGGGCACAGCTCCAATGGTGCTGGGCTTTGTGACTGTGCACCGTGCAGTTACATGGCTGATATCTGAGCCAATTATCAGCACTCCCATGGTGGGCTCAGCTTTGGCAGCAATGGGCTTTAAGAACATGCACACACCAGGAGCAGGCCTGATCTGAGGCTATTAACAGTGCTCCTCCAGTGGTGTTGGGTCCGGGGTGGCTCTAGCAGTACCGGACATTGATCATGCTCACACCAGGTGGTGGATGGCATCATGTCCCTGGCAGACAGCCCCTGGGGAGGTATACACAGTGGCTCCTTTCCCAGTGGGAGCACTCCAGTCCCACCTACCTCACACTGCTGCTTAGAACTGGATCTGAGGGCATCTACTCCAACAGTGTTGTGACCGTCACAGAGCAAAGAAGAGGCCCCACCCAACATCCAGTACAGGCTCTGGTCACCAAACACCAAGCACATCCACTATCAAGGGGACAACGGCCAACACATTCTGAGGAAAGATGTGGTATGTATCCATAACAAAAACAACCCTCACACTAAAAATATGGGACTCACACAGTCTACACAGGGACACTCCCATATAAAAATAGCCCTGTAAGACCACAGTAGATACCTGTTTCTCCTAAATTCATACAGTCAGAGAATTTTAAGTAAAATGAAGAACCAGAGGAACTACTCCCAATTAAAAGAACAAGAGAAATCCCGTGAAAGAAAAAAACAGTGAAACAGACCTCTCCAGTCTAACAGAACCCAAGTTCAAAAAGGTAATAAAAATGCTAAAGGAATTTAAAAAGGCATCAACAGAAATGCAGAAAGCTGTAACAAGGAACTAGAGCTATAAAGAGAAACTGATCAAAATTAGACAATTCAATTGCCGAGATAAAAACCAAGCTAAAAAATAAAAAAAAAAAAAACCCAAGCTAAAAGTAATGAACAGAAAACAAAGTAAAACAAAAGAATACTAAGTGATCTGGTAAACAGAAAAATAGAAATTATCCAATTGGAACAGCAGACAGACAAATTTAAAAAAATGAAAGTGCACTGTGAGATATATGGAATAATATAAAGTGTGCCATATTAGGGGTTTCATTATAATAGGGGCTTCAAAAAGAGAAGAAAGAGAAAGGGGGAGCAAAATGTATTTGAAGAAATTATGGCTGAAAACTTTCTAAATCTAAACTATGAAACAGATATCCAGGTACGAGGCACAGAGGTTCCCAAACAAGGTAAACCCAAACACACACCAAGACATATCACAATAAAGAAGGCCAAAGTTTAACATAAAGAGGATTCTAAGGGCAACAAGAAAAAAAACAAAGAGTCAGTTACAAGGGAACCCCCAAAAGGTTATCAGCTGATATCTCTACAAAAACTTTGCAGGCCAAAAAAAAGTCACGATATATTCAAAGTCCTGAAAGGGAAAAAACCTACAACCTAGGATACCTTAACCAGCAAGATTATCATTTAGAATAGAAGTAAAGGTAAATAATTTCTCAGACAACTAATAAATAAAAGAATACAACAATCCTAAACCTAACTTAGAAGAAACATTAAAAGTGCTCCTCTAAATAGAAAAAAGCAAGAATTTACATCAAAGGAGAAAACACAATAGGAAGGATAAATACATAAAAGTATTAAAGATCACTTGAATAAGCCACTATGTAAATCAAAAAACAATCAAAAATTTTTGCAAAACTGTAATTACAATTAACAGCAAAAGGATAAACATGAAGATGTAAAATAGAACATCAAAATAACAAATTGTAGGGAAGAGGAGTAAGAAAAAGTAAATATTTTAGAATGTGTTTGTAGTCATGTAACTATCAGTCTAAATCAAGAACATACTATAATTCACAAAAACAAACAGACACCCAAACATAATACAAAAGAAAGCCATGAAACCACAAAAGGAAAAACAAAGAGAATAAGAAATGAATAAGAACTATAAAATCCACTGAAAAACAGGTTTAAAATGACAATAAGTACATACTTATCAATAATTACACGTCAGTGGACTAAATCCTCTGATCAAAAGACAAAGAATGGCAGATTAGATTTTTTTAAAAAAATACCAAGAACCTACAATACACTGTCTTCAAGACACTGACTTTAGGGAGAAAAACACACATAGATTGAAATCGAGGAGATAGAAAAAGATGTTTCATGCAGACAGAAGTGACAAGAAAATGGGGTAGCAATACTCAAATCAGACAAAGTAGACTTTATAACAAAGTCCATGAAGAAAGACAAAGAAAAGAAGGACACTATATAATGATAAAAGGATGAATACAAGAAGAGGATATTACACTTAAAAGCATATATGTACCCAATGTAGGAGAACCTAAGTATATAAAACAAATACTAACAGACATAAAAGGAGACACTGAGAGGAATGACAATTGACAATAATAGTAGAAGACCCACTGACATCAATGGACAGATCTTCCAGACAAAATCAATAAGGCAACAGAGATTCTAAATGACACAATAGAACAGCTGGACTTAATTAAAATCTACAGAACACTACATCCAAAAAAACAGAATACACATTCTTTTCACTTGTGCATGGACATTCTCTAGGACAGACCACATACTAGGACACAAAACAAGTCTCAACAAACTTCAGAGGATAGAAATTATTTCAAGCATCTTTTCTGACCACAATGCTATGAAATTAGAAATCAACCACAGAAAGAAAAATGAGGGGAAAAAATCATTACATGGAGAATAAACAACATGCTACTAAAAAACCAATGGGTCAATGATGAAATCAATGAAGAAATAAGAAAATACCTTGACACAAATGACAATGAAAACACAACATTACAAAATCTATGGGACACAGCAAAAGCAGTTCTAAGAGGGATATTGATAACCTAGAACAAGAAAACAAGAAAAATATTTTCTTGTTTTTCATTGCAAGAAAAATTTCAAATAAACAATATAACCCACCCCGTAAAAGGGTTAGAAAAAAGAACAACCAAAACCCACTTCCCCGGTGGCACAGTGGTTAAGACTCTGCCTACCAATGCAGGGGACACGGATTCGAGCCCTGCTCTGGGAAGATTCCCACATGCTGTGGAGCAGCTAAGCCCATGCGCCACAACCATGAAGCCTGTGCTCTAGAGCCTGTGAGCCACAACTACTGAAGCATGCATGCCTAGAGTCCAAGCTCTGCAACAAGAGAAGCCACTGCAATGGGAAGCCTGCACCCAGCTACGAAGAGTAGCCCCCACTCTCCACAACTACAGAAAGCCCGTGGGCAGCAATGAAGACCCAATGCAGCCAAAAATAAATAAGTAAATACATAAATAAATTTATAAATAAAGATTTTTTAAAAACCCAATGTCAGCATAAGGAAGGAAGGAAACAATAAAGATCAGAGAGTAACTAAATAAAATAGAGATCAAAAAATAGAAAAGATCAATAAAATGAAGAACTGGAGTTTTGAAAGGGTAAACAAAATCAATAAACCTCTAGCTAGACTCAGCAAGACAGGACTCAAACAAAATAAGAAATAGAAGAGGAGAAATAACAACTGACACTACAGAAAAAAAAATACTATGAATAGTTATATGCCAACAAATTTGACAACCTGTAAGAAATGAACAACTTTCTAGAAACATACATCCTGCCAAAATTGGGTGAAGAAGAAACAGATAATTTCAACAGACTTATGCCTAGAAGTGAAATAGAATATGTAATGTTTTTAAATTCCCTGCAAACAAAAGCCAGGATCAGATGGCTTCACTGGGGAATTCTATCAAACATACAAAGAAGAACTTAAAACTATCTTCAAAATCTTCCAAAAGACCGAAGAGGAAGGAACACTCCCAAAGTCATTCTATGAAGCCACTATCACTCTGATAGTAAAACCGGACAAAGAGAAGGAAGGAAGGAGGGAAGGAAGAAAGAAAGAAAGGGAGTCACAGGCCAATATTTTTCATTAATACGGAAGCAAAAATACTCAACAAAATATTAGCAAGCCAAATCCAACAATGCATACAAATGATCATACACCATGATTAAGCTGGATTCATTAAAGGGTCTCAAAGATGGTTCAACACATGCAAATCCATCAATGTGGTACACCACATTGACAAAAGGAAAGAAAGAGATTCACATTATCATCTCAATAGGTGCAGAAAAGCCATTTCATAAAATTCAATATCCATTCATGATAAAAACTCTTAACAAAGTGAATTTAGAGTAAACATATCTCAACATAATAAAAGCCATTTATGACAAATCTACAGTCAATATAATACTCAACAGTAAAAAACTGAAAGCCTTCCCACTAAATTCCGGAACAAAACAAGGATGCCCATTCTCACCACTCTATTCAACAAAGTACTGGAAGTCCTAACCACAGCAATCAAAGAAAAAGAAGTAAAATGTACCCAAATTGGAGGGGAAGAGGTAAAACAGTCATTATATGCAGATGGCACGAGAGTCTACATAGAAAAGCCTGAAGACTCCACACAAAAACTATTAGAACTAATAAATTCAGCAAGATAGCAGGATACAAGATTAATATACAGAAACCTGTTACATTTCTTTACACTAATAATAAAATATCAGAAAGAGAAAGTAAAAACATCACATTTTAAATCACATCAAAATAAATAAATCACCTAGGAATAAACCTAATCAAGGCAGAAAAAGACCTAAACACAGAATTATAAAACACTGATCAAAGAAATTGAAGATGATTCAAAGAAATGGAAAGATGTCCCTGGCACTGGACTGGAAGAATTAATATTGCTAAAATGGCCATAATACTAGAATCAATCTACAGACTTAATGTGATCCCTTTCACACTACCCATAACATTTTTCACAGAACTAGAACAAATAATCATAAAATTTGTATGAGACAACAAAAGACCCAGAATTACCAAAGCAATCCTAAGGAAAAAGAATAAAGCTGGAGGCATAACCCTCCCAGACTTCAGATAATACTACAAAGCTACAGTAATCAAAACAGCATGGTATTGGCACAAAAGCAGACACATAGATCAATGGAGCAGAACAGAAAGCCCAGAAATAAACACACACACCTACTGGGAATTAATCTTTGACAAAGGAGGCAAGAATATACAATGGAGAAAAGACAGTCTCTTCAGCAAGTGTGGTAGGAAAGCTGGACAGCTGCATGTAAACCAATGAAATTAGAACATTCCTTCATACCATATACAAAGACAAACTCAAGATATCTTAAAGACTTAAATACAAGACATGACACCATACAACCTCTAAAAGAGAACATAGGTAGAAAACTCTTTGACATAAAACATAAAACAATATGTTTTGACCTGTCTCCAAAGGCTAAAAATAAACATATGGGTCTTAATTACTCTTAAAGGCTTATGCACAGCAAAGGACACCATTAACAAAATGAAAAGAAGACCTATGGAATGGGAGAAAATATTTTCAAATGATATAACTGAGAGGTTAATATCCAAAATACATAAAAAGCTATTTAACTCAACATCAAAAGCAAAGCAAACAACCCAATTTTTTTTTTTTTTTTTTTTTTGCGGTACGCGGGCCTCCCATTGCTGTGGCCTCTCCCGTTGCGGAGCACAGGCTCCGGACGCGCAGGCTCAGCGGGCCCAGCCGCTCCGCGGCATGTGGGATCCTCCCGGACCGGGGCACGAACCCGTGTCCCCTGCATCGGCAGGCGGACTCCCAACCACTGTGCCACCAGGGAAGCCCAAACAACCCAATTTTTAAAAATGGGTAGAACACCAGAATAGACATTTTTTCCAAAGAAGATATACAGATAGTCAACAGGCACATGAAAACATGCTCACTATCACTAATCATCAGAGAAATGCAAATCAAAACCACAATGAGATATCACTTTGTAACTGTCACAATGGTTGTCATTAAAAAGACCACAAATAAGAAATGTTGGCAAGGATGTGGAGAAAAGGGAACACTGTTGATGGGAATACATATTGGTGCAGCCACTATGGAAATCAGTATGGAGGTTCCTCAAAAAAATGTAAATAGAGCTACCATATGATCCCGCAATTCCACTCCTTAGTATATATCAGAAGAAACAAAAACAATAATTCAAAAAGTATATGTACCAAATACCCATGGCAGCATTACTTACAATGGCAAGATATGGAGGCAACCTAAGTATCCATCAACACATGAATGGATAAAGAAGATGTGGCACATGTAAACAGCAGACTGTTAATCAGCTATAAAAAAAAGAATAAAATTTTGCCATTTGCAACAACATGTATGGACCTAGAGGGTATTGTACTGGGAAAAATAAGTCAGCGAAAAGCAAATATTGTACTTTCTCACTTAAATATGGAATCTAAAAAACAAAATACACGAATATAAGAAAACATAAACAGACTCACAGACATAGAAAACAAACTAGTGGTTATCAGTGGGAGAGGGAAGTGGGAGGAGCAAGGTAAACATAGGGGAATAAGAGGTACAAAATACTATGTATAATATTTAAAAGTTACAGGGATATATTGTATAGCACATGCAATACAAGCAGTATTTTAGAATAATCTTAAATGGGTTATGATCTATTAAAATATTGAATCACTTTTTTATACAACTGAAACTAATATAGTGTTATCAATCAACTATACTTCAATAAAAATTTTTAAATGTGGTCTGAATATTGGGTGACATTATTGACTTATTGTTAATTCTGTGTAATTAAACTATGGTGGATATATCTTTTAAAGTGCTTTTCTTACAAAGTTTACAATGAAATAGTTAGAAATTAATTATTCTGTTGACTGCAATTTATGTATAAGTGATTCAGAAAGAAAAAACAGAAAGAAAACAAATGTGGAAAAACGTTAACAAAAGAATCCAAGTAAAGATACATATGTGTGTACATGAAACCACTGTTACAAAGTCTGTAAATCTGGACAACTTCAAATAAAATAAAATTGCAAAATAAAACCTTGGGAGGGAAAATGTAGCTGCCTACATTGAGTGGAGTGGTGGTGGAGAAAGATAAAGCCAAGAATTATTTTTTCTTCATTGATATGTTTTAGCAATAAGTAACTTTACCCATGTTCATGTATTACTTTAAATAATTTTCTAATATATTCAAAACAGTAAAATTGAATAATACTTCATAAAATAAGATGTTGTTTTATTAAAACTGCCATGTTTTCAACTTTCCTGCATTAAACACTTGAACTAAAATAATCTTATCTGCAATGTCTCCCTTTTTATGCTATGTGAAATTCTAAATTTTGTAATAATACAAATACAATAGAATAAATAAGTCTAGTATATTCAAAAACAAAATTTTATCAAAATCTTGAAACAAGACATACATAAAGAATACAAACTATATCCCTCTACTTTGTATTGAGAAAGTCTTTGTTCTCTCTGGGAAAACTCAGTTGTAAGAAAGAACACAGGTCTAATCTTGCCACAAAGGAATATTGTTTAACTCAGTTGGCAGCTCCTAGAAACCCTTTACTCCCTCCTGATTTGTCGTAGTTACTTGAGAACAAATTGCCATAGCAAGTGTCCATTGCATTCACTCAACAAGAGGTAAAAATTTTCTCAAGGGTACTATGACCAAATTTCCTATGAAATCACCCTGGTTTTATGGTTGCAGAAACTTCCCAGTGCCCCTGCCTCTTCATAGTCATTATTTTGTCTTGACAGCTATAGATTGTGGCTGAGAAGAGCAGAACAGACTACCAGACCTGAGACTTGTCAGAGGCTTGGAGCCCCAGGTAAGGAAAAAGAGGTTTCCTCCTAAGGTCAAACAAATTTTCTTCTAGCTCTGATTATTCTAATTAATTTCATGAAAGAAAGGATGGGCAGCTTTTTCGTTGGGAGGAGACACTATATTAAGGCAACTGGGAGCCCCCAGTGAGTACGCCTCCTATGCAATAGCAGCCAATGTAGGTCTATAGGAAGGCTTGACTTAACGGTTTCTACACTTTGGAACCAGTGACATTTGAAGATGAATTATTCTTTGTTTAGGGGAATGTCCTATGTATTTCAAGATGGTTAGCAACATCTCATGCCTCTACATGCCAGTACAATGCAATACCCCAGTTGTGTCAATCAAACTGATTTCCAAATATTACCAAAGTCCCCAGTGGATGGAGAACAAAATTACTCCAAGTTGAGAACCACTGCCCATATTAAAACTTATGAAAAACTTCCATAACAGTTTGTCTATAGCCATGGAGGCAGACACCATGGGATATCCTCTACTATTTGGGGACATCCTCCAACAATCTCTCCGCAGCCCATAACTAACATCTGGCACCAACTTTGGGGCACTTTCAGCATTACCCCTAGCAGGGAGCTTTCCAAAAAGGATGAGACACTACAGGTGGAAAAGAAACATTACATTACTCAGCCCCACGGTTCTCAGTACTTCATTTAACAGGTATTCTAAAATGCACATATTCCAGAGCTCTGTATATTTGAAAATGATGCTGGACATCCAATAACCCCTGGGTATAGTCTTGGCTGTTCTCTGTCCCAGAAGCCTTACCAGTATGAAAGATATCAATGTTCTCTAGATTACAGGGGAAAAATGTGGATGGAAAGCAACAGAAGGCAATAGATAATGAGAAACAGGATGTCACAGATTTGTTTCCTTGGCTGCCTCTTTTTGGGGTCAGGGCTAGTGACGGGGTCCTTGACAAAAGGCCTCTAAAGAACTGTGCCTCCAGCACCAGTATGGAATCACTCATAAAAACAAGTTATGAAAGTGTTTCAAGTGGTAGCGACTCTTCAACAAATTCCCTCTAATGTTGAGCAAAGTAACTGTCCTTCTTAGTGGGTTTCCTATATCATCATTTGTAAAAGACATGCCTTCAAATCTAATGAAAATTATGACTCTGGGAAGATGATGGAGTAGGAAGCACCAGAAATCTGTATTCCCATCAAACAACAATTTCACTGGAAAAATCTGTCTGATTCAACAGTTTTGAAACTCTGGCCTTTGGTGAAGGTTACAACTTCCAAGAGAAGACATGGACCATAAATTCTGGTCAATTTCAGCTCTTATCTTAGCAGCATGTAAAAATCCCCCACCTCCAGCCACAAAACAGACAGCTATGCATATGTTCCTGCAGCAGCATGTATACAGCTTGCAGAAGCCAGGGTAAGCACAAAGCACACTAGGCTTAAAATATTACAGGCCCATATTCTGACTACTGACTGCTGCTTTTTGATTACAGAGATAAAGACACAGAAGTGGGCAGCTATTATTTCATTTCCCCACATTGTTGCAAATCCCCACTCCCTGGCTGAAGTGACTTCTGGGAACTTAAAGGGTAATAACCATTTCTTCCTCCTTCATTTTTCTCTTTTTCCTCTTTTAGAAGCCAGATATTAAACACTAGGATATCCCCAAAACTGCATATACAAGAAAAAAAAAGTGAATGAACATGCCCAGGGAAAAGGTAAGAATAAACCTGAGAAGACATTAAGTTTACCCATCAGATGCTCCTCAGTGCAGGAATGGCTGTAATACTCATTAAAAAATTTCAAAAACAACAAAAATAGAAAACCCTAGGAAAAGAGAATGAACCATATTTCCAGAGTCACTGGCCTATTAAATTCAGATGTCATCTATACCATTTTTCTAGATTCCATATATATGTGTTAATATACGATATTTGTTTTTCTCTTTCTGACTTACTTCACTCTGTATGACAGTCTCTAGGTCCATCCATGACTCTACAAATGACCCAATTTCATTCCTTTTTATGGCTGAATAATGTTCCATTGTAAATATCTACCATATCTTCTTTACCCATTCCTCTGTTGATGGACATTTAGGTTGCTTCCATGTCCTGGCTATTGTAAACAGTGCTGCTATGAAAAAGATACATGCACCCCAATGTTCATATATACAAACTTCTATGACAAAAACCTCATGGTAACTGCAAACAAAAAATCTATAATAAATGTACATTCAATAAATAAAAAGCAATCCAAATATGACACAAGAGATAGTCATCAAATCACAAGACAAGAGAACCAAAGAACAAAGGGTGAAAAGACCTACAAAAATAAATCCAAAACAATGAAAAAAATGGCAAGAAGAACACACATATTACCTTAAATAAAAGTGGACTAAATGCTCCAAACAAGACACAGACTGGCTGAATGGATACAAAAACAAGACAGCATATTTGCTGCCTAGAAGAGATGCATTTCAGATCTAGAGTCACATACAGACTGAAAGTGAGGAGATGGAAAGAGATGTTCCATGCAAATGAAAAACAAAGGAAAGCTGAGCAGCAACACTCATATCAGACAAAAGCCTTTAAAATAAAGACTGTTACAAGATACAAAGAAGGACACTGCATAATAAATAAAAGATCAATCCAAGAAGAAGTTATAAGAATTGTAAATATACATAAACACAACATAGGAGCACCTCAATATATATGGCAAATGTTTACAAACATAGAGAAATTTAGAGTAACACAATACTAGTGGGGAATTTAAATACCCCACTGACATCATAGGACAGATAATCCAGAGAGACAATCAGTAAGGAAACAGAGACATTAAATGACACAGTAGACCAGATGATGGACTTATTTGATATGTATAGAGGATTCCATTCGAAAGCAGAATACAATTTATTTTTAAGTGCATCTGGAATATTCTCCAGGATAGATCACGTGCTGGGCTGCGTATCAAGCCTTGGTAAATTTAAGAAAATTGAAGTCATATCAAACATCTTTTCTGACCACAATACTATGATATTAGAAATCAATTATAAGAAAAAGAACTTCTAAAAAACAGAAACATGGAGGCTAAACAACAGGGCACTAAGCAACCAATGGATTAATGAAGAAGTCAAACAGCAAATAAAAAAAGATACCTAGAGACAAATCAAAAAGAAAACACAAGGATCCAAAAGCTATGGGATATAGCAAAAGAAGTTCTGAACGGGAAGTTTATGGTGAAAAAAGCTTACCTCAGGAAACAAGAAAAATCTCAAAAAAACAATCTAACTTTACATTTAAAGCAACTAGAGAAGGAAGAACAAACAAAACCGAAAGTTACTGGAAGGAATGAAATAATAAAGTTCAGAGCACAAATAAATGAAATAGAAACTTAAAATAAAAAGAAAATCAAAAAGATCAATAAAGCTAAAAGCTGGTTCTTCTAAAATATCAACAAAATTGATACACCTTTAGCAAGATTCATCAAGAAAAAAAAAAGGAAGAGAGCCTAAATCAATGAAATCAGAAATGAAAAGGTAAAAGTTACATGAAACACCACAGAAATACAAAGAACCGTAAGAGACCACTATAAGCAAATACAGGCTAATAAAATGGACAACCTTGAAGAAAGGGACAAATTCTTAGAAAACTACAACCTTCCATGACTGAACCACGAAGAAATAGAAAATATGAACAGAGCAATGAAAAGCACTGAAATTGAAACTGTGATTAAAGATCTTCTGACAGGGCTACCCTGGTGGTGCAGTGGTTGAGAGTCTGCCTGCCGATGCAGGGGACATGGGTTTGTGCCCCCGTCCAGGAAGATCCCACATGCCACGGAGCGGCTGGGGGCCCATGAGCCATGGCCACTGAGCCTGCGCGTCCGGAGCCTGCGCTCCACACGGGAGAGGCCACAGCAGTGAGAGGCCCGCATACTAAAAAAAAAAAAAAAAAATCTTCGGACAAACAAAAGCTCAGGACCAGATGGCTTCACAGGCAAATTCTATTAAACATTTATAGAAGAGTTAACACCTACCCTTCTCAAACTCTTCCAAAATATAGCAGAGGGAGGAACATTCCAATACTCATTCTATGAGGCTACCATTACTCTGATACCAAAACCAGACAAAGATGTCACACACAAAAGAAACTACAGACCAGTATCACTGATAACATAGATGCAAAAATCCTCAACAAAGTACTAGCAAACAGAATCCAACGACACATTAAAAGGATCATGCACCATGATCATGTGGGATTTATCCCAGGGATGCAAGGATTCTTCAATATACACTGTGAGAAACTACATTAACTAAAGAATAAAAACCATGTGATCATCTCAGTAGATGCAGAAAAAGCTTTTGACAAAATCCAACACCTATTTATGATAAAAACTCTCCAAAAAGCGGGCATAAAAATATAACTCAACATAATAAAGGCCATATATGACAAACTCACAGCTAACATCATACTCAACAGTGAAAAGCTGAAAGCATTTCCTCTGAGATCAGTAAGAAGACAAGGACGCTCATTCTCATCACTTTTATTCAACACAGTTTTGAAGTTCCTAGCCACAGCAATCAGAGAAGAAAAAGAAATAAAAGGAGTCCAATGTGAAAAAGAAGTAAAACTGTCACTGTGGCAGATGATATGACTATACACAGAAAATCCTAATGATGCCACCAAAAAACTATTAGCACTCATCAATGAATTCTGTAAAGCTGCAGGATACAAGGTTAATGCACAGAAATCTATTGCATTTCTATACACTAACAATGAAATTTCAGAAAAAGAAATTAAGGAAACAATTCAATTTCCCATTGTATCAAAAAGAATAGAATACCTAGTAATAAACTATCTAAGGAGGCAAAAGAACATTACTCCAAAAATTATAAGATACTGATGAAAGAAACCAACAGTGACACAAACTGATGGAAAGATACACTGTGTTCTTGGATTAGAAGAATCAATAATGGGACATCCCTGGTTGTCCAGTGGTTAAGACTCCATGCTCCCAATGCACAGGACATGGGTTTGATCTCTGGTCAGGGAACTAAATTCCGCATGCCACAAAGAGTGGCCAAAAAAGAAAAAAGAATCAATATTGTTTACAGGATCATACTACCCAAGACAATCTACAGATTTACTGTAATCCCTATCAAATTACCAAGAGCATTTTTCACAGAACTAGAACAAAAATAATTTTTAATTTATATGGAAACACAAAAGACTCTGAATAGCTGAAACAATCGAGAAAGAAGAACGGAGCCACAGGAATCACACACTCTGACTTCACACTATACTACAAACGTTAAGCAATCAAAACAGTGTGGTACTGGCACAAAAACGGAAATACAGAGCAATACTACAGGATAGAAAGCTCAGAAATATGTCCACACTGTTATTAATCTGGTCAACTAATCTATGACAAAGGAGACAAACATATACAATGGAGAAAGACAATCTCTTCAGTAAGAGGTGCTGGGAAAACTGGACAGCTACATGTAAAAATATGAAATTAGAATACCCCCTAAAACCATACACAGAAATAAACTCAAAATAGATTAAAGACCTAAATGTAGAATGAATACTATAAAACTCTTAGAGGAAAACACAGGCAGAACATTCTCTGACATAAATCTCAGCAATACCTTTTTTTGGATCCATCTCCTAGAATAACGGAAATAAAACCAAAAATAAACAAGTGGGACCTAATTAAACTTAAAAGCCTTTGCACAGTAAAGGAAACCATAACCAAAACAAAAAGACAACCTACAGAATGGGAGAAAATATTTGCAAACGATGCAATAGACAAAGGATTTCCAAAATATACAAACAGCTCATACAGATTAATAACAAAAAACAAACAATACAATAAAAAAATGGGCAGAAGGCCTAAATAGACATTTCTCCAAAGAAGACATACACACAAGCCATACAGATGGTCAACAGGCACGTGAAAAGATATTCAGTATCGTTAATTATTAGATAATTGTAAATCAAAATTACAATGAGGAATCAATTCACTCCAGTCAGAATGGCTAATTATTAGATAAATGCAAATCAAAATTACAATGAGGAATCAATTCACTCCAGTCAGAATGGCCATCACCAAAATGTCTACAGATAATAAATGCTGGTGAGGGTGTGGAGAAAAGGGAACCCCCCTACACTGTTGGGGGGAATGTAAATTGGTGCAGTCACTAAGGAGAACAAAAACCCTAAAAACAAGAAGAACTCTAAAAATAGAGTTACCATATGATCCAGCAATCCTACTCCTGGGCATATATATGAAGAAAATTCTAATTCGAAAAGATAGATGCACCCCGATGTTCATAGTAGCACTTTTTATAATAGCCAAGACAGAGAAGCAACCTAAATGTCCATCGACAGATGAATGAATATAATGGATATATATATAATGGAATATTACTCAACCTTCTGAAATATTATGCTGTACTTTTGTGCTGCATCATTTTGCTGTACACCTGAAACTAACACAACATTGTGAATTAACTGTACTTAAATTTAAAAAAAAGGATATTGCTAAGACCAATGTCAAAGAGCATACTGTCTATGCTTTCTTCTAAGAGTTTTATGATTTCAGGTCTCACAGTCAAGTCTTTAATGCATTCTGAATTGACTTTTGTGTACAATGTCAGACAAATATTTTCTGGTTTCATTGTTTTGCATGTGGCTATCCAGTTTTTCCAACCCAATTTATTGCAGAGACTATCCTTTCTTCATTGTATGTTTTTTACTTATTTGTCATAAATTAATTGTCTATATATTTGGGGGGTTATTTCTGGGCTTTCATTCGGTTCCATTGATTTATGTCTCTTTTATAATAATACCATGCTGTTTTGATCATTATAGCTTTGGAATATAGTTTAAAATCAGGGAGAGTAATACCACTGGTTTTGTTTTTCTCTCAGGATTGCTTCAATAAAAAAATTAATGGAACCAGACATAAGATCAATAAAGAAATAAAAATCTGGAGCCATATTATTTAATACATCATAATCAATTGTAATTAGCAGACATATATAGAAGATATCACCCAACAAAAACAGAACACAGATTCTTCTCACGTGAACAAGGAACATTCTCCTCAATAGACCATAAGCTATGCCAGAAAACAAGTCTCAAAAAATTATTTCTTTAGAAAACTGAACACACACTTTTCTGAACACAGTAGAAGGACTCTAGAAATAAATAACCTGAGGAAAACTGAAAATTTCACAAATATATGCAAATTAAACTACATATGCTTAAATAACCTGTGGTTCAAAATAAATCAAGGAAAGTTAGAAAACAATTTTACACGAACAGCTGTACACCAACAAATTGGACAACCAAAAGAAATGGACAAATTCTTAGAATCATACAACTTTCCAAGACTGAATCATGAAGAAACAGGAAAACTGAATAGATCAATCATAGTCCAGAGATTGAAACAGTAATCAAAAAGCTGCCTCCTCCACCAAAAAAAAAGTCCAAGACCAGAGAGCTTCACAAGTGAATATTATGAAATATATTTTAAAGATTTAATACCTTTCCTTTCAAACTCTTCCAAAAAATTGTTGAGGGAAGAACACTTCCCAACTCATTTTATAAGATGAACATCACCCTGACACCAAAACCAGACAAAGTCAATGCAAATAAGAAAATTACAGGTTAATGTTTCTGATGAGCATAGATTCAAAAATCCTCAACAAAATATCAGCAAATCATATTCAGCAAACAACACAACAAAATGATCATACACCATGATCAAGGTGGGATCCATTCCAGGGATGCAAGGATAGCTCAACAACTGCAAATTAATCAACATTATACACCATATTAATAAAATGAAGGATAAAAACCAGAACATACAGAAAATGCAATTGACAAGATTCAACACTCATTTATAATAAATATTCTCAATAAAGTGGGTATAAAAATACCTCAACATAATAATGGCTACCTCGAATCCACAGCTAACATCATAATCAATGGTAAAAAACTATTCCTCTAAAATCTGGAACAAGACAAGGATGCCCACTTTCACCACTCTTATTCAGAAGCACAGAATTAGAAGTCCTAGCTAGAGTAATTAGGAAAGAAAAAGAAATCAAGGGCATCCAAATTGGAAAGGAAAGAGTAAAACTGTCACTGTTTGTGGATGACATGATTTTATACTCAGAAAAACCTAAAGACCACCAAAAAACTATTACAAAAATAAATGAATTCAGTAGAGTTTTCTGGAACAAAATCAACATAAACAAACCTGTTGAGGAGAGACCTTCAAGATGGCGGAGGAGTGAGACGTGGAGATCACCTTCCTCCCCACAAATGTATCAGAAAACATCTACATGTGGAACAACTCCTACAGAACAGCTACTGAATGCTGGCAGAAGACCTCAGACTTCCAAAAAGGCAAGAAACCCCCCACGTACCTGGGTAGGGCAAAAGAAAAAAGAAAAAACAGAGACAAAAGAATAGGGACAGGATCTGCACCTCTGGGAGGGAGCTGTGAAGGACGAAAAGTTTCCACACACTAGAAAGCCCTTTCACTGGTGGAGATGAATGGTGGCAGGGGGGAAGCTTCAGAGCCATGGAGGAGAGTGCAACAATAGGGGTGCTGAGGGCAAAGCGGAGAGATTCCCGCACAGAGGATCAGTGCCGACCAGCACTCACCAGCCTGAGAGGCTTGTTTGCTCCCCCGCCAGAGCAGGTGGGGTCTGGGAGCTGAGGCTCCGGCTCCAGAGGTCAGATCCCAGGGAGAGGACTGGTGTTGGCTGCATGAACACAGCCTGAACGGGGCTAGTGCACCACAGCTAGCTGGGAGGGAGTCCAGGAAAAAGTCTGGAACTGCCTAAGAAGCAAGAAACCATTGATTCTGGGTAAGCAAGGAGAGGGGATTCAGAGCACTGCCTAAACGAGTTACAGAGACAGGCAGGAGCCACGGCTATCAGTGCAGACACAACAGACTGGCATGAAACACTAAGGCTACTGCTGCAGAACCAAGACATCTGTGTGCAAGCACAGGTCACTATGCACACCTCCGTGCTGGGAGCATATGCAATCTGCCACTGCCAGGGTCCCGTGATCCAGGGACAACTTCCCCAGGAGAACAGATGTCACGTCTCAGGCTGGTGCAACGTCACGCTGGCCTCTGCCGCCGCAGGCCCGCCCCGCACTCCGTGCCCCTCCCTCCCCCAGCCTGAGTGAGCCAGAGCCTCCAAATCAGCGGCTCCTTTAACCCCGTCCTGTCTCAGCAAAGAACACACGCCCTCCGGCGACCTACACGCAGAGGCGGGCCAAATCCCCTGGGAGCTGTGAGAACAAAGAAGAGAAAGGGAAATCTCTCCCAGCAGCCAAAGGAGCAGCGGATTAAAGCTCCACAATCAACTTGATGTACCCTGCTTCTCTGGAATACCTGAGTAGACAACAAATCATCCCAAAATTGAGGTGGTGGATTTGGGGAGCAATTGTAGACATGGGGTTTGCTTTCTGCATCTAATTTCTTTCCAGTTTTATGTTTATCTTAGTTAACTATTTAGAGTTTCTTATCATTGTTAGATTGATTTATGGATTTGGTTGCTCTTTTTTAATCTATATATATATAGGTTATATTAAAAAATATATATATATTTTTCTCTTTTTGTGAGGGTGTATGTGTATGCTTCTTTGTATAATTTTGTCTGTATACCTTTACTTCTACAATTTGTCCTAGGGTTCTCTCTGTCCTTTTTTTCTTGGATAGTTTTTAGTGCTTGCTATCATTGGTGGACTTGTTTTTTGGTTTGGTTGCTCTCTTCTTTGTTTCTTTTTTTTTCTTTTTTTATTACTTTTTAATTGTTTTATTATCAACAATTTTTTATTTTAATAACTTTATTTTTCTTTTCTTCTTTCTTTTTTTCTTCATTTTCTTCTGAACCTTGTGACTGACAGGGTCTTGGTGCTCCAGCCGGGTGTCAGGCCTGTGCCTCTGAGGTGGGAGAGCCAAATTTAGGACAACATTCACCAGAGACCTCCTGGTTCCACATAATATGAAACGGTGAAAGCCCTCCCAGAAATCTCCATCTCAACGCTAAGACCCAGCTCCACTCAATGACCAGCAAGCTACAGTGCTAGACACCCTATGCCAAACAACCAGCAACACAGGAGCACAACCCCACCAATTAGCAAAGAGACTGCCTAAAATCAAAATAGTCACAGACACCCAAAAACACAGGACTGTATGTGGTCCTGCCCACCAGAAAGACAAGATCCAGCCTCATCCACCAGAACACAGGCAACAATCCCTTCACCAGGAAGCCTAAACAACACACTGAACCAACCTTACTCACTGGGGGCAGACCAAAAACAACAGGAACTACGAACACACAGCCTGCAAAAAGGAGACCCCCCAAACACAGTAATTTAAACAAAATGAAAAGAAAGAGAGAACACAGCAGATGAAGGAGCAAGGTAAAAACCCACCACAGCAAAACAAATGAAGAGGAAATAGGCAGTCTACCTGAAAAAGAATTCAGAGTAATGATAGTAAAGATGATCCAAAATCCTGGAAACAGAATGGAAAAAATACAAGAAACGTTTAACAAGGAACTAAAACAACTAAAAAGCAAACAAACAATGATGAACAGCAAAATAATTAAAATTTAAAATTCCCTAGAAGGAAACAATAGCAGAATAACTGAGGCAGAAGAACGGATAAGTGACCTGGAAGATAAAATAGTGGAAATAACTACCACAGAGCAGGATAAAGAAAAACGAATGAACAGAATTGAGGACAGTCTCAGAGACCTCTGGGACAACACTAAATGCACCAACATTCGAATTATAGGGGTCGCAGAACAAGAAGAGAAAAAGAAAGGGACTGAGAAAATATTTGAAGAAATTATAGTTGAAAACTTCCCTAACATGGGAAAGGAAACAGTTAACCAAGTCCAGGAAACTCAGAGAGTCCCATACAGGATAAATCCAAGGAGAAACACGCCAAGACACATATTAATCAAGCTATCAAAATTTAAATACAAAGAAAAATATTTAAAACACCAAGGGAAAAACAACAAATAACGTACAAGGGAATCCCCATGAGGTTAAAATCTGATCTTTCAGCAGAAACTCTGCAAGCCAGAAAGGAGTGGCAGGACATATTTAAAGTGATGAAAGGGAAAAACCTACAACGAAGATTACTCTACCCAGCTAGGATCTCATTCAGATTCAATGGAGAAATTAAAACCGTTACAGACAAGCAAAAGCTAAGAGACTTCAGCACCAACAAACCAGCTTTACAACAAATGCTAAAGGAACTTCTCTAGGCAGAAAACAAAAGAGAAGGAAAAGATCTACAATAACAAACCCAAAATAATTAAGAAAATGGTAACAGGAACTTACATATTGATAACTACCTTAAATGTAAATGGATTAAATGCTCCAAACAAAAGACACAGACTGGCAGAATGGATACAAAAACAAGACCCATATACACTGTCTACAAGAAACCCACCTCAGACCTAGGGACACATACAGACTGAAATTGAGGGGATGGAAAACATATTCCAATCAAATGGAAATCAAAAGAAAGCTGAGTAGCAATTCTCATATCAGACAAAACAGACTTTAAAGTAAAGAGTATTACAAGAGACAAAGAAGGACACTACATAATGATCAAGGGATAAATCCAAGAAGAATATATAACAATTGTAAATATATATGCACCCAAGATATGAGAACCTCAATACATAAAGCAAATGCTAATAGCCATAAAAGGGGAAAACGACAGTAACACAATCGTCGTAGGGGAATTTAATGCCCCACTTTCAACATTGGACAAATCATCCAAAATGAAAATAAATAAGGAAATGCAAGCTTTAGAAGAAACATTAAACAAAATGGATTTAATTGATATTTATAGGACATTCCATCCAAAAACAACAGAATAAACTTTCTCTCCAAGTGCTCATGGAACATTCTCCAGGATAGATTATATATTGAGTCACAAATCAAGCCTTGGTAAATTTAAGAAAACTGAAATCATATCAAGTATCTTTTCCGACCACAACGCTATGAGACTAGGTATCAATCACAGGAAAAAATCTGTAAAACATACAAACATATGGAGGGTAAACAATACACTACTAAGTAACCAAGAGATCACTGAAGATATCACAGAGGAAATCAAAAAATACTTGGAAAAAATAACAATGAAAACATGACCCAAAACCTATGGTATGCATCAAAAGCAGTTTCAAGAGTGCAGTTTCTAGCAATATAATCCTACCTCAAGAAACAAGAAACATCTCAAATAAACAACCTAACCTTATACCTAAAGCAAATGGAAACTAAACCATATGCTGCTAAATAACCAAGAGATCACTGAAGAAATCAAGGAGGAAATCAAAAAATACCTAGAAACAAATGACAATGAAAACACGAAGACCCAAATCCTATGGGATACAGCAAAAGCAGTTCAAAGACAGAAGTTTATAGCAATACAATCCTACTTCAAGAAACAAGAAACATCTCAAATAAACAACCTAACCTTATACCAAAAGCAATAAGAGAAAGAAGAACAAAAAAAGAAACCCAAAGTTAGCAGAAGGAAATATCATAAAGATCAGATCAGAAATTCATGAAAAAGAAATGAAGGAAACAATAGCAAAGATCAAAAAACTAAAAGCTGGTTCTTTGAGAAGATAAACAAAATTGATAAACCATTAGCCATTTCTCATTAAGAAAAAAAGGGAGAAGACTCAAGTCAATGGAATTAGAAATGAAAAAGGACAGGTAACAACAGACACTGCATAAATACAACGGATCATGAGAGATTACTACAAGCAACTATATGCCGATAAAATGGACAACCTGGAAGAAATGGACAAATTCTTAGAAAAGCACAACCTTCAGAGACTGAAGCAGGAAGAAATAGAAAATATAAGCAGTCCACTCACAATCACTGAAATTGAGACTGTGATTAAAAATCTTGCAACAAAAAAGCCCAGGAGCAGATGGCTTCACAGGGAAATTCTATCAAACTTTTAGAGAAGAGTGAACACCTATCCTTCTCAAACTTTTCCAAAATTTTGAGGGAGATTTTGGAGGAAGGAACAGAGGGAGGAACACTCCTAAAACTCATTCAACAAGGCCACCATCTCCCTGATATCAAAAACCAGACAAAGATATCACAAAGAAAGAAAACTACAGGCCAATATCACTGATGAACATAAAGGCAAAAATCCTCAACAAAATACAAGCAAACAGAATCCAACACCATATTAAAAGGATCATACACCATGATCAAGTGGGTTTATCCTAGGAATGCAAGGATTCTTCAATATACCCAAATCAATCAATGTGATAAACCATATTAACAAACTGAAGGAGAAAAACCAAATGATCATCTCAATAGATGTAGAAAATGCTTTTGACAAAATTCAACACCAATTTATGATAAAAACCCTCCAGAAAGTAGGCATAGTGGGAACTTACCTCAACATAATAAAGCCCATACTTGACAAACCCACAGCCAACTTCGTTCTCAATGGTGAAAAATTGAAACAATTTCCTCTAAGATCAGGAATAAGACAAGGAAAACAAGGTTTTCCATGCTCACCAGTATTATTTAACATAGTTTTGGAAGTTTTAGCCACAGCAATCAGAGAAGAAAAAGAAATAAAATAAAACAAATACAAATCGGAAAAGAAGAAGTAAAGCTGTCACTGTTTGCAGATGACATGATCATATACATAGAGAATTCTAAACTTGCTACCAGAAAACTACTCGAGCTAATCATTGATTGGTAAAATAGCACAATACAAAATTAATGCACAGAAATCTCTTGCATTCCTATACATTAATGATGAAAACTCTGAAACAGAAATCAAGGAAACACTCCCATTTACCATTGCAACAAAAGAATAAAATACCTAGAAGTAAACCTACCTAAGGAGACAAAAGACCTCTATGCATAAAACTGTAAGACACTGATTAAAGAAATTAAAGATAGAAACAGATGGAGAGATATACCATGTTCTTGGATTG
The DNA here is from genome assembly GCF_964374135.1 of Grampus griseus. NCBI lineage: Eukaryota > Metazoa > Chordata > Mammalia > Artiodactyla > Delphinidae > Grampus > Grampus griseus. The sequence goes on along the minus strand of NC_139016.1, from coordinate 16,511,889 downwards.
GAAGAATCAACATTGTGAACATGACTATACTACCCAAAGCAATCTACAGATTCAATGCAATCTACAGACTGCAAAGCTATCTACAGATTCAATGCAATCCCTATCAAACTACCAACCATATTTTTCACAGAACTAGAACAAAAATTTCACAATTTGTATGGACACACAAAAGACCCCAACTAGCCACGGCAATCTTGAGAAAGAAAAATGGAGTAGGAGGAATCAGGCTCCCAGAATTCAGACTATACTACAAAGCTACAGTAATCAAGACAGTAAGGCACTAGCACAAAAACAGAAATATAGACCAGTGGAACAGGATAGAAAAACCACAGATAAACCCACACACATATGGTCATCTTATCTTTGATAAAGGAGGCAAGAATATACAGTGGAAAAAAGATACCCTCTTCAATAAGTGGTGCTGGGAAAACTGGACAGCTAAAAGAATGAAATTAGAACACTCCTTAACACCATACACAAAAGTAAACTCAAAACGGATAAAGACCTATATATAAGGCCAGACACTATAAAACTCTTAGAGGAAAACATAGGGAGAACCCTCTATGACATAAATCACAGCAAGGTTTTTTTTTTTGTTTTTTTGTTTTTTCAGTACGCAGGCCTCTCACTGTTGTGGCCTCTCCTGTTGCAGAGCACAGGTTCCAGACGCGCAGGCTCAGCGGCCATGGCTCATGAGCACAGCCACTCCATGGCATGTGGGATCTTCCTGAACCGGGGCATGAACCCATGTCCCCTGCATCGGCAGGTGGACTCTTAACCACTGCACCACCAGGGAAGCTCGCACGATACTTTTTGACCCACCTCCTAGAGAAATGGAAATAAAAACAAAAATAAACAAATGGGACCTAAAAAGTTTTTGCACAGCAAAGAAAACCATAAACAAGACCAAAAGACAACCCTCAGAATAGTAGAAAATATTTGTAAATGAAGCAACTGACAGAGGATTAATCTCCAAAATTTACAAGCAGCTCATGCAGCTCAATATTAAAAAAACAAGCGACCCAAACCAAAAATGGGCAGAAGACCTAAATAGACATTTCTCCAAAGAAGATATACAGACTGCCAACAAACACATGAAAGAATGCTCAACATCATTAATCATTAGAGAAATGCAAATCAAAACTACAATGAGATATCATCTCACACCAGTCAGAATAGCCATCATCAAAAAATCTACAACAGGGCTTCCCTGGTGGCGCAGTGGTTGAGAGTCCGACTGCCGATGCAGGGAACATGGGTTTGTGCCCCGGTCTGGGAAGATCCCACATGCCGTGGAGCGGCTGGGCCCGTGAGCCATGGCCGCTGAGCCTGCACATCCGGAGCCTGTGCTCCACAATGGGAAAGGCTACAACAGTGTGAGTCCCGCGTAACGCCAAAAAAAAAAAAAAATCTACAAACAATAAATGCTGGAGAGGGTGTGGAGAAAAGGGAACCCTCTTGAACTGTTGGTGGGAATATAAGTTGATACCGCCACTATGGAGAACAGTATGGAGGTTCCTTAAAAAACTGAAAATAGAACTACCATATGACCCAGCAATCCCACTATCCCTGAGAAAACCATAATTAAAAAAGAGTCATGTACCACAGTATTCACTGCAGCTCTATTTACAATAGACAGGACATGGAAGCAACCTAAGTGTCCATCAACATATGAATGGATAAAGAAGATGTGGCACATATATACAATGCAGTATTACTCACCCATAAAAAGAAAAGGAATTGAGTTATTTGTAGTGAGGTCGATGGACCTAGAGTCTGTCATACAGAGTGAAGTAAGTCAGAAAGAGAAAAACAAATATCGTATGCTAACACATATATATGGAATCTTACAAAGAAAAAAATGATTCTGAAGAACGTAGGGGCAGGACAGGAATAAAGACACAGACGTAGAGAACGGACTTGAGGACATGGGCAGACGGTAGGGTAAGTTGGCACAAAGTGAGAGAGTGGCATGGACATATATACACCACCACATGTAAAATAGACAGCTACTGGGAAGCAGCCACATAGCTCAGTGCTTTGTGACCACCTAGAGAGTTGGGATAGGGAGTGTGGGAGGGAGACGTAAGAGGTAGGAGATACGGGGATATATGTACAGGTAGAGCTGATTCACTTTGTTGTATAGCAGAAACTGACACACCATTGTAAAGCAATTGTACTCCAATAAAGATGTTAAAAAAAAAAACCAAAAACCTGTTGAGTTTCTATACAACAATGAGCTAGCAGAAAGAGAAATTAAGAAAACAATCCCATTTATAATCACACACAACAAAATAAAAAACCCTAGGAATAAATTATACCAAAGTTGTGAAAGACTCCCACCATTAAACCATAAGATATTTTTGAAAGAAATTGAAGAAGACATAAAGAAATGTAAAGATAGATATAAAAGGTTCATGAATTGGAAGAATTAACATTGTTTTAATGTCCATATTACCTAATGCAACCTACAGATCATTTCAATCCCTATCAAAATCATAAGGACATTTTTCACAAAAATACAATCAAAAAGTCTGAAATTTATACAAAACCACAAAAGACCCAAATAACCAAAAAGAAGAAAGCTGGAGGTACCACACTCCCTGATTTCAAACTATATTACAAAACCACAGTAATAACAACATCATGGTATTGGCAGGAAAACAGACATGTAAATCAGTGGAACAGAATTGAGAGACCAAAAATAATCGCACAGATATAGGTACAATTAATTTTCAACAAAGAGCAAAGAATACACAATGTAGAGAAGACAGTCTTTTCACTAAATGGAGCTGGGAAAACTGGACAGCCACATGCAAAATTAAAAAAAAAATAAAAGTGAAGCTAGACAACTATCTCATACCACCCATAAAAAGGCAACTCAAAGTGAATTAAAGACTTGAATGTAAGACCTAGAACCCTGAAACTCTCGGAGGAAAATACAGGCAGTTATGCTCTTTGACACTGGTGTTAGCAATATCTTTCAACATATGATTCCTCAGGCAAGAGAAAAAACAAAATTAAACAAATGGGACTACATCAAACTGAAAAGTCTTCTGCACAGCAAAGGAATTTATCAACAAAAGGAAATGACAACATACTGAATGGGAGAAGTTAGTCACAAATTAAATATCCAATATCCAAAATATATAAGGAATTTATACAACTCAAAAACAAAAAGACAATCCAATTAAAAATGGGCAGAGGACTTAGACATTTTTCCAAGGAAAACATACAGATGTTCAACATGAAAAGATGTTCAACATCACTAATTATTGGGAAATCATTATCGAAACCACAATGAGATATCACCTGATGAACCTCCCAGAATGGCTATTATCAAAAAACGGCAGGAAGAAACAAGTGTTGGCGAGAATGTGGAGACAAAAGAACCCTCCTACACTGTTGGTGGGAATATAAATTGGTGCAGGCTATGGAAAACAGTATAAAGTTTCCTCAAAAAATTAAGAATAGAACTAGCATATGATCTAGCCATCCCAATTCAGGGTATCTATCCAAAGAAAACGAAAACACTAATTCAAAAAGATACATGCACCCCAAATGTTGAGAATAGCATTATTCACAATAGCCAAGATATGGAAGCAACCCAAGTGTCCATTGACAGATGAACGGGTAAAGAATATGCGGTACATTTACACAATGGGATACTTACTCAGCCATAAAAAAAGGTGACCTTGCCATTTGCTACAACATGGATTGACCTAGAGAGAATTATGCTAAGTGAAATAAGTCAGTCGGAGAAAGACAAATACCACGTTGATTCACTGACACGTAGAATGTGAGAATATTAAAAACAAACAAAAATAACAACTTAAAAATAAGTGAAAAAAGCAAAGAAAAATATGCAGATACAGGCAACAGAGTAGTGACTACCAGAGGGGAAGAAGTTGTGAGGGGAGGATAAAATGGGTATAGAGGATCAACTTCATGGTGAGAAATGGAAGCAAAATTTTTGGTGGTGAGCATGCCATAGGGTATATAGTAGAAATACAATGTTGTATACGTGAAATTTATGGAATGTTATAAAGCAATGTTACTGCAATTTTGAAAAACACCCTAAAATTAAAAAACAAAATAAATGAATATTAAAAAGCTGGAATTTACATAAAACTGAATATTATTCAGGCTTAAAAAGAAAAGTTCATAAACATGCTACATGTATGAGACTTGAGAACGTGACAATGAAATAAGTACACAAAAGGACCAATGTTGTATGATTCCATTTACATAAAGTATCTAGAATAGGGGAATTCATGAAGACAGACAACAGAATAGAAAATAATACAGAGGAGGGAGGAAAGGGAAATTATTGCTTAATGAATGCAGAATTTCTGTTTGGAATGATAAAATGTTCTGGAAATAGTGGTAATGATTGTATGAAATAACATTCATATTTTATGGCAAGACAAGAAAAATTTTAAAATAAAAAACTCTTCTCTGCCCTTTGGCCTCCGCTCTCTCCCACTGTGCATCAACCAAACTTCCCCATCAGTAGAAATACCTGCTTAACCATAAAGAGCAAGCATGTTTTCTAGAAACCATAAATAGTAATTACAAGCTTGCCAATCTACAGAATGTTAATGTAAAAGTACAGTTTATAAATGCTTACTTCTTATTTTTGCTAGAAACTAGGCTTTAAGGTTAAGATGATATTATATATGTAACTAAAGCTACTAAACTAGTGGGGGAAACATTTCAGTATACAAGGAAAATGGGAAGTGAGTTTTCAGAACAAGAGGATATACGGAATGGAAATGAATTTTGTAAAAGGAAAAAGAAGTGCTTTTGTCCTAGAGCTGGCTGTTTTTGAATGGAAAAGAGTGAGGACAAATTAATATGGATACAGAAAGCTATGAAACGTTTGTGAAGAAGGAACATTGAGGGCTTCCCTGGTGGCGCAGTGGTTGAGAGTCCGCCTGCCGATGCAGGGGACACGGGTTCGTGTCCCGGTCCGGGAAGATCCCACATGCCGCGGAGTGTCTGGGCCCGTGAGCCATGGCCGCTGAGCCTGCGCGTCCGGAGCCTGTGCTCCGCAACAGGAGAGGCCACAGCAATGAGAGGCCCGCATACAGCAAAAAAAAAAAAAAGAAGGAACATTGAGAGAAGAGTTTTATGCATAGCCAGGATTGGCTAAGATTGTATTGAATTTAATAAGGTAAATGAATTTTGTTATTAAGAGTATGCTGATGCAAGACATGAGTTTGGTTTTCTCTCTCTGCTGGGAAAATAAAGTTTTCTTAAAATATTGACCTGTTTCTCATAGTAGATTGTGTTAGTTGCTTTGACTTTAAATGATTCATTACAACCTTTGAGATCTTTTATCGTCCCTTTTGTTAAGTGAATGGGTATTGTTTCTTCAAACACCTGGTCAAATAGGATCATAGGTCATTGTGAACATATGAAACTTGTTTGATATTTTTGACAAACTTTCCAAACAGCAGATTCTACATGAAGTTCATTTGACCTCTAGCTAAACCTGGGACACCTCAAATATTTGTTTTCTCTCCATCTCAGAGAGAGGAATATTAAACTAATTAGGTTTATTTGGTATGTTATTACATGGGAACAATTGACAAATGGTGATAAAACTTCTTAGGTTATATTCTTGAGTTGTACAGGTAAGTATTATTAATATAGATAATCTAGAAATTATATGAAACTCCTGAATATCTGATATGTCCTTGCAAATGTTATCCATCATAATTCTAGTTATTATCTTAAACTGTTGTATGCCACAGCAATAGCCAAGTTTGTCAACTGCATTGTAATTAGGTCTTTAACCTTGCCTTTTTAAGTCTTTTATCATTCATAGACAGTGCTGTACTCTGACACTTTTGCAAAAAATGCTTCATCTTCAAGAGCATCCACAGAAAGGGCTTTCTGACAAGTACAGGTTTCTGATAACTTTCAGATCATACTGCTGAACTGGGTAAGAGATTAAAGAATTCTAATGGTAAACCTGTGGGCTTCTTACAACTATTAATGGCAGATAAAGATCAATGATAAAACTGAGCAAATTCTGTCTGAAATACTACTGGTTTTTAATGTGTTTTCCAGGCATAAGGAAACCTTCCCCCTTAAGATAATTATGATTTACAGCAATTTGGTAAATTATATCTTTTTAAGTAGAATTGAAATATTTATCTTTTCACTCTTTCTGATCCCTCCAGAATTTAGAAACTCTTAGGTTCCCAGGCACTTATCAAGTAAATAAGGAAGGCCGCCTCCTAAGGTATTCTGGGGACCTGGAGAAGAGAGGAATTCACTGAAACCTAACACCCAAATCTACAGATATTGCATGCAGAATCTGTGACACCCCCTTGGGATGACATTCTTTATCTTGATGGTTTTTTAAAAGTTCAATCTGAGATTCCTAATGAAAAATGCCAGAACATCCAATTTAAAAGACCTTATGTGGTCAATTAACCAGGTTTATTTTGCAAACAAATAAGGTGGAATATGGTTACATTTGGTAGAAATGATGGTAATTTTAGAGAAAAAAAAGATTATGTTTCAGTGGACATTAAATTCTAGTTTTTGTTAACTGAGGTCTGTATTTACTGCCTAAGACTCACTTCCCAGAAGGCTCCCTATTGTTATGTCATTATTGTAAAGTTTACTTGAGTTATTAAAAGGGCACTCTAAGTTTGTGTCTGAAGCTTACCACAGCAATCTAACTTTGGATGACAATCAGATGTCCCATGACCTGCAACCAAGAGATTACGTATACTGGAAATGACATCAGATAAAGGACTCTTTATAGCCACGTTGGAAGGAACCATATCAGGTCTCTCAGATGAACTACAACTCCCATTTCTGACACTCAACTTCAACGAACTGAGACCAGCACTACCAGACGAGGATCAGAAGAGGATGACACCTGAAGATGAGCCAAGATGCCAGACCAGGCCTGTTAATTACTATTAACAGGCCTATTAATTACTTTGATAATTATCTGTACTTTTGCTTATGAATGAAAAGTATTATTTCTTCCTTAGCCACAATGATTTGCAAATGTGAAAAATAAGTCCAGTTGCTGGATTTGTGGCCAATTATCTATGTCCAACACTTCTGGACTACCCTGGTGGATTACACCTCTTCAGTGTTCAGCCTGGCTAGCCCTACAGGATTTTATCTTAGAAGAAACTCTAGTGCTCACAGCCAATATCACTGAGCCAGTCAATGACACCTGTTCTGAACCTGGCCATAAATACTGCTTTTCACTAGATGTTAAATACTGGGTACCTCCTAATGGAACCCAGTGTATTTATGGAACAAGTATATGGCCTTGACTCTCCCCAACTTGGTTAGAAAGACGCACAGTTAGTACCCCTTGGGCCCAAGGTCACCTACAAGTAGCCTTGGAAACAGCTCCTGTCAATCTGTCTTTAATATGAGCATACTGGTTTCTATCACTCTTCCCACAGTATGATCATTTGACCATGATATTTGTTAACTCATCTTATGACAAATGAAGAGTCAAATTTCCACTCTGAACAATCTTTTTCCCGGTTTAGGGTGAATACGAGGAACATGGTTTAGTTCAGGAGGATTTGGGCTTAAATCTTTGCTAATGACATTGTTCATCTTATTGGCAATTTTAAGTGTAGCTTGTGGAACTTATAAGCTGATAGTTTCTTGCCTTTCACATTGTGTGTCACCTACTTGTACTAAGATAATGATATCTAAATGACTTGAAAGTATAAATCACACCTATAGTTGTCTATAAAATAATGGTCATATACAGTGCACATAAATGGAAAATTGGCTTAAGTCTTATTTGGACAACGTAGAATTGACTCTAAGTCCTTGCCAGACATTCTGCCAGTAAAACCAAAAAAAAAGGAGAAAACCAGGCTATTAGGACCCAGCATCAAGGGATATGAGAAACCCAGAGCAAGTAAGCAACCACCCTGGCATGAAGGGACCAAATATTTGATTACCTAATGCTTTCTATCAAAAGATTTATAACCAAAAGGGAGAAATTGTAAAATAAAATTCATATTTTATGGAAAGATAAGAAAAATTTAAACATAAAAAAATTTTTCTGCCCTTTGGTATCCTTTCTCCCCTCTACTGCGCATTGTGTGTCTGCATTATGCACCTCCCCAAGCAGAAATACCTGCTCAACCATAAAAAGCGACATCCTTCTAGCACCAACAAGACAATTCCCTAAAAAATAACATTCCTTCTTAATCTTGTAATGGTCCACAATGACCCATGACCCACTACATGATACACAGAGGAGGATACATGTGACCACAAAGGTAGAGACTACAGTGAGGTATCCACATGTTCAGGAATACCTACAGCAGCTAGAAGCAGGAAGAGGCAAAAAACATATTTTCCTTTAGAGCAGCCTGCTTGCTTTTAGACCATGGCCTCCAGAATTCTGAGAGAATAAATTTCTGTTGTTTATGTACAAAGTTTATGACAATTTGTTACAGAAGCACCTGAAAATTAATAATATATCACCCATGTGATTGATTCATAAAGTCTCACTCAGCACTCAGATGCTAGAATATGATGACAAGAACAAGGCACAAATGAAAAAGTCTCTTCCTAACTTCTCTCTCAGAAAGTATAATTGAAAGAATTAAGGGCAAGGGGAGAGTAGATGGAGGATTTTAGAAATTATCATCTGTGACTGTTAGGATTTTCACTGTCCTTTCAAAATGAAAAAGAAATAGCTGTAAGGCTAGCAGCCTGCACCTATAATACACCAATTAGAAAGTGTGGTCTCAGAAAATACAGTGGGTTTAAACAGTTTGATCCACCTAAAGGTGTTATTGCCCATGGAAAGGGACACTACTATTGACAATCACCAACAGTAGACATCCCTCAGGTTAAAACTCTTTTTGTTTCCTATTTTCTACCTAAAAGCCTAGGCCAGAATGCTTCCCTCTAATAAGTCTGTCTTGAGTAATGCCTCTTTAATTGGATTATATCCATGTTCTTCAGTAGAGAACAAGATCCTTTACTTCATTATTTTTGTTTGAACTTATTTTGAGCCTTCTCCAATTCTAAGTCAAAGTAGATTCTCAGTTAAGTGATGCTTTACTCAATGATGATTTGAAAAAATTGACTTGTTAATGTTTACAGATGACAACTCTATCATAACATCCTCTCAAAACTCTAAACCTCCACCAAAAAAAAAAATCTCCTATATCTATAAAACTCAATTTTTGCTTCCTTATCTTCATGCTGGAAATAGTATCAAAAGATCAGGCATTTGCCTAAAGCAGCCCTGAAAATCTCTTGTCAGAGGTTCTGTAACTGTCACATCTGTATATTAAGCTGGTAAGGACTACACTAGGGAATATGAACACAGAAGCTGTCTTCTATTTGTGTGTAAATTATACCCTGGTCTGTAATAATAATTATGTACAGTAACTGTAATGTTTATAATTGTAACAATAATTTTAATAGCAGTTATCACCATAAGAAACTGCACATCAACTCAAATGGAGGCATATCAAACCCAGCAGGCCCATTAATTATATGAAATGTCCAATTTGATTTAAATCAAGTTTTTGAATGTCCAGCCCCTTTTGGTAGCAGTTCAAGAAAATTCAATGTATTATAAATACCAGATCTATAACCAAGAATATAAGCCATGCTTAATAAAAGCGTTAAACTGTGTGAGTCAAAAACTGACAGAACTGAAAGGAGAAATAGATGACTCTACTGTCATAAGTGTAGATTTCAACACACCCCTAACAGAAATGGACATATCCAGCACGCTAAAAATCAGTAAGGACATAGCTGAACTCACCTACATCATCATTCAACTGGACATAACTGACATCTATATACTACCCCGCCCCAAAACAGCAAAATACACACTCTTCTCAAGTTTATGTGGAAGATTCATCACACACGCACACGCGCGCGCACACACACACACACACACACACACACACACACAGAAGTGCACACACACACCACATTCTGGGACATAAAACACACCTTAACAAATTTTAAAAAACAGAAATCATACAAAGGTCTGCTCTCACCACAATGGAATTTAACTAGAAATCAACAACAGAAAGACAGCTGGAAAATCTCAAAATACTTGGGAGATAAAACAGCATGGATCAATAGAGAAGTCTCAAGGGAAACTAAAAATATTTTGAATTAAGTGAAAATTAAAACACAACTTATCAAAATACCCTTTATGGAATATAACAAAAGCAGCACTTAGAGGGGAATTTATAGTATTAGAAGAGAAGAACAATCTAAAATCAATCATCTATGTTTCCATCTTAAAAAACTAGAAAAAGAGCAAATTAAATCCAAAGAAAGCAGAAAAATAATAGTAGAGCAGAAATCAAAGAAAATGAAAACAAGAACTCAAGACAGAAAATCAGTGAAACCAAAATCCTGTTTTTTTAAAAAATAAAGATCAGTAAAATTAATAAGACTCTAACCAGGCTAACTAACAAAAGAAGAGAAAAGACAAAAATAACAAATATCAGAAACAAAAGAGGGAACTCTTCACTAAAGATCACAAGGGCATTAAAAGGATAGTAAAGCAGCACTTGAACAATTCTATTCCCATCAATTTGAAAACTTAGAAGAAACGGACCAATTGCTGAAAACTAGAATGTTTATGCACACAACAGGAATACAAACAACATGAACAGGCCTATATCTATTTTAAAAATTGAATCGCTAATTAATAATCTTCCAAACCAGGAAGTAGTGGGCCCAGATGAGATCACTGGTAAATTCCACCAAACATTTAAGGAAGAAATTATACTAATGCTCTATAATGTCTCTCAGAGAATAGAAGCAGAAGTAATATATTTGAACTCATTTTATGTGGCCAACATTGCACTAATACCAAAACCAAAGACATCACATGAAAGATATCTACAAAAGATATCCTAATAATTCTCATAAACAAAGATCTTCAACAAAACATTAGCAAGTCAAATTCTACAATGTATAAGAAGAATTATACACCGTAACCAAGTGAGATTTATCTCAGGTATACAAAGTTGCTTCAATGTTTGAAAATCAATTAATGTAATCCATCACACCAACAGGTTAAAGCAGAAAAATCACATGATCATATCAATAGATGCAGTAAGAATATTTGAAAAAAATCTAACATTCTTTCATAATAAAAAGTCTCAGTAGATTAAGAATAGAGAGGAACTTCCTCAATTAGATAAGGAAGATCTAACGTCATACTTAACTGTGAGAATCTCAAAGCTTTCCCACTAAGATCAGGAATAAAACATGAAAATCGCTTATTAGCAGTGCTTTTCAACATTGTGCTGGACTTCCTAGCTAATGTAACAACACAACAAAAGGATATAAAAGCATATACATAAGGAAAGAAGAAATAAAACCATCTTTCCTCACAGATGACATGCTCATCCAAGTAGAAAATATTAAAGAACTGAAAAAAAAAAAAAACCTCCTGGAACTAATAAGCAAGTATAGCAAGGTTGCAGCAACAAGTTAATATACCAAAGTAAATTGCTTTTGTATATAGCAGTAAGAACAAGTGGAATTTGAAATTTAAAATCCAATACCATTTACATTAGAACCCCCCAAATTAAATACTTAGGCATAAACCTAACAAAATATGTGCAAGATCCTCGTGAGGAAAACTATAAAACTCTGATGTACAAATCAAAGAAAAACTAAATAAGTGGAGGGATACTCCATACTGAATAGAAAGGCTCAATATTGTCAAGATGCCTGTTCTTCCCAACTTAATCTAAGGCAATCCCAATAAAAATCTCAGCAACTTATTTTGTGGATATCAACAAACTGATTCTAACATTTAAATGGAGAGGAAACACACCCAGAACAGCCAACACAATAATACAGAAGATTAAATTAAGAAGAATGACACTATCTAACTTCAATGTTAACTACAAAGCTACAGTAATCAACACAGTGTGGTATTGGTGAAAAAAAAGAGATAGAATAGAAACAGATCTATGGAACAGAGAGTCCAGAAATACACCCTGATCTTTGACAAAGAAGCAAAATCAATACAATGAATAAAAATAGTGTGTTCAACAAATGGTGCTGAAACAACTGGACACCTACATGCCTAAAAATAAAAAAAAAAAAGAATGTAGATACAGCCCTTACACCTGCCACAAAAATTAATGCAAATTGAATCACAGATCTAAATATAAAACACAAAATTATAAAATTCCTAGAAAATAACACAGAAGAAAATCTAAAAGACCCTGGGTTTGGTGTTAGGAGGAGAAAAGCTCAAGGAGATGAAATGCCCTGCAAACAAGGATCTCTTGCCAGCACTAATGTATCAGCATCTGTGTTTGTTTAAAATATTGAGAGACAGAGAGAGAGAGAGAGAGAGAGAGAGATGGGGGAGAGAGAGAGATTTTTGCTTTCTTGCAGAACATTCAGCGCAAATTTCAGCACCCAGATCTTCAGAAAACCTCATGGAGCTTCTTGAGGTGTGACCGGGAGTTAAGGGAAGAATTTCCTGCCAGAACTGGAAAATTCTAATGATAACTGACGTTGGATTATTATTTTAAAGGAAAAAAGAAACTGCTACACACTTGAAATGACACAGGTGATCACAGTGATATTTATGCTGAGTCCTGGAATTTCAAGTACATTAATGGGCTTCAGCAGTTTGCAGAGTAGGTGCAAACTGCAGCAGCATCTGGGAGCTGGTTAGAAATACACATCTCTCCCAGATCATAGGAATCAGTAACTGCAATGGGGACCTGGCACCCTGCATTTAACCTGGAAGTTTAATCCTCCAGGGGATTCTGATGCCCACTCAAGTTTGAGAAACACTAAGTGCCTTTAAAAACCACCAGCAGAAATGATCTCTAGACTCAAACACTTATTCTTCCCTACTGATTACCCTCACCGTGTGCAAGACACTCTCCTTACCCTCAGCTACAATCAAAGCTAAGGAGGATACATCTTGCCAGCTACCAATTCTCTGGTCAATATGCAAATGTATCCCTTGCAAAGCCCTATGTCCTAGTTGCCAGAACAGCAGGAAGGAAGTCAAATGAATAAAAATTGCTCATTTGGCTATTCACGGACAGCCAGTGCAAGGTTTCTCATCCTGAGCATTATTGAGTTTGGGCACATGATAATATAATTCTTTGTCTTTGGGGGCTGCCCTGTTCATTGATCATATGTTTAGCAGCATCCCTGACCTCTATGTACTAGATATGTCAGTAGAGCCACACAACAGACCTTGCCACAGGGGACAAAAACACCTCTGTTGAGAACACTGGGTTAAACCAAGTGAGCTGGTTCTGGAAACTAAACTACATTGGATAGTTAAGACTGTGAATTCTATAAAGGCCTAAACTATACACAGTGCCAATATCCCACAACACTTACCCACCTCCTATCTCCAGCCTATGGAAATAGAATATAGGCAGACAACCCCAGATTTCAGGCTACATTGACAGAGCCAATCCATTCTCCTACCCAAATTTAGTCATGACTGTAATCCAAAAGAATGACCCTCAGTTTGCTATACTTCTCAAAATGTTATAATCTTTCAATCTGCTGCTCAAGATTTTCATTGTTATTTTCATAACATGTGATTAAAACAAATAAAAAGTTTATTGGGTTATAAAATGCCATGGAGTCATCACAACTCTTAGTTCACAGATAACATTTGTTTTGAAAATGTGAATCTGCACAACTAAAATTAACAAAATTAACAGAAAATTTAATCATAATATAAATTTACCATTTGCTTATGTGATTTCTGAATGCATATAACGACACCCGTCTGAGCCCAGTGGCACAAAAATATGCAAAACACACACCTGTTCACATAATACATCTGTAAGCTACCTCAGCTCATGTATATGCTAAGAGCCATACCTCTCTTCACAGTAAATCACAGTAACTCAGCGCTTTGATGCCTACTTCTACAAAAATTGTCAGGTCTTCCTTAATGTAAAGAATAACATATTTATTATAATATTTATGTATTTCTTATCCATTAAATGTGTAGAACTGTGCCATTTCTTTTATTAGGGTTGCATCTTGTGTGTGTCAGCCAAGTGTTTGAACGTTGTGCGTCTAACCCCATTTCTTTCATTAGCCCTGAGATTTTCGTTGCTCGTTTCTGCAGAAAGCCATGACTTGGAAGACGGGTATCCCAGTTCAGAGTCTGAACGTCTTCTGGCGCCAGAACCAGGGCACTGGAAAAGCAGCCAAAGCCCCTCCCCGTGGGCTCCTCCCCTCGGACTCCACCTTCAATCTCAGGGCAGAGACAGCAGCCCCACCTGGAAGCCTGAGTCCCAAGCTCGCTGGCAACTCCTCCTCCTGGGCTCACCTACGGACATCTCTTCCGAGCACTGCCACCCACCCCCCTGCCCCGGTCCCCGCCAGTCCCTCAAGGGCTGAGCCCGCGTCCCCTTCATCTTGTTCCCCCCAGGGTCCCGCCACTCACCCGCTCCGCGTCACCAGGCACTGACGGAGCCCCAGCTTCCGGAAGATGTCCACCACCGTCTCCATGGGGGTGTGGTCCGTGACGGTGAAAGGGCTGAGGTTCAGGAGGCGCCGCAGCTTCAGGGGCTGCGGGCTGTTGGCTGGCAGCTCAGGGGGCTCCTCGGTGACGTACATGACCGAGTCGCTCACGATGCCCTCCTGCCTCTGTCTGGCGTTCTCTGCAATGGGCGAGCAGGACGGTGAGCCTCACGAGACTCCCTTGCGGAGTCCCTTCCCCCACCCCATCCCACCCCATCCCACAGCAACACGCGACTTCCCTCCCCCAGCAGCCTAGAATCCCACAGAGGAGGGGCGCGGAAGGCAGACTCTACATTCTTAACGAGGAGCTTCAGCCAAACATCTGTGAAACTGGCATCTCTCTCTCTCAAGCTAATGCTGCGCGAGACCCCCCTGCTGTGACCTGATCATTCACTGCCAAAGTCTTGCAACGCGGGCCTGACCAGGCTACTTCCTTTAGCGAATGCACTGCTTCTGCCTGGAGGCCAGGGCGCCCAGCTGGCCCAGGGCCTGCCACCCTTGCTTTCCTGACACACCTTCACCTCATCAGGGGCTGAGGTTTGACGTGAAAAGAAACCTCACTTAGCTGCCCAATGACCTTAATACATGGTTTGGTTTTTTTTTTTTTTTTTTTAAAAACTAACGTATAACTGGCCCAGATGGCATTATAAATCCTGAAAGGAACAAGAAACCAAGAGGACCATCCTAGGCTCACAGCCCAGAAACACAGTTCAGTCTAACTATGACCCTTGGGACCAAAGAAATAACCCTAGAAAAGCTGCATTCCCCCCACCCCTTGGATCGCCTCTCTTAAATATGGGCCATTTGGTGGATTTCTCAAAGAAAGATAGTAAAACTGTTATGGTAACAATTAGCCTATTTCTATCTGTAGGCGGGCCCACGTGAAAGAAAGCTGAAGAAAAGTAGGGTAACAGGAACTCATTAGAAATACAGCTTTATGCCGTACTAGAAACCTAGGCTATTTTAAGTCACACATGAAATAAATCCATCGGTCTCAAGATATTTCTCCAAGGCGATTTTCCTTCTGTTGGAATTTTAATCTTTCTTTTGCTTCATGGGAAAAGGTTAGGGAAAATGTACAGCAAGGCTTGCCTTAAAATGGATCCTGCTTTCTATAATACTTTTTTTTTTTTTTGCCTTCTCAAAGACTACTATTCACCTATATTGTTCTTTGAAAAATAAAATTCTAACTGCTGGCTCTAAAGCTATTTATTGCAACAGAGTACTCTAATGGAAAACTGGCAGCATTCGGGGTCAGACTGAGTTTGAAAAAGGGTCTCTGTTTAAAAGGGGAACAGAGGGCCCGCTGGGCAAACGCCTGCACAGTATGTGGGTCAGGTTCAATCGAGTTACATCAGATGGCGTACAATTCAACCACAAATACCAGATGACACTGATGCACAACATGCTTTCAGCCGTAGGTGCCACACAGTACACACTGCATTTCTCTCCTAAATCGAGATGGCTCTGTCCTGAAATGCTAAGGTGGGCGGCAAACAGTCAACACACACTTATCGCCCATTTTCATAGACCGACTGATTCTCTAAAAGTCCCATGCAACAGGAATCCCATCTATTTCAACAATCCAGTTGAACATCAGGATTGGATCAAGCCACAAAACCCCATCAAGAACTGATCACATGGATTTGCTGAGCCCCCTCATAAAACCAAACACAACCTAGCCAACTGTCAATTCACTTGGTGAAATGAATAACAAGCTTCTATTGCCTCTGAATCTACCGATTGAGTTAGAAGCCCTGATGCGAACAGCACCTAGCTCCGTGAATTCTTGATCAGCACTGCAATCCCAGTGCCTGCACAATGCCGAGAATACAGCAGACACAAGACAGGTATTTGCCAAGTGCACACATGCGTCAGTCAACCAACAATTGGATGAACGAGTGGGTAGGTCTACTGAACGTCGGTGTCCTTGGCTCTGCCTGTCACGTAGAACAGAGCCTATCTTACAAAGGAGGCATTAGGAAGGAAAGCCCTGAGCTATCCACTGCCAAACAAGAATCAAAGGCAACAGCTGGGGTCAGAGCCGGAGACCTGAGCAGCGCTCCTTGGTACTCCAAGAGTAGCAGCTGTGGCTCTCTCCAGAAGCGCTCTCTGTGAGGCCACTAAGACCTATCTTAAAGACCTATCTTAAGACCTATCTTAAGACCTATCTTAAAGCCTTGATTGAACTTTGGGCGTGGAGGTATGACGCACAGCCAAAAGCTGGTGAATGGAAGAATCAGCAAGAAAGCTCTCCTCATCTCTCTACTGGGGGAACCATCTACTCCCACTTTGGACAAGAAATCATCTGTCACCAAAATGCCTGCAACAAACTCCAGCATGAAAGTTCACAGAGGGCAGAGCCTGGCTGCTGTCATCGCTGTGCTCCCAGTTCCCGGGACAGCACCAGCACATGGTGGAGGCTACACGAAATATTTCCTGTACGAAAGAGTAAACCAAGCCCTCACCCAGCACATGATCCAGTGCTATGGGAGTATAGGCTCCCAGACCCCAGGGACTCATGGGAACCTGTGTTAGAAAAGAAGCCAAAAAAAAAAAAAAAAAAGATAGCCCAACATTACATGTGTAAAAGGTCTAAAAGATAAGAAAAGCGCTAAATATTAACCAGAGCCTTCTACGGTGTTGAAAATGTGGGCACCTTGTTAATTTTCTCTTTTGCTTCTGATTTCCCCAACATTCTGAGTATTACTTTTACTTTAAAAAATGTAATAAACTTCATTTTTGTTGTAAAGATCATTTTGTTACATCTAAACTTTTGTTAGCCCCTAAACTTTTTTAAATTGTTGTTAGTATTGGGGGTCTGCCGTTCTATTCTACCACAACTACCATCAGTGGCTGCAGCTCCTGAAAAATGATGTACCTTTTACGAGTGCCTGTTAAGGTCATTCAACCTGACATTCCACTTGCTAGCAGCAGTACGATCATAAGGCCAGGTGCAGGGAGGGTAATGAGGAAAGTGTTGATAAAGTGAATTCCACAAACTGTGATAGGCCAAGAAATTTTAAAAGACTGGAAATAATCACATATCCAGTAAGTGATTACAATGGCTTTAGAGCAATGGTTCTCAACTGGGAGTAATTCTGCCTCCACCCTCAGGGTACACTTGGCAATATCCAGAGACATTTTGGGGTCTCATTTTGGGGTTGCTACTGACATCTAGTGGGTAGAGACCAGGGATGATCCTACAGTGCACAGGACAGCCCCTCTCAACAAAGAATGATCCAGCCCCAATGTTAATGGCGTTAAGGTTGAGAAACTCTAACCATGTTTTTAGAGGGGTAGTACGTTATCATCCTGTTCGTTCAAAATGCTTCCATAGGGACTTCCCTGGAGGCGCAGTGGTTAAGAATCTACCTGCCAATGAAGGGGACAAGGGTTCGAGCCCTGGTCCGGGAAGATCCCACATGCCGCGGAGCAACTGAGCCTGTGCGCCACAAAAACTGAGCGTGCACTCTAGAGCCTGAGAGCCACAACTACAGAGCCTGCATGCCTAGAGCCTGTGCTCCACAACGAGAGAAGCCACTGCAATGAGAAGCCAGCGCCCTGCAACGAAGAGTTGCCCCCGCTCATCGCAACCAGAGAAAGCCCGCGTGCAGCAACGAAGACCCAACACAGCCAAAAATAAATTAATTTTTAAAAAGAAAGAAAAAATAATGCTTCCATAGATGAACAACACAGTCCTACTGTATAGCACAGGGAACTATATTCAATATCCTGTGACAAACCATAACGGAAAAGAATATTAAAAAGAATGAATGTAATCTATATGCATAACTGAATCACTTTGCTGTACAGCAGAAATTAACACATTGTAAATCCACTCCACTTCAGTAAGAAAATCAAAATTTAAAAAATCTTTTTTAATTTTAAAAAAGCTTAGGCAGATGCCAGACATCAAAGGTTAAAAACATGCTTCCATAAAACAGACGTAATTGACAAGAAAGGTTAAAATGGAAAATTAGAAGCAACTATAGTGGTGGTCAGTACAAAGGTGATGTGGTAAAAAAGTAAAAACTATTTAGAAGAAAAAGCAGATGATTTTCTGACAAGTTATAGTTTATAAGGCATGGAGAAGTCCCTCTGCATGTATTTTTTCATCCCCAGCAGAAAGAAGCAGATGACACCACTGTTCTCCATGGCCTATCCCAATCATTAACAAACAGCTCTCCCAGGAAGAAACCTCTTTATCCCTAAAGAACCCATCCAACAGATCTGATACGTACATATCTTGTTGTTCAGTTCTGGACATAGATCCCTTTCTGCAAGTGGGCCTCTTCCACATGCTGGAGAATCACCATCAAATCATCCACCAGGCGAAAAAAATGAGAGTTCCCTTAACTCTGGCCCATGACTCTAACTTTCCATCCCTTTAATCATCTTTGCGGCTTCCCACTGAGTCCTTTCTGGATCCAGCCTCACTTAACTGTGGAACTCAAGACTAGAGGAGCCTGAGCCTGCTGAGCACAGAAAGAGCCTCGTGTTTGCAGAGATCACCAAGAGGTAAAGTCCCATCTACCAGGAACTTGAACAAGGGCCACATATGGCCCTTTGTGTGAGTACGTGATGGTGAAAGGGCCACGTTTCCGAGGTGCTGTGACTAATGGCTCTCCAGCAAAGACAACAGCTATGGTTTGGCATTCCAGAGAGAGACTGAAAAGACATTTTCAGCTTCATGGGAGCAACTGACACCTTTTTAAACATGACACGTGAGAAAAAAATCTTTGCCTCACTTACTATTCTTTTCTTATCTTGGATCTATGTAAAATCTCTGCTTCTCAGTCCCCTGAAAGGGAAATTGGCATGGGATCGTTACTAGCTAAATGCTTACGTCCTATTTCTATATTCACAAAGGGGCGTCTAAGTCTGCAAATACAGGTAATGCATTTCTCCACCGGAGTACAGGACTTTTCTATATCCACGGAGCAGGAAAACAGCTTTTCTCACTGCTCACAGCCAAACACTCCTTGCTTTCCCGCAAACCATGTAAATGGCAGCTTCCACACTCTTAACAGTGTGATGTAAAGCATAAAGGTATTATTTACACCGCGTGTTTCCTCTTCAGACATTCCAAACATAGCTTCTAGGAGGGCACTGGGTTGGCAAGCTTAAATTTCTTCTCTAACCAGCTGATGACAATTACTGCTTCCCACTTGATTGCAGTAATGGGTTTCAGCAAAATTAGTAAGCTCTCTCTTAGCAGGTGTGCCTGGAGCTACACAATAGGTAATGGATTCCGTGACATTTATTACTAGAGTGTTTAAATTTCAACCTTTGCTTAAAAGATTTTAAGGATTGAATAAATTTTTAAACTCTGATTACATTAATTTAAAACAAACCCAACCTAGGCTTCCCTGGTGGGGCCGTGGTTGAGAGTGCGCCTGCCGATGCAGGGGACACGGGTTCGTGTCCCGGTCTGGGAAAATCCCACATGCCGCGGAGTGGCTGGGCCTGTGAGCCATGGCCACTGGGCCTGTGCGTCCAGAGCCTGTGCTCCGCAACGGGAGAGGCCACAACAGTGAGAAGCCCGCGTACCGCAAAAAAAAAAAACAAAAAACAAAAAAAAAAACCGTACTATACAGCTTTTTAAAAGAAAATCTCATTATTTATAAGGCAATGGTCATGACTCAAGGCACCTACCTGTTAAGTGACAGGACATATAATAAAGAGAAGCATCATGGAGCACTTAAAGCACAAATGTACTTTCGTGTCTAAAATATAAAATCAACTGTTCCTTTGGGGGAGGTAAATATGTTTGAGCAACAAGCTAAAATTAGAGGCTATATAGCTTATTTAAACTTATTTTTATAAAGCCTTTGATGAAGATACTTTAAAAACATTTTACAAGCTATTTAACATAGCGAAGAGGTTTTAGAAAGTCAAAGGGCGAGCCTAAGAAATAGTTAACAAAGGGCAGGGATAAGCTAAGGTGTGTTCCCGGTGGGGCGTTCTACCATCATACCTGAAAAAGTGCCCCTTCCACAAATGTCGTGGAAGTACAGTCATCAAGGGCACACGTGAGCCATGTCATGGGCCCCGGTGTACCGTGAGATGCAGAGGTGCTGAGCCAGAGGGCATTAGTGTTTACCATGCACCGCGGATGCGCTCTGCAGCTCCCTGCCCCCGCTGCATCAGGAAGTCCGGAGGGACCACCCTGGGGGAGCCCCGCTAAGATCTGCTGTCCCTCCCTCCTGGGCCTAGTAAGAAAACAAAGAGTTTATTTAACTCTTCTCCCATAACTCTGATTTTTCCATTCCCACTGGGTCTTGTTTGAGTCCTCATTTTGATAAAGTCCTTGATGAAGATAATTTCAAAATATTTACAAAGCTGTTTATAAACTTTTTTTAACATTGGGAAAAAGTTTCAGGAATTCAAAGGGAGTGCCTTATAAATAGTTAACAAAGAACAGGGATAAGCAAAAGGTTGTCTGGCCAAGGTATATTCCCAGGGGAGCATTTCACCATTATACCTCGACACGTCCCAGTGGCAAAATTCATAAATATTCTTGAAGATGACATACACAGTAAAATCAAGTGCACACATAAGCCATGTCATGGGCTACAGCCTACCCTGAAATGATGTGATAGTGAGGAGGATCTCATTTGCTGGTCCCTGCCCCCTCTCCACCTGGAGAAAATCCTCTAAGAGTCACTGCTCCTCCCTGCCTGGTCCTTCAAAGACTCACACCCAGGCCTCTGTCTGTGGAATTCTCCTACGTCTCGCTCCCCTTCCAAGGCGCTCATCCCTGGGCCACCGGGAGCCCCGGGCTTCTCTGAGCCGCCCGTGTCGGGAACATCCAGCTGGGCATCATCCCCTCTCTGCTCTCCCAACTCAACAGCCTGCCCCTCAGCCCAGGTGATCCAGTTAGCGCACGAGGAGGAAAAGCATCCCACGGAACTGACTGCACCCACGTGGGTCTCTAACTGATGGCACCGGACATCGTGGCGAAGTGACGGGCTTGAGCGGCGCCGAGGGAGGCGTCTGAGGCAAAGGGCTCAGCATCTGAGCCGGTCAGCCTGCCTGGAAGTCTGTCTCTGCGAGCAGCTGGCCCGGCCAGCCCAAGCTCTCCCACCGCTTCCTGCTGAGCTTCGCCCAGCAAGTCCCTAAAAGGCGGAGCGCGTGTGTCCTAGCGGGAGCGGCCCAGGGGGCTGCTTGCAAATGTGGTGCTCGGTGTCCAGCCAAGAATGCCTCCGACAAGACACTGTCCCTCACGGTGTGACTTGGGGGCAGCAGCAGCAGCACTGACAGGGAGCTCGGGAGAAATGCAGAGTCTCGGGTCCCACCCCAGACCTACGGCATTCTGGCCAGACGCCCAGGTGAAACGGAATAAGCATTAAAGCGTGAGAGACCCTGGGCTGAAGCCCTCCGACCCTCGTGCACTCTGTCGAACCTCTTTGAGAATGTCGGGGCACAGAGCTGCTATTCGTCTCCGTGAAATGTGAGCCTCCCTGCTTTACTCACTTATGGCAGGAATCAGCTCCCTCCTCTGGGCAAACCCGATGAGGCGCTCCGAGTCCCTGGAGACGACCACGGGGAAGCCGTTGTAGTCGGTCTCCTTGATGAGCGTCTCCACGTCCTCGACGGTCATGCTGCCCTGGGTGAGCACGGACAGCGGCGGCTCCCCCCGCCTTGGCCGCATGACGTCAGTGGCCAGCGTGCGGTGGGTGAACTCGTCCTTCACGTCCAGGAACGGGTACCCATTTAAGTGGATGTGGGCCTCGTAGATGCCTTCCTTCCCAAAGGCATCAGCCACCCACTTGCTGGTCACGGCTGCCGCCATCATGAGCACGATGTACTCGAGACCACCCGTCCATTCAAACACGATGATCACCAATGACACCGTCATCCTGGTAACTCCACCTGCAACCAAAGGGAGGAATGAAATTGCAGGACTCGACTCCACACCTGCAAGAGGACATGAACTGTGGAAACCGAGAAGCCGGCTCTACCCTCCCGGCACCTGTTCTACTGAGACAGTCCAACACGGCGCCCAGGCTCGGACCTCTGGGCCAGAGGCCAGACTCGGTAAACACAGCCTTGCATTAGGAGCCGTAAGTCACATCTCCCTGAGGGGCTCTTCTCCCATGAGGGACAGCAAGTTGTCTATTCACCCAGGACCACACGCCTTGCTTTTTGGTGAGTGGAGCCTACTTGGGCTTTGCAGGTTTCTGACTCAGCAAGCATCGCTCTCTACCAGAACCCCTTGAGCTGGAAAATTGCAGAGACTATCCACTATTGTAGATGGTACAGCTGCAAACACACACACACACACACACACACACACACACACACACACAGCACCTAGGCAGGCGACAGCTCCCACCATGGCATAGAGCCCTGGGGTGACGCAGTCTGCTCCGGGCCTGCACCAATCCCTAAAGATGATCCAGTCATGGTGACAGTAAGCCAATTGCTCCACACCAATTCCCACCATCCTGCCTGCCACTGCCATGCTGGGGATGAAGAGACTGGACGGGATCTGCGGGGAGCACAAGGGAAAGAAGCATGAGGGAAGGGGGCCCCGTTCCCACCGCCCTGCCACCGGGAAACTCAGGCCACCCTCGACAAGCTTGCATTTTGCTTCGGTCTACAAAGGAGGGGCAACGCTTCAAAGCATGGGTCTCCTGGGCAACCACGGGACCAGTGATTTCACCTGCTTGGTCGTATCTACTGTGACCTGGAGAAAATGCAATTTTACACTTTCATTTCCTCGCCTTCAAAAGCTGGCCTAGTTTGTCTGCTGTGGATAAAAGAATGATAAGCCCCACTGCAAATAACATTCAAACTGCACATCTGTCACTTGAGATACTCACCACTTTCTCTCTCTCCTCACATGTCATTCAGATTAGCTTCTAAAATTAAATGTCAAGCCACAGCATGAAAATGGAAAAGCAAGGCCTCAACTGTTCACAGGTCAAAAAAAGAAGCTAAAAGCATCAGTGTAGCTGCCCTGCATCTTATAAAAACCTTGGCACAGACTTACTGCCCTCTTGTATGTACAGTGGCCAAACACCTGTCAGAGAGAGATGGGGGGGCAGGTCCGTCTTCCTAAAAAATTCCATTTTCCAAAAAGTATTCTGAATATTTTCAAGCCAGGCTAGATGCAGCAAAGAAATAGACATTGAAACTGAAAGGCCTTGGTAATAGCGTGTTTTATATTTGCTGTGTGAAAAACATGTTCATTCCTCTAGTGATCAGACATGTGCTACAGAACAGACTTGACTCTGTTCGTGGAGACTGCATGTGACCGCCGATCCTGACTGGGAGCTGCATTTATGTCACCCCTACCCACCCCCACCCCCCAGCTGTCATCAATCTGAGGATGCAAGTGGATCTTTACCCAAATTCAAGTTAAGTTTGGATCCTGGGGTGTGATTTCCAGAGTGTGAGACATTCCTGAGGAAATTGTTCCTTTCTGAGCACCCCTTATCCCCCCCATCATTTAATCCCCTGTACCTTCACAGCAGACTTCTCCCAGCAGGAACCATAAGAAAATAAATCCCTTTGCATCAGACGTCACCTAGTTAATAACGTTCATCCTTCCTTGTTCTTAAAGCAAAAATTCAGGTTTGTGTTTGACCACTGCCCCCAAGTGCACAGCTTCTCAGACTTTTTTTAATATTTATTTATGTATATTTATTTATTTACTTTGGCTGTGTCGGGTCTCAGTTGCGGTACGCAGGATCTTTCGTTGCTGCGCGCAGGCTTCTCTCTAGTTGTGGCATGGGGGCTCCAGATCGCGTGGGCTCTGTAGTCTGTGGCAGGCGGGCTTAGTTGCCCCTCGGCATGTGGAATCTTAGTTACCACTAGGGATTGAACCCATGTCGCCTGCATTGGAAGGCAGATTCTCAACCACTGGACCACCAGGGAAGTGCCTAGACTTTTTTTTTTTTTTAATTCGTAAGAATACCACAAAAAGCAACAGTCATGGAATACAAGGGGGTTCTGGAGGGTTCCCAGTGTTCTGCTCCTGACCCTGGGTGCTGGTCACACAAGTGTGTATGTTTTGTGAGAATTCACCAAGCTGTACACGTCTCCATATGAATGATATACTCCAAGCCTTAGCTTCTTCACTTGTAAAATGGGGTTATAAATCTCTATTCCATAGGCTTGCTGTTTATCAAAAGCGTTGTTTCTTGTTGATTAAAAGAATGTCAAGTGCCCTGCGCATAAGAACGTTCAATAAGGTCACCTCCCCTTTTCCCCTCGTCACAATCTTATTCTGGGGAGTAGGGTGCTATCCCCAGAAGTACAAAGGTTGCCTCCCTCCCCTGACACCTTCCCTCCCCTTCACTTACCTTCATGCCAAAGGTAAATATGGTATTGATGATTTTGAAGATCAGCGCCAGGGCCAGCTGCCACATGGCTGTGTAAACCCTCACCCCGGCCGGGCGGTCGGGGATGCCGTCCACGGGCCACATCATGTTGGGGTCATTGATGTAGTCACAGAGCTGGGAGGACTCGAGGGCCCCGCAGTCATTGAAGAGCTCGGATATGAGCTCGCTCGTGCTGCGGCGCGTGTAGGGGTTGGGGTAGGCGACGATGGCAGTGATGGCGGTCACCGCAATGACCTCCAGCACCGGGTACTTCCCCAGCTTGGTGGTTTTGCGCCTCCTGCACCAGGCGATGTTGCAGCAGATGAAGAGGGTTCCCCACAAGCCCCTGAAGACCCCAAGCAGGATGAAGGGGAAGAGCTCGGCCATGTACTAGGGCGTGTGATACTCCACGTAAAAGAGGACAAGGCGGCTGTTCCCAAAGGGATCGATGGATCGCAGCGTGAAGGCTGCCACCAGGGCCGCAAAAAAGGACCGCCACAAGGTCTTTAAGGGAAAGTAGTAGCTGACCTGCGACCAACGAACAGGTGGAAAATCAGAGACTGGCGGAAGAAAGAGCTGCCCAGAGCCCCAGCCCCTGATCAGCAGCCACCTGCTGGCATAGGCCACAAAGTCACACTCAAGACCAAAGATGGGCACTTCCTCAACCTAGGTGTGAGTATGGCCCAAATGCACTAACAAAGATATTTAAAGGACTCTATGTCTAAAATTGGAACGGATACTAGTCAAGGTGTGTTTGAGCTATTTTTTAAGAGAAATGAGAACACTTCATCATAATTCTGTTTATGGCACAGAGACCATCCTAAAAGAAAAGAAACCTCTGATTTGATTCTCCAGACAACAGATCATGGCTTGAAACCCCTGGCCCAGCAAACGTATCTGGAGGGCACATGAGTTAAGAATGGTTTGTACATTTTTAAATGGTTGGGGAAAGAGAATTATTTTGTGACATGTGAAATATTCAAAAGAACAAGACTTAGTGACAAGTGGTAATGATATAAAATCCAAACTTCAGCATCCGTAAGGAAGGTCTTGTGGGAAGGCAGCCACGCCGCGCACGTGCGTGTTGTCTGCAGCACCCTCCACGCTACAAGGGCAGAGCCCAGTGGTTGCGACCGAGCCCTGAGACCCGCAAAGCCTAAAATATTTGCTACCTGGCCCTTTACAGACAACGTGGGCCAACTGCTGGACTAGATCCATTTGCGTTGCAAAACATAAAAATGCTTCATTGTGTTGTTTATGAAAACGAGAGAGGAGACTGCAAATCTCCCCCAGAAATCACACTGGCAAGTTTTCAACAGGACTCGAAAACACGTATTTCATGGCGAACACTGCGGCTCCTTAATGAGCTGCAGGAATCTCTCAATCCTCCTTCGCATCTAGTCCTCAGAGGGCTAGAGAGGGAAGCCTCCTGCCGCCCTGACCCCCCATGTGTTCCTCGGCGCTCAGAACCACGGGGCCCTCCAGAGCCCACGCTCACCTCTTCCAGACTGAAAAGCACACCCCCGATCGGAGCACCAAAGGCGACAGAGACCCCAGCAGCGGCCGCAGCTGACAGCACCTGCGAGGCAAAGAGCTCCCCGTCAGCCCGAGGCCTTTCCGGCAAATCAGCGGGTACTGGTGAGCCCGGAGAGGGTGGGAGGGCGCTTCATCCTGCACCTGCTCACCTCGCGCCTCTTGCCCTCGTTCTTGCTGTACTTGGAGAAGAGGCTGCTGAAGAAGTTGCCACAGCAGCATGCCACGTGCACCAGCGGCCCTTCCTTGCCAAGGCTCAGGCCCGAGGACACCACCAGCACCAGGGTGACAGTCTTGATCAGCAGGGTCCACTTGCCCCAGTAGCCCCTGATGATGAAGCCCCTCAAGATGGTCTTTATCTGAAACACAGGATGGAGAACGATAGGGAGTGAGCCGCTTCAGCGCCATGGCTAGGACAGTAACCTCTCCCTCCTCTGAAAAGCATCTTTCAAACTGAGATTCACTAATCATATGGAGGACAGGCTGCTTTAGTTGTTAATTTAGCTATAATTTTATATTGAGAATTTATATTAACGCCTAATTTTATATATTAATGGAACCCTGAAACAATTTCAATGCATAGTAAATCTTAATAAGTCCGAGAGTAATGAGAGATCATAATGAGAACTGAATAAATAATTATTAGAGTCTCATTTTATTTATGGCATTTATCCTGTGCATTTTACCCTCTGTTGTGTTGAAAATTGATTTTAACTGTTCTGTATCTATTGATTTTAACTGTTAATTTTTCACTACTGAAAGATGGCCAAGATAAAGGGACATCTGGCTGGATATGTGACAAAGCAAATACAACAAAGTATCAATTGAACTTTAGATCAGGGTCGGCAAACTATGGCCCACGGGCCAAATCCAGCCCACGGCCTGTTGTGTATGGCACAAGACAGAGATCTTGATAGAGATCTGTTTCTTAATTCAAGGACAAAGACCAACAGTGAGCGAGCGTGTGGGCATCCGTTCGAAAGAACTCACTAAGATCCTTCCTAAAGAACACGAGTGAGGTCTTCCAGCTCTACAATCAGATGGTATTTCTTGAACTAGCCTTTAACTAAAGGCAGACAAACTAGCAGTGGTTAAACTGGTCTTTAACTAGTGCTAGTGGGCCTATTTGAGCCTGTGCTCTGGGGATCTCAGATCCCTTTACTTAAGGGACGTTTTAGTATGCCTGCCACTATCCTGCCCTTTTGTGTTGCCTAGAATAAAATTATCTATAATTTTTTGTCAGTTAGTTAATGTGGATTTGGACCCCAGGGTACAGCTGAAGAGCGTAACACCATTTAGAAAATTACAAGCTTCTAAATTACCTGAGCCTTTGCCAGCCATGACATGTGGTGAATTGAACAATGTAAGAGGTATTTTGTAATTCTCTAAAATGACTTTATAAAATTGTCATGATCAAACTAGGGACTAAAGAAGGCAAATTCATTCCCAGTAGATGCCAAAATCCAATCGCTTGCTTTAATTTGGATCAACAGAGACTGAGTCAAGCAGGGCTTTCGGGCGATGTATTGCAGCACATTTGTGACTTGATGGTGGTAACTTTAAAACCTCTCTGGCAAGTAAATATTTGTGAGAGAGTTCACATTGTATAGAACTGAAACATCAACTCAAAGTAAGTTCTAGGGGGGCATGATTACTTTTTTTTCCTTCATTTTATTTATTTGGCTGCATTGGGTCTTCGTTGCTGCGTGCGGGCTTTCTCTAGTTGCAGTGAGCGGGGGCTAGTCTTTGTTGCAGTGTGCGGGCTTCTCATTGCAAAGGTGTCTCTTGTTGCGGAGCATGGGTTCTAGGCGCATGGGTTTCAGTAGTTGTGGCACATGGGCTCAGTAGTTGTGGCTCGCGGGCTCTAGAGTGCAGGCTCAGTAGTTGTGATGCACGGGCTTAGTTGCTCCACGGCATGTAGGATCTTCCCGGACCAGGGCTCAAACCCGTGTCCCCTGCACAGGCAGGCGGACTCTCAACCACTGCGCCTCCAGGGAAACCCCTGGCAGGTAGATTCTTAACCACTGTGCCACCAGGCAAGTCCGTAGGAGGACGTGATTTCTTGTACGGTCCACAGTGGTTCTATGAATGTAGCAGACAGTAGTAGAGTCATCCTTGCCCAGTTCGTTCTAAGTTCTGAAGCCCAAGAACTAGTGTGGACTTTTAAATGTGCTTTGTAGAGCTAATACAAGACCACTTATTACACAGAAAAGAAATGGTCTCTAAATTTGTGGGGTTTTTTTAATGTTTCAAAGGAATTTTTGACACTGGCTGGGACCTGGGACCCTTTGCTGCAGTGCTGCAATGCTTGTACCTGGACAAACATCTAGCAACAAAATACAGAGAAATTATAAGGGACTAAAAGTAACTGCATGCATGCCCGGTTGGGGCAAATTCTGGACAACAAGATACAAAGAGACCAAAAAGCCCCACTGCCACTTCTGAAGAGCCAGGAGCAAAAGCAGGGCACTACGCATGCCCGCTGCACTCAACACCACCAAAGGGGTGGGCAGACCCCCTAAGCCTCCCCTCCGGCCGGACCCCTGGACACACCCCTCCCCTCACCGCATATCAGGAACCAGCTCGCCCTGCCCCCCAGCAAGTAAGCCAGCAAGGGCACATGTTACTTGTTCTCCCTCCCCCCCTGCTGCAGCTCTGGCCCCAATAAAGCCTTGCCTGAATTTCTTGCCTGGCCTCTGATCACATTCTATTGATTAAGGAGGTCAAGAACCCTGGTCAGTAACGCTGTCATCCAAAGTAATCTAAATGTTTCAGAAGCAAACATTATAAAGGATGAGTGATTTTTAAACTGTGTAGAAGTGCACTGCCTTCAAAGTTTGTTCAGACACTGCACACCAGGAACAGCTTACAGCAGATCACCTCCTACGATGGGAAGTGTATTTTCTAAAGATCTCATTTAGTATCTTTCCTGAAGTGAAGAATAGCCCTGTATCTCAAACTGAGTAGAGCTGTTTGCATAGTTGGTTGGGTTTTAACTGGAAAGACATCCTTTATATCCAGGAACTACTTATTTGCACTTACTTTTCACTCTGCCCCTCTCCTCCAAGAACTGGGGTAGGTATTGCACCCTTAGGTTAGGAATTTCAAGCTCTACTATAATAACAGGGAAAATTTTCTACTACTGAATCATAATAACCAAAGCTTAATTATGAAATCTCCACTGGGCTCCTGGTACTTGAAAAGATTATTGTGAACTCTTTTATAAATAGAGACATGAACCTGTTACATATTATATACGGCTGAAAGCATGTTCATGTACCCACTACCAAGTTTAGGACAGAAGAGCAGGTACCTTTGAAAGCCCTGTTTGCTTCCTCAGTGGAACCTTCCTCCTCCCGCCTCCAATCATTCCCTTGCCTTTCTCTATAGCTTTAGCACATGTGTATATCACTATACAGTATGCTTGTTTCATTTTGGCTGTTTTAGGGACTCTACATAAACAGATTCATACTTTATTTAGATATTCTTCTGCAACTTACTTTTTTCACTTGATACCGCTTTTATGAGTTTTATCCATGTCAGTGTGTTCCTTGTGCTTTGTCACACGGGAAACACTGCTCAACTCAGTAGTTTATTCCTTTTGAGTTCAGCTGTCACAAATAAAGATGCCCGCTTTGGACGAAGACCAGGTCCGGCCAGCCCCTCCCAGATAGAGTTCCCTGTCTGTCTAAGAGCTGAGCCACGCACCTCTGGTTCTTGGAAGGGGAAGATGGGATTGCCCCCACATCTTTTATTGCTGCTTTAAATTCCCCACCAGTTCCCCACTGGCCATCTCCTTATTTTGATAGGCGGCTGGAGTCCAAAAGTGCGTGCTGTTGGGCATTGCGATCAGAAACCGAGATGCCAACAGTCATCTGTTCTTTTTAGTGTCCCGGGTGCCTTCGGTCTTCGATATCCAATAAAACGCAGTCAGTTCTGCCTGAACACTTGTTTGGAAAACCCAAATTTGTTCCAGTGTGATTCATGCAGTCAGGGCAGAACTTGAGCATAATGCCAATTTCGCATCTGTTTCTGCACAATTTCATCTGGGAGAAACACAAGGCGGAAAACTGCAGCTGCGAATCGAGCCGTGCAGGGCTACACAAAATGCACACAGGCACACGCCTCAGACGACTCCCAGCTCACGCATGCACTAGGGGAGTATTCACACATTTCTTAACCATTTAACGTGTGTCTAACTCTGCTACTGCTTTTATGAGGTTCCCGTCTTTTTCATGTGTCACCAGTGAAGTTTCTGAGGGCTGTGCCCCTCGCCCCATCTTCCCCACAAGCTCTGTGGTTTTGATGATGCAGTTTTGTGATTTTTAGGAATGCATATGGTGCCTTAGAGCAGCAGTGGCTGTACCGAGGAAACAGGATGGTATTGCAGCTTATTTTTCAGGCTCCTGCAGCAACACGCTCATATAAACCATCCAAAGTTCAGCATGAAATAGTCTTTTCTTTTTTTAATCTTTTCCTGGATCAAGACAATGTTGAGCTTTCCTTTCGATGATCCTTTAATTACCCCAGCCCTTTGCATGAACTGCCCAGACCAGCGGCGGTGCTGGCGACACCACCAAAGAGTGTGGGTGCACTGCCATGACCGCTCACATCTTTATCAACTCGGCATCTCCACCGTCTATGGGCGCTGCTGAAGCACCGACTTGAAGGAGAATGGAACAGCAATGATTAGAATGATCATCTAAGTGCTTTTAAAATGATTTCTGGCTAAAAGTTTTACTATGTGGGCTTTTCGGGAATTTGCTCAAGCATCGTTATTCTAACCCAGCAGATCTCCTTGGTTTGAAGTTTGCTCTTGGGCATTCCTCCTGGTCGATGAGGTCACTTCCCTCATACTCTGGTTACAAGAAAGTGCTGAAAAATATTTATAAGAACTCTAAACTCACAAGGGTGCATTCACGGCGCATGTACTGAACGTGGAATTCATTTTTTAAAGATTGCTATTACCCTGTCACCAGAAGAGCAAAACGTGGTGAGGGAGTCTATTCATCAGTAAGCTTTCTGAGCAGTAAACCTCCACCGTTGTCCTCTTTCACGTTCCATCATAGACGCACTTATGAGTTACTAGAGTGCCACGTTTGTGTGTGTGGTTAACGGACTCTGACTCCACAGGCTTTAAGAGTTATGCCTGGTTTGTAAAGACAAGAATTTAAGCAGCTGAGAAGCAACAGAGCATAAAGCCAGACAGCTGGATTCGACTCCCAGCTCACCGGCTTAGTGACCTTGGGCAAGTTACTTAACCTCTCTGTGCTTCAGTTTCCCCAACCGTCAAATGAAGAATAACAGTACCTACCTCATAGGCTCCCTGTGAGGACTAAATGAGTGAACAGATGTCCAATGCTTGGAACCGTGCTTAGCACAGAAGTACCACGTAAACATTTGCTATTCTTATTATTGGCACAAAAGAAATTCATTCAGCCCCCACTCACCTCGGGTATACCAGAGCCACAGGCGTATGGTGCAAATACTCGTACCAGGGAGACGGCCAAAAACGCAAACAGCAACGCCCACAGGATGTACATTAGGTAATTCAGATTGTAAGCGCTGGCACCCTAAACGAGACACAGAACAAGAAAGAACACGTGACCCACCGCAGAACCGAGCGACGCACCTGCCCCTCCGCCAGGCAGCTTCTCTCCGGGTCCTGTGTCAGCGAAGAGGCAGGGTTGGCTTTATCAGCTGCTGCTATTGCTACAGTCGGTTCACACACACAGCGCTGGCTGCTTCTCCGGGAGCTATTTACACACACCTTCTACCAGGTGAGATCTCAGCAGTCATAGAAACTGTGAATGAGGCTTGGTTTTAATGGCTCCGGGCCCTCAAGTTAATGAAAGGTGTAAGAGAAATTTCTGCCTTCGAGCCCCGGGAAGGTTTGTTTGGTCTCGTGTATGGTGGATCAGCCTCTTTGCTTTCATGAAGGCCACATCCGTGCCGCAGCACGCAGCTGCCCTGCCAGTGAGGAAGTGTGGGAACTGCATTTTAGAATACTGCTACCCAGATGTGGTCCCTGGACCTGGGCGTGGGCTGGAAATGCAGAGTCTCAGGCACCGCCCCAATAGTTCAAATTATCTGATGTGTGGGGAACATTTTCTGAACCAAATACACAGTCTGGGGTCTCTGAGGCTGAGGACCTGGTCTGTGGGCAGAGACCACAATTCTCCAGGCCTCAGCTTCTTGCCACCATCTGGATGCCGCACGTGATGGAGAGGGAAAGTGAGGGCACCTACAAGCCAGGCTGTGGGCACGGCTACACGTGTGCCTGTAAAATGCAAAAACACGCTCCAGGAGACGGCTCTAGCCTTAACAATCACAGATATTCACACCCTATGTGGTGAGAAATCAGACAGAGAAATACATTTCACCTAGTGAAAAATGGACTTTTTTTTTTTTTTTGCAGTATGCGGGCCTCTCACTGTTGTGGCCTCTCCCATTGCGGAGCCCAGGCTCCGGACGAGCAGGCTCAGCGGCCATGGCTCACGGGCCCAGCCGCACCGCGGCATGTGGGATCTTCCCGGACCGGGGCACGAACCAGTGTCCCCCGCATCGGCAGGTGGACTCTCAACCACTGCGCCACCAGGGAAGCCCGAAAAATGGACTTTTTTGAGACTAAAAATAACGTCTCACCCTTGATAACAGTAATTCTTTGAATCAAAGTATAAATCTTAGAAATGGCTGAAAAGCTAGACGGCCATGTTTCCCCCCAAATTAGGAGAGAAGAAATCAAACATGGCGCCCAGCCAATTCTGCCTGCCCACCTCCATCAACTCAAGTAGAGAATTTATTTTTGGAAGTAATGGAGAGCACTGAGAACGTATGAGATTTCAAGATCCCGGTCTACTTCTGAGATTTGAAGGAATTAATTTTCAACTCCACTGAGAAAGAGGTTTAGCAAATGGCAAAGTGCATTCCAAATGTCTTCAGCTGCATTAAGTCAATCGGGCAAGAGAGCGGGAGAGGGAAGAGGAGAATAAAGGGATCACATCTATCTTCCAAGAACACTTCTAGCTTGAATGGTCCTCACATTGCCCCTAATGTGAATCGTTCCAACCTAACTCCCCCTCACCTGGGCTTCTGATCTGTCGATGACCCACAGTCATTGTGGTAACCACTGAATTCGGTTAGAAACTAACCCTTTTCCCCAGCTAAGATGTGTATGTGGATCTGAAGCTTGGAGTGCCATGAAGGCAAGCAACAGGTCTGTGCTTCACTGCTACATCCCCTGGGCCTGGGATATTCCCATCACAGAAGGCCCACAAACATCCTCTGTAACGTGCTCCTAAGATGCACTGGAAGATGGTAACTTAATCCACAATGAGCCAGCACTTCACACCTGTTAGGAGGGCTATAATCCAAACCAGATAACAACTGGGGTCGGTGAGGATGTGGGGAAACTGGAACCCACATACACTGCTGCTGGAGTCTCAAGTGGTGCAGCCACTCTGGAAGAGAGTCTGGCAGCTCCTCAGAAGGTTAAATATAGAGTTGCCATGTGACCCAGCAATTCCCCTCCTAGGTATCTACCCAAAAGAAATGAAACCATATGTCCACACAAAAACCTGTAGACAAACGTTCAAAGCAAAATCATTCATAATAGCCCAAAAGTGGAAGCAACCCATGTTACTCAGCTGATGAGTGGAGAAATGAAATGTGCTCTATCCAGACAATGGAATGTTATTTGGCCATGAAAAGGAATAAAGTACCAATCTATGGTATGACACGAACGAATCTGGAAGACATTACGCTAAGTGAATGAAGCCAGACACAAAAGTCCACTGATTGATTGTATGATTCCATTTACATGAAATGTCCAGAACAGGGAAATCTGCAGAGACAAGAAAGTGGATTCGTGGTTGCCTAGGGCTGGTGGACGTGGGGAAATGGGGAGTGACTGCCGATCCAAAAAGGATTCTTTGGGGGCGATGACAACGTTCTAGACATTCACAGAAAGACAGACAAGATGAAAAGGCAGAGGCCTATGTACCAGATGAAGGAACAAAATAAAACCCCAGAAAAACAACTAAATGAAGTAGAGATAGGCAACCTTCCAGAAAAATAATTCAGAATAATGATAGTGAAGATGATCCAGGACCTTGGAAAAAGAATGGAGGCAAAGATCGAGAAGATGCAAGAAATGTTTAAAAAAGACCTAGAAGAATTAAAGAACAAACAAACAGAGATGAACAACACAATAACTAAAATGATAAATACACTACAGGGAATTAATAGCAGAATAACTGAAGCAGAAGAATGGATAAGTGACCTGGAAGACAGGAATGGTGGAAGTCATTGCTGCGGAACAGAATAAAGAAAACAGAATGAAAAGAAATGAAGACAGCCTAAGAGACCTCTGGGACAACATTAAACACAACAACATTAGCATTATAGGGGTCCTAGAAGTAGAAGAGAGAGAGAAAGGACCAGAGAAAATATTTGAATAGATTATAGTTGAAACTTCCCTAACATGGTAAAGGAAATAGCCACCCAAGTCCAGGAAGCGCAGTGAGTCCCATTCAGAATAAACCCAAGGAGAAACACACCAAGACACAGCGTAATCAAATTGGAAAAATTAAAGACAAAGAAAAATTATTGAAAGCAGTAAGGGAAAAAGGAAAAATAACATACAAGGGAACTCCCATAAGGTGAAGAGCTGATTTCTCAGCAGAAACTCTACAAGTCAGAAGGGAGTGGCATGATATACTTAAAGTGATGAAAAGGAAGAACCTACAACCAAGATTACTCTACCCTGCAAGGATCTCATTCAGATTTGATGGAGAAATCAAAAGCTTTATAGGCAAGCAAAAGCTAAGAGAATTCAGCATCACCAAACCAACTCTACAACAAATGCTAAAGGAACTTCTCTAAGTGGGAAACACAAGAGAAGAAAAGGACCTACAAAAACAAACCCAAAACAATTAAGAAAATGGTCATAGGAACATACATATCCATAATTACCTTAAACGTGAATGGATGAAATGCTCCAACCAAAAGGCACAGGCTTGCTGAATGGATACAAAAACAAGACCCATCTACATGCTGTCTACAAGAGACACACTTCAGACCTAGGGACACATTCAGACTGAAAGTGAGGGGATGGAGAAAGATATTCCATGCCAATGGAAATCAAAAGAAAGCTGGAGTAGGAATACTCATATCAGATAAAATAGACTTTAAAATAAAGAATGTTACAAGAGACAAGGAAGGCCACTACATAATGATCAAGGGATCAATCCAAGAAGAAGATATAACAATTATAAATATATATGCACCCAACATAGGAGTACCTCAATACATAAGGCAACTGCTAACAGCTATAAAAAAGCAAATCGACAGTAACACAATAATAGTGGGAGACTTTAACATCTCACTTACACCAATGGACAGATCATCCAAAAAGAAAATAAATAAGGAAAGAGAAGCTTTAAATGACACAATAGACCAGATAGATTTAATTGATATTTATAGGACATTCCATCCCAAAACAGCAGATTACACTTTCTTCTCAAGTGTGCATGAAACATTCTCCAGAATAGATCACATCTTGGGTCACAAATCAAGCCTCAGTAAATTTAAGAAAACTGAAATCATATCAAGCATCTTCTCTGACCACAAGGCTATGAGATTAGAAATGAATTACAGGGGAAAAAAAGTAAAAAGCACAAATACATGGATGCTAAACAAGACGTTACTAAATAACCAAGAGATCACTGAAGAAATCAAAGAGGAAATCAAAAAATACCTAGAGACAAATGACAATGAAAACACGATGATCCAAAACCTATGGGATGCAGCAAAAGCAGTTCTAAGAGGGAAGTTTATAGCTATACAAGCCTACCTCAAGAAACAAGAAACATCTCAAATAAACAATCTAATGTTAAACCTAAGGGAACTAGAGAAAGAAGAACAAACAAAACCCAGAGTTAGCAGAAGGAAAGAAATCATAAAGATCAGAGCAGAAATCAATGAAATAGAAACAAAGAATACAATAGCAAAGGTCAATAAAACTAAAAGCTGGTTCTTTGAGAAGACAAACAAAATTGCTAAACCATTAGCCAGACTCATCAAGAAAGAGGGAGAGGACTCAAATCAATAAATTTAGAAATGAAAAAGGAGAAGTTATAACAGACACTGCAGAAATACAAAGCATCCTAAGAGACTACTAAAAGCAACTCTATGCCAATAAAATGGAAAACCTGAAAGAAATGGAAAAATTCTTACAAAGGTATAAACTTCCAAGACTGAACCAGGAAGAAATAGAAAATATGAACATACCAATCACAAGTAATGACATTGAAACTGTGATTAAAAACCTTCCAACAAACAAAAGTCCAGGACCAGATGGCTTCACAGGTGAATTCTGTCAAACATTTAGGGAAGAGCCATCCTTCTCAAACTCTTCCAAAAAATTGCAGAGGAAGGAACACTCCCAAACTCATTCTATGAGGCCACCATCACCCTGATACCAAACGCAGACAAAGATACTACAAAAAAAGAAAATTAGAGGCCAATATCACTGATGAATATAGATGCAAAAATCCTCAACAAAATACTAGCAAATAGAATCTTACAACACATTAAAAGGATCATACACCATGATCAAGTGGGAGTTATCCCAGGGATGCAAGGATTCTTCGACATACGCAAATCAATCAATGTGATTCACTGTATTAACAAATTGAAGAATAAAAACCATATGATCATCTCAATAGATGCAGAAAAAGCTTTTGACAAAATTCAACGCCCATGTACGATAAAACTCTCCAGAAAGTGGGCATAGAGGGAACCTACCTCAACATAATAAAGCCCATATATGACAAACCCACAGCAAACATCATTCTCAATGGTGAAACACTGAAAGCATTTCCTCTAAGATCAGGAACAAGACAAGAATGTACATTCTCACCACTCTTATTCAACATAGTTTTGGAAGTCCTAGCCATGGCAATCAGAGAAGAAAAAGAAACAAAAGGAATACAAATCAGAAAAGAAGATGTAAAACTGTCACCAGAAAACTACTAGAGCTAATCAATGAATTTGGTAAAGTTGCAAGATACAAAATGAATGCACAGAAATCTCTTGCATTCCTATACACGAATGATGAAAAAATCTGAAAGAGAAATTAAGGAAACACTCCCATTTACCACTGCAACAAAAGGAATAAAATACCTAGGAATAAACCTACCTAGGGAGACAAAAGACCTGTATGAAGAAAACTATAAGACACTGATGAAAGAAACTAAAGATGATACCAACAGATGGAGAGATATATCATGTTCTTGGATTGGAAGAATCAATTTTGTGAAAATGACCATACTACCCAAAGCCATCTACAGATTCCATGCAATCCCTATCAAATTACCAATGGCATTTTTTACGGAACTAGAACAAATCATCTTAAAATTTGTATGGAGACACAAAAGACCCCGAATAGCCAAAGCAGTCTTGACAGAAAAAAACGGAGCTGGAGGAATCAGACTCCCTGACTTCAGACTACACTAAAAAACTACAGTAATCAAGACAATATGGTACTGGCACAAAAACAGAAACACAGATCAATGGAACAAGATAGAAAGCCCGGAGATAAACCTACCTATGGTCAACTAATCTACGACAAAGGAGGCAAAGATATACAATGGAGAATAGACAGTCTCTTCAATAAGTGGTGCTGGGAAAACTGGACAGCTACATGTAAAAGAATGAAATTAGAACACTCCCTAACACCATACATAAAAATAAACTCAAAATAGATTCGAGACCTCAATGTTAAGACTGGACACTATAAAACTCTTAGAGGAAAACAAAGGAAGAACACTCTTTGACATAAATCACAGAAAGATCTTTTTTGATCCACCTCCTAGAGTAATGGAAATAAAAACAAAAATAAACAAATGGGACCTAATGAAACTTAAAAGCTTTTGCACAGCAAATGAAACCATAAACAAGACGAAAAGACAACCCTCAGAATGGGAGAAAATATTGCAAATGAATCAATGGACAAAGGATTAATCTCCAAAATATATAAACAGCTCATGCAGCTCAATATTAAAGAAACAAACAACCCAATCCAAAAATGGGCGGAAGACCTAAATAGACATTTCTCCAAAGAAGACATACAGATGGCCAAGAGGCACATGAAAAGCTGATCAACATAACTAATTATTAGAGAAATGCAAATCAAAACTGCAATGAGGTATCACCTCACACGAGTTAGAATGGGCATCATCAGAAAATCTACAAACAACAAATGCTGGAGATGGTGTGGAGAAAAGGGAACCCTCTTGCCCTGTTGGTGGGAATGTAAATTGATACAGCCACTATGGAGAACAGTATGGAGGTTCCTTAAAAAACTAAAAATAGAATTACCATATGATCCAGCAAACCCACTACTGGGCATATACCCAGAGAAAGTCATAATTCAAAAAGACACATGCATCCCAGTATTCATTGCAGCACTATTTACAACAGCCAGGTCATGGAAGCAACCTAAGTGCCCACTGACAGACAAATGGATAAAGAAGATGGATAAAGAATGGATAAAGAATACAATGAAATATTTCTCAGCCATAAAAATGGATAAAGAATACAATGGAATATTACTCAGCCATAAAAAGGAACGAAATTGAGTCATGTTTAGATGTGGATGATGTGGATGGATCTAGAGACTGTCATACAGAGTGAAGTAAGTCAGAAAGAGAAAAACAAATATCGTATATTAACGCATGTATGTGGAACCTAGAAAAATGGTACAGATGAACCGGTTTGCAGGGCAGAATTTGAGACACAGATGTAGAGAACAAACATATGGACACCAAGGGGGGAAAACCGCGGTGGGGTGGGGATGGTGGTGTGCTGTACTGGGCGACTGGGATTGACATGCATACACTGATGTGTATAAAACTGATGACTCATAAGAACGTGTTGTATAAAAAAAAAAAAAAGAAACTAATACTAAACTTTCTTTGGCTTATTTGTATGGAAATATGTTAATATAAATGTTTCAGACATTACATGAAATTCTAAAAATCTTATATGTTCTGGTATAATGTTATAAGTCATAATTCTAGTTATTACTTTAAAACGTATATCTCAGAAATAACTAAATTTCTTTGTCAACTGCATTATTATGAACTTTCATCAAATCTTTAACCATGGCCATTTTTAAGTCTTTTGTCATTTACAGACAGTTCTGGGTATACTCTGATGCTTTTGCAAAAATGTTCCTATAAAAGGGTTTCATCTTCAAGGAATTCATGGAAAAGGCTCTGACAAGTACAGGTTTCTGGTAATTGACTATACTGCTGAACTGAATGAATAAGCATTTTCAGAACTCTAATGGAAAACTGATGAATTCATAAAAGTGCTAACAAAAGACCAAGATGAAAAAATTAATAACATGGGACTGAGTGAACTGATGAGGATAATTATAATTTTTGCGACTTTCTGTTTGAATAAAAAAAAATGTTAAAAAAAAACAGTTCTAAAATTAGATCGAGGTGATGGTGGCACAACTCTGTGAATATCCTAAAAGCCATCGCATTGTACCCGTTAATGGGTACGCCCCACGGAATATGGATCATGTCTTACTAAATCTGTTATTAAAAAACTTTTCTTCTCAATCAGAAGGGATAAAAATCAACCCTATTTCTTCAGCATGATCAAGAGATCTCTCTCAGTAAGAAAAATAAAGCCAAACAAAAGGCTTTAAAGAAAATACATACATAGTGCACATGCAATAGTGGAAAAGGATTTTCCAAGTGAAGTTTGAACCCTAGAGCTAGAAAAAGCCAAGTGGCACTCGTAGTAGCCACAACGATGGTCAGGAGAGACACTGCAAGGTGAGAGCTCGGACGTCCCCCCACACCAGCCATGGGGCTCCCAGCCAGGACCCGCCCCTGCACCCACCTCCGACTGTTTCACCAGCAGCTCCGACCACTTCTGCCACAGGGGACACCTGTCCCTGTCCTCAAACGTGGTCTCATTGCAAGTCCAGCAGCACTGCTCATGGCTGTACCAGAAGGCGGACAGGCAGATGCCCTCCTTCAGGTCTGTCATCCAGTCGACGGCGAGATCGATGACCCTGGCCAGGGTGCCTGGAAGAAGCAGCGAGAGCCACTCAGAGGGACGGCAGGCATGGGCCAGGGCAGCACGTGCGCCCAGAGGGCGAGGCGAAGATGCCCGTGCCCCGGGCTGCCACGCACCCAGGAAGCCTCTTTCTTCAGTCTTGAGGTCACCTGAGCGAGTGGCAGGGCACCAGGTGTGGCAAAAGTGGTGCCCAGCCCAGTGAGACACAAAGGCCAATGATACGCTGTCCTCGGGGGTCTTCGATAGGGTGGGAGGGAGAGACCTGCAGCGCTGACCCCCACCGCAAGCCCCTGGGGCCGAGCAGCTTTCAGAACCAGCCCTCCGAATCTTAGAAACAGGGTACCTACACCCTATAAATCACGTAACCCCCTCAGCGGCTTCTGGGGCAGGATGCTGGCATCACACACACACACATCCTCCAGGAAATCTGACAATTCAGACAAAATGGAGACAAAACCATTTATAACTGCCTTGTCATTGAAATAAAGTTTTGCCATCAAATGGAATCCAGCTTGAAAAATCTCACTTGTTAGAACTTTCTGGATTTTTAAAAAATTATGGATAAAGGACTGAGGAGCTACATAAGTAAATAACTACTTGAAAGGCCGATAGGAGTGGGATAAAATCGAGTGTGCAGTGGGTCAGAGAAGGCCATTTTAGGTCTCTTTCTAGAATAACCCATTCCAGTCTTTTACGAAGGCAGGGAATACCTTTGCGCTACCAAACTTTTCACACTTTTACTGGGTCCTTATTAGAACATCAATTCCCAAAGGCAGCCATACGCCAGCCTCAGGCGACCTGGCCTTGCCACTCTCCTGGTTCCATCAGCAGTCGCCCACTGTTCTAGCCAGAACACCCGAATCCTCAGCAGCGTGCAGGCTCTGACCGCCGTTCCCACGTTTCTCTCCAGGCTCCTCTCTCTCCATCACGAATCCCACGCACAGTGTTCCTTGGCACACCAGGCCCTCCTCTCTGCACCGCCTCAGATAGCACTGTCCTCCCCCAACCCGGCAAGCTCCTATTTATCTTCCAGATGCTGGCATTTATATCACCTCCTTCAGGAAGCCTCCCCTGATTTCCTAAGTCTGGGCTAAGTATACTTCCCAGGCACTCCCCATCACCATACCTATCACATCCTGATATGATCAGTATCTATATATATGTGTATACACACACACACACACACACACACACACGCACCCCTCACATGCACACACACACACTCCAACTAGTCTATAAGGGTGGGGGGAGTCTCTTGTCTGGTTTGTGTGCCACGGTGGGGATCAAGCCAGGTGTCTAGACCCTGTGTCCCCTTTAAGTGGGCAAGGGCCATTGTATTCACGTCAGGTACATAGCTGGAACTATATATCCATGTTGAATGAATGAGAGCAACAAACGAATGAAAATCAGGAAACTCAGGTCCATCCATTCACTCAAGGGCTATTTATTGAGCACCTACGTACTACGTGCCACGTACTGTTCCACACCCTGGGGTACAGCAGTGAACAAAGCAAACTCAGGTCCCTGCCTTCGTGGAATCTCAGCTTTGCGAGAAGACACTAGATTGAATAAGTAAGTAAATGAGGGGCTCCAACAGAAGGTGGTAGGTGCTAGAGAGGAGAACACAGCACGTTCCAATGGCAGCCATTTCCTACGATGGTGCAGGAGAACAGTCGGACACGTCCTCAAAAAGTTAAACAAGGAGTCACCACCTGACCAAACACTTCCATTCCTAGGCATCTGCCCACGAGAAATGAAAACATACACCCAACACAAGACATGTACGCAAATGTTC
Source organism: Grampus griseus (assembly GCF_964374135.1). Classification (NCBI taxonomy): domain Eukaryota; kingdom Metazoa; phylum Chordata; class Mammalia; order Artiodactyla; family Delphinidae; genus Grampus; species Grampus griseus. The sequence goes on along the minus strand of NC_139016.1, from coordinate 16,469,595 downwards.
ACAACTGCATATTCACAAAAGCCGAACAGTGGAAACAACCCATATGCCCATCAATTGCTGAATGGAGAAAGAAAATGTGGTCCACCTACAATGGCAACAAAAAGGAATGAAGCGCTGACACATGCGACAGCATGGATGAACCTTGGAAACGTTATGCTGTAAAAGAAGCCAGTCACAAAAGACCATATATTGTATGATTCCATTTTATGAAATGTCCAGAGTAGGCAAATCTACAGAGACAGCAAGTAGATTAGCGGTTGCCCAGGACTGAGCGGAGGCTAGGGGCACTGGGGCTGATAGCTAAAGGGTAGGAAGGTTCTTTGGGAGCTGATGAAAATGTTCTAAAATTGGCCTTGGTGATGGTTGCAAAACTGTGAATACGCTAAAAACCACCAAGTTGTACACTTTAGGTGAACTGTATGGTATGTGAGTTATATCTCAATAAAGCTGTTATACACACACACACACACACACACACACACACATACATACATATAGTGGGCGAGGGCGACGAGGCTCAGAGAGGGAGACGTGCTTTTAGAAAAGGTGGTCAGAGAACACCTCAAGCAGATGACGACATTGGAACAAAAACTGCCCTGTGTGGAACAACAGCGACACCCAGTGGTGGCTCCTGGTTAACGCCCTGCAGAGGAGCCGCAGCTTGGGCCTCTCCGTCTTGGGCGTCGGAATATAATGCCGGGCTGCCTGCCACTACGGAGGTGACAAGCCAGACAGTGGGACCCCTGGGGCTCGCCACTGGGGAACGGGAAGGTGAATGGGGCAGTTTTCTGGCTTTTCCTTCATCCAGATCAAAAGAACACTTTCGCCACCTTCACTGCCAAGATCATCTTTCTTGCCTCCCTCCTATATAACTCATCTGCTGATGTGACCATGGGATCGCCCTTCTCCAGCAGTCCTCACCCCTGGCTGCATATCAGAATCACAGGGGAAAGGGGGCTTTACTCAATGATAGGGTGTCATCTCCAGGGAGCTACTATTTAATTGAAGCCTGGGCAGCAGAATTTTTTTTTAATTCCCCAGGTGATTCTTCCTGAAAGAACTGATGGAAATCGGATTAACAGTGAAGCCCGATGGTCGGTATCTGACTTGCTAAAGATAGCCCGACAGGGCTCTGAGATCAGTTGATAAATCTATGCTGTGTGACTCCAGCAGGACGCCAAGACATCTACTCTGATTCCTTCATTTCCCGTATTCATCCCTCCTTCCCAGGAGCCAAGAATAACACAGGGTACAGTTTTATAAATCTATTCTAAAGAAAGACATCGAAGTTCGCAGCAAACTACCCTCCCCGCCCTCCCCCCACCCCACCTACCTTTAAAGGACTTCATAGAGCCAAACGAATGGGTGGCAAAACGCCATATGTCCATGAACTCGAATTCCCTCCCAGCACTGCTCCCAATATATACCGGGAGTGCCACTGGGAGGAGAAGGACAGGATGGGCGGAATGGGTGGGTAGCTGCTGTGGCCGGAAGGAGAGGACTGCCCCTTCAGCACTCTCCTGGGCCCTTTAGGACATGCCAGGCAGAGGGAGCCCCTCCCCGGCAACCAGGCCCCTCTTACCACTGTAGATGTAACGAGTGACAGGGCAGCCAGAAATCAAAGTCCTCTAATCACAAAATTTTACCCTATGCCCCGCAGGTGCTCTGCGAGTACGTACTATATTCAACCTGTATCACACAGCCATTCTCTGATCAGTCCTATAAGCAGAACTAGTGTGTTACTACAGGCAGGGGGAGTTTATTAAGGGAATCTCTTCAGCATGATCAAATTTTTTTCTCCTTAGACATTAACCTTCACAGCCTCCTAAAAGCAAGTAAGTTTCAGGAAACAATTTCCATGGAGGGCTGTGCATTTTCTATGAAAAGGGGAGGTGTCCCCTCCAGATACTCATTCATTCATTCTGGAAACAGCTACTGCTCACAAACATGGTGCTGGGATTATAAAAATGAAGGACACGGAGTCCCTGAGGGTCAGAACAACCCATGGGCTGGAGGCACCCCCCCGCCCCGGGCCTACCTCAGACCCTGTGGTGTCTCGCGTTACCGTGAGCGTCTCTCGATGTTTACAATTCATCTCAGGGCCTGCCGGTGTTAGTAAAGGCCAGTCTCATATGTTTTATTTTTAGAGACCAACATGTTCCCGTCCTTTCTCGCCTTCTACGTGGCCAAGTACTATAGAAGGTGTGTTTTCAATAAAATCCAGCATGGCGGTAAACCTTTGTACAGTGTGGAAAGGGCCAACCCGCCTTCTCGGTACTGCGCTCCAATGACCATACCTGGGCCTGTCCGTGCCTGGGGGTCTTTTTGCTTTACTGATGATAGATTTATGTTAAGTGTACCGTCATGTATTGTGCCCTTAGGTATTTCAAGTAACAGCCCCCTTGCCTGAAGTACAAGAGAAACACTCCACGTACCTGCCAGCAGGCCGATGAGCAGCATCACCGCCCATCCCGACCAGGCGTCCAGCAAGCTCTTGATGAACTCCCATATGGACTCCTTGCTTTTGCTGGTTATCTAGACGCAGAAAGACATCGGAGCTGATGTGGATACACTTTCCAATTCAGGCTTCCTTCTCTGAAACTGTTTCCTCAGGAAACACGGTGATTGAGAAAACGAATATAATGAAGCAACTAGACTGCCGCTAACGTGACTCTTCCAGTTACCTAGCACAGTGGTTAAACGGGCTTTCTAGTTCACAGAGCTAGAAAGATGCCATGGTAGTCTCCAAAGAGCCCAAAAACGTTCACTTACTTAAAAAAACCTCACTAAGTGTGATGTGATCTTTGATTATTTCAAAGCCATTCTGAAGGAAGACATCACTTCGGTGTCACCGTTTTGAATACAAATCATTATTTTAGCCTAAATCGTAAGGTCTGCTCACAAAAGACCCTCTTCGACAAAGACTTCAATTCCTTCTTTCATTTTCCAGGCTACATGTTAACAACAAGAACGAACTTTCCTTCTCTTTCTTCATTTCTTCCTCCCTCCCTCCTCCCTCCCTCCCTCCCTCTCTCCCTCCTTCCTTCCTTCCTTCCTTCCTTTCCTTCCTTTCTTCATGGCTGCGTTGGGTCTTCCTTGCTGTGCGCGGGCTTTCTCTTAGTTGTGGCGAGCAGGGCCTACTCTTCGTTGAGGTGCATGGGCTTCTCATTGCAGTGGCTTCTCTTGTTGCGGAGCACAGGCTCTAGGCGTGTGGGCTTCAGTAGTTGTGGCACATGGGCTCAGTAGCTGTGGCTCGTGGGCTCTAGAGCGCAGGCTCAGTAGCTGTGGCACGCGGGTTTAGTTGCTCCGCGGCATGTGGGATCTTCCCAGACAAGGGCTCAAACCCATGTCCCCTGCATTGGCAGGTGGATTCTTAACCACTGCACCACCAGGGAAGTCCCAAGAGCTTTCTTTTTTTAACTGAAGTATAATTGATTTACAATGTTAATTTCAGGTGTACAGCAAAGTGATTCAGTTATACCTATATATTCTTTTCCCGATTCTTTTCCATTATAGGTTATTACAAAATATTAAATATAGTTCCCTGTGCTATACAGTAGGACCTTATTGTTTATCCATTTTATATACGGTAGTGTGTATCTGTTCATCCGAACTCCTAATTTATCCCTCCCCCACCCTCTTTCCCCTTTGGTAACCATAAGTTGGTTTTCTATGTCTGTGAGTCTGTTTCTGTTTTGTAAATAAGTTCACTTGTGCCAGTTTTTTAGATTCCACATATAAGCAACATCATACGATATTTGTTTTTCTCTGACTTACTTCACTCAGTATGATAATCTCTAGGTCCATCCATGTTGCTGCAAGTGGCATTATTTCATTCTTTTTCATGGCTGAGTAATATTCCGTTGTATACGTGTACCACACCTTCTTTATCCATTCCTCTGTCAGTGGACATTTAGGTTGCTTCCATGTCGTGGCTATTGTCAATAGTGCTGTTAGCTTTGTGCAGTGGCAGTATCATAGCCAATGAGGTTTATCCGAGGCGTGATTACTGCTAATTGTAAATAGCGCTGCTATGAACATTGGAGTGCATGTATATATTCAAGTTAGAGTTTTCTCTGGATACATGCCCAGGAGTGGGATTGCCGGATCACGTGATAACTCTAATTTCAGTTTTTTAAGGAACCTCCATACTGGTCTCCATACTGGCTGTATCAACTTACATTCCCACCAACAGTGTAGGAGGGTCCCCTTTTCTCCACACCCGCTCCAGCACTGTTGTTTGTAGATTTTTTGATGATGGCCATTCTGACCAGTGTGCGGTGATACCTCACTGTAGTTTTGATTAACAGCAAGAAGGCTGAATGAGCCAGCCTGGATCACGCTTTCCAGGCAGATGGTTACATCTAAACACATTGTAAGAGCACCCGTTTGCCTCCCTGTGTTAACAGAAACCTACATTCCTGAGATCATCATTCCCCTCATAACCCTTTAGAGCAAGGGCTGGCAAACATTTTCTGTAAAGAGACAGAAGGTAAATATTTTCAGTTCGGCAGGTCAGATGGTCTCCGTGGCAACTACTGGACTCTGCTGTTGTAGCACAGGAGCAGCCATATAGAGCATGCGCACGTGCGGGCGAGGCTGCGAGCCAAGGAACCGGCGCTGAGCGGACACGCGCTGCGCTGGATTTGCTCGCCCTCGGTCGCCGACGGTCCCCTCACGGCTGCTTCGTCTCCGACTTGACCCCTCCGTGGAGGGGGCCCCGTCCTCGCCACTCTCTCCCGCCTTTCACTTGTGGCCACTCTGCTGGCTGCCCTCCTTCACCTCTATCTGCTTCCGCTAAGCATCCGTCACTGAGCCCCAGCCTGCCCCCCAGAACCCACTAACTCTGGCACTGCTCTGGGGCCCAACTGCTCCTGACCTCTCTCTCCAGACCCAGGCCACCTGGGCCGCTTCTAAAGCTTCAGCACCCAGTCGCATGCCAAGGACCCCTCACGCTCCACCAACAGCCCTGACCCTGCCCTTGAACTGCACAGGCTTCTCTCGCCTGCGTACCCGCTCCAGCCACAGGCTGGACAAACAGTTCAAACTCACAGCGCCTGAAACCGAACTCAGTGGCCTCCCCCTGAAATCTGCCGCGTCCCCTTTCCCTCCTCTCGTCATCCAAGGCATCACCCTCTTCTGACCACAGCCAGGGCGTCATCCTGGCCCCACTGCCCACCTCCATCCTGGCAACGGCTCCTGTGAAGGATCTGGACCCCAAGCCTCTCTCCATCGGCACTTCACTGCCCTCTGTCAGATCTTCTTCCTCTTTCTCCTGAGCTCATTTCCAAGCTTCCTGTTTCTCCCCTGGCAGTGCATCTCTCTTGTATCCTGTGGCCATGAAAACGAAATCCAGGGCTTTCCCGGTGGCACAGCGGTTGAGAATCCACCTTCCATTGCAGGAGACACGGGTTCGAGCCCCGGTCCAGGAAGATCCCACATGCTGCAGAGCAGCTAAGCCCGTGCACCCCAACTACTGAGTCTGCACTCTAGAGCCCACGAGCCACAACTACTGAGCCCACACACCGCAACTACTGAAGCCCGTGCGCCTACAGCCCATGTTCCACAACAAGAGAAGCCACCTCAATGAGAAGCCAGCGCACCACAACAAAGAGGAACCCCCGCTCGCCACAACTAGAGAAAGCCCACGTGCAGCAATGAAGACCCAACACAGCCAAAAATAAACAAACAAATAAATAAATAAGTAAACAGGAAATCCAGGGACTTCCCTGGTGGTCCTGTGGTGGAGAGTCCACCTTACAATGCAGGGGCCGCAGGTTCGATCCCTGGTCAGGAAACTAAGATCCCAAATGCTGTGAGGCAACTAAGCCCACGCACCACAACTACTGAGCTGGCGCACCTCAACTCTAGTTGAGCCCACGTGCCATAAACTACAGAGCCCACGTGCTCTGCAGCCCGTGTGCCACAACTACAGACCACAATTACAGAGCCCACGCACCCTGGAGCCTGTGAGCCACAAGTAGAGAGAGAAAACCCACCCACCACAACTAGAGAGAAGCCCACGCGCCACAACGAAAAGATCCCGCATGTCTCAACGAAGATCCCGTGTGCTGCTGCTAAGACCCGCCGCAGCCAAAAATAAATAAAATTTTAAAATAATAAAATAAATCTTAAAAAAAAAAAAGGAAATCTAAACTCCTCTTCATGGTCTACTCAGTGGTTCCCAATGTGGCCCCATCGCCCACGTGGCCGGACTCATCTCTAGTCCTCCCCTTCCGTGAATCTGCCACCAAACCTTAGAGCTCCTTGAACTGCCTAAATGTGCCACGGTATTTCATGCCTCTGTGACCTAAAAAAGCCACTCCTGATGAGAATCCTTTCCCCTTCCTCTGCCTGGCAAATTCTTAGTCATCCTTCAAGACCCCACTGAGATCGCACCCTCTCTAAAAACTCCCTCCCTAAACATCCCTCCTAAATGACCCCACAGCACTTGATACATAACTTTACTGCAGCCCATAAAAATATATATTGACTGCCTACGAGAGGCCAGGCACTGTAATATGTGCTTTCATACACATAGAGCCCGATTTAATCTTCTGGTATAATTAACTCCATCCTTACAGATGAGAAGATGGGGTCCAGAAATGGCACCCCAGAAGTCAGCCAACCTAAAGATGTCAAAGTCAGGATGCACCCAATCTGTCTGGTTCCAGAGCCCCACTCCTTGCCCTCCACACCACACCTCTGTATGACATAGCCTTCCACCCAAAGCACCTGGTATTAGAATTACCTGTCCACATCTCTGCCTCTCCCACTAGCCCTTCTCTTCTCTAGAACCTAGCTCAGCACATGACACATGAACCCAAGCTCTAGCTCAGTGACTGTCCGATAGAAGCATGGCCCAGCCCTCCGAAGGGATTCCCCTCACAGTGTCCTTATGAACAGCATGTACCTTTCTGTGTCTGTCGGTGTCCCGTGACTTCTCCCTCAGCCAGTCGATGGTGTGGAAGTCCTCATACGTCCCCACATCAGGGAACGGCTCGTCAAGGAAATCCATCAGGTTTCCAGAGCCACTCATCGCTCCTGCATTGACCATGCTACTTACACCTGGGAGAGAAAACCTGTCGTTAAAAACGTGAGCAGAACATCTGCACAGACCTGGCAGAACAATCCACGTGTGCTATTTTTTTGCACAGGAAAGACATTTCAGCATAGGCACCTCTGCTGTGATGAAAGATACATACAGTCTGTCTTAGTGAGCACAGGCTGCTGTAACAAAAATACCACAGACTGGGTGGCTCATCAACAACACACATTTATTTCTCACAGTTCCGGAGGCTGTGAAGTCCAAGATCAAGGCACTTACTTAGAGATTCAGTGTCTGGTGAGAGCCCACTTCCTGTTCACAGATGGCCATCTACTCACTGTGTCCTCATCTGGTGGAGCTCTCTGGGGTCTCTTTTATAAGGTCACTAATCCCATCCATGAGGACTCAGCTTTCATGACCTCATCACCTCCCAAAGGCCCCTCCTCCCAACACCATCACATTGGGGATTAGGTTTCAACATATGAATTTTGGGGAGACACAAACGTTAATTTTTTTTTAAAATCTTTATGTTATATTGGAGTATAGTTGATTAACAATGTTGTGATAGTTTCAGGTGTACAGCAAAATGATTCAGTTATACATATACATGTATCTTTTTCCAATTCTTTTCCCATTTAGGTTGTTACAGGATATTGAGCAGAGTTCCCTGTGCTACACAGTAGGTCCTTGTTGGTTACCTATTTTATATACAGCAGATGTACATGTCAATCCCCAACTCCCTAACTATCCCTTTCCTCCACCCTTCCCCTCAGTAACCGTAAGTTCATTCTCTAAGTCTGTGAGTCTGTTTCTGACAAATGTTACTTTCTTATTATTTGTGGTAGTTTTGTGCTATAAAGTCACCATGGCCACCTAATTAGTGAGTACTAAATCACCGTCCCCAAGAGAAATTACAGGGATAGGTCCCTTCGAGCCTCTGGTCAGAACATCTTCAGCAACCAATCAATATACAACCTTGTTTTGTGTGTTTCTGTTTAAAGACACCTTATCAAATATATATCGTTGGTTCATCCACTGAACTCATAGCCAAACAGCACTGTTACTCACGCTGCAGGAAGCTTGTCTAACAAACATATTCTCTCCATGAGGCCCAGCACAGCCTTCTCGTGAAGGCTACAGACAGAAGGCTTCTCGAAACACTACAGACACTCCTGCCCTGCATTTCAAGGCCGCTGCAAACGGCAAAATTACCAATAAAAAAAGCACAAAAATGCGAAAAATATGGCACTAAAGAGACTGTGAAAAGAACGCTTGTTTCCGGTCTGGGCACTGAAACAAGACGGCAGAGCACCAATTTCTCCAACCTTAGCTGGGATCGTGCATTCCTGGCAACTCAAACTTTTTGAGGCTCTGCACGTGCACTGTGCGAATGACTGGGCAAGCGCCCCATGTATTGCTCTGGATGTTACAAATACATTTTAGTGAGCAGGCAAATTCACAAATACGGAACCAACCGCTCATAATGAGGGTCAACTATAACCATTTCTGGAAAACCTCACCTTCTGCAAAAGCAGGGCATCAACATGAGAGGCCTGGGGGAAACAGGGTTGAGGCATACCACTCAAAACCAAATCACTGTAGTCAAACCAGTAACCGGTTCTCCTGGGAGATAAAGCGGACCACTGAGGCAGACAACCTCTGCGGATACTCGAGACGTACAGCAACAGCAGAGTGAAAATGCTAAGACTTAACTCACTGGTGGGAGCCAAGGTGATCCACAGAGGGAGTGGTCCTCTGCACTGGGGGCGGGGGGGATGCCATGGGGATGACAAGGAGGCAGGACAACCTGCCACGTGAGCCATGCTATGGTCTGAACGTGTGTGTCTCCCCACCCAAATTCATACATTGAAAGCCTAACCCCCAAAAGATGGTATTAGAAGATGGGGTCTTTGGGAGGTGACTGGGTCATAAGGGCAGTACCTTCAAGAATGGGACTAGTGCCCTTATAAAAGAGGCCCCAGGGAGCTCCTCTGCCCCTTCCACCATGTAAGGACACAATAGGAAATCTGTGACTGGAAAAAGAACCATCACCTGACCATGCTGGCACCCTGATCTCAGACTGCCAGCCTCCCGAACTGTGAGGAATAAATGTCTGTTGTTTATAAGCCATCCAGTCTGTGGTATTTTGTTATAGCAGCAGGAACAGACTAAGACAAAGAGCCATACCAGGCTGGCAGCACACTGCCCCGGGCAAGCAGCCCTGAGTGCAGGCCCTCACTTCTAATTTTCCTTAAAATACAGTCAAAAGGGTGCCTGCTGCCAGGGCAGTAAGCAAAGTGGAGGATTTCTTCCTTTCCTGCCTAAGATAATAATTCCGCTCCTATTATTCCGCCTCCCATTGTCTGGAAAACAATCTCAAATAAACCAAGTCATCTTCCATGTTACACCACCATCAGAACCTGATTTACAGATCACACAGGAAATAATCAGACACAGAGAAAACGCTTTGCAGCAGGACCAATGTTCACCACCAGTTAGCAAGAAAAATAATACACTCTTACAAAGACAAGAGGTTGGAATAAACACTAAACCAAAATTTCTTTGGCAAAGAGCATGGAAATTTGAATTATAGGACGGGAACCACAAAAGTGCCGGAATAAGATGGTTAAAGAAGTGCAGGGTAGTTATTAAAATATTTGAGCACAGGCTTCTCTCAATTGCTTTATGTATTTTTATATCTGGAGGACTCAACCACGACCTGACAAAACTGCATTTTGATCAAATTGAAAAGTCGCTACAGGCAAAGTGGAGTAATCACCTTACAAGCAATAAAATGGCGATAGTTATTGATTTATTGACTGTCTATGCAACTTTGCTACTTTAAAAGTTTGAAGTCTGAGCCATGTCAAGCTGAAAACTATACCCACTGATTAATGTCCAGGGAAGAATCATATTGCAGAAGTCAGTGGCAACCAATAATAAAAGGGAAGGAATAAAATTAGAAAGCAAAGATTTCATTTTCATTTCTAGAAAAACAAGATGGTAATAGCCTTGTATTTTATGCGGTAAAGAAAATCTCTGAGGGGAAAAAGAAGATGGCAGGCTGCTGACCCACAATGGGTAGCCCGTGTAAGAAAACCCGAGCCAGCAGATCGAAGAATTGCAGAGACCTGGACATTCTATTAAAAAGAAGTTCATGGGCTTCCCTGGTGCCGCAGTGGTTGAGAGTCCGCCTGCCGATGCAGGGGACACGGGTTCGTGCCCCGGTCCGGGAAGATCCCACATGCCGCGGAGCAGCTGGGCCCGTGAGCCATGGCCGCTGAGCCTGCGCGTCCGGAGCCTGTGCTCCACAACGGGAGAGGCCACAACAGTGAGAGGCCCGCGTACCGCAAAAAAAAAAAAAAAAAAAAAAAGAAGTTCATGTTACCTGAAATTTAACCAAATCTCTAGTCAAGCAACAACTCCAGGCAATAATGATTGAAACAAAAAGTCACTCTGGAGAACAAATGTATCTTTAAACTTTGGTGGAGCATGTCATCGTCCTGACAATCAGACGCATAATTGGTAAAGGAAAATAAACATGATCTAATCCGTAGATCTAATTGGAGGCTTTCCCTGGGGGCCCAGAAGGAGGTGGTGACTTCGCTTCTGAAGCTCGGGTTAAGAAAGACAGGAGGACCAGAAGCGTAAGAAGAGGGCATCCAGGTCAGAAATAACGGAAAGAGGGAATTCCCTGGTGGTCCAGTGGTTAGGACTCAGCACTTTCACTGCTGAGGGCAGGGGTTCGAACCCTGGTCAAGGAAGTAGGATCCTGCAAGCTGTGTGGCATGGCCAAAAACTTTAAGAAAAGAAAAATGGAAAGAATTCTGTCTGGGATCCCCTGGGAGATATAGATGGATAGGAAATGAGAATCCAGCCAAACACAGGAACAAAAAGGAATGAACTCCAGGGACTTGATGAGAAATAAACTTAACCTGTGTAAGTTCAATACGGCACCCAAAGGGATGCAAAGACTGCTGACCCCTGAACAACCCAGGTTTGAACTGGGTGGGTCCACTTATACGTGGATTTAGTTCGATAAATATCATACCTGTATTTTCGTTTTACAGATCTTTACCTATGTGAGGGGAAAAGTTTGTGTTCGATTAGAGAGCCCAATATGTAGAATCACAAGACCTAGGGTTTGAGTTCTGATTCTATCCAGACTGTTTCAGCTTCCTGCCCTTGGGTGAGTCATTCATCAATTCCTTTGGTTTTGAGGCAGTGAGAGCAGGACGCGGCTTTTCGACTGCGCTGGGGGTCAGTGTCCCTAACTCCCACGTTGTTCAAGGGTCAACTATAGTCATCTGCACCTTAGAGGGGAGCCCTTGCTCCTCTCACCTGGTTTTATTTCTTCTCGCCAATAAGAGCACTTCTGCTGGCAGATGACACCTCTGCTTATGATTTCAGGAAGGACAGCATCCTAGATCCTGCATCTGAGATTCCTACTTGGTCTGGATCGTCGAGGTCAGAGCACAGCAAACTGCAGGCTGTGGGCTAAATCCGGCCTGCTGCCTGACTTTGTAAATCAGTTCTAGAGGAACACAGCCATGCCCACTCCACATATTGTCTATGGCTGCTTTCACATCGCAACGGCACAGTTGAGTAGTTATGACAAAGGCCAAATGGCCCCCAAAGCCTCAAATGTTTACTATTTGGCCATTTACAGAAAACGTTTGCTGACTCCCGATCTACACGGTGGACTGAACACAGAAACAGCTCAGATTCTCTACCTGTCCCTGCATCTACAGCATTTTCAGTGGGACCTTGCGGCTCCTCTTCATTAAGAGGTAGAGTCTATTTCTCCAGCTCCTGAATCAGGGCTGGCCTTGGGACATGCAGTGGAAGTGACAGCATGCATGTACTGAGTCTAGACCCCAAAGGCGACGTGGCCTCTGCTTTCTTCCTGGGCCTTCTGCCATGAGCAGAAGCCAGGCTAGATGCTGGAAGATGAGCGACCACAGGGAGTCAAGGTGGGTCATCTCAACTGAGGCCATCCTAGATCATCCAGGCTCACCAAGCACAGATTCATGAGTGAGCCCAGCCAAGAGCAGCTGGCTTTGACCCAATCAAACCACCCAGCTGACCTGCAGACCGTGAGAAAAATGAATGGTTATTGTTTTAAGCCACCGGGTTTTTTTGAAAAGGTTGTCATGTAGCAGCATCATAACAATGTTTAACAGGTATGGTTTACGTGGGCTCCAAGGGAGAGAAGAAATGAAGATGGCTAAGTTAGTTGCAAGGGAGGACAACTAACTTAGTTGCAGCAACAGATAACACAGCTGGCAACAGAGACAGGATGGAATCGAACTTCACACTGGAGGTGACCATCCTGAAGAAAGAGCATCTCTCTTACACAACCATATTTACACAGGGACTTTGGAAGACACAAAGGACACCTAGGTCTTTTATCCAATCCTTAAAGGCAAGAGAGGATCTACAGAGTATGAGGGTAGCTGTGGGCTTTTCATATTCAACAAGCTATCCTAGCTTGTTGAATGTTTTTAATCACGAAAGGGTGTTGAATTTTGTCAAATGTTTTTTCTGCATCTATTGAGATGATTATGTAATTTTTATTCTTCATTCTGTTAATGTAGTGTATCACATGGGTTTATTTTCAGATGTTGAACCATCATGGCACCTAGTGATAAATCCCATTTGGTCATGGTGTAAGATCCTTTTAATATGCTGTTGAATTCAGTTTGTAGTATTTTGTTGAGGATTTTTGCATCTATACTCATCAGGGATACTGGTCTCCAATTTTATTTTCTTGTAGTGTCTTTTTCTGGCTTTGGTATCAGGGTAATGCTGGCTTCATAAAAGAGTCTGGAAGTGTTCCCTCTTCTTCAATTTCTTTTAGAAGAGTTTGAAAAGAAACTGAATTAATTCTTCTTTAAAAATTTGATAGAATTCACCAATGAAACCATCTGGTCCTGGGCTTTTCTATGTTGGGAGGCTTTTTTATCACAAAGTCCACCTCTTTACTAGTTACAGGTCTGTTCACATTTTCTATTCTTCATTATTCAGTCTTGGCAGGTTGTATAGTTCTAGGCATTTATCATTTTTTTCTAGATTATCCAGTTTCCTGGCATATAACTCCTTATAGGAGTCTCTTATAATCCTTCTTATTTTTGTGGCATCAGTTGCAATGTCTCCTCCTTCATTGCCGATTTTATCTGAGTCTTCTCCTTTTTTTTCTTAGTCTAGCTAAAGCTTTGTCAATTTTGTTGACCTTTAACAAAAAGATGGGGCTATTTAACAAAAAATTGATGTTAACACCAACTCTTAGTCTCATTGATTTTTCAACTGCTTTTCTATTCTGTATTTCATTTATTTCCCCTAATCACTATTATGTCCTTCCTTCTGCTAACTTTGGGCTTAGTTTGTTCTTTTTTTGGTCACTGAGGTGTAAAGTCAGGTTGTTTATTTAGAATCTTCTTTTTAAATGTAGGTGTTTATCACTATAAACTTCCCTCTTAATACTGCTTTTGCTGCATCCCATAAGTTTTGGTATGCTGTGTTTTTGTTTTCATTTGTCTCAAGATATTTTCTAATTTTCCTTTTGGTTTCTTCTATGACCCACTGGTTGTTCAAGAGTGCGTTGTTTCATTTCCATATGTTTGTGAACTTTCCTATTTTCCTTCCACTGATTTATCGTTTCATTCCATTGTGATCAGAGAGCATAGCTGGTATAATTTCAATCTTCTTAAATTTGTTGAGACTTATTCTGTTGACATAACATGAGATCTATCCTGGAGAATGTTGTGTGTGCTTGAGAAGAATGTGTATTCTGCTACTGTTGGGTGGAACATTCGACAAATGTCTGTTAGGTCCACTTGATCTATACCACTGTTCAAGTCCTCTGTTTCTTCTGGCCATCTTGCTCTCTTGGTTGTCATTTGTATGGAATATCTTTTTCTATCCTTTCACTTTCAGCTTCTATTTGTCCTTAATTCTAAAGTGAGTCTCTTACAGCCTGCATAGAGTTGGATCTTGGTTTTTTTTTAATCCATTCAGCCACGTGAAGTCTTTTGATTAGGGAGTTTAATCCATTTACATTTAAAATAATTATTGATAAGAAAGATCTTACTACTGCCATTTTGTTCATTGTTTTCTGCCTGTCTTGTAGCTCTTTTGTTCCTCTTTTCCTTTCTTACTGTTTTCCTTTGTGTTTCATTTGATTTTTTTCTTTGGTAGGTACATGCTTTGATTCCTTTTCATTTTCTTTTGTGTATCTTCTATAAGTATTTTCTTGTGGTTACCATGGGGCTTACATAAAACATAGTGATAAAAATTTACTTTAAGTTGATAACAACTTACTTCAATCACATACAGAAACTCTACACTTTTACCTCTCCCCCCATACACATTTTATATTATTGATGTCATGAGTTACATATTTTATATTGTGCACCTGTTAACATTTTTTATAGGTATAGTTCTTTTTTATACTTTATTTTTTTAACTTCTATACCAGAATTCACTGATTTACACACCTCCACTGCAGCATTACAGTATTCTGTATTTGTCCATATGATTACCAGCGAGCTTTAGACTTTCAAATGTTTTTGTGTTGCTGTTTAGCATCCTTTCATTCCACCTCAAAGGACTCCCTTTAGCATTTCCTAAGGCAAGTCTCTTGGTGATGAACTCCCTCAGCTTTTGTTTATCTGGGAGTCTTTATCTATCCTTGATTTTTTTAAGGACAGTTTTGCCAGATATAGAATTCCTGGTTAGCTGGGGTTTCTTTTTTTTTTTTTTCCCCAGCACTTTGAATATGTCATCCCACTCTCTTATGGCCTGCAAAGGTTCTGCTGAGAAATCCACTGACAGTCTTATGGGGGTCTTTGTATGACATGAGTGGATTTCTCTTGTTGCTTTCACAGTTCTATCTTTGACTCCTGACAGTTTGATTACAATGTGACTCAGTGTGGACTTCTTTCATTCATCTTTTACAGAATTTTTTGGTTTCTTGGATCTGGATGTCCATTTTCCTTCCCAGATTTGGTAAGTTTTCTGTCATTATTTCTTTAAATAAGCTTTCTGCCCTTTTCTTTCTCTTCTTCTTCTTCTGAGACTCCCATATACATGTACTTTTTCACCTGATGGAGTCCCTTAAGTCCCTTAGGCTTTCTTCACTCTTTTTTTTTTTTTTTTTTTTTTTTTGGTCCTCTGATTGGATAATTTCCAATTACCTGCTTTTGAGGTCACTGATTCTTCTGTTCCATCAAGTCTGTTGTTGAACACCTCAAGTGAGGTTTTCTGTTCTACTATTATATTCTTCAGCTCCAAAATTTCTGTTTCTTTTTTATATTTTCTATCTCTTTGTTAAAATGCTCGTTTTATTCATGGATTGTTTTCCTGAGCTTGTTGAGCATCTTTATGACAGTTTACTTTGAATTCTTTATCAGGTAAATCATATACCTGTGTTTCTTTGGGATTGGTTTCTGGTTATTTATTTTGTTTATTTGGTTGAGTCGTGTTTGCCCATTCATCATGTTCTTTCAACTTTGCTATTGGTATCTACACATGTGAAAAGAGAGCCACCTCTCCCAGTCTTTACAAACTAGTTTTGTACCGAGAAGGACCTTCACTAGTCAGCCCAACTAGAAAATCTGGAGGCCTCTCAAACCTTTTCTGCTGATGCATTTTCTCTGGACCTGTGCGTGTAAAGTACTAATTAAAGGAACTTGCCAGTTTATTTGTTCACGAGATTTGTTCTCTTGCTCCCTCTGGTATCTGTCCTTGGCTCTGCAAGTTCTCTGGTTCTATAGCAGCAAGCCACCTCACTCTCCTGGGTTCTCAGTGGCAACCAGGCAGCTCCTTGTCCGTACCTCTAATCAGACCAAAGAGAAATCAATTCCTCAGGCAGCCCTGCAAAAATCCAGAGAGCTGGATGCAAACTCCACCTCTCTTCCTGTCTCTTGCTCCAAATGAGGAATGAAGTTAAACAGAAACCAGTCCCCTCAGGCTGTCCTCAGAAAAGCCAGGACATTGGACGCACTCTTTACTCCTCTCCCTCATGAGTGAGAAGCCTCAAGTTGAGGGTCTTCTCCCAATCATGCAAATCCATGCCAGCTGCCACAAGCCGCCCACCACTTTCACTGTTCTCAGCTACCCTCAGGCCTCCAACCTATGCTGGTTCCATCAGTGCTATAAGTGGGGAGGAAGGCGAGCCCTGAGGTAGGGCTCTGAAAGGTTGAGACGTTGGAGACACGTTCTACTCTCTCTTTCCCCAGGAGGAGAAACTGCAGGCAGTCTCTCTCACTGCTGAACTGTGCCATCTTGGAGGAGGGGCCGACACAGGTAAAGTGAAATCACTCCTCTTATCTGTTTCAAAGCAACTGTTTTTGGCTTTGTGCTCTTCTGGGGTCCTGCAACTTCCTGACTGGAATCTAGAATTCTCATAAAGGTCTCTATATCATTGTTATTGCTGTTTCTGTGAGGGAACAATAGCCACAGCTTTCTATCTTACCATTTTGCTGATGTCACTCTGCCCCAAAGCATTATCAGAACTCCTAATTACATTGTGGCTGGAACATCTTCCCACTCCACCATGACCCTCTGCAGTGACGAAAAATGACTTACTTATATTTGCACTCCCATCACTGTCTCTGGCATGTGGTCAATCTTCACTGAAGTGTTTTGAGTTCCTTTAAGTGTGTGGTTATCTCTGAACCGCCGCGGTAACAAAGGCAAGGCCCCATTACAGAATTTTTTTAGGTTCCATCTACGCACCTACCAAAAATGTCTAAGTCCCAATTTTATCACACATAGGATAAACAGACTCAAAAATAAATATGTGAGCAGATGAGACAGCCTAGAAAAAAAGAAAAGTACAAAGAGAATTAGCTTGTCAGTTTGACTCCTGCACAGCCTCATGAGTCCAGACCAGTCTCCTCTGCACTGGCATCCTCAGGATGATTTGGGGGACATCTGACCCTCAGAAAAGGATGGTAGGAGCCACCAAGAACACCCCCAAGCAGTCCCTGGCTCTGTGCCATGGCTTCCAGGAGCACTTCAGGTACAGAGAACAGAGAGCACCTTTCCTGAAAATTCTAGCCCACGCCTCATTCTGAGTTACTAAATCAGCATTCAAGTTAACAACAAAGTTTCTTTTAACAGTTTTTGGTTTGTCCATCCTCTTAAATCTGATTGGCTCTGCTTCCCGGGAAAAACCAGACTTCTGTGCTAAGGTCCAGGCCAACTTATGTCTGCCATGGGGTTCTACCCAAGCCTTAAACTCTCTGTGCCTCAATTTCCTTATCTGTAAAATGGGTACAGTAATAGTTCATATCCCTCCTGGACTCATCAGGCATCTTTTCCGACCACAATGCTATGAGATTAGAAATCAATCACAGGAAAAAAAAACTGTAAAAAACACAAACACGTGGAAGCTAAACACTATGCTGCTAAATGACCAAGCGATCACTGAAGAAATCAAAGAAGAAATTAAAAAATACACAAAAACAAATGACAATGAAAACACAAAAACTCAAAACCTATGGGACGCAGCAAAAGCAGTTCTAAAAGGGAAGTTTATAGCAATTTAATCTCACCTCAAGAAACAAGAAAAATCTCAAATAAACAATCTAAACTTAAACCTAAAGCAAGTAGAGAAAGAAGAAGAACAACAACAAAAAAAACTCCAAAGTTAGTAGAAGGAAAGAAATCATAAAGATCAGAGAAGAAATAAATGAAATAGAAAAGAAGAACACATAGCAAAGATCAATAAAACTAAAAGTTGGTTCCTTGAGAAGATAAACAAAATTGATAAACCTTTAGCCAGACTCTAAGAAAAAAAGGGAGAGGATTTAAATCAATAAAATTACAAATGAAAAAGGAGAAATAACAACTGACACCGCTGAAATACAAAGGATCATAAGAGACTACTACAAGCAACTATATGCCAATAAAATGGCCAACCTGGAAGAATGGACAAATTCTTAGAAAGATACAACTTTCCAACACTGAACTAGGAAGAGTTAGAAAATATAAACAGACCAATCACAAGTAATGAAATTGAAACTGTAATTAAAAATCTTCCAGCAAATAAAAGTCCAGGACCAGACGGCTTCACAAGCGAATTCTATCAAACATTTAGAGAACAGCCAACACCTATCCTTCTCAAACTCCCCCAAAAATATGCAGAGGGAAGAACACTCCCAAACTTGTTCTACGAGGCCACCATCACCCTGATACCAAGATCAAAGATATCACAAAAAAAGAAAATTACAGACCAACATCATTGATGACCGTAGACGCAAAAAAAACTCAACAAAAGCAAACAGAATCCAACAACACATTAAAGGATCATACACCATGATCAAGTGGGAGTTGTCCCAGGGAAGCAAGGATTCTTCAACATACGCAAATCAATCAATGTGATACAGCATATTAACAAACTGAAGAATAAAAAACGTGATCACCTCAACAGATGCAGAAAAAGCTTTTGACAAAATTCAACACCCATTTATGATAAAACTCTCCAGAAAGTGGGCATAGAGGGAACCTACCTCAACATAATAAAGGCCATATATGACAAACCCACAGCAAACATCATTCTCTATGGTGAAACACTGAAAGCATTTCCTCTAAGATCAGGAACAAGACAAGGATGTCCACTCTCACCACTATTATTCAACATAGTTTTCGAAGTCCTAGCCATGGCAATCAGAGAAGAAAAAGAAATAAAAGGAATACAAATTGGAAAAGAAAAAGTAAAACTGTCACTGTTTGCAGATGACATGATACTATACAAAGAAAATCCTAAAGATGCCACCAGAAAACTACTAGAGCTAATCAATGAGTTTGGTAAAGTTGCAGGATACCAAATTAATGCACAGAAATCTCTTGCATTCCTATACACTAACAACAAAAGATCATAAAGAGAAATCAAAGAAACAATCCCATTTACCATCACAACAAAAAGAATAAAATACCTAGGAATAAATGTACCTAAGAAGGGAAAAGACCTGTATTCAGAAAACTATAAAACACTGATGAAAGAAATCAAAGATGACACAAACACATGGAAAGATATACCATGTTCTTGGACTGGAAGAATCAACATTGTGAAAATGACTATACTACCCAAAGCAATCTACAGATTCAATGCCATCCCTATCAAATTACCGATGGCATTTTTCACAGAAATAGAACAAATCATTTTACAATTTGTATGGAAACACAAAAGACCCCCAAATAGCCAAAGCAATCTTGAGAAACAAAAATGGAGCTGGAGGAATCAGGCTCCCTGACTTCAGACTATACTACAAAGCTACAGTCATCAAGACAGTATGGTACTGGCACAAACACAGAAATATAGATCAATGGTACAGGACAGAAAGCTCAGAGATAAACCCACACACCTCTGGTCAAAAAATCTATGACAAAGGAGGCAAGAATATACAATGGAAAAGAGGCAGTCTCTTCAATAAGTGGTGCTGGGAAACTGGACAGCTACATGTAAAAGAATGAAATTAGAACACTCCCTAACACCATGCACAAAAATAAACTCAAAATGCAGTAAAGACCTAAATGTAAGACCAGGCACTATAAAACTCTTGGAGGAAAACATAGGAAAAACACTCTTTGACATAAATCACAGCAAGATCTTTTTGGACCCCCCTCCTAGAATAATGAAAATAAAAACAAAAATAAACAAATGGGACCTAATGAAACTTAAAAGCTTTTGCACAGCAAAGGAAACCATAAACAAGACCAAAAGAAAACCCTCAGAATGGGAAAAAATATTTGCAAATGAAGCAACCAACAACAGATTAATCTCCAAAATATACAAACAGCTCACGCAGCTCAGTATCAAAAAAACAAACAACCCAATCAAAAAATGGGCAGAAGACCTAAATAGACATTTCACCAAAGAAGACATACAGATGGCCAAGAGGTACCTGAAAAGATGCTCAACATCACTAATTATTAGAGAAATGGAGATCAAAACTACAATGAGGTATCACCTCACACCAGTCAGAACGCCGTCATCAAAACACCTACGGACAATAAATGCTGGAGAGGGTGTGGAGAAAAGGGAACCCTCTTGCACTTTTGGTGGGAGTGTAAATTGATACAGCCACTATGGAGAACAGTATGGAGGTTCCTTAAAAAAGTAAAAATAGGGGCTTCCCAGGTGGCGCCGTGGTTGAGAGTCCGCCTGCCGATGCAAAGGACACGGGTTCGTGCCCTGGTCCGGGAGGATCCCACATGCCGCGGAGTGGCTGGGCCCATGAGCCGTGGCCGCTGGGACTGCGCTTCTGGAGCCTGTGCTCGGCAGCGGGTTGGGGCCACAGCAGTGAGAGGCCCATGTACTGCAAAAAAAAAAAAAAAAATGTGAAACTAGAACCACCATATGACCCAGCAACACCACTACTAGGCATATACCCAGAGAAAACCATAATTCAAAAAGAGACATGTACCCCAATGTTTATTGCAGCACTATTTACAATAGCCAGGACATGGAAGGAACCTAAGTGTCCACCGACAGATGAATGGATAAAGAAGATGTGGCACATATATATAATGGAATATTACTCAGCCATAAAAAGAAACAAAATTGAGTTACTTGTAGTGAGGTGGATGGACCTAGAGTCTGTCATACAGAATGAAGTAAGTCAGAAAGAGAAAAATAAATACCGTATGCTAACACATATATATGGAATCTAAAAAAAAAAAAAAAAAGGTCAGGAGAACCTAGGGGCAAGACGGTAATAAAGATGGAGACCTACTAGAGAATGGACTTGAGGATATGGGGGGGGGGAAGGGTAAGCTGGGACAAAGTGAGAGAGCGGCATGGACATATATACACTACCAAATGTAAAACAGATAGCCAGTGGGAAGCAGCCGCATAGCATAAGGAGATCAGCTCGGTGGTTTGTGACCACCTAGAGGGGTGGGATAGGGAGGGTGGGAGGCAGACACAAGAGGGAGGAGATACGGGGATATATGTATACATATAGCTGATTCACTTTGTTATACAGCAGAAACTAACATACCATTGTAAAGCAATTACACTCCAATAAATATGTTAAAAAAAACAACAACAGATGAATGGATAAAGATGTGGCACATATATACAATGGGATATTACTCAGCCATAACAAAGAATGAAACTGGGTCATTTGTAGAGATGTGGATGGACCTAGAGCCTGTCATATAGAGTGGAGTAAGTCAGAAAGAGAAAAACAAATATCGTTGTGTTAATGCATACATGTGGAACCTAGAAAAATGGTACAGATGAACCTATTTGCAGGGCAGGAATAGAGACGCAGACATAGAGAATGGACATGGGGGGTGGAATGGGAGGGTGGGATGAATTGGGAGATTAGAATTGACGTATATACACTACCACGTGTAAAACAGATAGCTAGTGGGAACCTGCTGTGCAGCACAGGGACCTCAGCTCAGTGCTCTGTGATGAACTAGATGGGCGAGATTGCGGGGGGAGGGGGGGGCGGGGAGGGAGGTCCAACAGGGAGGGGATATATGTATACGTATAGCTGATTCACTTTGTTGTACAGCAGAAACTAACACAACATTGGAAAGCAACTACACTCCAATAAAATAATAATAATAATGTTTAAAAAAAAAAAACCCTTAAGTATTTCATGAAAACACATTTTCCTTACCACCCTGCATGTTCCCTCATTCCCAAAGTTTATCTAATCAGTCCTTTGATGTCTGTAGCTCACAGAAGGGACCTGATGGATTCCAGTTCTGCTCAGGGAGATTAAGCAAGTCAAACTGAACGTTTGGGGGACCTGCTGCGATTTCTGTTCACCAAGAACTCGTGAGGCCATTAAAACATGAATCCATGCCTGGCATTTTAAATATCTTCTCCTGAAAACTCCTCAAAGTGTTTACATTTATTAGAGACTATTTTCTTTCAAATGAAATACATCTACTCAACATGAAAAGACCACTAACCGAGAAATTTGCGTGAATCCCATCTGGCTGTGTGACCTCCGCTGACCCCCGCTGACCCTCACCGCCCTCCTCTCAAAAACTACAGTCCTGGGCTGGACTGTTTCTCAGGTGCTTTCCACCCAGAGCAGATGTCACAGAGACTGAATCTTAGTACCCGCCCCTTCCACACGCTCTGGGACAAGCAAAGAATCTTTATTCATCAAAACTTTTTGTCTCTGCACAAATACTGGTTAAGCCTAGGGAACTTTCCAGAAATTTCAGAGCTGTCTTCACTGCCAGCTGTTTCTATCAGTCATTACAGAGCAGAAAATCATTTGAAAAAAGAACATACTCTTCACTGTTGGCAAAATTGAGATCATCTGAGTGATAATCTCACATCCTCAAAAGCTATAGTGATATCTGTGAGCATTATTGCCCTTAACAGTTAGAAATGGGAACCCAAAAGTACAACTCAGAAAAGATTATTAAAAACATAGAAAAAGCAAGCCCCAGGTAAGCAGGGGGATCTTGTAACCAGCAAGAAGCCAAGAGTCCACGCTCCTGTCCTTGATGGAAATGCATGCGCACCAGTAGCTGCTAGGAAGATGCTTGCTCCTCTCCAATCAAGCCAGAGGGAAATAGAGACCAGGGACGCCGGACTGGCCTGGGCATAATCACAGGGCAAGTCCAGGAAGTGAGTTATCTACAATCTTCCAACTTGCCCTGTTTTTCGTGCAACTGCTATTTTAGTAAACAGAAGTAGCAAATCTAACGTCCTCATTTTACTTATGTTCTGGAAACTGCTCTGCATTACTCATCTGGCCTGGATCTGGGGGCAGGTCTGGATTACCTGGTGGAGAAGTCAGGCCTTCCCCCTGTCAACCTTCGAGTCACCTGTGCTTGGAAGGGCAGCACGAAAGAGCAGGCGAGGTGGCTGTCATCTTGGGACCTTCTCCTTCTGGCTACAGAGGTGCACTATCTAATTCCAGAAGTTTTCATCCTCTACAAGTAACCCCATGCCCACAGCAGTCCCTCTCCTGGCCCAGCCCCTCGTGACCACTCATCTGCTTTCCTTCTCTACAGATTTGCCTCTTCTGGACACGTCACAGAAATGGCATCATATCATACGCGGCCTTTTGTGTCTGGCTTCTTTCTGTTATTATAATGTTTTCAAGTTTTGCCCATGTTGGAGCATCAGTGCTTCACTCCTTTTTATGGGTGAATAATACTCCGTTGTATTTGATATACACACGTTGTGTTTGTCTACTCATCAGCTGATGGACATCTGGG